>NC_053423.1:23831340-24431340 GCF_016859285.1 Xiphias gladius
ATTGCCTTGGATGACTGGTGTCACAGCAGTGAGGTTGGGCCGACAGAGCTGGATACACTCCTCCAGGAGAAGACAGAGAAGGTGTATTTAGATGTTTACTATAATAAGTGAACAAACTGAAAAGCAATCCTGTCTCCCAGAAATTAAGTATATATACACAACTAATAACGTTTTGTAAACGTGATTGTTAATTTACATATTTGGCAAATATGTTGACGTCGAACGTATCAGTAAAATGTTCGCAGACAACATATTTGTTTTTCATCAAAATATCTGATCTTGCAGCGAAAAATCCACTTGTAGTGACTCCAGCATTATTAAACTGTTTTATGGTTCTGTTTAGACTCTCACAACATTTGGTTCGGGAAAGATCTGGTGGTCTGGTTTAATACAGAAAAAGTTCACAGTGACTTCAGACACAATGTGTTTACCTACACTGAACCAAAACCTTAACCAGAGTGCTTTTGTTGTCTCTGGTGTGACAGTCCTGTGCTTTGTACAATTACGAACTAAGCTTCACCTGGCACCACTTTTGATTGTTCGCCGCTGTCACTGGGGGCAAACAAAGCTAACCTTAGCTCGATTTGGACAAGTTCATATTCTGTAACACAGTTTCACAGCAACATTTCATGTAACTTAACAACAGTTCGCATTACAAACGGGGTCAAGCATGATCCTGCATGTTTTGTCTGTGATTTGGCCGGGCGAGCCACAAATCCCCATCAAAATGACAAAAAACTCTTCGGTTCTACCCCGATCATGCGGGTGCCGTGTTTTTCATTCAAAACAGCAAATTTCGCTGCAAGGTAATGCGCTTACAGTTACGTATTCAATATTAAAAGCTGCTATTATCAGATATTTGTATGATAAAAATGGATCAAAAGACTGTGTGTAATGTGGAAGACGCACTCGTATTGATGAGCTCTCAGAGGTTTATCGCCCAACTTTTCCGCTCCCCTCAGCTCTGCGGAGGGTTTCAGCAACTTCCAGCTCATCGTTTTGTTTTTTTACGGCAACTTTACTGTTGCTCTGTCTGGCAGGCACTTGTTTTCAGCAGAGACGCTCGACCTGCCCAGCACCAAACAATGGACAGGCAAAGTTAGCAACTAGCTAATGAACGTAGTGGAGCATCTAGCAACTCAGGAGCAACCTTTGTTTCGTTAAGTTATCAGCTGTTCGCTAAATCTAACAACTTGAGAAGTCAGTGGGCTGTCAAGTTTTTCTGCCCTCTGGTGGTCAAAAACTGCTCATTGCAATTTTAAACGGGGGTCAGTGACCAAAGAGAAGCAGGCTTGTGACTAGCAGGTCACTGGTTCAATTGGTTCCCTCCCTCATCACCACCGCTGTGTTGCCCATAAGAAAAGGCCTCAAACGAAAAGTTCTGACATTTTGGGAAAAGAGACATATTTACTTTGTTTCTGGGAGTTAGATAAGAGTATTAATCCCACTCTCTTGTCAACAACAGCGCCAACTTAGGCAGGGACACACGGTCCAACCGTTGAGCCAACGAGGGATTTTGGTGTGACGACAGATGGGACCGAGTTGGACCGGGTCTGTTGCAGTCTAGATCAGTGGGTGTCGACAGTCGAAAGATAAAATCATACGGTGTGTGACATGTAAAGACTCTAATCTTGAGTCTTAAAAAAAGATCTAGTTGCTGCCAGTCGTTCTCATAAATGATTTTTTTTTTCAACATGTTTGATATTTGCAGGTGACATTGTTGACCGATTACGTCTCAAATAACCAACTTTTCCTGTAGTTAGCTTTAATTTTACAAAGTTCACGCACCTCCAGTTCCCTTCTTTCCCCACTGATCAAAAACTGCCCAGATCCGGGTGCAAATGGTTCTTCTGCATGAGAACACTAATCCAGAGGGTCTCAGCGAGGAAAATCCTTGACTTAGTTTTTTTGTTCTTGTATGTACTCTATGTCGGTGCATACGGGATTTGAAGCACAGACACATATAAATGCATCGTCTGTGTAATTATTCTGCTCTCCGTGCAGGTTGTGTGACCACGCCTAGGTGGATCACCTTGAGCTCCTCGCCTCTTTGTCCTGATTGGTCTCCGTTGATAGCCTCTTAGCCTATTTATGTGTCAAGAGTTACTTGGTATGTAAGTTGTGCTGATGCATGTCCTTTGACTTTTTATTCCCGTTTTTCCCGTGTATCCATGAAATAAATTTACTCTTTTTGCTCCTTTAGATCCTCTTTTAATTTTTTTTTTTTTCAGTGTGCGGGGAGTTTTTCCGTGAACGTGACTGCTGATTTTGGCCGCACGCACCCGACGTGGGTCTAAAATATCCTGGATTCGGGAGCGCAATACCCTGTAACAAGTCTTGACATCCCAGTGGGTTCGCCAGGCAACCAGCGCAATAGTCGGAGATGCTGCACAGAAGCACTGGACATCAAGAAACGTCATTTGTACATTTATATGTCAAACAAATGGGATTCAGACTGTTAATCCGTGAGCTGTTGAAGGGTTGGTGGGTGCATTTTTTGACTTTGGATTGATCCATGTTTTTTTTTTTCCCCCCTGCCTCCAGTCTTTATGCTAAACCAGGCTGAGCCCCTTCTCACTCTGAAAACGGGTAATGATTTAAGCAGAGAATGTCCTTTTCCCTGGGTTTAGTGGTCATGATATACGACACATTATGTAATCTAAGATGTCCTTAAAGTAAAAAAAACGGGAGCGCCCATCATGTTACCATCTTGCTGCTCCCAGTGGTGGCGTCCTGACAGCTCAGATGCTCCCAGCACTGATTAACGGCTCCCCTGGCCGCGCCCAACGCCGTCAGCGCCGTCAGTAGCCACACGAGACACATTCTCGTGAGACTCCTGCCGGCCAATCAGAGACAGCGACACATACTGTACGTGAAGGATTGTTTTTATCCTCGTGATATGCTGCGGAATCACAAAATCGCGATGCATGAAGTCAGATTCAATTCAACTCAATTCATATGGCTCAAATTCGTATTTTCCGAAGCCCAATAATGGTTTTGAGAGTTTAAAATTTTAGAAAAAAATCCTCCAATTATACTGCAAATTCAACTTATAGGCCTATTGATACTGCTACTACTACTGATTGTTTTAAGAAACAATTATCTTTATTTGTATAGCACTTCCCATACATTTATAGTGTTTATGTCTAAGCTTAACATATTTACAGCACAGAGAAACAACAATAAAGTTAGACATTAAAGTCACTTCAAAATAAACAGTGTAGACTAAATATCTAACAATAAAAACCATTAAACAACACACACACACACACACACACACACACACACACACACACACACACTGGCTTAAAAGCTATAAACAATGGCAATATATTAGTATATTTAAAATTATACAATACTGGGACAGGACATTCATATGGTTTTCAGGTCATATTTTGTTTTCTTTCGATCATGAAAATGTTATTATGCAATATTACAATATGTCAGTTGACAAAATCAATGTTTCAAACACATGAAAACTGTTTCAGGGTCTTCTTTTGTTGAAATGATGAGAAAAACCACGCAGCTGTTTAGCTATGAAATGTGAGATTTATTTAGATTTACCTTATGACTCTAACATAACTATTTCTTCTTTATCTTCTCTTTTTGTTATTTATTTGCTGTTTTCTAAACTTTTGTCATGCACATTTATACATTGTTGCATCTCATCTCGTGGGTTTGTAATTGGTTCATGTAGCACATCATTACTTTCTTTGTGTGTGTGTGTGTGTGTAAAGCTGTCACTTTTTTTTGGAAACACATTTTTGTTTGCATGTTAAAATTGATTTTACGATCCTACCTAATACATTTAAAGCCCTTTATGACCTGGGCCAAGATTATAGTTCTTCTAAATACGCAGTGTTATAGATTAAACTAAACTAACAAAAGTACATAAAGTAGTTTTCCTTCAAACAGCTACAAGATCAAATGCTGGATACACAATAGAGTATTTTTACCTCGAGCATATTACTCTTACCAAAATAAAAGTTCTGACTACTTCTTCCACCACTGCTAGTTACTTTACATTACAATAATATAACATTATCCCATAAAATATGATGAGTGGCTATAGCATATAATATATAAATATATAAAATGTATATGCTAATGCATCAGTAACAATTATCCATTAATATATTATAATAATATCCCAGGGCATCATTAAAACACAGTTTGCTAATACTTCTGTATTTTATGAAAGTATATGAAAGTATATAACCTTTCTTTTCTTATTTTTTGCATCTGGTAAAGCACTTTGTAACACTGGTTTTTATAAGAGCTATATGAATTATCACGATCATAATTTTATTTTCTCTGTTTATTATTTCCACTTCACTTACTTTAATATTTTAACTGTTTGTTAAACTGTTTGAAATTGCCTGCTTTTCCCCCCTATTGCTTTGTAAAGCACTTTCAGCTGCATTTCTCACATTAAAGGTCATACATAAGTAAAGTTTATAAATTAAGTTTACCATTGTTTTATTGTTTCGTGTGCTGTCACAATTATAGCACTGCCAAATTTTGAAATATATTTTACAAATAAAAAATATTATTAAATGCTACATATTATTCATTTCTATAAAATTTAAAGATATATGTAAATCTCTTTTTTTATACGCTTGAGATTTCATTATGTTTGATCCAATGTACGTCTTAGAGTTTTATCTTACGCCTGTTTTGCTGGATGTCTGGCTTGTTTATTTTCTTCATGTTGTATTGTTTTTAATGATCATTTTGTGTAACTTACTTAATGGTTTTAAGTTATTTTATTGCAGTTGTATTGACTTATGTTATTGTATTGTAACCCTATTAATATCACCCCATATATTATGTATTCATTTGAGGTTAAAGATGTTTTCTTTATTTGTAAAACAATTAAAATGAAGAAAAAGAGGTTTAAAAAACAAAAAATACATTTATATGACAGATAATGAAGATACTCACCACACTATCCTCTCTCTCTCTCTCTCTCTCCGCTGTTTTCTTGACGTTCTGCCGCTGGACAAAGATTCCTGTTGTTCCCCTCCACTTTTGTCCCTTCAACTGACAGGCAAATTTTATATCCTGTCAGCCAAGGACACACACACACACACACACACACACACAGAGCGAGAGAGAGAGAGGGAGAGAACGAGCGAGAGAGAGAAGAGAGTACCAGACTTCTGTTGTGGAAGATTTTCTACACAAAAAAAAAAAAAACATAAATTAAAGCTCAGGCACAGCATAGCTTGGCTTATTTCCATTTAGGGTGACGCAACAGGCTGCTCCATAGGCAGGCCCCCCTGGAGACATCTGTCTAAGGCCCCTGGGACAGACCTTGAGACTCCTATAGGAGCATCACCGAAGGTGAATAAATCACAAACCAACTTTTCCTTCACACTTCAGAAAAAAGATTCTGATTTATAGTAAATGCGGATCCGCCCCAAAATTGTATGGGTTCCTCTCTGGCCCCTTCTTCCGTCCCTCCACCAGGTTTGGTGCAAATCTGTTCAGTAGTTTTTTCATAATCCTGCTGACAAATAAACAGACACGAGCGAATTGATGTGCTTCCATCCACTACTGTTATGTGAATATTAGGAGTTGGTGGGTCAAGATAAACAGCTGGTGGAGCTAACTCTCTCGTCCGGTGCCATTATACCACTGCAGCAGAAGGGAGCGCAACCAGACAACGTAATTTAAATCGCTCCAGGTGAAAAACCGGGTGGAAAGCATGATGGAAATATGACATTTGTGTTTGTTACAGTATAAATCTGAGAAAGGTGGTGGAGGATTCACTGACGTTTAAGTCCCACGCCTCATGTGCATCATCGTTTATTCTCCATTTATTCTCCGTCGCACACTGAATTTTTCCTTTATCGATACGCCAACTTTTCTACCTCAACATCCCCGGCAGGGCCGCTGGAGTTCAAGTTTCGCCTCAAGTGCACGGCACATCAGTCGCCAGTCGTCAGTCCCAGCAGTCCTCCATGCTCACGATGAATTTTCCCACATCGCAGTGCGTGCTCCAGTTGTTACTCGGCCTGATTGGTCTTTGGATCCAGGTGAAATGCTTTCTAAGCCTCAGCTGAAGCTGAAGCTAATGGAGCTGCTTTGGCAGTTTGAGTTTGGTACAAATCAGGTGGGGATCGTCCAAAACTACAGTCTTTTAATTTGAAATTCCGTCTTTGTGTGACCGTGAATCGCAGATCTGTGTCCTTAAACATGAAATCAACAGATCCGTGCTTCAGCTGATGATTTCCTTCAGTAACACTTGTTAAATTCACACTGTTATTCAGACATTCAGTCTTTTATTTTATTGTGTTATGTCAGTTACTGTAACTTGTAGTCACATTGCTCTAATACTATTAAATGCAATATATTACTTTCCAGGCCAATGGCTGTCAATCCCCTTAGAGGATTAGCAGGATAAGATGTCATACCCAGTGCTGAACACACACACACACACACACACACACACACACACACACACACAGTCTCTTGGCTGTCCCGATGCTTTTCCATAGAGCTGAGCTCAGCGCTGGGACGCTGGGACATACCAGGTGACAGGTAGGAATGGGGCTCAAATGCTTTGAGTGTTTCAGCTTAAATATGAAATTCATGTTAACCAAAGGACCATAAAGTAGTTTTTACTGTTTTATCTTATTGGCTACATTGCCTGCTGCTTTATTTTCCAAAGCTTATCATCAGTGTTTTAGCTTGATTAGTTTCCGCTAATTACAGGTCATTTCTAAGATCAACTTGCTTCTGAAAACAGGCACTAACAGTCGACATTTATTCAGTTTTAATTTTTACTGTCAAAGTTGCATTGTCATCATGTGACAATACAGTTGAGAGCAGGGACTCTCTTGAAGGTGCATTTAAGGACAAGGATGAGTCAAACACAAAAGAGACAACCCTATTGCCAGATAATGTCAATCTTGGATGACTCTGCAAAACACAAGACTATGTACACGGATGTGATTTCGGATTCCCAATATCTGAATTTGGTCCTCTCTCTGTTTATCAGCGGACTCTTGAATCTCAGATGTGGTAGCATAGGCCCTATTGAATGAGTGTTTTCGTGGACCAGGGTTTCCAAGGACCTCTCCGACCTCTCAATGAGTTTTCTTTATTTCAGGTGTTTCAAGGTTCGATGTAAAACTGCTTCTCTTACTGATTCTAACTCTGTTTCCTGGGCTAAAAGGTAACAAGACTTTCAGTCCACAACACAGCAGGTGAATGTGAAAACACTAGCCCTCGTTGAGCCCCTTCACAGAGGCCTGGGCTGGGATGTTACAGAGTTTGAAGGGGTCTAGCTAGTTTGCGTTTAAGTCACAACATTTCATGAGCTTCATCTGAACTTTATTTCAGCTCTTCGAAAGTTCTTCCCCATCCTGAGTTGAAGTCTGCAACTCAAGCCTGGCGTTGGAAGAGGTCTGGACCTCGTCTTGCTGTTATGACGTCAGACCCTGAAGTTGATCCGGTAATTGAAACCGATTCTACTGGTGACTTAACTTTGCTGTGTTGTTGCTATGGATAAAAGACAACAACAACCAGGGAGGGCGAGTTATTGAATGTTCAGGATGAAGTGGCAATCTGGTTTACTGATTTTTGTCTTACTGACCGGCTGGTGTTTCCGGCCTGGCACTGGTGACTTTGTGGCCTCTGATGAACACCCAGACATTGGCCATGATGAGGATGTACACCCCAACGCCCTCAGAGAAACAAACGGGGATGTACTGGACATGAATATCCAAACGAGCAGGGATGTACCGGACACGAATACTGAAACAAACTGGGACTTACCAGACATAAACAAGGACAACTATGAGGATGCTGACTGGCATCCTCCTACCTCCCTCCTGGAAACACACTCCGATCTTTCCCCAGACGCCCCACCAGTGATGCGCAGGGGCAGCACTGGTGTTGAGGACAGCACCAACCAAACCTTCATTGGAACTATTGGTACCTCATCCGCAAAGTGTGGCGAGTACAGCAGCCAGCTGACGTCTAACGGACAGTGTCGGCTGATGGCAACGCTGCCCCCTACGGGAATGTCACAGAAACGCTGCCCAGATATGTTCCGCTGCACAGACGACGTCTCCTATTGGCTGCGTGAGAACCAGAACAGGAGGGAGCAGCTGGAGGAGCTGAGGGAGACAATGTCAGAGCTGCAGGAGGAGCTGAGGAACCACCGGCATCGGGTCAAGACCCTGGAGGTGCAGGTAGACTGGCTGGTTTGTTTAAAGATACAATGACAGAAAACAGAAGCTCTCACCTAGTGTCACATGCCCTCTTGTGGAGAAGGCAGATTTCAAAACTGAGTTGACTACTATAGTGCTACTACCTGACACTATATTCGGGCAGGTAAAGCACAACACCCTCCATTTCTCTCTGTCTCTCTCTCTCTGTTTATCTCTGCCTTTGTTTATCTCTCTGTCTGTCTTTATCTCTCTGTTTTGACACCCACTAAGTCCTCCTTAACCCGGAATGCTACCAGGATTACCTGCAGGCTTTTTGCCCGGGGTCCTGCATCCTTCTGTTTCTGCCTGACCCAGAGAACATTTTTCTTGGCTCCACAGCCTCCAGGGCGTTCCTGGTCTAAATCAAGTTAGGACTGGAATCTGACTAAAGAAAAATGTTGTTTGCCATTGTTTGCTGCCAAAAATGATCATAAAGTTTTGTTAGGGCAGTATGCAGACCATGATTTCCCTTCAGATTTGAGCATGTAAGCTACATAATGGGCTAACTTGTTTCCTGTGATTGAAAAGTATCAGTTCTGATGATCCGACATCTTGGTAACTCAGTTTATTTGAGTCAGTAGCTAAATCGTGCCAAGATGAAAACGTAAAAGTAACAAAAGCTGTACTAGTCTTACTAAAGGGTGACTAGTGAGAAGCAGTAGACATTTTAGCCTCTATATCTATAGGAATTCACATGATTTGCTGTGTTTGAGCTGCCTTTAAATTACTAATTTAATGTAGGCCTATTAAATAATGGATTACTTTTAGATATATTTAGATAGATTCCTCTCAACTTTACAGTTTCTCTACTGCTTTATGTCTTTTTAGGGCAGCATTGTTTTCAACAGAACAACCTCCCCAACACCTGTTACAGATTAAAACTCTCCTTCCTTCTGTCTTTCTTTCTCTCAGGGTGAAGAAAGTGTTGGTTTAAACTCGACCTTTGACCAGCGCTTGCGTTCTCTGGAGCTGCGTCACACCAAGGCCGACACGCTGCTCCATGTGCATGCCGCGCTGCTGCACGAGCTGCAGGCGCAGCTCGGCAACCTGTCGGCTGCCGTGCAGCGCATGAGCCGCAGCACGGGCTGCACGGTCAATGTCATCAGAAGTACACCGCCGCTCGGCATGCGAGACACACTGCCACCAGGTACTCGTGCGACACACGCAGTGGCGAGTTGCGTGTTGCAAGATGCTCATGAAACATTACCGTGACACGGAACATTTTAAATTAGTCAAAACCACACCCAACCGCAGTTTTTCCTGCAGTGCATTCCACATTTATTTTATTCTACAAAGCTGGGAGTTCCACAGCTGAGGGGGCCTGGACAGCAAAGGCCCGGTCACCTTTAGCGACAGTTCGAGATTTTAGAACTGTTGGTCGGGCCCTGCTAGAGGATCTCAAGCATCTTAAAATCTTAAAATCAATCACAGGTAACCAGTGAAGGGCAGCAAGAACTGGTGCGATGTGATTGCATCTCTTAGAACACGTTAAAAGGCTGGCAGCAGCGTTCTGCATCAGCTGCAGTCTTTGGATGTTCGTCTGCTGATACCAGAATAAAGAGCATCGCTATAGTCGAGTCTGGACGAGATAAAAGCATGGACGACCTTTTCTAGATCTGCAGATGAAAGTAGCGACCTGATCTTGGTTCAATACCTCAGTTGGACAAAGCAGGATCACCCAACTGTGGTCACCAGGCTGTCAAAGGACAACTCTGAGTCGAAAATAACAGCTAGGGTACATGCCTCTTTTTTTAACATTATTAGATAAAACACCCAGAGTAGACGAGAGATAATGCTGCTAGTGCTGGGGCCAGAAAGTGCATTTATAATTATTTCAGATTTGGAGTCAGTCAACTGCAGAAAATTATTGGACATCCAGTTCTTAATGTCAGCAAGGCAGGACATAGAAGGTTGTACCAGGCTTTATCGAAACATACAGTTGCATATCTTCTGCATGGCAATGAAAATCAAAATTATTTCTGTGCATGGTTTGGCAAACAAGGGGTAGCATGTACATAGTAAATAAAAAGAGACCCAGAACAGACCCCTGGGGCACACCACAAGAGAGCGGACAACCAGAGCTCCAAACTTAACAGGGAGGGACCTAGTGGCTGATATGAATGGTGTGTTTACTTGCAGGAACCCAACTTCAGGGCTCTGCTGCAATCTCAACAAACACTGTGCAGTTTCTGTTTAAGAAACAACAGCTACACAGACTCAGCGACTCAGGATTTCACTAGTTCCATTAGCTTTAGTCGACAGTTTGAGTGTCTCACGATGCCGTGTAAAGGCCTGTCTCTCTCTGTCCCTCTCCCTCAGATGGACAGTATCTGTCTTTCTGTCCTTCGGACTGTGCGTCTCTGTATCACAACGGTGTACGTCGTTCTGGTGTTTACACCATCGTCCTGTTGCCAGGTGCCACCCTGCGTGTCTACTGTGACATGGAGACCGAGGGTGAGACACACACTGTACACTGCACACACACACACACACACACACACACACACACACACACACACACACACACACACACACAATTTATATCTTCACGTCTTCACACTATACTGTATGTGTGTGAATATTTATAATATACCCCTGGTTGGATTAACCCGCTAGGGGGCCGGGGACAAAAAGGAGCTACTTTTTAAACATGACGTACTTTGGTGTGTGTGCACCAGGTGGGGGTTGGACGGTGTTTCAGCGGCGGCGTGATGGCACGGTGAGTTTTAACCGCGGCTGGTCAGAGTACCGAGACGGCTTTGGCGAGCCGCGGGCAGAGCACTGGCTGGGCAACCAGCACCTCCATCTGCTGTCCAACCAGGGACACTACAGCCTCCGCATTGACCTGCAGGACTGGAGCCACGCCCGCAGACACGCCATGTACCACAGCTTCAGGTAGACAGAGAGACTGGGAAAAAGATAGATGATGTAGGCAGTAGATAATAGTAGAGAGACAGCCGTTAGACACACGCAGAGGCAGAAAGACAGGTAGGGGTCAGTCGAGATTTGGATCTCTCCACATAGCGAAGGTGGCAGCCCACTGTGTGAATGTGTGTGTGAATAGATGAGTGAGAGGCAACTCGAAAAGCACTTTGAGTGAAAGCGCCATATAAATGCAGCCATTTACCATTATAACAGCAATACTCTGTATAAAAAGAGTTTGGAGGTTTGTGTGATCTGTTTTTTATTTTGCCCTTCCAAACCCGAAAACAGAAGAGCAAAAGTGTAAGGAATGGATTGAGGAGCCATCTGCTGTAACGTCAGCTGCAAACGTCAGCACGCCTGGTTAAAGTTTGCTCCAGCCTACATGTAAGGAGCTGGGCTCTGAAGCGACCTCGGCGTAGTGCTGCAAGGAGCGTTGCCACTTTTGGATTCCCATACAACAATCATTGCAAAAGGATGGGCCATCAAATGGTGAACACATTTTTGCAGCGTCATAAACTCCCTGGAGTGACTCTGTCTTATCGGAGCTTGATCCACTGTGTCCAGAAACATTTGGGAAATTTAGAGGAGCCGCGTGACTAATTTGTTTCATACCTATCGTGTGTGAGGCGACCGGAAGTCGACCGTCTCGACTGGCACGCGTCTCGGACGCGCGTGCTCTCAACCGGGTCTCAGCAGTGCTCTCGACGAGTCGGCCACAGAGTTTGCAACCAACTCACAGTCCTCACATTATTTAGCCGGACGTCTCCGTCATGGTGAAACCTTCTAGTCGGCAAAATCAGCGGTTTTATGTATAGAAGAAGAAGCCTCCTTTTTGTTAACCTCTGTCTGAAATCAAGGACCCAGTGAATTCATAGTAAACCAATTGACCATGAATTTCAACGTGTAGCCAGCTCTTCTCAGTGTTGTCACGGTAAACTGCGTGCGCAGGGTCATTATGCTTTGTTGATGAAGATACTGGTGTCCTCTCCTCCTCCTGCAGGATAGATAATGAGAGGAACCGGTACCGCCTCCATGTGTCTGGTTTCAGCGGAACGGTGGAGGACTCGTTCGGTTGGTACCACGACCAGCAGGGTTTCAGCACGCCGGACACCGGCAACATCTGTGCCGAGATCAGCCACTCCGGCTGGTGGTTTCACCAGTGTTTCTACGCTAACCTCAACGGCGTCTACTACAAGGTGGGACTGTAGGAGAATACACCGCAGGTTTGAGTTGTGTCCAAGAATCTGCGTTATATTGTGCATGTCCTGGTTGTTGGTAAGGATATGACAGGACAGGACAAGACTTTTGAATTAAAATACACAATAACGTAGCACTAGAATATTTGGGGGAGGACGGAGTAGCCCGATAATCAGACTAACCTGCCGTTTATTCGGTCTGACATCAGGTCCGTGTCAGGTGGGAAGGGGGTTGTTTTGTTATATTTTGCTCCAATAAATCCGAAGCGAGTGTCCTGCCAACATCATTGTCCGGAAGAAATACGCCAAACGAGAGTCGTTATTTCCATTGGCCAGCTTGCGACACCCTGCGCACCCTACGAAGCCGATTGGCTCGGTTGATTCGTCAACCAGGGAAACAGTCACCGGCGAGCAACGGACAACAAACAAACAGACCTATTGGAATCGCAAAAAAACCAAACAAATCAGCGATTCACGGTCGGGAGAGAAAAGAGGTCAGGAAGCAGCGGAGGCAGGGAGGTGGGCACATGAGGGTGGAGCGTGACATGTCAGCGTTGATGGTTGTCGACCGGTTTCAATGACCTAACATTGACATAATGTTGAAGTAAAATGAGGTTGTATAAATATGTTAATGTTGTGTATATGTTTTGTCCACCAGGGGGGGCGCTACTCTCTAAAAGCCCAGAATCTGCTCGGGCCGGACGGCATCATCTGGTTCTCCTGGAAGGATTCAGACTTCTACTCTCTGAAGGCGGTCACCATGATGATACGGCCGCGCAACTTCAGGCCACGCCTGTCGCCATAGTGATGGAGTGTTTCTCATTAGTATGAACACAGGCCGGAAGTCAGCCGGCAGCTTCTAAAGACCCTGGGGGCGTGCTAGAGACATCCACTAGAGCACCAAATATGTATTAATACGCCACTGAAAACAGTCCCCAGGAAATGCATTATTTCCTCCTGTCTTAGTAACAATTGCTTAAAACTACAGTGACCAGCTGTTTTTAAGAAATTACTGAGCCTTTAAAAAAGTAAAACTGCATTTGTGAGCCATTTATTAACGATTTACGTCTTCAGGAGGAACCGGCGGGTTTGGAGCTGTCGGAGGGCGTTGAGAGAGACGGACCAACACGCCTTGGCATTAAAGAGCAAAGAGCACACGTTAAAATGTCCTTGAGTAAGAGATTAGGAAGCAACGCTGACAGGAGGCGGTCAGTGTACCTGAGAAATGAACCGCTCCACCATCTGGATTAAGCAGCTGTCCACCTCAAAACCCGAAGTTTCCTCCGCAGCCACTTTCCAGCAACCATCACATCACATTTGTAGCGGCTGAGGCTGCTTAAGACTAAAGTAACGCCTGACTGCAACGAATTAGATACAACATGGGCATGATGATTGAGCTTTAAGGCGCTTTTATGGGCTTTTTTTTTTTTTTTTTTACCTCTGGACAGGGTCAGAAGTTTCCCCATTTCCATCTTCTGACAGTTGACACAAGAGTGATATTAGTCTTCCCATTAACTCAAAAACCTGAGTAAGCGTGTTTCTCAAAGCATCAAACTATTCCTTTAGTATCGCTGCAGCGAGGTATGGATTCCAAACACCGGAGGTAAGCCGATACTGGTGTTTTGTTTTGTTTTGTTTGCCTGGTATTGATTTACTTAAACTGGAGGATACATGATGCCGTATGCTTGTACGCAAAACACTATAGTCACATAGTATCAGGACAGACTGTGCCTGCCTGTGTGTTATTTGATGAACTCACCTGCATGTAAATGTTGGAGACATCCGAAGCTATGGCGGGCGTTCAGAACAAATTCATGTAAAATTCGCTCTCTTTTTTTTTGGTTGGTAAACTCGCCTCATTACTGAAACTTTACCCAAAGTAGATGTCCAGACATAAAGGATTTTCAGTCATTAAGCTGCAACATTTTCCCAAAATTAGACATCTGCTGCGGTTAAACATGGCTGCACAGGAAGCAATGCACCTCATTGTACACAACACACACACACACACACACACACAATGTTCATTACACATTTATTGGAACAGTTAAAGGTATTAAGTGATACGTCTACCGCACTTCTCAAAGTCGCCATCCTCCTAAAACAGAAAACCGGAGAATCCCTTTGAATTCAGGCAGGTTGTTTTCACAGCTGTGCAACCTGCACAGGTGAATCTCCTCAGAGATGACTCTGACAACACATCTTTTACACACAGATGGTAATTCGTTGAGAGGTTGCGGGCTTGGGATCGTTTGCCCTCAGACCGCAGGGGTGACCGTCGCCAGGAGGCGGAGGATGTCTATGTGGGGCGCTCCCTGGGGCGGGTGACGTACTGCCACCACAGAGGGGGGAGGTCGCCCTCCTTGCGGGCAGGAGGGAGGGCTTCGGTCTTGGGGCCTCTGGCTGGAGTCTCGGCCTGCAGCTGGGCGACCTTGAACCAGACAGGAGGGGACAAAGATTTAGGAAGAGCAGCTTATTTTTATAAAAAACAAAACATTATTTTACATTTTTGAAGACTTTTTAACTTCAACTTATTTATTATGACTTTTAAAATAAAAACTTTGTGGTGTCAAACCTAGCTAGAAATGAAGTCCTTCAACGATGCTTGAAATGCTTCAGTGAACTCCTGCTTAACAAATCTGTTTTAAATATACTTGTCGTCTACGGCGGGTCTGTTATAGAAACACTCTGAAGCAATTACATCCCAAAGGAGACTTCTCTTATTTCCTGTGGTTGTCAGGAGCAAACAGGAAGCAAAATGTGACTTCGACATGAGGGGTATATCTATTTTAATACCCAGAGAAAGCAGGGAGCTGAAAGGGTTGAACTATCAAACAGCTAAACTCTGGTGCCACCTGGTGGATTTAAACGATAGAAAGTGTCCCCCTGCGCTGATACCTTTCAGACAGGTGGAAATGTTCGGACACCTTCGTCACGAGGACGACTGAATTCACTCCTCTAAAGGAAGGTCGCCACCAATATCTTACAGACACACTGAAATGATAACCTGGATTCACCTTTTTAAATCTTAAATTGATTTGGTTCAGTCATGGTAAATGTTAAACGGTCTCCATTTCTATCGCGTTTCATAGAATCATTATTTTAAATGTGAGAAAGATCTGTAGCCCCGCAACTTCTTTTTTTATGCCTTTGGTATAGGAAATAGTGTCTGTAGCTCACAGAAGAGGTCAAACGTATGGGTGGCGTGTATATATTGTTGCTGCATGCAGCCCAGCCCACCTCTTTGTCCCAGCTCTGCATTCTCAGTTTCTTCCACTGTTCCCTCTTGGAGAAGTAGTCGGGGTACATGGCCTTCTCTGAGGGGTGCCACTGGTCCAGCACCCACTCTGGGACCTACAGGAACAAGCAGACTTCCATCAACATGCAACACTGGGACTGTCAACATTGTCACGTCATTGTTTTGACCTCAAATAACTCAAAGTAATCGTTCTTAACTAACCAAAATAGGTCAGCTGACAAAAACTATGACGGTTTGTTTGACAGGATGAATCACAGAGACAAGAGTAAGGCACCAGTTTGGGATCTTTTTTGGACTGTATTATTAATGTTGGCTCCTGGAAACACTAAATATATGCTGCATGGAGTTTCTTCCTAGTCATACTATTATCAGAATGTTACTTATACCATTGATTTTATTTATTTATTTTTATTTTAGTAATTTTTTTTGTTTTTGCGTATCCCACAGATGTTACAGGTATTGTGAGCAACAAGAAATGTCTCACAGCTTAATACAAAGTACTGCTGTGCCGAAGATATAAGCAATGAAGATTTTTATATTTAAAAAAAAGGAAGAAAAAGACGATTTGAGGATTCAAAAGAACAAAAACATGAATCACCAGTAAACTGCTGCTGATTTTGCATTAAATAATGTTAAAGTTCTTAAGATTTTTAACATCTGAAGATAGAATTTTTCAGACCACATGATGGCACCTTGTTTGGAGTGGATGTCCTTACAATCTAATTCACTACCCTCACATTTCCAGCAGAGGGCAATGACAACTTGACATCAAATATAACACAGGTTGATATCTGTCACACATTTGACTCGCAGTTTAATCAAAACATCGCCACCCCTGTTTGTATCATAGAAAATATGATTTAAAAAATGATAATATCACTGCGATTTAAAAAAAAGGGATAAGGAGAAACAGCAGGAAACTTTATTGTAGCCTTGAAAAGCCACAGTCTACAAATTTTTACGGTTGTCTTTGACAGAAATCACCATAAATGTCTCAAACCAATAAATTCACATAATTTGGTTTTTAAATCATTGTCATTTCACAAATTCTTCAAAAACTCAGGTAGTTTATAGACACAGATATATAAACTTTACACAGGTGAAAACCTGGTATCTGGCTGGACCAACCTTTATCTGTTTGCTTCTCTCCTACTCCCTGTGTTCACATATACAGTAACTTACTCCATCTGAATTTCCAATAAAGCTGTTCTCGTTTACATGTTTTTTTGTTTCTGTTGTCAGACAATGAAAAGTATGAAACAGTGACTGAAACGTGGCCCATCGAGACGACATGTTAACCAGCAGTCACTTCCGAGCTGCTGCTCTGCTGCTAAAATCCTGATTTCATAACCACGACGTCGTCTGACAGAATCACCAGACACACGAGTTAAAGTAGAAACCGTTTGTGTCAATTCTTTTTGAAAAGAGCAACAGTCAATGGGGAAACTCCAACACTCGGCGAGCCGAAGTGTAACTTCATCACTCAGACATCCGCGTTTATAGGGCTGGCCCCGCTGTTGTGGTCCAGCCAAAAACAATGTGTACTCCATCACACAGAGCTCTGCCTCACCTTGTAGCACTCATATCTCTCGTAGGAGGTCCCTCCAGGAGAGTCAGGGAAGATGTAGGGCTGGGGATGCTGGTTGGTCCAGAATTCCTCCTCTCCCGCCTTCAGCATCATGGTGGCCTTCACCATGTCCTTCTCATTCTTGTTCTCATCGAAGCGAGCCCGCAGCATGCAGGCATAGAACCGGTACTTGTCTCTATGACGGAAAAGGAAAAAGATGGCAACTGTTAAATTTGTAGTGTCGCACCAGACAGCTCTGAGGGAGAATGGGATGTCTGTTGTCATAACATGTAGATACAACAATCATTAATCTCACATACACAGAAACATGTGTTTCTGTGTATGTGAAACATGTGTTTCTGTGTATATGTTTGTCTACATATACAGAGTTTGACTGATGGATCGAACGGCCAATATTAGCTTGTGAAAGAGATACTGGTATTGACGCATATTTCCTCGGATGATCCCATCCATCATCAGTACCATCAGGGAGGCGTCTGATTGGTCCCAGATTCATTCTGCAGCAGGACAAGGGGCCCAGACTCACAGCCAGAGTCATGAAGTCATAAATCCACAGAAGAACTGTGGCAGGTTGTCCCAGATGCTGGAAACAACCTACCTGCCAAGTACCAGAAAAACTGTGTGCAGGTTTACCGAGGAGAACTGGTGCTGTTTTAACGGCAAAGGCTGCTCACAGCAAATATCAATCAATATATATATCAATTCATTTAAGTTTTTTTCTCTTTGTGGCAATTTGTATGAAGTTAATTGATTAGTAAAAAAATGTAACTAACTACACAGTTTGTCCCTCAGAGATCAGTGACAATTTGTAAAATGCCCCTCCCAATCTTGGTCACAATTCTTTAATAACCAATATGTGTTGTGTGTTAACACATATCGATTAGCAACTGATACGTAGTTCTCAGGTGCCTCAAACGTCCTGGATGGTTCACGGTCTAATTGAGTTTTTCTTTGTCTTTCATTCATCTGTATGCCAAGTCCAATCTAATATCTAGTATTATAAGTAGCGGATATCTTTCCTTGATTTGTGACTTAACCTGTTACTTGATTGACTGAACCTGAATTCACCATTATCCTGTTGATCAAGTGTCCAACCTCAGCAAACTTACATAGCAAGTCGTAGAAGTGGTGGGAGTACGCCAGCTGTCTTAGCCCAACAGAGTAATATGATGTATGATTGCATGAAGATATATTTTAAGGGATGTCCACCCACACTCATCAGGGAGAGTCAGGTTTACATTTTGCTCTGTTTTGATTATTGATTGATTGCAACGCTAGCTGTCGCCCGGTAAATATCAGCTTTAACAAATGCAACTTTGACCAACAATAAGATTTAAAATGCGCTGACTTGATGTTGACAGGGTCGTGGTAACGTTCGCGTTTGGATCAGAGGTGGATAAACAAAGGAAGATAAATATTTTGCAGTGGAGCAGGTTGACTTAGGGAATAAGTGACCTGGCTAGCCTAGCCTAGCAAGGCTAGCTGTTAGCTTAGCAAATAAAGCGCACTACGGCAGCGACACAATTCTATTTTATTTGTTTATTTTTCACTTTTCATCATCGAGCTTGAACGAAGACCGCTTCTCTTACCTAAAGATGCACCATGACTCGAGGTGTCTCAGTGATTTCTTGTAAAGCCGCAACACTTTCTGCTGGTGAGTGAGATAGGCAGAGGCCATTTTCACCGTCCCCTGTCACCTTCTCGCCGAAGCGGCGCGGAGGATTCTGGGACTTTGTGGCGTTTAGGCGTGACGACCGTAAAACGCCTACAAAACGCGCAGAAATACGTCCTGTTTCTGTCGTTTGTTTTTATTTTTTGGATCAGGGTTCAGTCGCAAAAATTGAGTTGTTCGTCCCCTGCTCATCCCCACTGTGCATGGGGGTTTCATTATTTCCCCTGACATCCAGAAACCTACCGGTACTCTAGACCACAGAAACTGTCGGTTCATTGATTATTTTTTAAATTAATTGGCAACACTTTTGGCAACTGGTTATCAGTCATTTGTTTCGAGCAAAAAAAAAAAAAGCCTAAATTTCAGTGGTCACAGCTTCTGTGGCAGTTTTTCTCTGATGGTAAACTCAACGTTTCCGGGGTTGCGACTGTTGGTGAGGAAAAAAACTAGTGAGAGACAGAAATTACATGGGGCAAACCATGGGGGGGGGGCCCTGGGGGGTCTGGAGCCCTTAGGCAGTCCCCCGATCTGCCCAGTTGGTAATCCAGCTCTGACTGACACGTGTTTGCAGACTGGAAGGCAGGTGTCTCCACACAAAACTCAGGTGTAAGATATTTGACTTGAGAAGGGAGAGTAGTGAAGAACCAGGCCCCCTCCCCTGCTACAGTAATTACGGTATTATAGCATTATGGGACTGGGGAGAGCTGCGTGTGCGGCTCTTGCTAGAAGCGTCGCTGTCACAGCCATGGCCCAGCACAAGTTCGCTGGTAAGACGCCCGCGTTTTAAGGCTAGAAAAATGAAAGAAAAAACAAACCCCATAGCGAGAAGGCAGAGGACGCCGAGGGGTCACTGGCTGCCGGTGTGCGCAGTGAGCACACCAGCCTGTCGGGTTTCGTTAGCACGGGAGCTAACGCGTTAGCCCTGCTGAAAACCCCAACAGAGCCGCCGCGGAGGTTCGCGGCTTGTGCAGGGAGAAGTCAGATGGTTTGTTAAAGTGAGGGATCCAAACGGAGTCGCGAAGGTGGTGGTGGTGGTGGAAAACATGTCGTTTTGGCCTCTGTGGCAACCAAACCCCCTTAAACCCCGTCCGCGGCAGCTACTCCCTGTTAAGCCCCACGGGGAATTTGAAGTCTTAACCGTGGCCGGTAGAGTAAGCGGCGTTACAGTAGGCGGCGACACCGGTAAATGCTTCCGGACTCACCTAGTCACAAGCAGGTCCACAAGCAGGAACACGCCCCTGTCATTCAAATGTTGACACGAAACGACGGAAGACTCAACAAGCACGTACACAGTTAAAATGTGCTCCAACGGTTAATCGACCGGTCCCTTACTAGGAGATTAATTGGTATCACATTTTTAGCCGCAGCCCCTAAAGGATATGTGCTGCTCCAGGTAAGATGAGGCTCTGCCCCACAGTAAATGTGCCCGGTGTGAAACAGAAGGCCAACAAGTCGCAGTCTGAGAGCCGATCCACATCCCGGCTACACACATCAGTGCCTGGTGCCGCTGGTGTCAGTCACGAGTCACAAGCTGCTCCGCACGGGCGGCGACCACGGAAGACAACCCGGTGGTCGCTGCTCCGCACGGGCGGCGACCACGGAAGACAACCCGGTCGTCCTGCGGTGGCCGTGCATTTCAATTTGAAATGTTCAGTGACTGCACTAAATAGAGTTCAGATCTTTGGTTGATTAATCGATCAGTCGATTTCAATCATTCTGTCAATGGATGAATCGCTTCAGTTATTTATCAAAGCTCTTTTTTTCTCTGTCTTGTTCATAGTATCGTTTGGGGAAAACGAGCAATTTGATGACATCACCTTGGTTGTTAGGGGAAACTGTGATTGGCTTTTTTTTTTTTTCTTTTTTTTTTCTAATCATTAGTCGCAGCCATGATGAACAGATATGTTGTTCAATAGTGCTTTGTTAATTGCCACAATGTTAATTTTTGTCTGTGTCAGACACCTCTGTTGTTCTGTCAGTGGATTGACCGTCTATTTCTCATTGTCTGTACCAGATTATAACATCAGTCGCTACAGTATGAGGTGACTTAATGTCAAATGCTTTTACACCGTTGTATCAATGTCAGAAGAAGCTGGCCCGGCAGCATGCGGGTACCCGAGTCGGAATACTGTATCTGAATAAGAGCACACCTTATCAGTTCCGGCAGTGTTTGGTGACATAGTGCCGTATCAATAATGCCCGACCTCCCCCCCTCCAGATATCGCTGTGAACCTGACAGATCCCATGTTCAGGGGATGCTACAGAGGGAAGCAGAAACACGACGGTGAGTAACTCCTCCCATGGTATTTTTATTCTGCGCGCCGTTGAGGGGAGGCTTGTCTGAGACCGGCTGTGCTTTTTTCCGACAGACGACTTCAGTCAGGTCATCGACAGGGCTCTCAAAACTGGAGTCGAAAAGGTAAGCGAAGCCAAGCTGCTAGCACGGCCGTGTAAGTCCTATTGTTCGGCGGGGAAAAAGCCATTTGAAACGTAATATCTGTTGCTTTCTACAGTTTATGATCACAGGAGTGAGCCTTGAAGACAGCAAGGAGGCCCTCGAATTAGCTGAGACCAGAGGTACCGACAGCAGTGACACACACGTGTGGTGGAACAAAGTGCGACTAAGTGGCTTTTGGCTGATTTATTCAACCCGCTCCCCTCCTTTTACAGACGAGTTCTACTGCACGGTCGGCTGCCATCCCACCCACTGCAGTGACTTTGAGCAGAAAGGAGAATCCCAGTACTTCTCTGGGCTGAGGGAGCTGGCAGCAGCACACCGGGGAAAGGTGGTGGCCATCGGAGAGTGTGGACTGGGTGTGTTACTGGTAATAGTGGTGCACCTGCGCGGAGATACGCACATGTAAAGAAAAAAAAACAAAATGTCAAAAAGGCAGGAATGATTTTTTTTATTCACGAGAAATGAGTCACTTATGGCTCGTTGTTTTGTCCTCCAACCAGGGTTGTTCTTCACTCTGTGGTCTGTACAACACTAAGCCTTTCCATTGTTTGATGACATGTTGATACTGGGTGTCTCTTCTCCCTCTTCCAGATTTTGACAGGTTGGAATTTTGCCCGAAAGACACTCAGCTCAAGTAAGTTTGGACACTCAGCTCTCAGGGTGTCATGTGGACCGACCTACAACTGATGCAGACTGATACAACAGTCCCGCAGTGTCAACAAAAACTGAACATTATAACCTTCACGTCGGGAGCTTTTGCCGCAGGACTCCCGTATTAGACTGCATTAGTTTTAGTACGGTGTACCTAATAAACTGGCAACTGTGGGTCTGTCTCTACTTAAAGCTGCGCTAACCGTCCGACACCAACGTAGCCCTTTCAAATGTACCTTTTGCCAGTTGTGATGCCCCGTCACAGGTTGCATACTGTATGTGGACACACACAGATCTGTGTGAGCGGTTTAACCCGAGTCTTTTAGCAGGAGGTTTCTGCTCCTCCCATTGTTTCATTTGAATGATTTTACCGTCCCGACGAGGTAAAACAATCCAATGCTTCACAGAGAAGCAGGGATTCTGACATAGAAGCAAATGCGTACTAATCTAGTGTTTTAATCGTTTAGTCGTTTCATCCAAGGCTCGCATCCTCACTATTTTCCAACTACAACGTATGTTGGAAATATTGCTACAAGTAATGATTTGATCGTTTCGTTATCGATTAATCTATTGATTGTTGATTTGATTAATCAAAAAAACCCATTACAAGTTCCCAAAACCAACAGTACAATCTTCAAATGTCTTGTTTATTCAGACAAACAGTCCAGAACCCAAAGATATTCAGTTTATAATGTTATAAAACAGGGAAAAGCCGCAAATCCTCGTATCGGAGAAGCTGTAACAAGTGAATGTTTTGACTGGATTTTTTGTTTGATAAATGATGTAAATGATGAATCCATCATGAAAATTGTTGTTGATTTAAATTCTTTGTTGATCGGTGACTGGGTTATTCAGCTAACTGTTTAAACATTAGTAGGAAATAAATAGAGGAATCCAGATTCTCCTCTCTGTCCATGTTCCACAACTATGACAGTAACCCCAATCCTGAAATACTGTTCTTTTGAATGCACTCTTAAGCTTTGGCCGTGTTTTCTCCTCCGTCTGTCGCAGATACTTTGAGAAGCAGTTTGACCTGGCAGAGGAGACCAAGCTGCCCATGTTCCTCCACTGCAGAAACTCCCATCAGGAGTTCATCGGTAGGTTTTGTGGACCAAAGGCCCGGTCTTGTGTAATGAGAGGGATTTTTTTAGACAAAGCATTTTACTGTTTCTTTTGTCTCTGCTTTGACAGACATCATGAAGAGAAATCGAGACCGATGTGTTGGGGGAGTGGTGAGGACATTTGTCTTAGGACAGTGTGTACTTTTCTTCAGAGTTCAGAGTTTGGTGGAAAGCGTAAAGTAAAGAATACACTTTATCATTTTGTTCTAACGGGGAATCAAAGTGCAACTTTGGTTCATTTTTTTTCAAAGATTTTATTCCTAAGATTTTGGTTTTTCCAAGATGTCGTGGAAGCTGTCCTACTAACTTCTGCAGTTGATTTACCTTTCTTCTTAGCTGTGTGTAACTCCTCCATTTCTGTTGTGCACTGCCATCTATAAAGAGTCAAACCAGTAATAAATGGAAAATCAAATCAGGTTTCAGCTGGTCACCTTTTAATTTCTCCCCTCAGGTCCACTCATTTGATGGGACCGCAGAGGACGCTGCTGCCCTCATTGACCTGGACCTGTATATTGGAATAAATGGATGGTGAGAGGATTTTGAAATGTGATGTAGATGTAGAAAGTTTAAGATTAGTATTGTTATTTGAAAATTAATGCCATGTGTCCTCTGCAATAATGGGAACAATGCAGCCCCGGGGTCATACATTTATTATATGAAATATTTTATCGTGCAAAAATCTGCTGAACAGGAAGAAGAGGTTTATTGCCCAGTTTTATTTAATATAATTGATTTTAAATCAAATCTGAGCCCTCACACTAGCACCAGTGTCGTAGCTCAGCTTGCAGGTTGGAGTTCACGTTAGATCAACTCCTCCCCTACGAATATGCACAGTCGACCAGTAGAAACCGGTGATGGATTAAACTGGGAGAGTTATTCTAGTGACCTGCCCTCAACCTGCCAGACTGGGTGTTTTTCTCACCCAGTTGGGTTAGTTTTGGTTTGATAGGGCAGGTAAAGATTGTTTTGGGTGGCTTGGGATAATTTGGGCTACTTTTTTTTTTTTTCCGCCCCCTGAAACAAAGTGAAAAGGTACAGTCCAGTGAATTGGCCCCTTCTCCTCTTCAGGTTTTGTCATTGGGACTGACAGGCACCGAGTTCAATAGGCTCGATATGCAGTGACCAAATGTCATTTTAGTTCATTACAACTCTATTGAATCTTCTTTCCTATTCAGACGTTGTTTACAAAGTAGTAGCTCTGTGGTTAAAGCCTTGGAAGAGCTTCATGTACCTATACACACCCCAATACGTTCCTTAGGTCAAATTTCTGCCATAATCTCTTCACATAATAGAGTTGTAGTACAGCTCTGAGGTTCACTCTGCCAACACAGTTTTTAACAGATTAAAGATCATTTCATTTTAAAAAGTAACATACTAAAAATACTGCAACTTAAACTGTGTGTATTATTTCTATTTTTCAGTTCTTTGAAAACAGAGGCCAATATCGAAGCTATGAAGTCTGTTCCCACTGAGAGGCTCATGATAGAAACAGGTGAGTTGGAGCCACTTTACCGTGGTAAAGAAGGTATTTGACAAAATGCGGCCATTGAATGCTGAAAGACAATATCCGACTCTACCAGAATGAACCTTGTTAACCTTGTGAAGCCAAATGTTCCCGACGTACCAGTTAAATAGTTCTGGAGTTATTGTTTAACAAGATCAGTTTGAGATTTTTCAGCACGACACTGAACCTGTATCACAGTTGTGAAAAAGTAAAAATCCAAGATGAAATGTTTTATGGCTTCATCATAACAAGAAATAAAATTCTAGATTTTTTTTGTGTCGCATTGCTGTGGTTACTGCGGTTATTACACTGTTATATGGAATTTATTTATGGTCTAATACCCGTTCCTTCCCAGATGCTCCATGGTGTGGTGTGAAGAACACGCATGCAGGCTCCAAATATATTAAAACTACATTTCCCACAAAGAAGAAATGGGAGGTTGGGCACTGTCTGAAAGACAGGAACGAGCCCTGTCACATCATGTGAGTAATATTGGGGTGAAATAAGAAGGTAAAAGCTTTGTAGAACTCTTTGGATAAATTCATCAGTTAGCAAGTGAGTAAACATCCATGTAGTTAGATCCACCAGGCACTAAATTACCCAATTTATACGTTTCTGTCAGGGCTCAGGATTGGGAGGACCCAAATGCAAATATCAGAGACACTGATAACAGTTCACCTTTACTCAGGCTCGGCAGACGAAAGCAGGCCAGGCGGGGGTGGGGTGGGGGCAGTGGTCGGCAACAGGCAGGTGGTCGGAAAAAGGCGGACAAAGAAAGACAAGACATAAGCAAGGCTGGGTGGCTTCGATGTGGAAAGCACAATAGACAAAATAGCTGAGAATGAGTGGAAATGGGACGGTGTATGTACTAGGAACTGATTACAGAATTAGGAACAGGTGAGTAAGAGGGTGGGGAAGGCGGGAAGGGCTGGGGTTACTGCAGGACAGGAGGGAGTGGCAGGGTCTGAAATGACAAGAGTGTTAGTGATTCTTGGCAAAGGCAGGCAGCGAATGAATGAATGAATGAATGAATGAAGGAATGAATGAATGAATGAATGAATGAAGGAATGAATGAATGAATGCGTGGATGAACCGTGACACATTTCACTATTTGTCTCTTCCAGACAAGTCTTGGAGGTGATGGCAGCAGCCAGGGAAGAGGACCCGCTGGAGCTGGCTAACTCAATCTATAACAACACCGTCAAAGTCTTCTTCAGCACGAGCTGATGATAGACCGGATTAGACCTCCGAGAGCCCGACTGATATGGCCTTATTTTACTTTTCGACCTGATTAAGGCTGCTTGATGACTGTGTGTGTGAGACTGATGGGTCCAGGGTTAAAACTCTCCCCTTGCCCATTTAGAAAAGTCAAATAGCTTCATACCTTATCTGTCTTCTTCTAAAATAAAGAATAACATTTTTCATTGATTTTTTTATTTGATTTTATTTTATTTTTTTCTCCTTAAGGCTGAAACGATTTGTTGATTAACGGATAATGCAGTCAACACAAAATAAATGGATTACTGTTTTGATGCTAGTAGAAATGCCAGTAGAAAATATGGGGATATGCTCTTTTTCTCGTAGCTGTAAATTTATTTTTTACGTGTTTATTATATTTTTTGTGACGCTTGTACTCAGTTGGTGTTTTGTGGCTCCATTTTAAACACATTCACATTGATTTTCAGGCCAGGTTTTTTCAACATAAGGCTACGCATGTACGTGAACATTATTAATTGCAGAAGCACTAAAAGTTTCACAGTACTGCACTGGAAAATATCAGACATTATGTATATTTTAAAAGGTACGGTAAAATTAATGATCTTGAAATACAAAATTTAGCATTCACATATCATTTCCAAAAATTTACATTACATTTACATTCAACTATGCATAGAATAGTGGAATAGCTACCATGGTAACAGCATCTGTGAGTCCAGCTGTTTGTATGTGGAATCACAGATGCTGTTACCATGGTAGCTATACACCCGCCAATTTTGAAGTCGATCGGATGAGCGGTTGCCAAGAAAACCATAATACACACACACACACAGACAAGGTTTCCTCCATTTATAGTTAGATATGTGTGTAGCCAGTCTTTTTTTTTTTTTTTGTGAAACATGTAACGTCAGCGGGCACACCCTCCGACGCCGGAAGTGACGTCACGTTACGTGGAACAACCTAGCAACTTCTGCGGTCTTGCCAAAGCAAGCGGAGCAATAGCAAATGGCCGGTTCCAGGGTAGCCCGACACATTTTCTGATACCGGACCGCAGAGGGTCTGAGAGGAACCCTGAGGTGAAACGGTTGGTGGCGACAACACCCTGGATGAAGGGCAGCCCGACGATAAGCAGAGGAAGAAGAAGAAGAGGAGGGAGCAGCAGCAGCAGCAGCAGCAACAGGAGGTTGAGCTGGGCGGACATGGCGGACGGCAGCAGGTCCCCAGCTATCAAATAAACGCCAGGCAAAGCGAAACCGAAGACGAGAGGCGGCTGCAGGAGGACCTGAACTCAGTTTAATGTTACATGGATAGCCGGGGCTCCCCAGGACCGTAGCCGCCCCGACAGAAGCCGCATGGCGTCCACTCAAGCCCGGATTGGCCAGCAGGCCCTAGCGGTGCTGGATGTGGCTCTGCGAGTTCCCTGTATCTTTATTATCGACGCCATTTTTAACTCTTACTACGACCCTGGTTCGGGATGGGCCGGGGCGATGGGGAAGGTGTTGGTCAGAGTCATGGGTAAGCATGTTTAAAGTTTCTGGAGTCCAGACCAGGAGCCTCCAAATTCTGTCAAGAACAGCCCGCAAACTGACAGCTAGCGGACGCAGCGTCAGACCCTACCTGACGCTGGGTCAGCCGTGTGGAGCCCTGTCACCTGTCAGGCCGCCTAAAGCCGATTTAGCTCCCGGGCGGAACATCGATACAAGCCAGATTCTGTCTGACACAGTAGCTGGCTAGTCTGCCCCGGACCCGATGCAGTCCGGGCTCGCTGAGTACCTAGCTAGCCGCTAACGTCAGGTGTTTTTATCATCAGGTGTCGTGTCGTTTTCCGTGTCCCCGCCGGAATCCAAGGGGGGGTCCTGAGAGGAACACTGGGGGACATTTCGGCAGCCTGTCAAAATATGCTTCTTGGTCCCCCACCCTGTCACCTTACCCAGAAAGCTGGTGTCTTTTCCGAACCGCGGTCTGCAACCATTCTGGTTATCCATCGATTATTAGTCATTTTTCAAGCAAAAATATTGAACCAACAAAAAAAAGAGAGGCCAAATATTTGCAGATTTCAGCTTCTCAGAAGAGAAGATTTGATTGTATCAGTGTCAGCTGAATATTTTCACTTTTGGTTCAACTTCAGCGCAGTGACATTTTTCTGAAAGTTTTCGATGTTTCATAGGCAAAATGGTCAATCAATTATTGGAAAAATATATTGGCAGATTAATCGAACACGAAAATAATTAAGGTGCAGCCCCACAACAAAATTAATATTGCAGTGAAGACCAATAGGGCCTCAGCTAATTTACTGTATTACTGTATTTTCATTTCATTCTCGATTACTTGTTTGGAAACACTGAAAAATGCCACGTCAAAAATTTCCCAAAGCCCAAGCTGACTTATTTAAATGTCTCTTCGTTTCTGACCGACAGTCAAATATGTCCAGTTTACTTTCATAGAAGATTAAGAAGATGAGCAACGTTGGAACCGTTGATGTTTAGCATTATAGCTTTAAAAAATGACCTAAGCGATTAAATGATCATATTTTGTCGCTGAACTAATTGATTATTCGACTAATCATTTCAACTCTAATAACCACACCATCATCTTGATGCCCCTATCTTATATTAGCTGAGTATTCTTAGTTGAGTATTCATGATCTAATGGCAGAAAGTAAAACTTTTGTTTATTTTGTTGAATACAGTGGGGTTTTTTTTTTTTTTTTAATATCATTGCTACAAAAATCCTATAATTTCCCAAATATATTGTATTTAAGACATCACAAGAGACAAATGTTGTTGAGCTTTTACTTCCTATTCATTAGACATTAGACTTTTCATCCATTATTCTTTAACTTTGTGACAATTTTGGCTGATTCCGTATGATAAGGTAGCAGTTGCATTTTTATTTCATTCAACATTACCTGATTTCAGTTTCCTTTTACAAACAAGCCTGTCATAAATCATGGAGACGCCTTATTTTTAATAGCACTTTAATTATTGAATGTGACATGACTTGTTTTTGTGGCATTTGACAGGCATAGCCAAAGGTTTTTAGTGCCTTGAAACCAGTCTACATTTATCGCAGCTGCGTTTATTCTCCTCACAAAGAGTGAAACTGATAAAGCTCCTCTCTGTGGAGTGTCCAGCGATTTGCAGAAAACCCTGTACACAGGTAAACAGGCAGGTTACGTAACTGTCCATTTGCACAGTGTGTAGAGCTGCGATTGGCTGATGCCCTTCGAAAGTCCTCTTTGCTATTAGCCAATAGCTTGGTGGGGCAAGGGGCCAAATAAGGCGCCTTTAAAGTGGGCCAGCCAGCCGTCGAGTCTCACCCACTATTCTTTAGATTTAGTACCAGCACATGAATCCAGCGTAATACCATGTTTACCTGGAAT
This sequence comes from Xiphias gladius, assembly GCF_016859285.1. NCBI lineage: Eukaryota > Metazoa > Chordata > Actinopteri > Istiophoriformes > Xiphiidae > Xiphias > Xiphias gladius. The sequence goes on from NC_053423.1 coordinate 23,860,537, forward strand.
TAAACTAAAAACAAGACTTTGAAAAAGTGCCCAAAAGCCGTGGAAACCAAAATGTTGCAAGTCATCCAAAGAGACTCCTTTAACACCCATCTTCAGCACCCTAAATCCATGTAGTCAATAAACTCTCAACAAAGTTGATCCAGTGTTAACATTGTCCTTGGCCAAAGCTTTTCTGAAGTAAGCATTCTAAGGGGCCTAAGGTCAGTGTGAGAATGTATACAAGGGGTATGGAAAGAGTCAGGTGATAATGAGACAATCCAGACAAGTATACTAACTTAGCTATTTATTAAACTTAGCTACATCAGCTTTACCACCTGTAATCTTCTATTTCTCCTCTTCTGTTTGTTAGGTGATGCTAGGTGATTTTGCTGCTTTTAAAAGACCAGATTTTAACACACTGGTCAGGCATCATTAAAAGTTGTTTTTTTTCTTTTGCTGTTTTCAAGATTAAAACATTAGACAACTGTTTTCCTATTTAAACATGCACATGCAGTAAGACCCTGGGTACATGTTAAAGGCCTTAAAGTACATGAATAAACAATATATTAATTTGAAAAAAATAAAACTTAAAAGCATAAAACCTAATCTTTAATCTTTAATCTTACCTTGAAAAAGCACTTGACAGTGGAAGTGAAACTATAACCGAAACAAAAACACAACTGCCTCAGCTAGGATACAAGAGTTAGAATGAGCCACTTTATTGACCTTTGTCAAAGTAAGTCGCCACAGAAACATACAACAACAAAATGACAGGACGCTGAAACTGACATTTTATTACAGTCTTACGTGACAAGACAAAGAGCAAACATGTACAGCAGCTGCGTGCTGTACTATTATTATGTGTATTGTGGGCAGCAATAGCCCTCATCTCATTCTCTTTCCATGTTCACATTCTTCACCTGAAAATCCACAACACTTAATGTCATTTTATCGGACAGGTTGATTGTGGCGAGCTTCTAATCACACACACTTACAAGCTACAGTCAGCAAATGTCTCTTGTTTGTTTTTTCGAAGCCATTCCATCAGTTTATCGTTAGTTTTGCTAACTGTGTCTCTGTTGTGTCCCAGGTGTCCTCATCTCCAGCGTGGTGCTGCTGCTCTCCCAGAAAGCCTTGTTCAAGTTCTACACTCTCTTCTTCGCTGTTCTCCTCGGCATGGCAGCAGTCCTCATCAACTACTACGCCACTTCCCACATAGACTTCTACAGTGCCTACTACAAAGCAGCACTGGGGTTCAGGTTGCTGCCCAGGAATGGGCCGACGCTGTGGCTGGGCATGGCCGCGGTCCAGCTGGTTTTTGGCGTGGGCTACGTATTCTTGCTCAACCTCCAGTCGGTGTTTGCCGCGCTGGTGGTGCTGGACATCATGATCCCTCTGTGGGGGCTGATGATTGAGCTGCCCGCAGATGTCAGGCAGCTGGTGGCCGTGTTCTCAGGCCTGGCGCTGGCTCTCAACACGGCCGTGTGCCTGGCCATGAGGCTCAAATGGTTCTACTATTCCTGTCGGTACGTCTACCTGCTTGTGCGGCACATGTACAGGATCTACGGACTTCAGCTGCTGCTAGAGGACACATGGAAGAGGATCAGGTTCCCTGATGTGTTGCGGGTGTTCTGGCTGACCCGGGTCACCGCCCAGGCGCTGATCCTGGTCTACGTGGTGCGGGCGGTGGGGAGGGAGAGCGGTGATGCCACAGGCGGGGCCGCAGACGGGACCTCCGACTCGCAGGTATGTCTTAAAAAGCCTTGAATTCACTCCTTCCACAAAAGTATATAAAGTCATACATTTCATTTATAAACTTCTTGAATATTTTTTTTCTTGCTTGTTAGTTATATATTTTGTGGATGTGGTTGTAAGCTGTTGGGAGACGATACACGTCTAAAAAAATTCTCTGAAAGCCGGATGGTTTCGATCGTGGCTTCCGCTGCAGGAGGCTGTTCAATCCTTTTTCGTAGGGGTTTCAGTCAGCACCATCAAAGCTGTAGCAAACACTGTCACTTCTGCTGCTGCAGTAGTGAGGAAACTCTTCTCGTTGATTTCAGCAGAAGTTAAAATGAACTTAGATTAATTAATCATGCTTGATCCATCTTCAGTTTCTGCTGCTTATCTGGGTCTAGGTCACGTTATTCGATTCATTACATTAGTAAGAGTCCTTGTTACAGTTAAGTTTAGTTAGGTTTATGCACATGCTTAATAGTTGTAGAAATCATTCTTTGACCAGTGAAACACATTAAGTTGCATTCTGTGTGGTATTAAAAAGGTCGTTAGAAAAGCGCAGCTGTACAGGAAGCTGTGCGAAGCCCAACCAATAGATTTAGCATTGGCTGATTTCAGTGTGTCGCAGTGTGTCTGACAAGCACTGGCAAGTTGAAATGATTGCGCTCAGTGCATATCTTGGTCACAATTCTTTAATAACCACATTTAAAAGGCTTCCCATCAAAAGTTCGTCTTCATGTTACGTGTTTTATGTTTAAAAAAACAAAACAAATATCACCATTTCCTGAGGGGGATACCAGTGATCATGTATTTTATATTTAATGTGAAAAAAGAACAATAAAAAGGTTGTTTGTAATTCCTTGTGTGGGAGGCAGAATTAAATCTGAAGCTTACATCTTTAGCATTGGCATTGGTGCCTCGCTGTTTTCAGGGTTATCTGCTGAGCTGGGACGTGTTCTGGGATCTGACGAGTAACCTGATCATCTCCGGCTGTGACTCCACGCTCACCGTACTGGGGATGAGCGCTGTCATCTCCTCCGTCGCACACTACCTCGGCCTCAGCATCCTGGCCTTCATAGGTACGGCTGACTGCGTGTGTGTCGCGTACGTGTTCGAATTTCTGTCATCTGCCGCGCACACCGGCCGTAGAAATGTGCCTAAAGCCCAGTGTTTGGTCTCATTTGGTCTCTCCAGGTTCGACGGAGGAAGAGGACAAGCGTTTAGGCTTCGTGGCTCCTGTTCTGTTCTTCATCCTGGCTCTGCAGACTGGCCTCAGCAGCCTGGACCCAGAGGAACGCCTGGTACGTCCCTGCAGGATTCGTGCCTCCAGCTCCGCGGTTATTGGCAGTTTGAACTCGACTCAGTATTTAGTGTGTTAGGTATAAAGCGCGGACGAAGGAAGGGATCGTGATCGTGGCAGCTCAGGCAGCAGACAGTGAATGCCGCTGATCTGATGCTGGATGTTGACTGTGCAGATATTCCATGTTCAGTCTTATCTATCTTTGACTTTCTGTGCCCTACAACCAGCATTTAACAGCTTCCTTTTTCAATTATTGGCATGTTGGAAAGAACATTTGGAATATTGCTTTTATATATTGTGTCAGATGTTACGATTTTTCCTGTAACTCTTTTTATAAGTGACTGATTCCATTAATGTATGAGTAAATGAGAACCTCTCTCGCGTCGGTCCAAAGGTTCGTCTGAGCCGGAACATGTGCCTTCTGCTGACGGCCATCCTGCACTTCATCCACGGCATGACTGACCCCGTCCTGATGTCCCTCAGCGCCTCCCACGTCTCCTCTTTCCGCCGCCATTTTCCTGTCCTGCTGGTGTCGCTGACGCTCTTTGCGCTCCCCGTGGCGCTCAGCTACGCCCTCTGGCACCACTACGCCCTCAACACCTGGCTCTTTGCCGTCACCGCCTTCTGTGTGGAGCTGTGCCTCAAGGTGAGGACGGAGAATTTACTATTCAGTTTGTTTGAGTAAAAGTGACACACTCGGATACTCACTGCCGGGCCTTGTCAGTTTTCAGATTCTGTCTATTCCAGGAGTTATCCTGTGATGAAGTATTGCAGGTTTCTGGGTCCGGCCAACTTTTTTCTGCTTTTCAACCCGTAAACTGTAAAATACATTTTTCAGAAGTTTATTGTGTGACTGCGTGTGTCCTGCATGAGATAAACAAAACGGGGACCCACTCGTTAAAAAAAAAAAAACAGCTCCGTAGCGCTTCCAAACCTAACAGCCGAAAGCAATCAGAACATGTACAAAAACACGAGTGTATCTAAGAGACACGGACACAGACCTGCCGTTAAAGTCGCCGACTGTCTTAAAAATCGACCGGACGACCTGCTTTTGTTAAAGATGTTTCTGGGTTCAACAAAGTTGCAAAGTACAGTTCACTTTTCAGTTTATGAGGTTCAATAAAAATCACGACAATCGTGGTGTGAAGTATTTTGATAAATATCAAGATTATACTGTTTACCTTGATATTTCTGGAAAACAGTTATCGTTGCGTGGAAATCTGACTGGTTACGCTCCTGGCTGGGAAGTTTGTGCTTTTTGGCAGCGTGGATTCTGGGAAGGGGGACGGTGTGCGTAATGATGCCGCCAGTGTGTGGACCAGCATAGAAAACAGCAACCACAGGGGTCTTGATGTGTGTCCTTCGTTGCCCTTTATCGTCCATTCACTTCTATCTGACTAGCAGAACCGATCTCTCAGATGTTGCTGGCTGGTACTGTCCTCTGTACGTTCCACATTATATCTCACGTGTCTCCCTCCTTGCCTCCCTCCAGGTGGTGGTGTCACTGACGGTCTACGGCCTCTTCATGGCCGATGGCTTCTCCAACGTCCTGTGGGAGAAGCTGGACGACTACGTCTACTACGTGCGCTCCACAGGCAACATCATCGAGTTCCTGTTCGGCGTCATAATGTTCGGAAACGGGGCCTACACCATGATGTTCGAGTCGGGCAGCAAGATCCGCGCCTGCATGATGTGCCTGCATGCCTACTTCAACATCTACCTGCAGGCCAAGAACGGATGGAAGACCTTCATCAACCGTCGCACAGCCGTCAAGAAAATCAACTCCCTGCCGGAGATGCACGGCGACCAGCTGAGGGACATCGAGGACGTGTGCGCCATCTGCTACCAGGAGTTTGCCACCTCGGCCCGCATCACGCCCTGCCACCACTATTTCCACGCGCTGTGCCTGAGGAAGTGGCTGTACATCCAGGACACGTGCCCGATGTGCCACCAGAGAGTTTACGTCGAGGAGGAGAGCCGAGACAGAGCCGCCTTCTCTAACAACAACGGGGGCTACGCAGCGCCGCAGGACGCCGCTGCTGCGGTCCCGCCGGCACCGGGGGAAAACCAGCATGGACGGCCAGCCGCCGAGCTGCCGGCCAACGCGGCCGCGGCCGGTGCGCAGGCCGCGGGAGGACCGGGGGAGCTCAACGACGAGCTGCTGGAGGACAACGACAGTATAGAGTACGACGAAGATGAGTGGGGGACTCAAAATGGCAGCACGCCAATAGAAGAAGACTATATCAATGACGACACTGACTCTACCGAGGACTGACAAGAGAAGATCTATAGAAAAAATACATATATCTTTATTATATTTAAGTTAAAAAGAATTATAAAACACAACTTTAGCATCTTAAATTGTTCTTGAAAAATGTCAGGGATGTCATTCTCTTTTTCCTTGTTAGTTTCTTTTCATTTGATTTAGAGTTTGGGTTTTACTCTATAAGGGCTCGTGGAAAGAGTAACTGCTGCTCTCACTCTGTGTGTCATGTGTATGTGCGTTGGGGCTGCCTGGTGTAGACCAAAAAAGACATACCGATCTTTTTTCTTTTCTTTTCTTTTCTTTTTTTTTTTTTTTAAACTTTATCCCGAAAGTGTTGGAGATCCTGATACAAATCTTGCTGTCTGTACGCAATTTATTTTCTCTATGCCTCAAACCCGAAACACATCAGTGAGTTAGAATATCAGATTTTATGCAGCTTGGAGATTCTGCACAGCACAAATCTGCCTTGTTGAGCAAACTGCGGAAACTTTGTTTCCCTCTGAGAAAAAAGAAGCAGCAAAACCTGAGTCACATCGCGACTTTGTTAAGATTTTGTCACTTATGCAGCCCTAATGCGTATTTGTGTGAGTGTGTAAGGATATGTGTCATTGTGTGTGTGTGTGTGTGTGTGTGTGTGTGTGTGTGTGTGTGTGTGTGTGTGTGTGTGTGTGTGTGTGTGTGTGTGTGTGTGTGTGTGTGTGTGTGCGCCTGCCGACATGTAATGTGCTTAGACGATGTCTTAAAGATGCAGTTCATGTTGCGACGCAGTATAGGCGGAACGCAGCGTGGGAGTTTATTAACGACAAAACTGTGGAGCGACTAAACAAATTCAAGCTTAAATCAATCTGCAAGTCAGGATTTGAGATCTTGTAGGGAGACAAAATTCGAGCAAAAAAAACCAAAAAAACGTTATTTTATAAGCTACAGGGGCCCGTGGGTTCAGTTCGGGGGGTGGGGGGCATGTGTACAACTGTATTCTAGGTTCCCGAATCCGTGCTCCGTGGAAACCCTGCTGTCGCTACTTTACCCAGATTGGTCAGTAATCGCTGACGGCCTTCAGCGGGGGTTGCGGTTTCGTCACGCGTGAGCGCAGTTCACCGTAGTTGAGTTTCTTAGTGTCGCAGTCCTTTTGGCGCTCTGAAAAAAAGGGAGTGCCGTCAAACCCTGACCTGCAGATCAATGCCAGCTCAAGTCTGTGGTCCGCCCGTTCGACATTTTTGTCCTTAACGAACCTGAACAGAATATTTGTGAACTTTTCTCGGAGAGAGAATGAAGGCAGGCGAGTGAAGCAGTTTTCTATCGACTCTGCACCAACCAGAGATAAACCAACAGAGGTGTGTCTGATTCAAAAGTGACTAGCTACTGTAATCACTGATATACCTCTATCATTACTTACTACTGGTCCCTTGTGTGACCTTGCTTACATTTGTGTACGTTATTGTACACATAATAAAAGAAACACGTGCACACTTTCTTCCTTAGGATATGAGAAACATTTGTTTTCGAATGATTTTCTTTTCTTCTCAATAATGCTACATTTCTCTTCGGAGGAATCAGTGTTAAATTCCTGTTTCAGACCCAGAAATCTGTAATAAGAGCGCTGGTACGGAGTCATAGTGTAACACTTGAAGAGCTGTATTCCCAAAAAAAGCAAAAATGCATCGGGGTAAATGATCATTACTCCATGCTCCTCGGTAAATGTCACAAAAATACTGTATGAAAATGTGCCAGTTGTCTTGTCTACCAGGGACTTTAAGTACTTGCGTTTCTTTCCAAAGGAAAAAAGAACCGTAAATTGTTTTACGCGTCAGCCATTAGTCATTCTGTAAATGCACTTTTTTGTTTCTAATCACTGGCACGGACTGGAGCTTTTCTCATTCTGTCCAACTTGGGCAACAAACCATGACGACTGCACCTTTTTTTTTTTTGGAGGCTCAAACTGTGTTTCTAGTCTCAGGGTCCTGCTGCAGGGCTGGAAGAGTTCTTTCCGTATATTGAAAAAAAAAAAAAAACTGACGGCGCTGCAGAAAAGTCTGGAAGAGTTCAGACAATTTGTGTCGTAGTAAACCTACGACCAACAGTTTCTGAAAGTCGCAAAGACGCTGTCGTGTCACTTTCGAACAATCTGTCATATTTGTTGTAATGTTGAGCTACAGGAAGCAGCTGCTCAGCTCTGTTTTCCAGCTGCAGATGTCCTACCGGACACGGATCCAAAATCTTAAACCACAGGCGCGAAGCGAAGCTTAGGAAATGTTTAGGAGTCCCGTCTTCATCTTCTCTTGACAGTACAGCTCAGCCAATACACATCCCTCAGCGACCACACGCATCCTCATTGTGAATTTGTATTAAAAAGCTTTCAAGCACAACTCCTGAGTATTACACTGTTCAGACTTCCACAGCCTGAAGGGTTCGACCGCAAACTCACTGCTGTTGTGATTACTGTTCGCAGAAAAATAAACCGCAAGGAATGCGTTCTGTTCAATGAGAAAGAGATGGGGTCTAATTTGATAAGAAAGCTGTGCTTTTCGACACCTGTCACCTATGAAGGAAGTGATTATGAGGCCGATTGTCCTGAAAGCTTTTTAAAAAGGTAACAAACTGTTCATTTTGCCTTTTGTTTTAAAAAGAGATTTATGTAAATAAAATCATCTTTGATATCAAGGTTTGGACTTGCTCGGATATCACTAACACCACCTTCGAACCACCTCGTCCGGTACCCGACACCGAGCAGGAACCCGTAGTGACCCAATGACGGTCGTTCGGCGCGGCGGGGATGCGATCGCGTGGCTGGACCGGCAGATGGCGCGGTTTTTCCAGCGTGAGTGAAGAGTACGTTTCTCAGCGGATGCGTTTCAAGCTGCACTTTGCGGCTTCGGGCGACAGCTTTTAAACTCACCGGGAAAAAGCGGCGAAGAGCAGGTGCTCGGCAGCATTTCCCGGCCGCCTTCACGGCAGTACGGCGTTCAAGGGGTTTCCAATAAGATCGCGGACTTCACCCGAGACTTGAGTCTCCAGATGCGCTTTAAAATGAGATGTAACCTGTCATTGTCTGTGCGACTTGTGGCGAAGCCTAAACTGCCGCGTGTTAGTCCAGAGGCGGGGACACCCGACTGTCCTGTCCCCGCTGAAAGAGCGCAGACGACGCCCGCACGAGCGTGTCCGGTTGTCAAGGGGCCCAGACTCGGGCGCGCGTCGCGAAACCGCATCCGAGATTTGATTCGACCCATTTCACACGGTGTGACATGGAACCAACTGAGGCCCCTTATCCCTCCTGCATTTCCAGGGGAAGCACAAATTGCTTCCCTCATTTCACTGCATTTAAATTTTACTGAAGGGGAAACACAACAAATGTCGGATTGGGCAGCACCTACGGTTAGAGATGACACGATTCGTCGGTTGACAGAAAACTGGCAAGGGTTTTATTCACTGTCGAAGTCATTTTTCATACAAAAATGCCGGATCGTTTCACGGGCCCAGCTTTTTACTGAAGCAAGGCTGGATTACCAACCGGGCGAAGGGGATCGCTGCGCGGGGACCCCGGACCTCCGGGGGCTCCAAAGCCACTTGTTAACCCCCGTATCATTTCAGTTTTCCACGATTTGATTTCATCGCAAATGAGCTGGAAATTTGCACCACTGAAGTGCAACATCGACTCTGAGAGACCCTCCGTTTCGTGGCCCTGGTCTTGTGGAGGGACCCTGTGTCAAAATCTAGTTTTAAGACCTTGTGCGCTGTGGTATTATTCCATCTCAGGGGGACTCTAAGGCTGCAACCAGCAGTTATTTTATTATCTATGGGTCCGACAACTCCTCAGTATATACAGTGTTAAAATATAGCAATAAAGGTCCGGGGGGGGCAGTAAGGGCCCATCATCAGCGATGTACAAAAAAAAAGAGGGATGGCTCTAAATACTTCCTCCACCACTGCTGAAGGAAAGAATTAGGTTTTATTTTGAAATCCGCCGCCGGAAATCCCCCGCTGAACTCCGGCCGACTTGACAGCGCTCGGTCGCTTCGGCTTTAGCTTGAACTTCAGGAGCCCAACTCCCGACCGCCGACCGCCTTCAAAGACCATGAGCCGGTTCGGGCGGCGGACAGCACGGAGCGAGGATATGCGCGGCCGTCCGGAAGTTGGCCCGAGTTTCGGAGAGACCCGTCGGTTTCTTTCCCGCTGAGCGCGAGTCAAGCTAGTAGGACCGAGCAAGGCACAAGTTCAGGCGGAGCGCGGAGCCGTAGTCGGGGTCGGGGCAGGGCGCTCGAATAACCGTCCGGAAAAGCAGGCTTTTTACATTTTAAAGCGCCGTCTAGCTGTTTGTTTTTGTCGCGATGCTTAAGCTTTGCCTACAGAGAGCTGTCCGACCGGCCGCGCGGAAGTTACCGCCGGGACTGAAGCGGGCGCCGCCGGCGACGGTGCGACACACGCCGAGCTGCTGGATGGGCACGCACGGCAGGAACGAGCCGAGGGAGCCGCTCAACTCCCCCGGGAGAGCCAAAGAGTTCATCTACTGCCTCCAGCCCACGGAGAGGACGTGTTTGCTGAAGGAGCTGCAGAGTTTCGAGTCCATGGCCATTGCGCAAGGTGAGCGAGAAACGGCGAGGGGTCAAAGGTAGCGGCTTCCTCGGGAAGCTCTGAGACTGACTGAGGGGTCAGGGGGTTACCTGTGCAGGCCCCGCCCCCATACTGCCCGATATTGATATGCACTTTAGTGTGCAGGTGTAAATGATTGAAAGGTAATTCAGTCAGGGGCTGGCATCCCAGTCTAGCGCCTCACAGATGGGTCCTTCCTCTCCATTTGAAGGATTAAAGGAGCGCTGGTGTGTGTGCTGAGCCGTGGTTTGAAAGAAAACCTGCAGACTGTCGGTCCTCAAGGGCGCACATCCGGCCACACCTGAATAAGGTGGTCTCAAAGGAACAAAGACCAGGTGTGACCGGTCGATGTTTAAAGGTGCTCCCTGTAGCATGATGCTCCTGGATAACACCAGGTGGCCGCTGTAGGAACTGCAACAACATTGGCAAAGGTTTGGTTTGACTCATAGACTTTAAGCCTGTGAAGCATGAGGTTTGTGACCTCAGAACTTTTGACTCAGGTGAGCTGGTGCCACACTGCCAAAGCTAAACTAGTGTTCGGGTGCACTCCAGAACCCAGTTGGCACAAACTTGTTAGCGGTTTTTTCACTGCAGCCTGACTGATAAACCGACCGGGCTGCTATATTGGCGGTGGCTGCAATGACACCAGGATACAGACTGTGGTCCAGCATGTTTATAACTTTTTACCCTTCGTGTATTTCTTATTTCCAGTTCCGTAATTGCGCGACTCGTGCTCAACAAGAGTTGGCCCCGCAGCATCTCCCCGGCACCTGCCGTCGAGAGATCTAATATCATATCCGCCTCTTGATGTGCCACCTGCCCTCCGTTAAGTCGGTTTCCCCACCGGCGCTGCTATTTAACAAGCAGCACACAAGCATGTCCAAATGGAAAGCAGCCTTTAATTACCTCGAGCAAAGGACCTTGGTGGATGTAAGGCGTCCAAGCCTGTTTCGTCTCTCAGTCACTTGTGTCATTTGTCGGGCCAAGTTGGATATTTTTTTTTTTTTGGAACTGTCATAAAACTCTTAGTTCCCCAGTGGTAATTGCGTCCTGGGTATTTTCTGAAGTGGCAGCTGGTAACCGCGGACTCCCAGGTGATTGGAAGGTGCCGTCATTTTCTTATCCGGCCAAGAAGTGTAACGGTGCAAATTCCACTTCAGTATTTAACTTTTAGACGGCTTGAAGTTCCCGCCATCTCTGAAGTGTTGCACCAACGATCGCTTGTCATGGTGGGTAGCGCCAGGGGGGCCTGGGAGGAAAACAAAATGGATAAAGTGTCACCACGTCAGCCTGTCTAGAGAGCTTCAAACATCAAGTGACGGAGGAGCGACTGGCATTATTCAGCACTTTGCCAACCCCCAGCTGAAAAATTAGTCTTATTTTGTGGCTGTAAAGTTTCACCGATTCCACCCGTAATTAAAATAATCAATACCGACACAGAACCACCTCCCCGTAGACACAGCACTGTGTGTTCTGCGTGTGTATTTGGAGACTAATTCATTTTTTCGTTTTTTTTTTTTTTTCTGCAGTGTGTGTGTGTGTGTACAGTCAGTTGGCACGAACAGGTAGGAGGAGTGTGCGCACACGTGCGTAGTGTGTGTGATCAGTTCCTCTTTGAGTTACCACAGACTGTTTTCTGTTTGCTTGACAGGAAGATAATTGTTTCCACATGAACCAAACCGAAACCGGACTGACTCGTTTTCAGGGCTGAAATGGTAAATCAGCTGCTGAATCAGGGGAAGAGAGAGATCTGACTAATATCCTCCAGTGTCTGGGGAGCTCTTCGTGTTGTTTGCTTGGAAGGGAAAAAAAAGAGATGATAAATGATGATAGATTTTTGACCTTTAAACGTGTTTTCAGCTTGGATTTAAGATCTGTGAAAACTAGGGGAGGTGAAGGATTTGTAGATACGGTTTTAACCTCACAATCTGCAGTGCACAGACCACCTGGAAGCAGCTCACCAGGTTCTCTGCATCCTCAGCATTTAATGGTGCATTTACTGTCCCCCTAGTCACTGCAGTAGCCCACTGTTCTCCTCTCCCTCCCCCCATTTTGTCAGTATGGTCATACACTGCTGAGGTGCTTTGTTGTGTAGCATACTGCTTTCATTAGCACTATGCACCAAAACCGCTCTTTTTATTTTTTATTTTTGAGATATTACGTAAGCTAATTTGTAGGAGATCGTTACCCTTTTCCGGCTGTTTTTAATTTATCCACCCGTCAGACAACAGCATGAAATGGATTCAGGAATGTGTCTGCAGCAGTGCATCGCCTGTCGTTTTATAGGGCTCTAGTGTCCCGGTCGTTCACCCCAAACTGTCATCGGCCAGACCATCACCGGTGTTACTGTCATAAGGAGAAAAGTGCTACATCAATAGTCTCCCAGGATTAGTCCAGTATTTTCTGCGGCGGGAGGCACAGACTACCTGTGAAAACCTTTTCAAACCTGTGAACTCTCCCAGCCTAATGGAGACTGCCAGCTCTAACTTAGTTAGTCGTTCACTGAACGTTTACTCGGAGTCGGTTGCAAACTGGTAGACAGCAGGTCAAAAAAGTCGTCGGTGTGGCTGCATTTTGTTGAAATCGATGGCCGGAAGTTTGAGTGTTTGCAGTTTGCATATCACAGCTCAACAACCGACGTGGCACATCATGTACAGACGGTAGGCGAACTTGTCTGCCCTAGGATTCTCTGTTAACGTTCGTGTTTAACGCTTGAGGCTTCAAGAGTGAACATTTCAGAATTGGCATATTCAACATGGTATGCTGAAAATACTAGCTTTTTTTCATGGCACAATATTTGTAATTAATTTTTCCCCCCTTGACCAATCGATGGGTTGAAGAGTAGGTGCGATTTCAGTCGAGCAAGATTTTTCTTTGGTTGACTACAGCCCTAGTAGCTTCTAGCAAAATGACAATTTTCTTGTTGCAAAAAAGTCTTTCAGAGACTGGTCTCAATCTGCCCGAGACCCAGCTCTGGGTCCACACCCAGTCTTTGGCAAACATTTCTTTAGAGACTGTTGTGTAAGAGGTTTTCTAGTGGAATGTGTCTTCTATTTTCTCTGCATAAGTATGGAGAGTTTTTGAAAATTGTGGAAACCTGACTGATCAATTAAAAATCTTAATTATTAAAGTGCAAGTGGCTTCTCAAACCAGAAACATCGCATACAAATAATCAAATGGCTGAAAAGACGACAAGAGGTTAGGATTATCATTTTATGGCCTTTGGTTGTGAGGGCTTAAGCGAGGCATTTTCACAAAGACGGTATTATCGCCCTCTCTCCCAGTCCTCCTCAGCAGTATTGTTAGAAATGACTGCTAATAATCCCGGTGAATGTCTAGGCCGTTTTAAAGGTCACAGAAATGTGTTCATGCTGGTTAATTTTTTTTAATCCTGTAAGAACAGTACATGTCAGCAGAGAGATTTGAGCTCCTCTTGAGACAGTTTGACCCAAACAACTCATTCCCACTCAGCGTTACAGGCATGCCTCACAGTGTAACTCAATATCCTCGTTATTTTCATTATTTTCAGACTTTTCAAGATTCCAGTCATTTAGATTCTTTACACTGGGAACAAACTAGTTTTTTTTTTTTCTTTCTTTTTTTTCTCTCCTCCAAGTTGGGTGAAAAATGTTAATGTTGGTTAGACTGTTTCTGTGGCAACACATACTACACACAAGGCATGAGACAGTCACACATATATGCAGTAAAGAAAAAGTGTTTTAATTTTGCTATGAATATTTACGAAATTTTGGAATATCGGTTTTGGAAACTCCGTGACCAATCACATAATCTTCCAGCTCAAATCCTCCCGAGTTACAGCCATTGTTACCAGCTAGTATTCGAAGCAGCTCCAGTTTGAAAGAAAAAATTCTCATTTGAACACCTAATGGGTGTATTCATTGACGGCTTTGTGCGGTAACTTGATTTCATAAACTTCAACTTCCGAGAAACCGGGTTTACTAACCACGGTAAGGGAATGAAAGAAACCTGGTTATCTCAAACATTTCTGCTTACTTAAGCAGATCTGCATGTAAACATGGGTTTTATAGTGATAGGGCATGTCACCACATTCCCCACTTTCCTGCCATAATCTGATTTGGTTTCTTCTATGCCTGTAAATAGTCAATATCATAGTTTTGGTGGACACGTAAACATCAGGATGGATAAGTAAAAATGCAGTGTCTCTGAGCTCTGAGTATTTAGCAAAGTGTGTTTTGAAGTGAGACAATGCACAGTCAGGCACCAGAGCATCACCTCTCTCTCTCTCCAGCGTATTCATTAGACACCGTAGTGTAGGGATGACTTTGACTCTGAAAGTCTCCACTATAAAGCGACTGTCTACAGCCCGGACTCCACCTGTGACTTTTACTGCTAATGAGCTAAATGCCGTGGAGAAACAGTGAGAGTTGGATGCACCTCCTGCAGATCTGGGAAACATTTTACTCCCAGCGAGGTTAGTCTGACGGCGAGCTAAGCTGCAGGCTCATTAAAACATTACAGCTACATTGTGAGACGTTTAGCGGACGCTCTGGGTGAGCGAACTAGAGAGGCTCGGTGAGAATGTAAAAGTTGAGACGACTTGAGGTGGCCTTAAACTGAGATCGCTGAACACGTTTAAAGCCCCATTATAGATCTTTGTCACAGCAAATATTTTGACTTGTCAAACAGGTTTAACTTAACATTAACAACGGTTGTGTTCCATTAAGGTGTGTTAGTCACAGCACTCTCACATTGTGCTGCTGGCTCAGTGGCATCATTTACAGACAAAATAAATGGAACATGGCCACTGTTAAAAGAATGATTTGGCAGTGCACTCATGTACCATTGCCAGATTCACAATGGAAAGTTAAAAAAAAACAAAAAAAAAACACAAGGATCAAAATCGATGCATCAGAACCAGAGGTATCGTCTTTTTTTATTCCATGCATTATTCTTCCTGGGTAGAAGCTGGCGCCATTACTCACAACTCTGCCGCCAACACAGAAGGGTACAACTGCAGACATCTGCAGACTCTGGGGACACCGGGTCTGCGAGCCAATGGGAAGACAGTGAGGTCCCCCGGGCATGAGATGCATCGTTTCCTTTTCTGCCGCAAAAGTCTAAAAGCAAACAGGCTATTACTTTTACAGTTAAATTAACTCCTTTTCACACAGAGTGAGAGGGTAACGATATCTTCTGTGTTTTAACAAAAAAAAATGGAAGCATGCAATACGTGAAATAAAAATCCAATAAAGCCACACACAGATTGAAATGTTCAGGTATTACTGGGTAAATATAACTTTATCTTCAGTCTTTAATAAAGACATCTACCTAACATTAGCATTTCAACCTTAATAAGATGTATATACAGAAGAAAAAAAAGGAGAATGCTTTAATGCTAACATTAAATGCAAGAAGAGCAATGTTGCATTTTGTGTTTGTCAATGAAGTAAGTGTATGTCACCTTTTTTAACCCCGAGCAGGAAGTAGTAGTAGTAGTTACTTGCATTTTCGACAAAACCAAGACTTTATGTAGCGTTTAACATAACAGGGTGTCCCACTGGGTCCAATTAAATACACTATGAAAGTGTGAGTTCGCCATTGCTCTTATCACTTTGACAGAACAGGAGATTGTGAATAATTGTAATGTAGATAACAGCAGTGTTTTTCAAAAATGTGGTCAGATAGCAATGGCTTTCTAATTAATGGCAAATCCAGATGGGCTGAGTAAAAATATTCCGCAGTTTTGTAGATCGGTGAACTAAAACAGGCTGTTTGTCATGATTATCTGTAATCACTAGACTGAAACTTCATTGTGGGGTTTTCAAATTGAAAATGTAGCTCTCCAGAAATAAAATTCCTAAATCCACCAGTCTGCAGCTCCAATAATGCCCTTATCAACAGATGTTGGTGCAGCCGCAGAATGTGTGAGCTCTTTGTTTGGGCTATTATTATACATCAGCAGTGAGTGTCACTGAAAATGGGTCTGTGCTTCTTTTATTGAGAGACTCTTGATATTTTTAGGGGTATTGACTTTAACCAAAGCTTAGTGGATGTGTACCGGACAGAGTCAGGGGTTTTGGAGCATTTTATTGAATCCTGATTACTTTTCTGTCAGTCGACCAATCAACTGATCATTTAAGCTCTAAAAGTTGCAAATAACAAGAACTCAAAGATCTGTTATCAGTGTTTGTTTGTCGAGAAGGCAGAAAGTTATGGGTCTGAATTCATACTGAAGAGAGTAGCTAAAACCTTAAAAAGAGGTGAGCAGCAGAAGACATGAAATGTTGATTTACAAGACCAGGTCAAAACCTGGTATATGGCTGGACCACCCTTTATCTGTTTGCTTCTCTCCTACTCTCTGTGCTCACATAAACAGTAATTTAATACGGCATGTTTTTCTGTTTCTGTTGTCAGACAATGAAAAGTATGAAACAGTGACTGAAACGTGGCCCATCAAAACGACATGTTAACCAGCAGTCACTTCCGAGCTGCTGCTCTGCTGCTAAAATCCTGATTTCATAACCAAGACGTCGTCTGACAGAATCACCAGACACGTAAATTAAAGACAACGGCTGTGCTGTGATTTCAGCTGTTTACTTGTAAAATGATCAGTCAGAGAGAAAGTTAGAAGCTCATTCACATCTGTGTCAGCTGCCGTGCGGTTAATTGAATGAGATGCATAGAGTGGTGTGCCTGCGGGGGGGAAAGCCATACCTCGGCGTGGCGGGGCAACACCGGCGACTTTGTCCTACGGATAGTAGCTAAGGTTTGTCCAAAAAGTCAAAAGATTTGTCGCTCAGTGCTTTTGTGAGGAAAAGTCGCAAAAAGGGTGTGAACATTCTGTAAATCTAGCGACAAAAGCGCTATATTCACAACACGGTCTGTAAACGACCCCCTGATGACGTAGGAGAAACTGTTTGTACCAATTCATTTTAGAAGAGCAACGATCAATGGTGTAACGTCAGCACTTGCCCACGATGCATTCAGCTGACCGGTGGTGTAACAGTCGCGTTTATAGGGCTGGCCCCACTGTTGTGGTCCAGCCAAATATGTATCTTGTACCCTGAACTGACACGTGTAACTTTTGTTACATTTACACCTGAATTTTCACAACTTAATTACTCCAAATGCTCATGGTACTGATTCAGAATTATTAAATTGATCATCTTAATTTATTAATATGATATGCATGAAATTTAAATTACGCTATCATGTAGTTCATTTCCATAAAGAGGAGTTGTCCCTCTGTTGATCTTGTTGAACACACAGTTTACCTGTAGTCATAGACAGAATGTTTTGTTTCTCTGTTGACCATAAAACAGCCAAAATCTTTATTTTTGCCTTTACAGAATTAACACAAGTTAGGTACAGCCGCTATCACCAGCCATGGGATATGTTCGTAATTTTTAACTGCCAAAAACAGCGATGAGCCTCGGCTAACCTAAGTGATTTCTACATCGCTCTTTGCTAATCAAAAGACCCAGGAGAGAAAAAGGTTTGAAAAGACAAATTATGAGATTAAAGTAGTCTTATTTCACATTAATTTGAATGCTGCAGGTCAACATTTCAGCATCTTGCATTTTTATTATTCAGTGCACATGCAACACTAGGACTGTCCTTTTGAGTCAGGTTTCTCAGAGTCGATTCAGAGTCAGCACTTCTAACTGATGCATCGACTCCGAAATATATATAGCTTTAGTTTTTATAAACACTTAACATTATTACTGATAACTTTTCTTCATGACACCGTATCTACAAATAGGAGAAATATATCAGTCAGTTCAGCCACCCCACATCATACTTTTGTACATGACTCTCATACCTAAAAACTCACATTTAATGTCTGTCTTCATCACCTGGGAAGTGAAAACATCAGATTTCCACACAGTCAACCGAAGTAAAAGGCGGCGTCTCGGTTATAGCTCCTGAATTCATAGTCATAGATATGAAGTCCTACCGCACAGCGGAGTGACTGTCCTGCCGGGCTGCTGATTATACTGGAGCAGCTAACAGAAAAGAGTCCGGCTGCCCTGCTTCACGCTGTCCGACGATGCGCTGCCCTCCGTTCCATCGCCCGTATCTACTTCCATCATAGTTAGTTTTTAGTTTCAGCATGTCTGGGTTAATCTCTGGCTGTTCAAACTGTGCACTTCAACCCTTTTATCTCGAAAATGTTGCTCTAGCTTTTACAAGTGCTACAACAGGAGCAAAATCATACCATACTCCATCCACCATACAAAAAAAAAATGCAACTGTTACATAACTTAAAGTACCGCCAGGTCACGATTCTGCTTATGTTTTTCTTTTTACTAGCCCCTTTCAATTGAAAAGAAACATGTTGTGGCATGAAAATTAAAGCAGAACATTGAAATGTCCAGTTTATATGGATTTACAGGGTAAGAATTCTCCACAACAGTACAGTACCTTTTTAAATAAGGTGCCTGAAGCAGAAAGTAGAGAAATCAGTAATTCCAAATCATAATACTCAGTTTTGTGTAGGTGTTTTTCTTCATTGTGGTTGCTGGATGGTCTGCTAAATTTGTTAAACTTTAAGGTTATAGAGGCATCTCTGGCTGCAGGGCTGTAGTTGAGCCCAAGACTAAACTCATGAATGGATTTTCGTTTGACGTCATTATCACAAGTAAAGTAACACGTTTGTAGTAAACCAAAGAATCTTCTTGGCTCCTAAATTTCTTATTCCTGGCTCCTGAGCAGATGTAATATTCATCCCGTGGACTGGGTAATCTGTGGTCATGGCTGCAAGGATTTGGAGTTTTTGATGGTATTCTTCTTTGGATAGATTGCTGGGGGTTTGCCTTTTCTTTTCAGGTCTGACGTGTGTCTCTGCAGTGAACCTTTCCCACCAGCGACAATAATAGACTCCTGAAATTAATTCAGACAAATATTGCAAACCTACAGTGAATTAATTAGTGGGAATAGGACAGCGCTCCGTGCTGCAGAGAACACGGGTGTACTTTATTGTTCGTTTCTTGAATGCAGCTGTAGGTGCTGACATTCCTACTGCGTCCTTTCAGATAGGAGTTTGGTTATGGATGAAGTAGATAGTGATGCATATTGTCAGTTTGTTAAATTTGACCTACTCGCCATGCTGTTTGTGCAGCTCTGTAATAATGAATAACTGAAATTATTGCAGGCTGCAAATAGATGAAAACATAGTGCTAAAAAGTAACATAGCTAGAAAGCAAGAAAGCTAAACCCAAATACTTTAAGATTCAGTAAGCGGAATGGCTGATGAATCCAGATTCTGTAAAATGCTGCTGAAGCCCAATTGTACATTTCATAGCCTTATTTAAGTAATAAATCTGATGTAGAAGAGACTGCGCTGTCAGCGTAGAGAATGAGAGAGGTGTTTATCGTCCATGTACCTACAGTAAAATACTATTAAATCCTGCTCCCACACACACACACACACACACACCACAGTGAGTGCTGCCAGTCGTCCACTCAGCAGACTCCATGCAGTGTGCCAACACACCGCAGGAACTTGTCAATCTCTTCGACGGTTGTGGCAGTGAGGTTGAGGGTCGCTGGGGGTGAAGCAGGTATTTCCTCTGACACTTGAGACAGATGAACAATCTTTAGAGGAAGTGGATTTAGGCGCTCGGCAGCCCCTGGGAAGTTTGAGTAAGATTGAAGGAGAGGTGCTATTTGACTGGCACATAAATGATGTCTTCACTTCAAAACTTCAGCTGACATCCTGCCAGGTCGACAGCAGCGTGATATCGCTTTCAGCTGAGCAGAAAGTGCTGCCTCATCCAGGGAGATTGAGATGAATCTGCTCAGCATCTCAAAGCTGACAGTCACATAAACAGTCAAAGAGAGAGGGAGATGGGCGAAGAAATACAGAGAGACAGAGGGTGAGAACTGGGGAGAGACCAAATCTCCTGCAAACCAAAATGTAATGCGTTGATTGAGTACATTAGACCAAGATTTTCAGTTTTTTAGAGCTGAAACAATTAGTGTCTTAATTGATTAGGCCATCGACAGAATCGATAATCGTTTAAGTCATCTTTCAAGCTAAATTTTTGAGATATTCTTAGGCTCCAGCTCCTCAAATTGCAGGACTTCTATTCATTATCTATCATAGTAAATGAATGTCTTGGGGTTTTGGACTTTTGGTCGGACAAAACAAAGTATTCGAAGGTTTGTTTCAAGAGTAGCCTCCAAGTGGTTAATGACAAAACAGTTCAAGACAGCTGTAGGACTTGAGTTGTAATCCTTAACATTTCAGTCTTAGTTGATTTGGCGACGCCAGTGGTTGGCCTTGTAACAAATATGGTTTACTAACACAGGGAACGCAGGTTGAGTGGCTACTTAGTCAGACTGACCGAGAGACAACGCTGTTAGTTTTGGAGCCTGCGATTCCACTGATCCAAGTGTTGAGTCTTAAAACTGTGACGGTTGTCAGGCTGCTTTCTGAAAAACAAAACAGAAATCTGAATGTCACATTTTCGACAACAGCGTAACTGTTGGGAGTATATCAATTCTGCGTCTTTTGTTGTTACAGCAGACATCTGCTGTCCTCCAGTAGCACAGCAGCGCTACACGGTCTTTTGTGTTCCCCCTGTTGTCTGTCTGGCAGGCAGCAGAGGCCAGCTCTCAGCAAAAGCTCCTGTTTATGTCCTAAGAGCCTGTTTCCTCAATGCCATGAGGCTGTAAGATGCTAAAATATGTAACTCCTGAATAAGACAGCAGTATCAGCGTTTCTACACAGGTCTGAAAAGTTTGGAAAGTAGACCATAAAAGCTCCAGGTCTTCAAAAGACCTCAAATTGGAAAAATAGCCTGCAGCTCTGTCACAGATAATGTATTTTTTAGGTCTGAGGTTTGCCCGAGCTGCAGTCAGTGCCAGCAGCTCCTCACCTATTCAGTTCACTTTTGTAAAACTGACAAGAAATGTATTTAAAAAAAAAAAAAAAAAAAAGCCCCCAAATGATGATGATGATGATTCAGACACCTGCAGTGAATAACTCGTTACCTTTCTATTAAAACTTCTTCGCTCTTAGAGCTGTTGTCCATTTTCTTCTCTCAAAGGCTTTTATTGTGAAGTACAGGGAGGAAGTTTTGACTTTGCCTTGACAGCAGTTTCGGTTTTTAAAAGACAAATAATAACGCAACGCTCTAGAAAGTAAAATGCTGTCGTAATACTGTATGTTACGCCATGGCCGCTGAGAATTCTCAGCTCATGCAATGGAAAGTACGACTGCACAATTCCGGCACAGGCCATTTGGTTGCCGTTCTAGAGGAGAGAGAGTGTGAGTCTGTGAAGTAGCAAGACTGAGAGAGGGAGAGGAGCCTATGTGAGGGAGATGGTGTGAATCCCTGCTGGAAAAATACTGAATAACATTTTTAGTGCAGGATGCATAACACTTCCTGTAATCCTGGTGCATGGGTTGGGCTCAGCCCTTTAGTGCTACAGAATACAATGATATTTTAGACAAGTGTGTTTCCAACTTTCTGGCAACAGTTTGCATTCCCTGTCTCAACGAACCATGCACAAAAAGATCCATAAAGAAATGGAGGCTTGACGGGCCTGCACAGAGCCCTTACCTCAACCCCATTCAATACTTTGGTGATGGACTGGAACGCCGACAGCAGTGTTGGAGCGCGCTAATGTCCAAGCGCTCTGACAAAAATGGGTCGTTAACCAAGAAAGTTAAACCTGGCAGTCACCGCAACAGAAGAGAAATGATTGTCACAGGGATAACTTTCCAGAGTCGTCACATCCATTGTGAACTGCCGCGCAGTGTATTGGTTTCTGATAAGCTTTCACACTCATGGGTCTGTCACTCAAACTGGCAATCCTGGATCATCTTGACCCGGCTCACACCAACCACACTCAGCCCACTTCATTTTGTGTGTTGCCATTGTGGCTGATAGGGAGGAAATCCTGGTCCACCCTCCAAAATCTGGTGGAAAGACTGAAAACAGAGGAGTGGAGGCTGTTAGAGCAGCACATTAATGTCCCTGGTTTTTGAGGGAGATGATCAACTGTCCAATATGGGTTTAATGTTTGGATGTTGACATTCTTCTTCCATGCAGTGTAATTTGATTGCATATGGCAGTTTTCTGATAAATGACCATGGTAGAAACGGGATCATTCCTCCCCAAGTCGTACATTGCCAAAAATATAATAGATTCAGCAAAGGCAGCATTCTCACAGCTTCACGTTAGCGGTTCTTTGCTGCCGCATAAGTCATTACAACTGTAATGACAACTTGTATTCAGATGGGTTCTGAATACAAGTTGTCATTACCGTTGTACTCTCAACTCTCACCAAAGCCTAATTGTCAGTGATAGATTTAATCAGACCCAAATGTCAAATTCAGTTCATCGCACTCACCCAACCCGAAGAATCTGACGTCTGGAGACTGGATGTGGAACGTGTGCGTGAAAACTAATTAGGGGACACCAAAGTGAAAACAGTGAGTGTGACACCGCCAATTATTTTACTCCATATGAAGGTTTGGCATCTTCATCTAAAGGAACGCTCAAGTGAGGGCTGCTGAGCTGCCAGGTTGGCTGGTAAAGGAGAAGAAGCAGTTGGCCTGTGGTTGGTGGTCAGTCCTGCTGTGTGTGTGTGTGTGTGTGTGTGTGTGTGTGAGTGTGAGTGAGTGAGAGACATGACAGCCTGTGTTGCCTGGATACATGATTGGACAGTCTGTCTTCTGCCATGATTTCTCTTCAGTTACAGCATAAACAGCTGTTTGCTTACTAATAAGGTCGGTGATAGTACAAACTTGGTCTGAAAAAAACGTTTCTCAACAATGTGAAGCAAAGGGATTTATAGAAAAAACTATGTGGGCATTTGAAGTTATAGTTTAGTATAAAATCCACAACTGGGATTTCACACTGTCTTAGAGGATTCATAACTTTTTAGTTAAAAGTACAATGGAGCATTCATCTGTTCACGAGAGAATCTGAAAACCTGGACTGGTCGACTTTCAAGTACAATCATGCGCTGCTCTGCCAAATACAAATAAAGTGTGTACGGATGTAACGATTATTTTCATTATTGATTTATCTGGCCTTTATTTTTTCAATTCACTGATTAATCAGTCGATACAATATCAGAAAATTGTGAAAAATGTCCATCCCAGCTCCTAGGTGACGTCTTCAGATGTCTCGTTTGGTCTGACCAACAATCAAACCCAGATATATATATATTTGGTTTTTACAATGACATAAAACGGAGAAGCAGGAAATCGTTACATTGGGGAAGCCAAAATCAGAGAATATTTCAGTTTGTTTTTTTTTCTCGAAAAATGACCACAACAATGAATTGATCAAAATATAGCTGTTGATTTTTGTTAGTTACGATCAACGAATCGATTAATTATTGCAGCTCTTTAATATGATAAAGAATCGTCCGGCGTTCTCTATGGTCCAATGTATCTGTCCTGTCATTTTCAGACAACACAGAAGCTGCAGATGTGGGAACTGGGAGCAGTTAATTTGTGTCGTGCTAATCATTGAAAGATGCATATTTCAGAGTTGTTATTTCTGGTTTTTTTGGGGGTTTTTTTGCCAGTTTTTCTGTTGCCATTTTTCCGGCTCTGGCTCAGAAAGGATGTACCTATGTTGAAAAGATAACTGTGTTGTTCTGTGATATTCTTTGTTTGTTTTGGGGTTTTTTTTTTCCCCCCCAGATTTGATCTAAAAACCAAACATGTATTAATCTGCCGCTGAAAATAGACCCCAAAAAAAGCACTCTTTTTTTTTTCCTCCTGTTTGTTTAACGTTTGCTAACAAACTGCAGTGCTCAGCTGCCATAGAAAATGATTAAGGCTTTTTCAAAGATTCCTTCAGTAGGAACCAGCGGGCTTGAGGCTAACTGCCACAGACAGGGAAGGGAACCCAAAAATTACTGAGAGACAGGCTAACACACTCATCTTATTGGATCTTGGACCTTATGTGCTTGAAAGGATACTTAATATGTTGCAAGAAGTTGATATCAGGAGGATTGATTTTGTTAATTACAAGACCAAATGTGTGCATTTTTATTACTTGTGTGCTGAACGAATAGGCCATTAATGTTTAAAGGAGGCAATAAGTTGTCCTCGAATGAATAAAGTATTATTTAGCTCTCTGCATTTCTAAAAACATTTAGGATTTGAGTGGAGTATGTTTGTCTTGTTTTCACTTGAGGCAAGGCTGTGACAGTTGTCATGTCTTACCAGGGAGTTTTCAAAGATCCACCTGCAGGCAAAACCTTTCAAAACAACAAAAGATCTTCTGAAATGCAAAAATGTTAAAATAAATCCGTGTTTCCAGCTTCGAGTAGATGTAATTAGTGCTCAGCTCCTTCAGTGCGTCAGTAATAGATCAGAACAGTTGCTCATAAAACAATGTTTTGGGTTTGTTTGGGTTTTTTGTTTTGTTTTTTGAAATAGGCATCTGCACTAAGTATCACAGGTACAGCGTCATGGGGGAATGAATGTTGAGATGACAGTGAAATTAAAAAAATTATCCGCGTCAGCTGCAATTGATTATTTATCTGGGAATATTCCCGCACCGTTGCAGTGAAGCCTCTGACTCTGACCTGTTGTGGTTGCTGGTGCCTGTTTGTCAGGTGTGCGGTGTGTTGCGGGGAAGCAGAGCCTGCTCCGTTAATCACCAGTCTGACAGCAGACTGATGACACAGCATCTGTTGATGTGTAATTATATACAAACGCACACTCACTCCGAGTCAGCTTATGTTTAATTTAATCACGCAACGACATATGCGCTGTGTTAGACGTATGCTGCTGTCACTGTGTACCTTATGAGATATTCTGCAGAAGACTGAGATGCGCTGAGAGCTACAACCCGTCTGCACTCACTAATCTGACTCCAAATCTGCTGCTCCTTTTTTGTGTGATTGTGCAGAGATAGTAACTTTTCTCTGCCTCAGTGAGACCTATTTCTGGACACGTTTTCCCAGGAGTCAGAGTGTTTGTACTCGCACTGCAGTCAAAAATCAGAGAGGATGAAAATGGGTTATTCCCACAGCGTGGGCTGATATTTTCAGCAGCGCATTTGATATTAATATTCTTTTTCATTCAACAAGCCAAAAAGTCAACAGCCACTCCAGTGGCTCGGTGAGGCTGCACACCTAACACAATATTGTCGGACTGAATGGAAATTGCTCTTGGATGCTTACCATTAGTAGGGAATATAATGCAGTTTGGCCTGAGTGTTGTACCAGAGAAAAGGTTTATCCTATGCACAGTGTCCATTTTAGGATTTCAGGTGGACACTAACAGAACAGGACTGTCAATATAGCTCGGGGTGGATAAAAGCAGCACCACTGGTACCACAGTAGTGTGCTCCAGTCGGGGGGGAGGAGGAAATTCTATGCAGTCTTTCATTTTGAATGCTTTCCGTTGACTGCAGTATTGTTATTTTTACGTTATTTATCCAGGGGAGAGTCACTTCTTTTTTTTTTTTTTTACTTAGTCCCTATTCAGTTTCACAAATTCACAAATTCACACCTGTAAGCCGGCCAGGACAATCACAGTCGGATCTCCAAGGGTTAAGGGCCTTGTTCAAGGGTCTCAGTGAGGAAGAGGCTGCTCTTCTACCTTCCCCTCCCAAATTTATCAGGGGATCGAACCAGTGATTAAAAAAGTATTTAAAAAAAAAAAAAGGTTTCCTAATGCTCAGTGAGTACATATTTTGAACATTGTAACCGTAAAAAACTTTTTAACCAGCCTCTTGAGTGACTGAAAGACCTGTGAGATACCCATTCAGGACCGTGATCCCATCACCAGAGTTTGTAGGATTTATCCTCTGAGGACCATGACTGCCTTGACTACGTTTTATGACAATAGGTTCAATAGTCGTGGTGCAGTTTCACTCTGGACCAGAGTGTCAGACTTCTGGGTCCCTGAACACATGTGCAACAGCACGATCTTTTCTTTACCACAGTGCTTCTGAGTGGTTGGTCCGTAATGACCTAACATACCATAAACCAGCTGTTGCTATAGGCCGAGTTACAAAAGACAGAAACTGTTTGCCCTCACTGTCCTTTGTTGATATAGTTTGAGGCGTCTCATTAAATCTGTGGTATTGAAACCAGTGGGAGACTGACACTAAACTAATTAATTGCTTTCCTGATCAAACAATTTCAAATTTGTTTGGCTGTTTACTACCAGCATTAAAGAAATGGTAATGAGGCTCGAGCTGTTGAGTTAAAAATATGTTAAATCACATCCTTGGCTCAGTCTATTAGATGGAGAGAAGCTTTAAAAGTGGACTGTACCAGCATTTTTTTTAGGGAGTAATGGGTGTTGTATCATTTCACTAGCGAAATTATAAATAATATGAAAAAAAAATTAAATGAATTATATATAAACTAATAAAATGTTTTAATAAAGAAAATTCCAGAGAGGTTGTGAAGAGTGAGGCAGACCAATTCAACAGCACCACAAACTGCAGTGTCCAAATCATACAAATGAATCAACCCCTCTGTAACTAGTAAACAGGCAACTCAGTCTGTATTTAAACAAAATATGTACATCCCCTGTGAAAGCTGTAAAATATCTTGATACAACATTTCAGTTCTACCCTGTTCTTATGCTACGTTTCAATGCTACCCGACTGTAGAGATTAGCACCACCAAAACGTCTCAATGCGCTAATCTTCTAATATTCAACAGTAGTGGATAGAAACGCACACTAATTCGCTTTTTAGTCTGCTTTTTTTTTCCTGGAAAGTTGTTTAAATTTTGTGCTGAAATTGGATGGAAACTTGGTTTATCTTTTCTGTCTCGGTAGGCTTAACGAGGGGTGTGTTTTCAGAGTCAGTTTGCTTGTTTGCCAGCAAGAAATAGTAAATTGGGATTAAAGACTTACCTTGGCAAACTTGTAGGATGCTGTCTGTTTTTCTAATCAGCGAAGAATAACTCCCCTCGAGCGAATTACCCCGCTGCTTGTTTCACTGCGGCTTCTGTAGTGGAAATGCTCAGTGTTGGGGCACTTGAAGCCTTTGAACGCACAGCAGAGGGGGATCCTGTTGTTTTATAAATTAGTAAGAGCAAAGTAGTAATTTTAAAATTTGTTTACATCACATCCTGGATAAATATTGTTGCCAAGAGTTACTGCTGCAGAATTTGTTGCCTAGCAACTTTAGCTTAATGAGCAGAAGGAAGCATCAGGTCCTCGGGTGAATCTAACGGCACAAATCTCTCTGAGAGCCGGGCTCAGGCAGAAGTTTTGACCCGAAGACAGGTGTTTTCTTCTGCTAAAGGAAGGATCCTTAAACCGTTTGATATGGATGTTTTTTTTTTTCTTTTAATACAGAGAAAGAAACGTGTTCAGGGTAAAGAGACAGGCTGAATTTTTGTCTTGATTAGCCACATTGAGATTAGGGCTACCACTAACTTTTTTATTTTCATTATGAATTAATCACTTCATTCAGAGAGTCTGTACAAAGAGTAGGCTCATAGATACTCATAGCAACATTTTTGAGTCATAGATATCCATTTATAGAGGTCGTCATTTTTGAGCGGCTCAGATTATCATCTCCAATCTGTTTTGGGCCTCGTCTGAAATCGCCACAGGAAATATGAATGATAATTTCGTAGAAGCCAAAATTACCAATAATCAATTTATTTGCAGGTCCTGAAAAGCCTTAAAAAGGTTGTTGTTGCTTTCTGGCAGGTAAAGTGGGAACCGTTGGCTCAGGAGGTAGAGCGGGCCGTCCACTAATCAGAAGGTCGGTTATTCGATCCCCGGCTCCTCTAGTCCGCATTTTGAATTGTCCTTGGGCAAGATACTCAACTCCAAATTGCCTCTGATGTATCATTGTTGCGTGAGTGATGTGGGGGGAAAAAAGCGCTATACGTTAAGGAAATGTATGTTATGCCATATTTTTTAGAAATAAAATGTTATACAAGTGCAGACCATTTAAAATAGCAGAAGTAACAGTAACAGTTCATGTTGAGCCAAGTGCTGCGATGAGTGAAGAGCCTGAGATATTCTTAGCTTGGTTTGGGTGTGGAAAGAACCTCCGACTCCTCTGCCCTAAAATAGACCCTGATCTTTCCACAGCGTCTGATTGTTCGAAGAGGTCTGATTCTGTCCGTGACGCTGATGCCTGTTTGTTTTGAAAGATGAGTCCGGCCTCTGGCTTCTTTATGCAGCCGCACACAGGTGGCATTTATTTCCTCACTCTTGGCATTTCTCCTTGTTAAGATTAATCCTTTGCTATAATTGACCTATTCCTGTAATTGGACCCTTGCTTAAAATGCACTCTGCTCCAGTGACCCGCTTCTCTCCTCGGGGCACCAGAACCTGAGTCTGCCACTTCTCTCTCACCAGTTGAAGTCAGACTGAATACCAAACCAGGAAATGACTCAATCCTCCTAATATAATACAGAGACATGCACTCCTGCCCTTTATTTTACCCAGAACTGCATTTTTATTTATCTCTGAACTTGGTATTTATGCTTGATCTGTAGCTGTGCTTTTCTCTTTCTCTCTTTCAGGAGAGATCTGTTTACAAAAATTAAACATATGCAGTTTAAGCATAGACAGGCGCACACATAATTCACAGAAACACATTATACATTTTCACATTTAAGAAAAGCATTTGCAAGTGTATTCGCAAATACATAAGTGCAACCTTACATAAGTGTAACTGGGCAGTTTCCGCATTAGAGCCTTATATATAAACAACATACAATGCAGTTCCTGTCTATTAGTTACGGAGCGACTCGATCATTTATTTGGAGTGATGTTCGTGTTCAAAAAGTCCAATACTCACTCTCTTTTAGCTCTGTTTTTGGTCTCTACCAACTCCTGAGGGAAATATCTGTTTCTTTAGCTGCTAAATGCTCTTCACAGATAAACAATGAGAAGTTCACCGTAAAGCTCTGTTAAGCTGAGGGGAGCTGCAGATTCAGCTGATAATTCTCTGTAGGTTCATCTCTACCAGAGACACCTTTCACATTGTTTTCACATTGTTTTCACATTGTCATTTGATTAGTTGTAATTATATAAATATCGGTTATAACTACATTAATACTATTATTTATTTTTTTGTATTGCTTTAATGTGTTTTACTTTAGACTGATGTAATTGATTGCCATCTGTGTGTTTAATTACCTGGCTTCAAACTAAGTTTCCTACAGAACATTAGGAGTTGAAGTTAAAATATCCTTCTGAACAGTCATTTAATCACCATTTTTAAAACTTAAAAATCGAAATTGTGTTTGTAAACATGAAGTTGAGTTGTCTTATTGGTTCCCACAACTTCCTCCTTGGTGTCTGTCTCCGGCTCCAGGAGGAACCTGGGAGGTCTGGAAGCAGAGAAATTTTAGAAAGGCAGAACACCTTCTAGCTTGTAAGTCTTGGTATTGTTCGTAACCTCTGACAGTAAAGTTTTCTTTACAATGCAAGTGTTGCCGGAGTTTTTGTCTCTTCTGTTGTTTGAAGTTTTCATTGCCAGTACAATACCAGAGTTTCTGAACTGATGCCGAAACAGTACTTTTTTCAGTACCTTACTTAAATGCACAGGTTTTTATACAAGCTAAGTTTTTATATCTAGAAAAATACACCAAACTTATCAAATGCACCATTCTTTTAATTTTGTTTAGTGAGTTTTGTTTTGCGGCTTTTAATAAAAAAAAAAACTTGTCCATTTAAAATACTGTGTGAAATTGGCAAAATTAAGATTGAATTAAGAAAATATCTAATCAAAGAAAACGTAAACGAGACTAAAAGTTTGACTCAGCACCTTTATGCCATGATACCCGACTGCTTTTGCCACATTTTGGGGGTCACTTAAAAAAGCATCCCTAGTAGTTTGACCCCTGCAGTGTTGTGCCAATATTACTGAGCCACAACACTGTGCTAAAACTGATTGTTTTCAAAATCATACCACCTGTAGCGGTCAGGCATTGTCTTTTATTTAATTGATGGTGTGAAGAAACAGAAATTATACCTGATGTACATCAAAGGTTCTGCACTGGAGTTGAGTCCAGCATGGTTGTTGCCACGGGACCCTCATTAGTGCAGTTTTGCTCTATCTGGTGAGGGGTGATGTATTCAGGTGCTGTTTTCTACCATTACACAACACAGTGGGAGTGTGGAATAACAGCTTTGCTGTATCTCTGTCAGACGTTCCTGTGGAGTGAAGGCTCAAAGTGTAAATTGTTGAACATGAGACGACTGGGATGACTCTGGGATCAGCAAACTGTTTTTTCCGTGTTGCTGCAGACGCTTAAAGTCAAAAAACCTCAGCACTTAATGAGCCGACTTCTGACATGTTTTGACGTTTTTTTCTTCCCAGAGACCCTGGAGCCCTCCATGCTGAATGCAGCGCAGATCAGATATGGTGAGAGATTTTTATGTGAAACACACACTCACACACACAAACACACACACACACAAATCATCTATATTTTGAAAAGAAATTGCAATCTGAATATTTTCCATCAATATTTCTATGGTGTCAGCAGTTCTCTCTTAGAGTCTCTTTACTATGTTAATAGTAATAAAATAAGTAACAGTAAGTAATAGTAACTGATTTTTGGCTCTGGAAAGAAGCTTCTTCTTGAATTCATATTGTAGATGAAAGCTGTTTGGTCAGTGCCACACAAACACAGACTGTAATTAGTTTTGTTGATCCTTTCCTGTCTGTCTCTCCATCACATAAAAATTGGTTCTGTCAAGTCTGAACATCAGAGATAACCTCGGTTCAGTAACTGACCTCTTAATCAGACTCCACAGCCCTTTGAACCCAAAGCTTTTCTCTGAACTCACAACGGAAGAGTAATTTCCAGAGAAGCATTTCTCCGCTATGGGAAACTGCAGATCATAACAGTGGTCGTATTTGTAGAAAACAAAAAAATTTAGTTTAGGAGTTTTAGAAGATAATTTTTATTTGGATATGCATCTGACATTTAAGTGGGGAAATATAATTCTTTCTTTTAAAACATTTCAATTAAATACAATTCAGCATTTAGGAGGACTAAATGGACTTTCTTAAGATTTGACAGAGCCGGTTTAGCTGTCAGAAGATTTATTTAAATGATTTGTCAAAGTTAAATTTAAATGTCAGATTATGTGTTTTTTATTAACTTGTTTCTGCTCGTTTGCAGTTTTGTTCCACAACGCCATCCCCTTTGTCGGATTTGGTTTCCTTGATAATGCCATCATGATTGCAGCAGTAAGTGAGGTTATTTACACCGTGATGAAGCCTAATGTTACTGTAATTACAAAAAACAAAACAAAAAAACAGATTTTGTGAAAGTAAGTCATTTAGTTTTTCTTCTGTCCTTTTGTTCTTCTTGTGGTAACACTGAGTGTGGACCAGTATTTCACCTTATTCTCTTCTGTGCCCCAGGGAACACAGATTGAACTCTCTATTGGAGTCACTCTGGGGATCTCCACCATGGCTGGTAAGAACACATAGAGGAGCAGACCAGGCAGTCTGCCGTCGAATCAAAATGAAATCTAAAAGGTCTCTATCATCATCTTTCAACCTATACTCAAGAGATTAATTCATAATAATAAACACTTACTAGACCAGCAATAAATTCCAAATTTAGTTAATTTAAAACGGTATAATTTTCTCTATTTTTAATTCAAAATTTCAAATATTTGCTTCATGGATAGCATGATTTCAGTCATCACTTTATCCAGAAATAGCAGAAAGAACAATAAAAATTCCAACGGATAAAACCATTAGGTTTTTAAACCCTCCCAGTGGCAGAAAGCCTGTGACAGCACAATACAGCAGGGAATTTATCAGTTGTTATCAGCTTGTGCCTCACACCAGAGGCAAAATGTTCCTCGTCAAGTTCTAAAGGATGTGGTGGGGAAAAAAAAAAAAAAAAAAATCTTGTCCCCAGGCCTGGCTGTGCACTTTGCCCACATAAGGTCCTCACATGGATTATTGCTTTCATTTAGACTGGGAGTCACACGCTACAAGCAGTTTCTGAAAGCAATGCCACCTCTTCTATCAGCCATCCCCTGGAAAACATATTTATTACTCATATAGCTACAGTGATTCAACCAGCTGTATGAAATTGCACTGAAAATATTTTCTTTAAACTTGGTTATACTAGACCTTGTCACAGTTTATTGCAACACATCCTGCTGTCATCATGGCTCCAGTCCTGGGTCTCAGTTTGGGTCTTTATTATACCGTGAAAACCATACAGGCATTGGAGCTTGCCTTCTTCCTCATTTCACCACCAGATTATTCTGTTTCCATGGATACTTGGCTCCAATTTCCTCTGCAAAGTGCAAATCAGAGGCTAAAGACAGGCTCTAGATCAATAGCTCTGCTTTGACGCCCGTATCCACCCAGGAGCTGCTTTATATTTGTTTCATCGTCATCCAGCCAGCAGAGATGCTCAACTAGTTTACTGAATCTACTTATTTTTTTATTGTATTTTGAGGGGAGACCTTTCCGGCTTCTATTGCGGACTCCTTTTTCTCCACCCAGCACTTTCATACACAATCGGTGTCAGAGGTACTGGTGAAATGAGGGCAGTGTATTGCCGTCTCACCTCTCCATCTCCATCAGGGAGTTTTTCTGTGGAGAAAACTCAGGATGAAGCCATACATCTGGAGTTTTGGCTCTCGCAGGAAACTCTGTGTGCATTCAGCTTCAAGCACCGACACTTTTTATGCCTCCAGAGATCCGCTGAAGGCAGAACAAACGCATCTTTGGGAACCTCTACAATTTTAATGACCATGAACAAGTATACCTCATACCACATTGTCAGCCATCCCCTGTAAAAACAGAATCCACAGCGTGAATTATTCATAGCTGCCAAGTATTGTTGATGTTGTACATTAACTGGATTGTTGGGAAGCTGATTCTGCTGACAGTAAAACCATGAACACAGAAGAGAAAGAAGCGGACTAGTGTCTTGGTGGTTATCCAAGGGTGCTCTTTGATTTGAAAAAACTTTCACACCTTCTCTCACTCCTACTGTCTCTCATCTTGTATTGTGCTGATTTGATCTACGGGTTGGACTCAGTTCCCTGCTTTTCATCTTTTTGCATTTACAGAGATTTATGTGGGCCACTTGGCACTGTAGAGTTTAGGTCTATTCACCTAATTCATTCTGGTTGTCGAGTGTGGGTGAGTTTCTAAAGTTTTCCTCAAATGGAGGCATGTTGGAGAGACAACACAGCTCAGAAGAAGCATTACAGCCTCAGCATCAGCCAAATGTTCGTCCTGATAGATCATAACTTCAGTCATGCATCCATCCATTTATTTTCGGACACCCATCCGGGTCCAGGTCGCAGTGGTTAACCCAGACATCTTTCTTCTGAGCCACATCCTCCAGCTCTTCCTGGGGGATCGAGACTTGTTCCAAAGCCACATGGGATATATAATCCCTCCAGCGAGTCTTCTTGACTTGAATAATTCCAGAAAACCACAAAAGGCAGGCCCCCAGGAGGATCATAATCAGATGCCAGAACCACCTGAACTAGCTTCATTAGACGTGAAGGAGTAGCAGTTCTGTTCCGAGCTCCTTTCAGATGTCTGAGCTCCTCAAAATATTTCTAAAAGTGACATTATGCTGGAAATGAACTAGTTCCTTCAAAGTGTCCGATTTCATCAGAAGGCAAA
Source organism: Xiphias gladius (assembly GCF_016859285.1). Taxonomy (NCBI): domain Eukaryota; kingdom Metazoa; phylum Chordata; class Actinopteri; order Istiophoriformes; family Xiphiidae; genus Xiphias; species Xiphias gladius. The sequence goes on from NC_053423.1 coordinate 23,893,982, forward strand.
AGTGTTTATAGCTGTGAAAGATAGAAAGCGGTTTGTCATAGAGTGGGTAAGATGCGATTCTCTCAAATAGATAACAGTGCACGCTTTGGGACTTTCTTTACTCTAAAGCTGGGCAGACACTGTACATATTTGGCCCAATTTTTAGCCCACATTGTTGTCATTTGTCGTGCAGTGTGAGGAGGGCCGTGAAGCCTGATCAGTCAGCAGTCTGGCTGACGGGACGGACAGACGGATTTCTGGTAGATCAGAAAGTTTGGTCAGCTATCTAGCAGTTTGTGCAGTTCCACATGGCTACTGTCAAAAGATCTGTCTTAAAGTGTAGTGAGCTTAGTTTTTTTTACATGCTGTTGCTAAAACTGTTGACTGGACTGAAACTGAACTCTGATTATAAAGCTGAACTTCGCTGCAGAGGAGGAGACCATACTTCATCCTCCAGCCATCTGCTGCTTCATATTGTTCTTTTTTAATTCTTATTTTCCATTCATAGTAGAATTGAACAGTTACACTGCCTTGCTCTCCTTTTGTCTGCATTGTTGAGGCCAGCTGGACTGGACGAAAATTGAAATTGTCAGTGGACGAAAGCAATCGGGCTTCTGTGCTTCCGTTCCTTGTGAGATCCACGTTGCGGCTGTTCTGCTTGGGCAGAAAGGCAGATTAAAACATGTAGTGGGAGTTGACACGACGTACAAGATTAATAAAGACACAGTGTCTGCCCAGTTTTAGGGATTCATAGTGCTGCATTCAGCTATACAAATGAAAAGTGATGGAAGAAGCTGCATTTAAAAATAAGAGAGAGACGGCCCGAGGAAGTTCAAACCCTGCTTACGTCCTCATTTCTGCACTTCTGGTAAAGGGCCCCATGAAGTGGGAGTAATTGCCACTTCATGCAATTACACCCCACCGACCGATCCCTCGATTCTAGCATCAGAAAGGTGCGGGAACCCTTGCGACTAAAACTTCAAACCGTCACATTCAAATTGTCCCAGATAAGATTTCCCAGAGGAAGATTACATCAATCAAAAGCCGATGGTTGCAAAAGTTGTGGTTGTCTGTCAGGAGCGCAGATTCGGTCTGAATTAAACCTCAAGTTCCTGTGAGATCCTGAGATGAGGAAAATCTAAGATTTACCAGAGAGACAAGCAGAGGCTTCCCACAGGCTTCGAAAAACCTTTTAAAGCCCATACAAATGCTGAAAAATGAAAAGATGACCTTGATAGATTTTTCAAGTAAAACTTAACAGCACTCATATCATCAAAACACATGGAGAACAACCCTGGGATAATGGTCTTTTTTAAAAAACACATTATTTCACCTTTTACCCCTCAAAAGATTAGACCTCTTGAAAAGTGCTATAAATCAGTTTCCAAGTCGGTGTTGGAATGCTGCAAAAGTCCGTATACCCCTGATTGAGTGTGATGCATTTTCCTGTGTTACCCCGTGTTTGTATCATCAGAGAACATCTGAAAACAAAGTGTTTCCCTCTGTGTTTGCAGCTGCGGCTCTGGGGAACCTGGTTTCAGATTTGGCAGGTCTCGGGTAAGCAGCCTTATGAATTGTCTCTGAGGGTTCAGGTTTATTTTGAGGCAGGCGTGTGAAGTCTATTGAAGGCGGGTGCAGGTTAGAACAGTTCTGGGTGCAGTGGTGTGGGTGTTTGTTTCATTTTTAAATTAAAACTGTAAATTAATGAGCCGAGGTTCCTTTGTCGTGTTGTTTTGCCACGTGTGATCTTTTTTTCCTTTGAATTCATCCATTGCAGTTACTTTGGTTTTTTTAACTGTCTTATAATACCTTCTATATCCCTCCCGGGCTTTTAATATACTCATACTTTCTTATTTTGGTGTGTGTTTTTGTGCTTTTTCCTTTTATCCTTGGGAGAACAAGCTTATGTTTTACACCTTCAAACTGAGGACAGTGGTTTTCAAGGATTAGATTTTGATTAGAAAGATTAGATAAGTTTAGGTGTGTGCTTAATCTTTTTATCCTTGTGAGAACCAATTTGAATTTTAGACCCGCAGAGTGAGGACAGTTTTTTTTAAAAGTTATATAGCTTTGGGTTTAGGATCAAGGATTAGGATGTCACAAAATATGTAAATGCCCACACAAGTGTAATTAAACAAGTGTGTGTGCGTGCGTAGTCTTGCAGGTTATGTGGAGGCTCTGGCTTCCAAACTGGGGATGCAGGTTCCAGATCTAACGCCCAAGCAGGTGGACATGTGGCAGACCAAGCTCAGCTCTCATATGGTGAGACTTTAATATCTAATTTCATTCTTTTAGGGGATTATTATGCCTTTTTTATTATACAGCCAACAGTAAAGAGATGAATGAGGGAAGAGCGAGATGGGGAATGACATGCAACAAAGGTCCCCACCTAGAGTCAGACTGTGGATGTCGGCAACATGAGTGATCTGATTTTTTTATTTTTTTTTTAATGTATATATTTGTTTTATTTATCATATTTCTGTGAAATGTTTAAAATCTCCAGCAGCAATTTATACAAGCCATTCACAACAAGTAGCCTTCAACCATATAGGCATGAAACTATAGGGAATTTAAAATAAATAAAAACTTAAAAGGCAGCTAAACTGGAGCAGGGAGATCAGTCTGCTGCCGGTGGAGGAGGCACATCAGAGAAAACGTGAGGGGAATCCACAGACAAAAAAGAAGCAAGGAAAGGGAATCGAAACAAGATCAGTGTCCGCATTATTCTTGTCATTTGTACCCCTGAAGAATGCAAAAATGTGGCGTGAGATCCTCTTCAAAGCACATCTGGAGATAATTGCTTAAAATGAAGCAGCACCTGGAACGGCTGGAACTGGTGAGCTACAGCTGCCCTGTTCTAAATGATGCGTTTAGCCTCAGATAACACATTATAGCTGCACTGTGCTGTCGTTGCAAAACGTGTCTCAGAAGGTGTGTCTCTACTGTACATTGGACTTCAACAGGCGACACTTAACCAGGTCGCCTAGATTTAGTCCAGAGGAATATAATGAATAGGTTTGACTCTTAAGTTTAGGTGTAAAATGAAACGTGAAGGGTTTTTAATTTTGGCATGATAATTAAAATTTCCCTCCTCCTGCAGGGTAAAGCCATCGGTGTGTCCATCGGCTGTATTTTGGGGATGTTCCCGCTGCTTTTTCTGGATGACGAGAAGGAGAAAGAGAAAGAAGCGCAAGCCTGCGGTGACACAGCGTCACGCTCCTCCTCCTAACGAGCCAAAACAGCTGCACAACACCGTCGCACCTGCAAACTGGATTAAAAAAAAAAAAAAAAAGTATCTACAGTTGGATGTTACTCTGTCCTGCTCAGGCAGCATTCACACCTTGTGGTTCTCTAGTCCTTTTGAGGCAGTTTGATAAAATGCAATTGGCTGATGATATTTAGCTGCAATAATTTCAGCTCTGTTTAGTTTCTATTGATGCACCGAGCCCTGGTATTCTCTCACGATCTACTCCATCCCGACATGACATGCTGTCTGTCAAATCAGTGAGAAATTCACTCATTTTAAATTTTGACGGGATGGGCGATGTGGGGCTTTTGTCAGTTCTGATTCTCTCATTGATTCTTCATATTAATCCCATTCTTTATTGATTCCTTTCATCGACTAGATTGTTGATTGCTCAAAGCGAGACGATGTAACTTTAACTGAACAGCAGCCAGAAGTTGGCCCCAGGTGGAAATTACGATCCCAGCGTTCTCTTTAGTCAGTGGCTTTCAAAATATCATTTAGGCAACATTAGGTAGAGAAGGGTCATAAAGTCAGCAGATAAACTCAGCAGTGTCATTTACGCAGCAATATTTATTTTGTTTATTTATTTTAACAATCATTTTAAATGTGCTGGGGTTATCTCAAGAGATAAGTTGCACAGAGAGTCCCCACACAACTACAAACTGTCAAATGGATGAAAAACATTATGTTGTAATGTATAAAACACTATAAACAAAAGCTACATAGTTTCGACTTAAAGCTTTTATAACTTCGCCTCAGCCGGTGGTCCTTAGGGTCTTTAGGGTCTTTCTGTCGTTACTTGGGCTAAGAAATGAAACTGAAGACGGTCTACTTCAACTTTTGACTTGAATTTGTCTCCAGATAGGACGACATAGAGGATCTCTATAAGGAAAAAAGCAAAAAGAAATATCCTGATCTGAGAATTCCTAATGAATACATACCCATGCTGGTGCCTTTGCCACACTCTCCAAAAATCAGCATTTTGCTTCATCCATCTAGGTTTCAAAATTTCGACCGCATTGAAACACCTTTGCCTTCCTGCCGCGGCTCAGTCCGGGGGGTTGATAAGGAATCGGTGGCGTTGCACAAAGATGATTTGGTTCTCGGTGGGATTCAGCTTTGGATTTCCGCCTCCATTTTCCACTCTGCACAAACGCCTGTTGTGAATGCTGCCTCGGTAGCTCCCAGGATGGGACAAATATCAGCCCTGAGTTTCTGATTCCAGCAGAGTCTTAGACATCCTCTTTTGTTTCCACAAAGATGTGTAAAATCAAAAAGAAATCCAGTAGCCAATTTCACTGTTTTACCAGACACTCGAATAGAAACTTCCAGATGTGCCTGTTGGTCATCTCCCCTCCTGACAGTAGAAACACAAACAGTAGACACTGAACAACTGTTTTGGCAGTTGGAACACTACTTCGTGGTTTGAGCGTTTTACGTTTGGCCCCCCACACACACACACACACACACACACACACACACACACACCTAATGAACTGTATTCGGCTATTGTTTTCTTCAGCAGACACTTTGTACATTTGAAGACGTCATCTCCAAAACTCATTATTTCAGCTGAATCTCACTCACTGAGTCACTTCAGTTGTGGACCGGCAATTTGGTGCATCTTTAAACTTCCACCCAAAAAAAAAAAAGGAAATAAAACAAACAGGAACAGCGTCATTTGCTACCTCGAGAAATATTTCGGTGTTTTGCATGAAGAACTGATGTAGCTCTATAATCAGACTTTTTATTCCTGTATCAGATCGTTTTTAAATATGCTTGAAAGTGTTTAAATGAATTTTATGGGTCGATTTAACGCGGTCACTCAGTGGCGATATACACAATGTTGAAACTCTAGTAGCTCTATTCAGTTTTGGGCTTTACACCATTGTTTGCTCTCCAAGGTCTTTCTGCATCTGTGTTTCTCCGTCTCCACCATCTTTTTCTTTTCTCTTTTTTTCCCTTTTTCACTCCTTTCTCACACACACAGACACTTGACTTGGATCCAGTCTTCTGTGAAATTAGCTTTTTTAGCATTTGTTTCATCGGACTTGAAGCTCCAGATGGTTGGGATTTGTCACAGTTTATACCATGAGAAGTTGGCTTAGAAGTTTGAGTTTCTTGGTGTGACTTAACTCTCTTTCTTGCAGTCTTTCTTTCTTTCCTTCTGTTTTTTATTTCTCTGTGCTTCTCGCCCATGTACTCCAGCTTCCAGTTTATATTCAAGGTGCTTTTTGTAATTACAATGAACATTTTTGCAATTGCAAGAGTACTATAATCAGTTGTTGTTTTTATTGTTGTTATTATTATTATTATTACCTGTAAAGGTCAGAAAATGTACGGAAGGAGTACTGAATTAGTTCCATGCCTTGAAAAGTCTGACAATTGCGAAAAAACCTGAGAAAATTATTGTAATAATGGTTGTGATGTCTGTTATTTTTGCTGGTTTTTAATCCTGCTGATATTTAACAGATTGTGGTATTTGCTACAGGTAGGAGGATGGGGGCACTTTGAGCTCAGCCCTGAGCATAAATCAGACCACATCCTGAAAAATCGAAAGGAGTTTGGGGCTGTGGGAAAAGTTTGTGAACAGCCAGACCTCGGAGCTCAGACTGACTGGTGACCGAAATGTTTGAACAATATTTTAAAGAGTGTTCAGACTCGGCAGCGGGAGATACTTAAGTTTGTCATTGGATTAACTGGAAAAGCCTCAAGGGAAGTTGGCTTTTTTTTCTTTTTTTTTAATCAGTCTGTCTCATTAGAAGAGAGGTTTGTTGTGGAGGATGAGGACAAGCAGATTTGTGGCAGATTTGTCGATAAGGGTCCATTCATCCATTAGCTACACCGCTTATCCTTCGAGGGTGTAGGCGGGTAGGTACACCTCACAGGGCTGACACACAGAGACGGAACGACCAGTCCTGCTCACACTCACACCTACGCGCAATTAAAAGTCGCCAGTTAACTTAACCTGCATGTCTTTGGCCTGTGGGAGGACGCCCACGCAGGCACGGGGAGGTGACGGTGCTAACCGCCGCACCGCCTGTCAAATAAGGAGTAACTGATTAAATGATAAATGATATGCTGTTTGTTGCAGTGCACAACCTGAACTTGTTTTTGTACCATCTCATAATGTTTGTGTATTTTTTTTTTCAAGAGAAATAAGGTTCTCTTCAGGACTGATGTGGTGCGGAGGGTTTTCCCTTATTTTAGTTCCCTCTCTGCTTTTGACGATGATATTTTGCATAATTTCATTCTCTAAAGCCAAAAGAAAAGTAGAAATGTTTTGAACAAAGTGTGTCACCTCAAGTCTGTCAGTTAAAGGAATGCTATGTCGTGCTGCCATCTTGTGGACAGTCTGGCGCAGCAGCAGCTGTTGTGCACTGATTATATGTATGTGAAACCAGTGAATTATACAGCATGTGTGTCATTTGCAGCATTATGTGCAATTTAAAACAAGACAATAAATTTGGGAGTATTTACCTCTGGCTCTGCAGGTGATGCTGTCCTTCAGCGTCTTCTCAGTCGTCGCTGGGAGCCGAGGTGCCCTCGAGCAAGGCAGCGAAACTCCCGTCGCTCCTGGCTGAGGAAGGCTGAGGCCGCTGCCAGCAGCTCCAAGGTCGGATTGTGTGATACTGTCTCTTAAAGTCGCAGGCACCAGTCAGCAACACACTCACATTCGGTGCGAAATGCTCCTCAACGGCCCTGAAAGCATGTTCCTCAGTCAGCCTCTCACTTTGAATGATGAAATCCTACACGCTCGCACAACCTCCGGCCAAAGTTGGAGGACGTTTTGGCGATTTCACGTGTGTTTTTTCTCTCACCGGTTCGAAGGGGCAGGAGCCTAGTTGGGGAAAAACGTGGTGTCACATACTCTACCTCCATGCACCAGTCACGATTTAGCATCAGCTACAGCAGAGTCGGTTGTCACCTGGTGGGGTGTTTGGTCGCTCTGTCAGTATTCCCAATACAGTCCTCAGTTTTTGAGTGGTAACTCTTGACACTTTTGCCTAATTAATCCTAGATATTTAATGTTACAGAGAAAAAATTTCAACAAAGTTTTCAGGGACTTTAAGACCATTCTTTGGATTGTTGGTTTTTTTTGGTCTGGTGATATTAGTGCTGATAAGATGGTACTTAGAGAAATATAGAGAAACATGCAGAAAATAAAAGCACTTTTTTTTTCTTTTTCTTTTTTTTCTACAAAGCCATTATTTCTCTTTCGGTAGAAAAAGCCGTAGTTCTCAAATGTTAAATGCTGAAACACAAGCACCTGTACAGGAACTCCGCCCAAACACGTGCAGTCTAAAACTGGCAAAATTTCAATTTAAATCTGGAATAAAAGTAAGAGAGGCTAAATACCAGACAGCTACTTCAGTGTTCAAGACCTTGTGCTGCTGGTTGCTGCAGACACATTTCAGTCGGTACCAAAAAAGTACTGAGGTTGGATTATCGGCCCTATTAACAGATCATCTTCCATTTCTATTCAAAGTGTGAAGGTTTCCTAGTCACCACTCAGCTGTCAAAAATAAGATGACTTCATTTTCCAGACCCCAAATTCTTTGATTCCTGTTCACAGCTGTGCTAAACTAAACGACCACGTCTTTCAAATATCTCTGCAACGCAGATGCGCACTCACCTCTGTTTTCATAATGTAACCATTTACTCCATTTTCCTTCATATGATCCTAAATTCCCTCTTTACTTGAAAGCATTTCGCCTCAAGGATATCAGAGCAGAAATCCGACAGTTTTCATTAAATACATATGATGGTTACACCGAGTTTCTCTTGGCATTTCACCAATACATTTTTTTTTTTTTCATTTCCCTAATTACTTTCCCCCAGAGTGTCGTCAGCATTGCGCAAAACCAAAAACCACAGCTAAATGAAGCATGATTTTCATCACAACCACTAACATCTGGAAGGTGAAAGGTAGTCTTTGCCTGCAGAACCCCCCCACACACAAATACTGTGTCATCTAGTGGGAGACTTCCATTGAAAGCGATCCCTCTTTTGCCCCTAATAACAGCCCTAAAATAATCCCAGTTCTATTCTGAACCCTAAACTCAAGTCCTCACCCTAATTAAGCTTCTCACAAAGATGTTCTCACTTTGTAAACTCACGTTGGTTCTCACAAAAACAGAGGTGCTCTACAGGGGCATACAGTTTAATACATGGCTGTGCCCGCATGTTACTATTCAGGGATCCCAGCATGCATTTGGCACATCCAACCGCTGCCTCTGACGTCCCCTTCACTTCGTTCTGTGACCGGTCTCCGAAAAGCTGCAGTAAAGTAGATGTGTTGGCTTCTTGTGATAGGGAGCAGTAAAGACCTTAAAAATCATTCTGTTCTCTAATGCAACAGGTTTTATTTTAGAATATAACAACATGAAATAATCGTGAAACAGTGTGTTTGTTGTTTGTAATATTAAGTATTCGAGAAGTTTATTAAGGGATAATCCAAATTTCTTGCACGGAAAAGGAGAACAAAAGTTAAAAAGTTGTCAATCTTCCTGATCCTACTCTAAGCTCACAGTCAAACTAAATATTTCTACTTCAGCTTCATGAAATTAAATGGAACTGCACAATTAAACTTTAATCTAAAATACAAAGCAGAGGCATGGTAGACAGTAAGAAAAGGAAAACCGCAGGTTTCCTTGGTCATCAGATGCACATCGTATGCTACAGTTTTATTATTTAGCCAAAACTGGTAAACATAGAAAATAGGAGACAGTCAGTATTCAGGAACTTAACGTTGAACATCGTGTACAAGAGCCAGAGGTGAAGAAATGGGTTGGCCCAGTAATTTAAAAACCAAAAAACCAAAAAAAAAAAACCAGGTTGCCGTTACAGCAATAGATCCGTTTGATACCTGCTGGGTAATGAAATTATCATCTCAAAGTTTCCCTCCTCGGTGCTTAAACATGTTGCTGTGAAATCAGATGAAAAGCCAGCCGTCCTCTTAGAGTGAAAGTTTCATCGTCTGAGTTGACAGTGGAACATTTTTACAACCAGCACACAGTATCAGCCGTTACATTTGATCATTGCATTAATGGATGATGGATTCCATATAATGTCAGAATTAGAGCCTAATCCTGGATTATAGTTGAGTTAAATTTTAGCTTAATCAATACACTGTGTCCTGGTGTTTTGGTCAGGTGTGGCTTCCAAAAGTCCTGAAGTCAGGGTTGAACTGTTACATCCCACGTCAACAGCTACTATTTCGGTTTTAGCATCCAGCCACAGGACTCAAAATGAGGGTTGGTTAAATGGTTCACCTACACCCCAAAAAAAAACAGCTAATTTTTTAATCCGTGTTTCTCTGGTTTCCGAGACAGATATTATAGGAACAGATTAAAAAAGAAACAAAAACATATCATTCATATTATCGACATTTAACTCGATGCTAAAGAGCACCATGTGCACACTGCTGAAAACGTCAGTGGTTCTTTGGGGTGTTGACGCTGCACTACTTCCCTGTCTCAAATGAGTTCCCCTAATTTTCCTACTGCAACCAGGGAAAGTCGAGGCTTGTCAGTGATCGGCACAACCGCAGTGCCGACTCTACCAGGCTCTCTGGCTTCATAAAATTCATCTTGGCTCAGCTGTGGCAAAGTATCTAATGAAAACCAATAAAAGACAAGGCTTGACTCGAGCCCTGATCAAGGACCTGATCATGGTCCTAGATGTCCATCTCCTTTAACCCTGGACATTTCCCCTGGCGACTTGTAAAGTCGGCGGCGGGAAGAACGCTAGAAATATGAATTCACTGGATGTGAGGCAAATATTTCAACAGATTAAAGATGGAAAGAAACAATGTCAAACAGTATGAAGTAACAGAAAAACACAAATTAGTCAGACCAAGACAGGTCTCTTCCATAAAGCCAGACCTTTTTTTTTGTTAGAGTAAATCACGTTGATTCTTTTTTGTTATTTTGCACCCATTCAACATTGTTTTTCCCAACTTTTCTAGAGGCTAAGAAGACGGCTTACTATCTGGTGAGTTTGTATTTTAAACATTTATTCACATGTATTCAAAACACGTTTTGGACGCCTGACCGACGGAAAAATTTCAAGGCTGTGGGAGTTGGAAATCCAGGACTGTCATACATACTGTGTGACAGTCCTGGATCAGGCCTACCTTAATTTCCAAAATGAGATATTCATCACTAAAAGCAGCAGATTCCTGCTATGGAAAAAAGGGTAGATGATCATCAAGATACGATGTCTGTCACAATCTATTTCTAAGATTTTCCTTGAGAGAAAGTGGCTGCGTCAAGTGACAGTTGTAGACCTGAAGTAAGAATATCATACAAAAAAAAGAAGAGAAACCCAGAGCATCATTTAGCATATACTGTGAGAAATTTGGCAACTGGTCTCAAATTAGGGGCTAAAGGACAGGAACACACTGACAGCTGCTATTACTTGCAGCTCAGGGACGAAATTGGCCTCGACACACTGAGGACTGGACAAGTGATTTTTGATCGAACTCGATTGACGATTTTTCCGACCAGATGTGCTATAAAAATAGACTGTGACTCGAAACAACTGAGCAGACGGTTTTCTGGATTCTCTGTTACTAAGGGATGTGATTCCTGACGATCACTTTTTTTTAGTGCCCAGTGTGTGCGCGTTAGCATCATTTCAGATCGTTGGTAAGACACACAAGTCACAGGGTCCTCGCAGGCTCGAACATTCAGCTTCATACGCGTGCTATCGCGTCAGCCACACGGTCGTATCCATTAACCTGCACCGGGAAAATGTGAAAACATATAAAACAGACGGGCTTCGGTCATCAGGGGGTACAGGGGGTCAAAGTGCTGTCGCATAAAATACGCAGCGTCAAGGATCCCTGAAGGGAAACAGACCGGGTGGTGGTGGTGTTGGTGGACAGGTGGGATCTAAAATGCATTCTGGTCCAGTAGACACAGGCCGACTGAGGGGGACAAAAAACAGTACTTAGAAAAACGCTGTCTATTAAATCTTAGTTTAACTTTTAAAAAAAAAAAGAAAGACAACATGCATTTTAAATACATTTGTTAATAGGTGGTATATGCTCAACAGTACAGTTCGGAGAATAAAAACGTGGAAAAACCACAAATAAAATGGATGATGATATATTTAAATGAATAAATACATAAATAATTTGACTTGTGGCGACTTTATTAACAGTATCTAAGTAGAAACAGTGGAGTTTAGTGTATTTCAGCTTGTTACGCTAACCACCCTCTAACACAAGTTACATTTTTAACTCTTCGGGCTATTTGACATTTAGTAATCACAAGCTATTACAGGTTTATATATTCGCTGCAGTTACACATGAATATTAGTACACAGCTGCTTGTGTTCTGTTGTAACACTCTGTTCAAGCAACGCTAACAGTGGATTATCAGTTGGGTCATAGTATTTAAACAAAGTGTAGATATTGAGCCAACAAAATATGGAAACGTCAAACTTGGAAGTTAACTATTTCTTTGTCTACACAGTGGATTTGGCTCTCTGGCTAACTGAAACATCTTGTCGTAAAGTGACTGTAGAAATGTTCAGTACCAGGAATGTGTTGTTGTTGTTGTTTTGTTTTTTCTTTTGCTACAATGCTGTTCATCAGCAGGTGTCCGAATGATGGATTTAAGCCATACGGGTGTTTAGCTAACCATTAACTGGCCAACAAGATAAAAATGAACTTATGAAATTACAAGATGTCCTTTGAATTTTGTTGCGACGACCAAATTGCACGTCGAAGAATGTAATTAGCCGTAATCTCTGCCGTCAAAGAGCCAAGGACCTGCAACATGGCCGCCAGAGGGTGGATTCAACCGCCTGGAAAACAGTAGGTGTTAGATGGCTACCAAGCAGTTTTTGAGGTCTAGTTTTTGAAGAAGGCTAGACTCCAGGCCAGTTTATACACCATTCAGGATATTGTGCGCCTGTTCTCGTCCCAGAAAATGTACACTTCCTAGTGCTCCACTTGGATCAGTCTCCGTTCTTACATTTGTGTGTGCAGTCAACTGGCCGTCTGCGGATTTCCAAACTTAGGACGACTGAGCATATTTCAGTGTCTCACTCAAAGGCTCTAATCACCAGTTTTAGTGAACTGATGGTGGCGTCTGCAACTACTGAGCCACACGTCATATTAATCTTCTTGTGAGGACTGTGGTTGAAATCCCAGTATTAGCAAGATTTGACCTGCCAACGTGCCCCTAAGCCGGACGCTAAGTCTCTTAAAGCTCGAGCCTTTTCTTCTGTAGTGGTACGTATGGGGATAGCAGTAACGATGCTACGGCAGAAGCTCAGCAGGCTTGGCTGTCTGCTTTTCCATCGAATGTTGTTGTTCACCGCGCTTACTGAAGTTTAATGCAATCAACGAGATTCGTATTTTAGGCCAAATCTTTCCTCTTTCCATCCTTCAAATGATTATAAATGTTTTTTTTTTTTTTCGTTTTGTTTTTTTAAAGAAGCTCAGCATGTAGTTTTAATATTTATTTTAAAAATGTCTGAAGGGAAATTTACTATCTTAGACCGCGCTGAAATGACAGTTATTCTACAGAAAAACAAAGAGTGAATGGTGCTTTTGACCTTTTAATAAACTTTCCTTGATTTTTTAGTAGCGCGCCTATTTGCGGGCACTGTTGGACGCTGCAGCAAAATCAAAGAGTGTATCTTTAAATCTGTGCACGACAGAGTGAAGATACTGTAACTGTAGTACACTGTCCCATAACCGAAGCTCTGAGTCAGCTGGAGCTTCACAAAAACAGCCCAGGCCCTGCAAGGCCACAGCTGTTTACATCTGTGCCAACTAAATACAGCTCACCATCAGAACACGGGCTTCACTACACTAATCCACATTACTCCGATTACTGCGGCTAAGTAGTAACAAGGGAACCTGTAGTAACAGTTTCTATTACTACCATGGACTTTAAGTGTATGCTAACACACAGTGTACGGTGGCTACATAGTTGGTAGGCTCGCAACATGTTACAAGATCAACGCTGACGATGTTTGTAGTAGTGAGAGCTATGACTGATTGAGTTCCCTCTCGTTTTGATTTGTCATTTTTCATTTTTAAAACGTCAAAGTGCTTCACAGAAAAAAAAAGGCCCAATGCTGAACCACTACCAAACAGTCCCGACAACATCTTTGATTTTCAGTTGAAGGAATCAAAGACAGGACCTTGTTTCGTTTTGCACAGCTAACAGCCGCCTTCATCTAGCAGGTTGAAAGCATCCCCAGCTTGTGATGCGCTACCGGCGACACCGTTTACAACCGCTGCAGGGACATTCACTGACTCACGTATCTAATTTAAGAGCCACGATGACTGTTTATACTGGGGCAAACCTTAAGAACATGCAGGTCAGTCTACTCTATGTGATAGTAATGGCTGTGACAACAAAAACCATTAGTTGCTATGTGAATGGTTATATCCCACTCCTTAACATCCTACCCTACATATACAAATACTCTTTCAGTTCTGTAGAAGCTCAGTTGTTCTTTCAGGCTGTCTTTATTCTCTATCAAACACCCTATCTACGTTTTTACAGAAAAAAACCCCAAAAAATCCAGCATACTTAAAATTAAATAGAGGATATTTAAGTTAAATTCAGCACACGGGCTTTTGGCACCTTTAGTGGAAATGGGGAGACTACGGGGATGTAAAGGGAGCACATGACAAACCGAACGTACAAACACATCAAAATATAAATATGTACATACAAATAATGATTTGATCTTTTGAAAATACTCCGTCACTCCTTCTGGCTCATGTTTATCTCTTGGAGAATTGTTCTCTACTTCATCTATCATCACTTCTTCCCCTTACTACTCGCATTAACGTTTAGATTCGTTGTAGTCGGTTCTGCTACAAGAATGACCTCGGGCAACTCTCTCTCTCTCTCTCTCTCTCTCGCTCTCGTTTCGCATCTAATACCGAAGTTGCCCCGAGGAAATGATCATGGATCAGCGTCGGTGTTCCCAGTCACAACCTCTGAGGGGAACTTAACTTGGATTATTCAAGTGCAATACTGATAGTTTTTAACTTCCAAGAGGCTGTGGGTTTCTTTTTATAGGGAGAAGTGCTTCAGGTAGTTTTTTTTTATTTATTTTTTTTTATTTCCCAAGCAACAAAATTTGGCACGGTGGAGAAATTCTTGGCCTGAACAAATCCACTTTCTGACTGATACTTAACAAAAGGTTTATATTCTGGATGGATATTTCATTTTGGTTCAGATTTGTTATTTTTAAACAAAGTTCTAGCTTTTACACACAGAAGTTTGAATCACTTAAGAGAAGGCATTTGCATATGTAAACTCTGTGAGCTACATCGGTTCCTATAGGCAGTTTTGTTTGTTTCAGAAATGAAACACCCATCATTTAATTAATAATTACTCTTTGGCCAAACAGTGAAGGTGCAGAGTTGTTACCTTTTTAAATCAAAATTTAACATTGCTGAAATTAACTCGTGACACCAAAATGAAATATCCCCTCAACAATTTTTGGGGACTTTTCCAAACCAATTCTTGATCACAGTCTCCGGGCAACTTCCTCTTATTCTTGGCATTCATTTGATGCCATAGTTCCCATTGGCACGTACTTAGCAGGAACCATTTTGTGCCCCTTCAAGAGTATATTTACTGAAATTCATCCAGGGACGCAAAATGGCTCAGGTCAAACCAACCCTCCTCTCAGTGAATATTGGGCGCTGATCGGTCGTTAGTCGTCGTCTTCTTGAGCTTGACGCCTCGTCGGATAGCCACCAGAAAGTCCTCCACCTCGCCATACTCTGTCTCCTCCAGGAGCTCTGGGAGAGGCCGGCGCTCCCACTCTGACACCCGCCCACCGGGCTGCGGCGGTGGTGTTGGAGGATCGGACCCCTTGCACAGGCGCTGGGTGTCACAGGGACGGGTCTTTGGTGACAACGGTGACAACGGCCCACCGCTACATGGTGACAAAGGGATGGTCGAGGGGCTGAGTGGGGTCCGTGGTGTGTTGCCGTCCTCCGACACTGCTCTGCTGGGGAAACCAGGATGTTC
The DNA here is from genome assembly GCF_016859285.1 of Xiphias gladius. NCBI lineage: Eukaryota > Metazoa > Chordata > Actinopteri > Istiophoriformes > Xiphiidae > Xiphias > Xiphias gladius. The sequence goes on from NC_053423.1 coordinate 23,909,231, forward strand.
AGGCACAGTGGGGGTCTTGACTGGAATCATGGGGGGCTTGATGGGGATGGGGCCTAGGCTGAGGCCCCCGGAGGGTCGCCGCAGGTTAGGTTTGGAGGACGGTGTCCGTCGGATGGTGGCAACTCCGGGGGTGATTACAGCGGAGGGGTTGGAGGGCAGGCCAGCAGTGGAAGCAGGGCGCTTGGACTGAAACATGCGGCGGTAGGACTGACTGATGTCACTGTTTCTGGGGATGGTGGAGGATTTATCGAAGTCTGACGACTGCTGCTCGCCTTCCGGGTCCACCCCAACAGTGTAGTAGTCACAGTCTGATACTATAGGGAACAGACAACAGTTGAGTTACAGTACTCTCGATTATTCTCATGTTCGGTACAACAACACATCTAATGGCGTCTATAGACGCAGCAGGTGTTTGAGCCGTGTTTTGAACATGTACCCTTCTATTTTAAATACAGCTGTCTACACAGACTGCGTAGTGCCTCACAACCCAAAGCCTGTTTTTACAGTTGAAATTTATCGTTTTCCCCTTTTTCATGCGCAACTAGTGTGTTTGGCTCTGGGATCTACCCAAACACAGGTGACCTGACTCAGTAGTATGCCTGCACGCATGCTGCTGCTGCTCTGCTAACGTACTGCTCCCACCATGCGTCCTGTGAAGACGTAGTGTGAGAGGGTATTGGACCTGGTTTTCACAGTGGACAACGCCCCCATTTTTAAGTTTGTGAAGAAGAAAGGAGGAGGAATTTGAGTGAATATTTTTCTCGCAATATTTGCGATCATTTGTTAATTTATCCCAGAACATGTGCCCCAATGTACCGGTTGTACTCGGTTTTCTTTGTTACTGTCCTCCAGTCCCTGGATAAACACACATTTTTCGCTCAAACTGAAACATTTCCAATCTGTGCCAACCTGGAGTAAGTCTGCACCCGCTCGCGCTTTTCCCTTGTCTTTATAGACAATTGCCTGGTGTCCGTTTTTGTCTGCACCACACCTCTAGAGGTCAGTCGCGGTAAATGGTTCATATTCGTTGATTGTTAGCGCTAACTGGTGGACAAGTGACAGGCAGCCAAATTATCCAGTTGCCTAGCAACAGCAACAAATCCTTCACTGCCAACTTGAACTAGCTACGGCTACCTGCCAATCAATTAAAACATAAAAGTATTCAAATAAAAAGAATCACTTTGTGTTATACTAAATTTAAAAAATGATGAATGTGTGTGTGTGTGTGTGTACCTTGTGAGGGGATGGTGTCCTCTGAGCAACAGGGGGTGTTGGTCTGGCTGCTGTAGCCACTGGAGCCCTGCAGCGAGTCTCTGCTGGAGCCGTGGATGTCCAGCTGGAGGCCTCGGGCCAGCGCTCTGGCCAGCTCCTCGTGGGCCTCCCTGTCCTCCTGCCAGAGTCAGCACACACAGACGCAGAGACATTATTAATTTGGGTTGTTTGGTTAGTCCACAATTTACTGCTTTGACAGCACCAAGATGCCTGACATGTCACTCAGCTATCTATTTGAATTTGTCTTGAATCTCGGTCAGAGTTAACGTATTACCAAAGCTCTGTTGAATCAAAAAGCTGCCAGTGCGTCACATGACCTCTGTTTACAAGACTGGTTGGGCTTGTGATTGGTCAGTTTGCACTGAAATGAACCACGTTATCTTTTTTTTTTTTTAAAACACCATCTGACCTTGGGCGACATCACAGAGTGGCCTCCTTTAACTCCTTGTGGCTCCTCCCCCGGTGTAGTGACATCGGCGCTCTGGTGGCTGCTGGGATCTGTAGTATCTCTCCTCTCCTTGCTCCTCTTCAGGGTGTTGACCATTGGCTGGTCATATGGGCCTGGTTTGGCCCAGTCCTACACAGAAAGACATGAGCCAGAGCGACTTTTTTCAGTTACATCTCCCTTTAAATTGAATAACTTCGATCTTTTTCAACTGTTGGTCACGACTACATTTTGGGCAGCTTGTGTTTCGTAATATTTGATGGGAATTGGTTATTTATTTTTACATTTTATAGACTGAAACAACATGACAGCTACACACTTTAAAATAAAGGTAGTTGTGAAAAACTTTTCACTATTGATCAGTTTATTGATTGTTTTTTGAAAATGATTTGATTAATAATTTATTTTATCAAATTTTGAAACTAATGACAAGTATGTATCCCAAATTGGTACGGGATTACCTAAGTTTGTTTTTAGTATTTGGTACCGTCCAATTAAAACTCACAAACATAACAGAAATAAATGAAAAAATTAAGACCGATGTTGTTATAGAAGAGAGCTGGTTGAGGGAGAAGCAAAGATTTCCGTAAAGGGTCCACAGGTGCCGTCGGTGTTACTTTAACGTCTGCTTGCTATTACGAAGCTGACAGGGTGATGTGGAAGTGAGATGAAGCGAAACAGTGGACCGATTAAATTTATCCTCGTAGTGTTTGTTTTCAAACTGAGCAAAGAAAGAAAACAAAATTCAAAAGGAGAGAGAGAGAGAGACGCTGCCAGAGTAAGATGAAGAAGCATGAGAAACAAAGCTAAATCAAAAGAGAGGGGGGAAAAAGATGAAAGAAGGATGAAGTGAAGGAAAAGGGAGGATGACATCGGGGAGAATGAGGATCAAACCTTCCAGGATGGGATTCTGGACGACGGGATCATTCCGAGCCCCGAGGGGCTGAGCGGCGGGAGCTCTCCTGATTGGCCGGAGCCTGAACGAGACCATGGCCATGGGGGAGAAACGGGCGAATAGGAGGGCGAGGAGATGGGAGAAGTGATGGTGGTGCTGGTGGAGGAGTAGGTGAAGTATGGAGGGTGGAGGTGGGTGTCCCGGGCCTGCAGTACCGCTCCATGCGGACAGAGGGCAGCGTGATGGTCAAAACCATTTGAGAACTGAAGGTGAGTGGATGAGGGAGAGGCAGAAAAACAATTCAAAAATTAAAGATGAAGGTTATGACTGTTGACGAGATGTGAAAACATAATGCAGGAGTCAAAGGTGCTACATTCTGCACGAGGAGTCTTTAGTCTTAAGCATCTGGGGGAAAAAAAGCTTTTTCATCTCTAGCTTTGTGTCCGAGGGTGTTTCCCCATCCATTTGTGCTTCCTCTCCCCTTGACCTGAGCCCAACAGGCTCCCTTAGCCCGACCATTCATTTTCTGAGACGCTTCACAGCCTGACGCTAACCTCCAGCCGTTACCTCCGTGACTGCTAATCACAACCTAAGCCGTGATCCCGGTCGGGGGAGAAACACTCAAAGAGAAGCAAACATTTTTTCAATCGAACCTTTAATCTATTCTCGTGACCAGCATCAGTGTTGGCAGATCACATCAGCTGTAACTTATGTCAACTCTAACGGTGAAAGCCAAACTTTAGGTTGTCTGGTTCAAGTGTCTGTACTCTGGGGGGAAAAAACATCCCTCTGTCACAGCGCGACTGCGCCGTTCCACGGGAAAAACTTAATAGCTCTGCATCAAAATCCCCAGTCTTTCTAGGAAGCAGCTGGTGAAACTACGGAGGGTTTCCCTGTTATTCCGATCTGTCATTTGTGACATTTGATAACCAATTTCTATCTTGTGCTGCACATCTCATTGTCAGGCTGTAGCTGTAGCTGGTTGTTGACCAGATGGTTACAGATCTGAGTTTTAATTATTTAGTTACTCGCGAATGTTTAACACTTAACGTAATTAGGTTTTTTTCTAAGGGATTATACAGGGTTTCGGAAGCCCCAATGTAGCACCTTCAAACACAAGATGACAAAAAAGGATAAGGGTTAAAAAAGTGACAATGGCATGATTTACCAAAACAAAACAGAAAAAAACCTCACAGCTGTGAATGTGTGTGTTTTTCCACATGTGGATGTTCACCTGTTGTATCGCAGAGCTGGGCTCAGGGTGTGAGGGTGAGGAAGAGGAGGAAGAGGAAGGCTCCCCATTGACAGACTGAGAGTGTAAAGGAGAGACACACGACTGCAGCAGAGCCATGCACACGCACACGCACACACACACACACACACACACACACACACACACACGTGCACAGTCAGCAGTTTGCACGATGCACAGACAGAAGCCAAGAGAGCAGAACAAAACAGAAACACAGAGAAACGGACACGAAACACAAAGAGCAGAGGAGGAGTGACAGAGGTTAGCACTGAAAACACAAAGCTGGTGTAAGTCAGTCCAGCGCAGCCACTGCCAAGCAGCAGAATTAGCGTGAATCGCAAACAAGCAGCTGCTGCGGCGCAAGGACGAAGCGTTGCAGGAAGCAGAAGCGGGTTCAGCAGCTGGAACGAGGAGCTAGAGGCTGTGATATACGACTAATGATGAAGTTAGCCAGTAATCCTAAATACACTGGAGATCTAGTCGGTTTCAAAACAGTCAGTCACGTCGTGCTTTGTCTTCCACAAAGCGTCATAAGAAAAGAAAGAAGTGAAACCCAATGCTGAAGCGGTGATTTAGATTTAGAAGAGTCATTCTCAACCCACTCCTTTGTGTCAGTGAGGGTCCTCACAACTGTGTGTGTGTGTCACTTTCTGCAACGTTTTGTGTATGAAAGCTGCTTCGTAAATACAATTTATTCATGTTCTCAAATGTGAAGACTTCCTGCTTTTCATTGATTCCTGTCGCTGTGCATTAAACCTGGTGGTCTGGTGGTCGCACAGCTGAAGACGCCGACCAGCACTCTGGGAAACTGTCGGACATTTTTGGGTTTTTTTTGACATTTTAGAGAAGAAACAATCATAAAAATTGACCGATTAATAAGCACGAAAATAATCATGGGTTGCAGCCCTATGTGGGGGGTCCCCGTGTTTCTTCTTCTGTGTCCCCACTCTGCCCGTGGACCACAGCTTAGGAAACCCTGCAGAGCTTAAGGGAGTATGGCTGCATGAGACCCTGTGGCAGCTGGGGTGACTCAGCACACGCAGACACACACACACACACACAGATGAGCTCCAGCTTCAAGCTAATGAACACACGGTATCCTAGCAACCTGGGAGGATCCTCCGACCTCTGTGTGTGTGTGTGTGTTTGTGCATTTTCACAATCTTATCGGACTTTTTTCCCCACATATCTCCACTTGTCTCAGTCAGCGGGCAGCTGCCCAGAGGGCCCAGACCCCAGGGGCCCCAAAGCCAGACTTACTCCACATTATTTGCGTCTACATCATTTGGTTAATCACAGATTTGTCAGAAATTTCCAGAACATCGACCATGTCGGGTCCTGCATCCTCCATCTTGTGGCCCTGGTCGTTTAGAGTAGAGGGACTCTGTGTCAAAATCGGGTTTTAAGATCTCAACTGGTTTAGTTTATATTGAGCCCGTTTGTTGTAAAGTGTTTTATTTAATTACTTTACATCCAGGGAAAAGAAAAAAAAGGGAACAAATCTGTAAATCTGCAGCCAAGCATTATTTTCATTATCAGTACATCTGACAATTTTTTCTCTATTGATTGTTCAGTTTAGAAAATGTCAGCAAATAATGGAAAAACAACATAATAACATTCAAAAAACTCATTATTATTATGTAGTTTATTACAATATAAAACCGGCAAATGATCACATTTGAAACACTGGCACCTGTTTTGCTTTAAAAAACGATTCAGTTATCAAAATTGTGGTTAAGATTTCTGTCAATTGATCAATCGATTGGTTTCTGGGTGTCTAAGGAAATAATAAAACTGTATCGTGGGAGTCCACAAGGGCCCGACTCTGCACATGCCTCTTACCTGCGAGGTCTCCGGAGGCATGGGTGAAGGGGATTTGGACTGGAAGGCGTCCTGGGAGATGAAGCCGGAGTCGTGGGAGGAGACCGAAGAGAGGCGGGCCGGCGTCTGCTGGGGGAGCACTGAGGAGGAGGAAGAGGAGGAGGCACGGTAGCGGAAATGGGAGGTGGGGGAGTGGCAGTGTGAGCCGCTGGAGCGAGAGTCGCTGCTGTTCACGCTGTTCAGGCTGCTGAGGGACGGACACAGGAGGGACGAGGTGTTAGACGGAGGGAAACATTTCAACAGCTGCTGCGACGTGAAATGACAAACACTCGTAACGCACTTCAGTTTGAACAGTACCTGAAAAACACGCTACACGAAAGGACGTTTACGGAAATATGCTTCTTTGCTTTCTCGCTAAGGGTTAGATGAGACGATGGGTACCACCCATGTCTTGTCACGTTCGTCCGGTGACTTAAAGGCTTAGCTTAGCTTAGCATAAAGACTGGAATCGGGGGAAAGGAGCTCCAGCCCGGCTCCGTCTAAAGGTAACAAAATCCAACCATCAGCACCTTTAAAGCTACAAACAAAGAAATAGTCCGGGTTATGACAACCCCTCAGACCACAGCGATGGTTTGATATGATATTATGGCTCACTAGTCGTCACAGATGGAAAGAACGCGGGATTCTGCGACCGTGCCTCTCCTGCCTGAACATCAGAGGAAGGTCTGAAACCTGAGCAGATGTGCGCCGCGGCCGCCGTGGGCTTTACGGGACTAGTTGTTGGGGACCGGGTCAACTCGCTGACCCTCTACCATGAAATTCCAGGGACTTCCAGAATATTCCTGATGAGGACACAACAGTCCTAACGCATAAAAGCGAAAAATGAACGCGTCTGCGCCTCTTCCCTCCACAACTAGTAGAGGGAATTATCAATATTGATACAACAGAAGACGACGACGATTCCGGCCTCTCAGACCAACACTAATCACGGATGAGGCCCTCGGTGATTTGCTCATGTCTCATTAAAAGCTGCAGTTCCAGCGCTGGGCCACTGGGAGGCGGTATGGTGCAGGCAGGATAACCAACCTGCACATGCTGGACTTCCTGGACACGGTGGTGCTCGGCGACGAGGGCGGAGTTTGGTAGGACCAGGTGCACTCTGAGCCCTTCAGGTCTACGATGACCTGGAGAGAAAGAATCCGAGAGAGCTCTTCAGAAAGTCTGCATTCAAGCACTTCTACAGGGAGAAAACAGACCGTCACTTGTTAGCAGGAGTAACACTTGTGCGTGGACTGCGAGGTCAACGGGCGGACTGGTGTCGGACGGGACGAGAGCTAAGCCTGAAGGTGAAGCTTTCACCCCGGCGCCCACAACCTGTAACCTACTGTTAGGAACTCTGGGAAATGTGGTTCCTTCATGAGGGCGCAGGTGGCTCCAGGAAGCCTCCCCACAGTCCCTTTACTTAAACCTAACAACAGGGCTGCAATGATTAGTCGATTAACTGATCGGTTGATTCGCTTTTCAAGAAAACTGCTGAACAATTGCCGTTTCCAGCTTCTCAGATCCGTGTTTGTCATAAACTGAACATCTTTGGGCTTTGGCCTGTTGGTCGAAATAAAATGAGCAATTTGAATACACCTGCACGGGCTGTGGGTAATTTAGAGACAAAACCATTAACTGATTCATCAATAAAATAGGGAAAATGATCCCCGATTAACAAAAACCCCGGCCCGTGGGCAGACAGCTGTACCTGCTCGCTGGAGGCGGGCAGCTTGTGGGGGTCCATAGTTAGCGCCTTCAGGTCGTCCGTCAGAGTCTGGAGGTGAGTGATCTCCCCCAGCATGGACATCTCCTCCTCCTGACGCACACACAAACATCAACAGGCTCCGGGTGAGTGTGTGAAATACACTGAACATACAGGTGGACATCGGAGGAGCGGATCGCGACGTAGCAGGTGACGTTTTCAAAGATTTTCGACCTGACTACAGCCGCAAACCTTCATCAATGTGGAAACTAAACTTTACACAACCAGTTTTTCTCAAAAGATCATTTGTTGACGGTTGCCGGGTTTTTTTTGGCACCGACTGCTCCCGAAACCCCCGATAGAGGACGCGTCACTGACCACAACAGGCCTCAGCATGGAGACGAAGCAGCAGAAGCGACTCCTCTCCTCCACCAGTGCCTTCCTCACCGCCTGCTTCTCGGTCTCCTCCAGCAGCAGGTACTTATCGCTGACGTCCTGCATGGCGCTGTCCAGCTGAGGCTGGAGGTCTCCACGGCCTGGACGGACACACACACACACAGACACACACACACTTGTAACTACATGCTCAACGTTTGATGTGCCGCGACACTGAATTAATGGAAAATGGTTAAAAATATCAAATTCCACGTTGAGGGCTCAGAAGTAGGGCTGCGACTAATGATTATTATTTATTCATGACTGACAAACTGGAAGATTGTTTTCACTCTGACTGTTTTGTCCAAAATATCTTAGAAAAGTGAAGAATCCAACCCCAAAGACATTCAGTTTACTGTAACTTTTAACAACGAAAAGCAGAAAATCCCGAGATCAGAGAGTGTTTGAGAAGTTTTTCTCGAAAAACAAAAAGACTCAAATCAGTCACAACATCTGTTGCCGATTCATTTTCCGTCAGTCGACTGATCAATTCATCAACGAGTCATTTCGGCTCCACTCAGAAGCATCAGACGCATTTTCAAACAGAAATAAATGCCTCATCATCCAGCATTGTATCCAATAGAATACGAACTTAATTTAATGCTCATCAGAGAAAAGTGGAAAAAAAAAAAAGCACAAAGAACTAAACAGGGACTAGTTGTTTAAAAAAAGTCCAGGAAAAAGGTCTAAGACCCTAAAAAAAAATATATATATATATATATAAAGAGGCAAAGAAAAGAATAACAAAACCTGAAATGTCCTCGTATCTTTTTTCACTGACGAAAGACTTGACCTTCCACGTGACCCGAGCTTAGAAACTTTGCGCGGGATGGAGGAAAAGGAAATTTTCTCCCGATATCGCCGCCCCAGACGGTGAGAGAGAGAGAGAAAGTGGCGGCAGACTTGTAGCCTGAGCCAAACCGCAGACAGATTATTAACCAGCTGTGAAATGGTATAATCACTCTGCTCGCACTAAACAGAACTCCAGTAGCGACGGGAACAGCCTGTTCTCACACACTGGAGCACTTCAAAACAATGGTTAGAGCCTCCCACAAACCATTAACCCGCATTAAAGACTTTAAAGGGGGTTTTCTCCCAGGAACCAGCCGTCCGCCAGCACGTCCCGACCGGGAACACGCCGGCGCTGGCACCCGGTTACAGACACGACACGCAGCATCAGAGGGGCGGCCACATTCTCACGCACGTAGCTGCACCGAGATACTTTCAACCCCCATCAAGTGTTTTAATGTCGTCGCCGTGTGACGCTGGGAGTCACGGCTGTAGGTCGGACTTCATTCCACCTGTTGACATCACCACCCATGTGCTGTACGGGATCTTTAGCGACGTCTCCCGACCGTGACACGCTGCTGCGCCGGGCGGCGTGTTCCTTCGTTACCACACACACACACACACACACACACACTCTGTAGTTTATTTTGGCTCCATCCCACACACACCATGCGCCGAATGCGGATAAATCCGCCGCTGAAAATAGTCCCCAACCAGCGGCTTTACTGAGCCGTTTCTGTAAAAATGAAACTCTACACTCGGGAGCTGTTTTTGAAAGACCTTCGGCAGGAGCCGGTGGGTTTGGAGCCGAGAGCCACGTGCCGGGGTCAGAGGTCACAGAGTGTTGCGGGACCGGGTAACACACTGTTGGTTTTGGTGTTTCTGTGGGATTTGCTCACAGTTAAAAACGTCGGAAGAGAGTGAAAACAAGGTGACGCTGAAACTTTGTCTGAACATTTGAAAAGCTGGCAATGGACGAGCCGATCCTTTCGTTACCGACCGCCAACAGACGGTCGCTTCGTAATCTCAACGCCATGCAGCTGAAGATCTTGGCTCCCCCCGGTGAAATCCAGGGCCGGGCTCGTCGGGCGGACGGACGGGAGCGGGCTCTGTCTAGGTTTTCCAGGCAGAGGCTCCAGTGAGAGAGAGAGGAAAGAGGCGGCCCGGTTTTCCCACCGAACCCAAGCATCACGATAACGAGGGACGAGGGTCGCTCTCATACTCTCTCTCTCTCTCTCTCTCTCTTTTCCTCTATCTCTGCGTCTCCCTCTTCTTTCCCGGTCTCTGTCCAACTCTAGGTCCGTTTCATTTCTTGCTGGTTTCTTTCTCTCCTCTTTCTCAGTGCGTACGTTCACATGCACGGGAGTAATCTGGATACTGTAAATCCAGGTATACATGCAGCAGGGGGGTAATTCCGTTCCTCCCCCTACCCCGACCTTATTTTAGAGCCAAGGCTCATAGTTGCAGTGTATTTATGTAACGCTGCTGACGACGCCGCTCACTGTTGTTTTAAACTATCAATCTTTGAAGCGAGTAGTGTGACAAATAAAGGCCTGCAGCTGTTATTTCAACGTGTCATTTACATATTTAGTCATTGCCTCATATCTTCTGCTGCTCATCTCATTTTCAGGTTGTAGGTAAAGGTTGTGAAAGTTAATTAAGTTGCCTCTCAAAATTATTTCTGCCTCCTTGGCTGAGAGAAGGGGATCGGACGCCTTTGAGTTTTAGACATTTTTTATAAATGAAGTTAAAACAAACAAAACCTGGGATTAGATTTGACGAAGCGTGTGTTGATCCTGGATTTGGGTTTAATAAAATGCCGTCGCACCCTGTAGTGATAAAACACGCTCACTCATCGTCCTCACAGTGATATATTTCTCTGTCTATGTCATTCGCATGCTCACCCGCTAAAAGCCGATCAGAAACCCATTGGCACGTACGCAGGATCAAAGAAACTGGCTTTCACCGGGTGAAACCTAGCGTGGACTGTCAGATTTCCTCCAATCCCCCTACTCTCGGCTTTGCGTGACGTTCGAGGAGTCAGATTACTGCAGAAAGTCGACTGGAACTGGTCACCGGGCAGGTACAAGTAGATTCCCTGTCTTCGTAGCCCCTTCAATCACACCCGGGGTGATGCGAAGGGAACATGTCTGGGAGTCTCTGTCTCTTCTTCTCCCGTCATCCGTCCATCACTCTCTCATTAGACTCATCCCAATTCCCCCTTCGTTTTTCCCTCCTTTTAAATGCGTCTCCCTCCCGCCCTCCTTGCATTCCTTTTATTCCGACTCAATTGCCTCCTCCGGTTTTTCCTTCTTCCCCTCTTGACATTCACACCAGCGCAGAGGGGAGTTTGCTCCGCGCAGCAATTCCAGACCGGCAGGGCCCGAGGGCTGAAGCGGCTCGACCACATCTGAGGTTCCTCTGGGGTCAGTCCTGGGTCCTGTGTTTGTCTTTAAAGGCCGAACTCAAAGCCTGAAGCCATCGAATCCTTCGTCAGCAGCGGCAACAAGCCCTCGTATCCAATCATAATACGGGCCGTTTTTGTACGGGATTCAGCCTGGAACCGAGACTTGTTTTGCTGTTTTTACTTGTGGTTCTCTGCAGCTCAGCGGGAAGAGCAAAGCCTTCCTAGCAACATAACTGCAGCTTACATAAGCCTGTCATGACTCACTACAGCTTAAACAAACATCAGTCTATTTGTTAGTTTGCAGATTCATAGAATACATTAAGATAATGGATTAATCCTTTAATTAATTCCTCAAGGAAACGTTCACTGCTCCCCGATGTCAGGATTTACTTATCTTCTCTGTTTGATATTATCGGTAACTGAATATCTGTGGACGACAAATCAATTCACTGAAACAGAATTGACAGATGTCCTATGTTCTGCCATAGTAATTTATGCTATATCATTAATTCGGTTTTTCACTAATTCACTTTTCAATGGGGGGATTAGTATTCGCAGATGTGACGGAGACACAGGTCAATGTTTGAACTATTATTTGTTTTCATTCGTTTGGGAAACAAATGTTTTGGAATATTTTTTAGATTTTTTCTAACGGCATCTTTAGTGAAACAGCACTTATTATTTTTTGGGTATCAGAACACCTCAGCGTATTTTTCACTATTGATTAATCTGACGGTTATTGTCTTGATAAATAGTGTGTTACATTACAGAAGCACATGTTACGTTACACAGTTCATGTGGTTATTTTATTATGCTAGGATCCAACCTGTCATGTCATATTCTGGTGTGTTATCTCTATTTCGCTTTACTTATCTACTCATGGATTAAGGCGGGTGGCCTCATGGAGATCGGGATCTCTTTTTCAAGAGTTCAAACCGCTGTGCAGTGTGTGAGCGTGCTGCCTTCTGCACTAAGTCACCCAGCTGCTCTGTGCTGTTGTGGCCGGACTGTGTCACACTGCGTTACGTCGTCGTGTCGCGTCGCGTCCTACAAAACAAGCCGGGAGGAAACCGCTTCTCCGTGTGGCTCTGGTCTTTGTTGTGTTCAGGCTTTCCGGTTTTGTGAGTCCCACAAACAGCTAAACAACGTGGGAACATATTTCAGCCGACCGACGTGGGCTGGATCTGAATTTAAAAAGCAGATGTCTGACGGAGGACCGAAGGTTTCAGAGAAACAGAAAGTGTCGGAGCGACTGTTTGCCGACCGTCACGGATACAGAGTTGTAGGATGAAACAAAACCAGCGGGACTTGCGGTCGACTATTGTCCCTAGTCTCTGTGGCTCTGGTTATACTGAGATAATCCAGTATCTCTGGCAGGTGGGTGTGTAAACTTACCAAACACATCAGCTGGGCAGAGCAGAGCATGACAGGACAGCGTGAGAAGAGCAGGCAGCGAGTTGGAAACCAAAAAAGGAAAAAGGAATATGATATTAATCTTAAATTCTCTTCATACAGTTACACCCTTTAACAACACCACAGATGTAATTATCCCTTGAATACCACTAATTGTTTAATTATAGCTGACTCGTAGTAAAGTATTTCCAGCAGTCCAACGCTCTCAGGAGAGTGTGTCATTACCAATGTCACTGGGACTTTGAAGCAGCGTTTTCTTATGTTACGGAACCAGACCTCAATGAAACCACTTGATAATTATTTTTCATTGGTGAAAAAAAAAAAACAGGCCAGAGGTGACGAACCTTTCTTTGCCTTCTTCTGCAGCTTCAGGGTGTCTGAAGATCTCTTCTTGATCTCCTGACGGGCCTTCTTATACTCTGTACAGGGACCGGGACATATACAGAGAGATGACAACAGGGTGTGAGGCGTGCGAAGGAACTATTTTTAAACACACACTTAGAGATACAGTACTGTGCAAAAGTTTTGGCCCTTTGGATGTTTAGATTCTTATCCATCAGGGAGGCGTCTGATCGGTCCCAGATTCACTCTGCCGCATGAGGAACTGTCTTCAGAGACAAGAACAACAAGCAGTCCTGCAGCGGGTGGTCTGGGCCCCACAGAGACCTGATCTCAGCATCATGGAGTCAGTCTGGGACCACATGAAGAGACGGAAGACACTGAGACAGACTAACTCCACGGAGGACCTGTGGCAGGTTCTCCGAGACGCTTGGGACAACACTCCCGAGGGTTCCTGGAGAAACTGTGTGCAGCTGTGCTGAGGAGCGTAGCGGCCGCGTTTTTTAAAAATGTACCTGTCAAATCTCCAAAACATCGACTTTTCATGAGATGACAAAAACAGTCCTGCACGGTGACAATAGGTAAATAGATGTGTGTACAAAGACAAGAAAACACCCACGACCTCACACAGATATATGACACGTTTACCCCTGTACATACGTACACGCCCGGGCATTTCGTCGTGATGGTGAAGGGTAGTGGAAGCATTCTGTCAACGAGCGTCCTCACAACTGTAGTGAGATCAATCCGAGTGTGTGTGTGTGCGCATGCATGTGTGCGTGTGTGTGTGTTTGTACCCTTGGCGTGGTCTTTGTCCAGAGTGTTGGCTACTCGCTTCCACTCCTCCATCTGCTCCTGTAGAGGGTTGATCAGACAGTCCAGAAACACCCTGGAAACACACACACACACACACAGTTAGAGCTGTGTGTGTGTGTGTGTGTGTGTGTGTGTGTGTGTGTGTGTGTGTGTGTGTGTGTGTGTGTGTGTGTGTGTGTGTGTGTGTGAATGGCTATGTAAGTTCCTTACTGTCAAAACAAACGGCATGAAAATGGTGGACCCCCCCCCCCCCCGTTCCGGTCGGGAGTGAGTCTCTGTTGTGATATCTCTGGCCCCCCCCCCACCCACTGAGGGTAAGCTGGAGTGGGACGTCGGCAGGACAGGTGGTGCTGTGTCAGGGGTGATGTGGGCGTTGTACTGGCCTGTCAGGGTCTAAGATGGGGCTAAGCCCAGGAGGGTGGGGAGGCCAGTTTATGCTCCAAAAATGTCGAAGCGGCCAAAGTGAGTTTCCCTCTCAAGGTTGTCTGAGCTGATTATCGTCATTAATTAATTATTTAATCATTTGGTCTATAAAATGTCTCGAAGTGGGGAAAAAAAAGGCGTTCTTCAGATGTCTTGTTTTGTCCGACCATCGTCTTCTGCTCCGTGACGCCACCATAGCACCCGACTGCTGAGCCCACCATTTTGTTTTCATCCCCGACGCTCCACCCGTGTCTTGCCATCATCAGGCTGATACTGCGTTGGCCGTGGGGAACAGACATCCGGAAGGCAACACGTAGGGATGATTGATCCCGCGCGGCCTGGGAAACCCTACAGATCCCACCGAGGAAGACGAGGCTCGGGTGAAGGGCATCTGGGATGCTTTGCTTAGCCGCGGAAAATAGATGGATGCGAGGCGTCGCGTGACCGAGGCGATTCCCGTGCGTGGCCTGTGAACGCAGAGAGCCAGTATAGCTGGAACATGTAAGTGGCTCTCTGTGTTCACTAACTCAGCTGGAGGCCACATCCTCTCATTTCAGTCCGACCGACTCTCCCCTCCATACTGGGAGAGTTAATGGACCCGTGCGGGGAAGAGACGACCAAGAAGAGACGGAGGTTAGGGGTTGGGTCTGGAGGAGCCGGGGGGGGATGAGGCAAAGGGGACAAAGAAATAGGGGGAGCACAGGGTGACGTTTTCAGACCCTTGCAAAGAAGGAAAAGAACGATGAGGACAGAAAGGAGGTTGGTAGAGGGAAGGTTTCGCTGCAGGAAGCAAGGGAAGATGCGAAGGGCCGAGAAAATGAGGTAAAAATACAAATGAACAGAAAGAATAAATGCAAACATCTCAGGAGGCGGCGGACGGGAGGAAAATGGAAAGAGGGCATGAAGAGGAGGATGAAGAGGTCCAGGAATTTTAACAGAAAAACAAACCTGCGCTAAAAGGATTCAATCATCGGGTGAGTTCGACCCTTAATGACGACAAATAAATAACTATAATGAAACTGATTCGATGATGGGGATGTTTATTTTTTAGTAAGATGGGCTCAGAGACTGAAGAGGGAGTGAGCAAGATGGAGGCTGGAAAGCTGATGCAGGAGGAGGAGGAGCGGGTTGCCATGGAGAGCAGGGAGGAGATGATACACCTGTTCACACGCGGATCTACTCACATTGAGAACTGGCGGAGTTTGGCTTCGATGCTGCGGTGCCTCATGCACATCCTGGTGAGAGCTGAACCGATGTCCCTTGTCCCTCCTGAAAACACACACACACACACACACACACGGAGGACAATCTGTCAGTCAAATTCCAAAACTGTGGCCGCAGATTAGTGAAAGCTTTGTGATACTGATACTGAAATAAAAAGGAAAAGCTCAGTCGATACACATTTCACACCTAAAAGTCCTTTTTTCATTTTAAATTCTTCAGCATAAAAAGGCCACGTGTCCTGGCTTGGTCTCACATACATTGTTATTTTCAGAAATTCCACTCAGAAATGTCAGTGGAACTATACACGTTCTAAAAACAATTACAAAAAACAAAAAAACTAAAAATGACTCAAATATTTAGTGGGTTTTTTTCCCCTTCTTCATCCTAAAACCGAAACAATGAGACGGCTGAAAGAAAAGCAACAATTGTGATAATCGATGAATCATTTCAGTCCTTTTTCGAGCACAAATCCCAAATGTTCTCCGGCTCCAGCTTCTTCCCCGTTGGTAAACTACTAAACATCTCTGGGTGTTGGGCTGTTGATTGCTTGTTTTTTGTTTTTTGTCCAATTTGAAAACGTCTTTCTGGGAACTTGGAACTTATGATGGGCTTTTTTCTCTATTTTCTGAATCAACTGAATAATTGAGAAAATAACCAGCGGATCGACTGATAATGAAAATGATCGTTAGCTGTAGCCCGACTCTGGATAACCACCACTGCACACTCATGTGCGACCACAGCCTGGTCAATGTTTGAGGCTGATATTTCAGAGTTCGAAAATCTGACCGACCTACAGACTTATTCATTTTCCTTACGATAAACAAATAACTTGAACAATCTCTTTTTATCCCCTAACACTGGTTATTTGGTTAAAGAAGTGCTAGCAAGACATGAAAAAATCAGTCCGTGCTCTCAGGATGAAATGGAGACGCCTCAAACATATCTTTGGCTTTTCTCTACTGACATTTTATTCATTTTAGGACATCGCCCTTGGCTTAGGCAAACTGAGAAGGGCACATTTTATGGACCAAACAGCGAACTGATTGATGAAAAATGAAAAAAACAGGCCAAATATCTGGGTTTGAATGACCGGAGTGAGAGATATAAGAACCGGGTTGATGAGACATTATGAGCATTGGTAATGTCAAAAAAATGTATTCGAAGCAGCTCATATTTTAAGAAGCAACAAAATAAATAAAGTTCATCTCTCCGCTCCTTGGCAGGTGGAACATGCATTGATAAGCAACACAGAACTCGTAGCCGAACGCTTCCTCAGCAAGGCAGAAAAGGCAAACAGCGTCAACTCCTTGGTCCTGGAGTGACGATGGCCATGAGGCGAGACTTGAAGACTTGATCTCTAAATAGATGCACGCTGTGGAAGCTGCTGATAAACACCGGAAGATACTGGACAGAGTTATTTCCAAAAATTCCTCAGTCATGCGCTAAATGTTAAGCAGATGCCCGTTAAGTCACAGGAGCGGACAAAGAGCAAACGAGACGAACAGTGAACCCGCTGATCTGCACGGACAGAACTCCAGACGCGACCGACCGGAGCGTTCGCTTTGTTGCCTCGACTGACAACTGCAACGCTCCAGGCACAATCTCCGTAACTGTGCAGATGCCAGCAGAGCCCCCTCAAGTTGTGTTCAAACCTGATCGGCAGAATCTGAGACTAGCAGAGAACCAGACCCTTTCCTTTGGCTTCTCCTCAACGCTGAAGTCCGAGGTCAGAGGTCGCGCTCGGCTCCGGAACGGGCACTCCGGCAGGGTGGAGACGGGCCCATCTGAGAGCCGGCTCTCAGCGCAGCAGAAGCCCCACGCACGCCCGTAGGAGCCAGATGGTCGCCCCCCCCCCAGACGGAGCCCTCCCTCCCCGAGAAGAGTTCACCAGACCTCAACCTGTCCTCCACCACCAACACGTGCTGCGACAACCACATTCATTCTCAAGCTACGACCCGAACTTGATCCAAATTCTTCAACGTTAGAGAGAAAAAAAACTGTCAAAAATCATTATCTTCACATTAATCAACGTGTGGTCACAGTTACTCTTCAAGTTTAACCCCAGAGTGCATCATGTCTCTCAAACAAGTGTGTGTGTGTGTGTGTGTGTCCGTCCGGGGTGGGGTGGTGAGCACTGCATTGCACCACTGACACCTCTTTCTCTCCTCTGCTCTTCCCTCTTCTCACGTCTACATCCTCTCTTTCCTTCCTCTTCTTCACCTCTCCTCCGCTCCTCCTCCTCCTCATCTCTGTCACACCCTGTTTCTCCACTTCCCTCCCTTTTCTGTCCTTTCTTCCCTTCAGCCTCCTTAAAGGAGCAGCGGCTTGACTCATCCTGCCTTCACGCACAAAATGAGCCCAGTTTCACTATTAAATATCAATAAGAACAATAATAATAATACGTGAGCAGTTAACAGTCTTATAGACCATGGACTCAACGACTGAGTCTGTTAGAGAACAGACACTTGTAAAAAGTTTCAAGTTTCTGTGACCGGCGTCTGTAAATGTAGTAGGTGCCGTAGCTGTTCTTTTTTCTATTTTAAACCAAACTCGGTTTTGCGATTCTCGTCATCGCCGCCGTATATGTAAACGCTGTTGTAACATGCAACCACAACTGTCACGTTGCTGATTCTGTCCCCCAGGCCGCTGTAACTGGAAGCGGGGGGTCGGGGGGCTACAGTGACGCTACAGTCCCTCCTGCTCACTGACGGCGACACTGGTGAAACATCACTGTATCGAGCTACTTGCACTCTACTTGAGCATTTTTGCTCCACTACGAGTGAGGGGGAAACAGTGGGCGGGCGTGGCAGCGGTTTGCCTCACAGGAAGAGAGTTGTGAGCTGGAACCTCACGGCCGAGTCGGCCCGTTCTCCCCGTGCCTGCGTGGGTTTCCTCCGCGGGCTCTAAATGGCCCGTGGGCGCGAAGGTGCGTGAGCGGTTGTCCCTGAGCGTCAGCCCCGGGATGGACTGGTCAGACGGCTCCGTTGTCGATACTGACGTGATTAAGGTGACTGGATACTGTACTTCTTTGATCCCTGACCCCCCCCCGCCCCAGGGTTCTGTGCCTGGTGTGCTTCTTCGGTAATGCACCAAAGCTATCAGTCACTACTTGTTTCGATCAAGCATCTAGGCCCCATCTCTTCTCTCCTCTTCTTCTTGTCCTCCGTCACACCATCTCTCTCTACACACGTCATCCTCCACTCTCCTCTTTCCCACCATTTCTTGCGTTGCCAGTCCTGCCCTCTCCTCTTTTTCGCTTCACTCACATCCTCTTCCTCGTCTCTTCTCACCTCGTCGCGTCCTCTCCTTTGAGAAACACGGTGTTTATACTTATGCATCAGTCCAGGCTAAGTTCCCATCGGCCAGCAGGGCACGGGTAACACGCTGCAGACAAAACAATCATTTCGTAGAGGCAGCACTGGGGGCTTCGGTCTGCTTTTAAAGGATGATATTATTCAGAATGGCTGTGTTTAAGTTCCTGGTGGCAGGAAACTGCCCTCTGGAAAAGATTTGCAAAGGTCTCTACAAAAATAGTGCAGTAATGCAAAGTTAAAAAGCAGACGTCCAAATGAGCTCGGCTTCGAGGGTTTTTCTGAGTCAAACATGCTCCGAAGCTGCTCCCTGGCATGGTTTCTACTGAACTTAAAGCTGCAGGACACCAACTAAAGACCCAAGACGGGCACAGTGCAGAGAAACTGTGCGCCTTCATTGGGCTACTGTGGCTCCCAAGACGACACTGTTTTCCCAGATCTTTCCAATTTAAACATTTGGCCTCTTGAGGTGCCTGGGCGGGTTTCCGCAGATGCTGTTAGCCCGGGTTCCTCAACCTTTCTGGACCCCGTTTTACAGTGCGTCTTGCAGGACCCCAGCAGTTAAGAGTGTGAATGATTTGAACCACCACAGCATTTTTATTACTCTCATGTTTTAGGAGCCGGCGCCAAAAACATTAGCTGTTAGGATTCACATTTAGGCCAAGAGCCACAGTTAATAACTGAGGCTAAATAAAAATCACTCAGGATACTTTCAGATGTGGCGCTACGCTTCAATTTGATTTTTCAAGCGCCTGGATGGAGCTCCAAATGAGTTTCACAGAGGTTCCATTTAAAAATATTGAACTACCAAGGTCAGGACTCCTGCACAACTGTCTCTGTGAATGCGGTGAACCCACTTAGGGTCCCAGCCCCGAGCTTGGAAACCTGAGCTTTCCATTGAGAGAAGATGCAGAGTGGGACAAAGGGAAGATAAACGTTTCCAAAAAATAAAAAAAACAATAAAAAACTGCTGAGTAAAGTGTTAGGGGGTAATATGATCCAACTGGACAGGTCTTCAACAAATACGTGACAGGGCGCTCGGGGTGATACCGCCCCAAGATCCACCTGAGTTTGGGTCAAAACTTTACTGTTTAAATAGCTCAAATTTAGCATCTAAATCCTGCTGTTGAATACGACTAGGTGTTAGCAGACTAGTACTGTTCCTGACTCAATTAGTTCCTGCTCAGTTCAGCTGATTGACCCAACTGTGGACACTGGGCCTGTGTGTGTGTGTGTGTGGGAGTGTGTGTAACGACCGCCATTGAGACCCAGTTGTCCCAATTTGTTGGGACAGAGCAGCGTCTCTGTCTGACCCGCAGCCGGCTCACTCTGAGCGCGACCGCAGCTGCAGACTGAATGGCCTCGAGGCTCCAGGGCTGCTCGTCTGCATGCGAGACCGAACGCGACCCGTTCAAACCCCTCAGAGGAAGAGCTGCTCGCGTCAAAGTGCGGGAAACCAGCCACTAGAGTCAAAGATCAGAGCGGCGTAAAGAAGAGATAAAAAAAAAAATAGAGCTGTACTGATATTAGGTCAATGTGAAGCTAAATCTGTTTACCACTGAGAAAAAAGCTGCGTGATATCACAGATTTGATGCAAACACACACCAAAAATTGAATTTCGAAACGTCTCGACATACGGGAAACGCTGTGTAAAATGTTGGACTGCAGAGCAGGATGGAAATGAAATAGAATTAAGGAACCCTCTGCTCAGTCTCCCTTGGACAAGCGACGGTTAAACGGTGCAGCTGAAATCCGTCGAGTGGAGCTGAGCATCCTTCACATTTCTTTAGGGACTTTTGCCCGAACAGCAACAGCATCTCGGTGCCTAAGAATAAGGAAACAATATTAGGAATCTGACGTTCGAGGTCCTCGGGTGGCTGACGGTTTGCCGGACTCCGAGTCTTTCAGGCAGTGTCTCACTGGCCCTGCAGTAGCAGTCTTCATCCTACAGCCACAGCAGCTCCCACCCTGAGGGTCTAGAGGTGTGTTCAGACCGAGGGCAGGGCAAGACTTTGCCTCGCTTTATTCAGGCAGCTTTGGCTGCTGGAGTGTTTTTGCAGTCTGTGTTCATTCGCCAGACATAATAGTAGTAATATCTCTCTGTGTATAGACTTTCTACTATTTTCCTCCGGACCCTCACCTTTTTCCCTCGTCTCTGGAAGCCCGTGCGGCTTTGGGAAAAGCACAAATTTCCCCTCAACTCACACAAACACGTCTTTGTCTCAGATTTGGCCCTCGGAGCCAGAGCTGCTACTCCCGACTTCTTTCCATTGACTTATTTCCAACACACCGCCCGATTCACTTTGAGCTCAGTCTGAACACACAAATTACCGCCGCTATCCTGAATGACCTTGAGGATCGGATGAGTCAGATACTCCCCTGTGTATGTAAGAGGCTGAGGTGTTGAGGAACGTTCTTAAATCCTCAGCATGTCATTCCTAAAACCTGAAAATGACTGCATCCAACCCACAGCCGGCGCCGAGTCCGGTTTCTTTCCGAGACGGTGACCTCGCCGCCGAGCGGATCTCGGGCAGCGTAACCGGAGGATGGCGTCGTGCGTCGGCGCGTCGCTGAGCTCTACAGCGAACAGTAGGTGACCTGGAATCCTAGGCTGGAATTTAAACCCGTCTCCCTCCGTCCGACTGGGATATGAACTCAGCCGTCACAACCCCACAGGAACACTGGTGGAACTGGGCTGAGGAACTGGAGCAGCTGAAGACACACACACACACACGCTGTCGCCCGGCGGGACAGGCAGTAAATCACTGTCCTCTAGTATAAGACTATATTTCTTGCCTTGTTGCTACAGGGAGGTTATGACTGGGGAGCTATTTTTGAGAGCTGGTGCATGAGGGGAGGGGAGAGGAGAGGACGAGGAAGATGAAGAGGAAGATGAAGAGCCGGAGGATACCAGAGGAGATAAAATGAAACGTAGGTTAAAATCTGTCAGATGTTTCCATTTGTCTTTTGTCTTCAGTTCCGTCGCTCAAAGATTCTGGATTCTCTTCCTGCACTTCGCGTCCTCTCGATGGCCTGTCAGTCAGAAGGTGCGGAACGGGGTCACCTCTCCTTGCATATTCCCGTGGATGCCCGTCACGTTTCTGTAGGTGGCGCTCTTTTCTCTGCACGTTCAGCAGTTCCAGCAGCTGTCGCTAGTCACCCAGCTCTTCTTCTTTTGTTCGGTGCCAAACAGGAAGAGAATACAGTGAGCCTAACAGGCGCTTTCAATCTAGATGGGGTAACGGTTCCACAAATGATAGAGGAAATTTCAGGGTTGCGACTGTTGCATTGTGGGTCACATTCATTTACATGTACCTCTGAATATGCAACAAACCTCGTGACAGTGTTGGTTACTGCTCCGTTTTTCATTCATACCAGGTCAAAGGTCATGTTAAACATACAAACCCCTCAATGTCATGATATTCTTCTAAATGAAAAATAAACTTCATCACTGGAAACGGGCCCAGTGGGGCAACAAATACCAGCGCCTTGGCCACAAAACCAAAAACAAGCCAACCCAACTTATGTGGAAGAGAAAATGAAAGTGAATTGTAAAATTACAACCCAGAGTGTGTGTTGTAAGAATCCACCGCAGATTAAAGAGAGACTTCCTGGTCATGCCGAAGTCCCGTATTTGCCCTGGTTGTGCGCACTTCACGGTTTTCCACTGCAATGAGGGAATATTAGCGACGTCATGGCGGCGCTCACTTTTAGCCTTATTTAATCTGGCAAAACTGTCAGTTTGTTAATAATCCGTATGACTGTCCAAACTCTCATGTTTTTTGTTTCTAATGATCCTTTAAAGATGCTTTTAATGATGGACTGAGCCACCAAACTAAAAACTAAAACTGAAGTCTTCTTTAAGGCAACATTGCCCACCATTACTCAGACACCAGTGTGACGCCGGGCCCATGAAGAAGAAGAAGAAAAAAAAAAAATATGCAGTTAATATAAATTCCACAAACACTTGGTGTCGCAGCCTGCTGCAGTCTGATTGGCTGAGTGGCCGGCAGAGCTAAACCAATCAGGGTGTGGTCAATGTTAAAACAAGCTGCGTAGTTTTGCCCGGTGGTTGCATCAGTCAGCATCAGTCTCTCTCTCTCTCCATATAGCCAAGGTCACTTTATCACTTCAAGACATCTCCCGTGTCAACAAGCAGCAGAGGTGCCGCCGCGCCGCTGCCGTCGATCTCTCCTTAATGCCGAGGCACGCAATACCAACCTACAGCCCAATTAGCAACACGTCGGAAAGGTCGCGCCGAGCTCAGCTGCCTACGAGGAGAGACGCCTAAACGTGAGGACCCGCCACCCGAGAGCAAACAACATTGACCTATTTACTCCACGGTGCTTTTTTTTTTTTTTTTTTTTTTTTAAAAAGGTACAACCATTTATCGCTCAGATTCAACAACTTCACTGAAGCAGCAGCAAGCAACTTTCTTCAAGAAAAAAAGAAGCAACAGAGGAGAAGAGACCGGTCTAACTTTAGCTTTATTTATTATTTCTGAACGCGCAAATGGTTTCTTCAAAGGAATCGTCAAGAAAACAACAAAAGAGTCAAAGATTTACTGCTCATGTGATCGTCTATCTTGAAATGTGAAGGCCAACACGAGCAGCGGCGAAAATCCCAAGGATTGTATGTAACTATGGACCTCACTGGTTGGACTAGAAAACTCCAACCAATCAAGCATTCACAGATTTTGGAGCAATCTCACCGTATCCCATTGGTTTACACTTCAAAATGAACCCTCCCTGTTTACTGCCCCTCACCCGCATCCTGTCCCACAGGAAACACAGCACCTTAAAGGAAACGCCGCCCGTTTCAGATTTCATGTCATCTAAAAGCCCCCCGGGACAATTCATTCAGAGTTCGTTGATGTGCACTAATCACTTATCTCTAAAGAGACTCTGTCTCATCGCTTTTTAGAAAAACGCCGATGTACCGATCCGAGTCTCCTTCAGTTGTTGGCGTGCACTCGCAGCAGTAAGACTTATGATCTGCAGTGAGGGATTTCTGAGCCTTTTTGCCCCTGGATTTTTAGCCTCTCAGACTAAAAAGATATTCAGTTTGTGCAGTGGGACGCAGGAAACTGAAACTGAAGAGCTTCTTCTCACTTCCGAAACGAAGGCCTCTGTTACACTCTTGGCTCCACAACACAATATAAACCAGCGAGGCAAAATGAAATTCTGTTTAGCCTCTTGATCGAGTTCAGACCAAAATAAAGTTCAACCTCCAGCATTTCTGGGTGATTTTAAAGGAAGAGTAAGGCAGAAGCCAAAGGGGTCAACGATGTCTGCGCCTCGCCGACACACCACCGGGTTAGATCGCGCGCTGAAGGGTCCGCCCTCGAGCTCGTGGCCCGCCAAAACATTTAAAAACGCGTCGGCACACTGGGTTCCAGTACGCGTGAGGCGGGGAGATTTTCGGCGAGTCCCGTCGGAGGAGTAAACAGAATTCCCTGCAGCTCCGGCGGGGTGACGGGGTCGTACAGTCCTGGAATACCACACACCGAACCAGGGAGGGGAGCAGTCCAAAGATGCCTGGCAGTGGAGGCTGCAGTCTTAGGATGCCTTGTGCAGGAGTGAGTCAGTGTGTGTGTGTGTGTGTGTGTGTGTGCGCGCAGGGCGGGGTCAGCAGACAGTGGAGTCTTAGAATTCTTTAGATATGTGGATATTCCTGGGACCATCTCCCTCCTCTGATTACGTCCTGGAGTTGGACTGAACTGTATCAGTTTGCCGCCGCTGGGATTTTACTCGCGTGTATCAGACAGTCAGCGTCGCCCCACGTCTGATATGACGGCTGATCCTCAATCAGCGCTTACTTGTTTTCAAAGTCCTTATTGCAGGTTCTTTGTGAATTAATGCTTGATTTGAGACCCCCCCCCCCGTCGCCGAACAGGCGCGGTGGATCGTTTGGCGTAGAAGAGCTGCTCGCGCTTTCTCCAGTCTGCTTTCGCGCGACCGATTCGGGCATTCTGCACACTTTTGCCCGCATATCTGTTGACCCCCGTTACTCTTACAAAGCGGTATCCTCGGGGAGGGACAAGGTGGTGTCGCGGGCAGTGATCACCGTCAATCAGCAGCCGTGAGACAGCTGCTCTCCTGTCAGCTGCTGCAGTAGCCCAGGGGAGAAAAAAAACACACTTGCAGGTAAAGAGCACAGATTACATCTAGTGGAGTAAAAAGAATTAAAAAAAAAAGGGGGGGGGGTCACAGGACACTAGAGGCTGGTTTGGTGTCCGAGTCCAAGAAAAGCTGTGGAATTATTCTACAGTATCTGTTCTGCAATAAACCACTCTTATTCTGACATAATAATAATTAGGTTAGATTTCTGAATGGAGCCGTTTTTCTATTTAAATAGTCACATGTATTCAGACACTTTGTTTATACGTTCATGTTTTTAGTTTTCTGAGTACTGGTGTTAAACTATTACATGATGAGTGTTTTTAGATTTAGGTTGAAAAAAAAAAAAAAAATGTAATCACTGCCATTTTTACTGCCAGGAAACAAATGGGTACAATTAATACAGAGCACATTAGTGGGTGTGAAGCTTTTGAATCAATTTTGATTGTTCAAAAATTCAGACAGGGCTGTTCTGTGGGTTAACAGACATCCTAAAAGGTCACAGTGTGATTTTGTTTTCTGAGCTATAGTTGCATTGAGAAAACAAAAGTAGTTCAGATGGATGTTTCCGGGAGCTTTCGGGGGCTGCATTTATCAAAGCATTACGGCCTTAAGGTTTTGTCATAACAGTCTGAGGAGAAAAAGTGTTATGTTCGGAGAATGAAGTCGTAATTTATGAGTATTCTGTAACTTTAAGGAAAAAAGTGAGTGTAGACATGCCGGTAAGGTGCCAAAAGAAAGACTCGCGTTGTGCGCGCTTGTGTTTCTCCCTTCAGGTGGAAAACTGTGCTTGAACATCTCGAAAAACTACTGCCGCATCACTTGTCTCGTTCTCTCTCCCGTGTTTCCTTGAACCTTTACACGCGCAGCAGCAGCGGCGGCGGCGGCGGCGGCTGCAGCAGCAGCTCTATCGGCCTCTGAGCAGCTCAGGATGAGTATCTGGGGAGATATTCATGGATTGAGATGGACAGCTCAGTTATTTCTCCTCCTCTGGCAGCTGAGAAAACAGAAGGGCGCGGAGGAGGACACGGAGACGGAGCGAACTCCCGGCCGTCGGGCCTTTCACGCGCTGCTCGGTTACTCCCTCACGCGCACACACTTTGTGAGGCTGACCACACACACACACACACACGCGCGCGCGAGACGGGTGGAAACATGCTTGGATATACAGAGAAACAGGAATGCAGAAACCAGATCCCGTTGATATCAGGCGCTCCCTAATCCCAACATTTTAAAGCAAATCCAACGCTGTTGTCCGCAGCCTCCACAGATTTCAGACAACACACACACACACACACACACACACACACACACTCTTTGAGCTGAGACTCAAACGAAGTAAAGCGAGCGTTTGATTTGTTTGACCCGAGCTGCTGCCAGCCCCCCCGAGCGAAACCAGAGCTCTTAGTTCACCGCTAATCTGTATTCTGAAAGCGTTGGCAGGACGACTGTGTACACCCACTGCCCTGCGTGTGTGAGTGTGTGTGTGTGTGTGTGTGTCAGAGAGCTGGCCCCGTATCTGAACGCTGAACGCTTGTGTCACTTGGCCTGTAAAGACGCTGATGCCGCTCAGGTTGCAGAGTTTCATTCACTTGCTGTTTGAAAGAGGCGACGCGTCCTGCGCCGCGGTTAAAACGGTGAGTCGTCACCTCAAGTTCACAACGCTGCACTTTCCCACTCGGCGTCGGATCTTTTTTGTTCACACTGAGGAGTAGGGCTGAGTACTGTGCTTGAAACCGTCGATGAGCTACGCTTGGCCAACCCCCACCAAGGCGTCTGTTGAGACGATTCTTTGAATATTCTAAATGGTGCGTTGTTTACTTGCTAACGCTCTTCCTCGCGGCTTTGGCGGCTGCACTACTACACTTCCTTGTGTGTTGGCGGAAACAAACTGTCAATCGCTGGCACAGCGTGAAAACATTCGACAAGAGCGTATAATGCGTTCGGAGTGCACATGCGCAACATGACCAAAAACGGGGGTCCTTGATATTACTCCATCGAGCTGCTAACGGTCAGAAACTCCACAGGGTTCCTCTAAGATGAACCAGTATAAGAGGGGGGGGCCACAGGAACAGCCAATCCAAGGCCAAGCAGCTGCTCCTGGTTGAAAGCACTGAAGCCGTGAGCTGTTTTACTCCTGGGAATGTCAAACTCGGCTGGACGACACTGACCCAGGAATCATGTCAGTGAACAATGATTCAGCTCAGAGTTGATGATAGTCAGTCATCACCCGAGACGCTGGTGAGGAGACGTGTGACCGTTCAAGCGCTGGGAACCGTCGCTTCTTCAGGCCCCGGCTACCAGGATCATAACTGGGCTGAGGAACAATTTCGACCTGGTGGTCAAAGTCCGGACCGCAGGTCACATGATGCCGTGGGACCAATAACTTTTCCCACCGAAATTGTTTTTCACAAAAGCAACAACCATTCGAAACGACTTTGCATTATCACAACACGAGCCATTACACTAAAGGTTCGTATGCAACCAAAAGTCCTTCGTGTCATTCGTATGTGTGAACAGTGCTGTATCGGTCAGAGGACTCCACTGCTCATGGGTTATATGCAAAAGAAAGCAAAGTGTCTGAGCGTTAGATACTGAATGGGCCGCCGTGTTTGAATGCATCATCTAGTCCTGTCTACACTCAGACTTCTAGCCCCGCCCGAAGCCTGAGTGGTGTTTTCTTAACTATTCCCCATTAAATCACCTCAGCGTCTGAGAGGTTTTTCCTGTAATTGTCAACGGCAGCAGAGAAAACCAGGACGACGTGTTGACGGTAAACAGCAGTTAACAAAGCGCAGGAGAGAAGAGCTTTCAGTGTGGGGAGACATTCAAACACACACAGATAATAACAGTGTGTTGAAATAGAAGGTGATGTGTCTTTGTAGCTTTATTTTACTTTTTAAGGCAAACCCCTAATGTTAATTACACACACACACACACACACACACACACACACTCTCTCTAATAGGTTGAAGCAGTCCAGCTTGTGTTGGTCGTCTGCTGCTTAATGAGCTGTAATCTATTCAAAAGATCCTGAGGCTATTTGAAACAACTGATGGTATATACACACACACACACACACACACACACACACACACACACACACACACACACACAGAGACACAACTGATTACTACATCCTATTAAAGAGTCCTTGGAGAAATTTAACAGACCGTCAGTCTCTTCTCTCCTTATTCGGTTTCAAAAGGAACAAACTTCCAAACTGATCACGGAGGAGGGGAAACTCTGCAGCGGGTGACAAACCAGTAAAAATCAAGGCTAATAACTTCTCCTCTAACACAAGAACAGGTTGGGAGGAGGCTGAAAATTCCATGCACCGTAATATCATAAAACACCACGGGACATTATGAAGACACATCAGTTACAAAGGGTTTTACAGAGAAAAGGCAATGTTTTCTTTACAGCAGCTGCGATCGATATTTCTATAATAACAAAACATCGAATGACACAGTGAAAAGTAGCGACGGACCCACAGGGCTCCCCCTCGGCCTCTCAGCTCATCGTTTATCTGTTCTGGTTCACGCTCACCGAATGTCACGGCGTCATTTTGAGCCGCAGCTAACCACTAAAAGAAAATTTAAAAAAATCAGGAGGAGCCGAAGGAGAGCGAGCGAGATTTCCCCCTCTACAGCAGACATGTAAAATTTGTCAGGAAAAAATCCTGACTGCGCCTTTAACGATGATGTTCAAAAGCTTTATACGTAAATGTATAAAGTTAAATATAAAAAATGCTGGTTATATATCATTTTAGCTGAGAGATGTGCATTACAGGATGGAAACTGACAGGACTGCTTACTGACAGTTTCATGTGTGTGTGTTGTGTCTGGAATGACCTGTGTGGGAGGTCTGTGTTGACAGTGGTGATTTTGCCAGTGTACTCAGGTGTGTGTGTGTGTGTGTGTGTGTGTGTTTTTTAACTACCCAAAGCCTGTACAGGCAGATCTTCTTTGGTGATTGGTTGTTGTCTGTTAAATCAGTCACACTTTGATCCTCCCGTCGTTCCCTGGAGATGGGAAACACACACACACACACACACACACACACACACACCTCTATTTCTCTGCCAGCATGTAAACCAACTGTGGATTAACCGTTGGCACAGACCTCCAGAGGAACCCGGGTTTCCTGCCTGGGAGACTTCTCACCTCTCCCCAGCAGTCGTCTACCCTGGCTAGCCAGTGGGCAGGGGGGGGGGGTTTAGTGGGCTACGTGTGCCAGGTCTTTGTTCCCAAAGCTCTGAGAGCGCTGGCTGATGATTAAAAAAAAATTTAAAAAAAGAAGGCCGTCTGTGTATTCAAAGAAATGTTCCACCTCTGCAGTGAACATCATCACGATGAACAGTTTACTGTCAGTTAAACATGTGGGAGAAAAGAGTCAAAGAGGATTCATTATGAGAACTTCAATACTGTTCGTGTGCTGAGGCAGCGGTGTTCAGACTCTTAGTCCTGTTTTACTTGGCTTGCTTTGAAAGATGGAAAGCTAGTTAAGACTAAGCAAAGTGAGGTCTAAAGGCTGCACTGCAACGTTTTGGCATTCCACCCATTCCCAGCCCTAAATACGAGCCTTGATACGACACCGCATGATTATCCTGACTGGAACACCACAACCCCTGAAACAAAGAGTCTTTCATCCGCCTCCAAGAGCTCTACGCACCTATACATCATTATCACTATTATCACAAGCCTGTTTTTTGCTATGGTTACAATATTATTGGCATACACAGCTATTATATTCAGACAATGCTGAAAATTGCACCTCAGCTAGCCAGAGTGCCTTTTCTGCGTCACTGTTCTCCTCATTTAAGGCGACTCAGAGGGCAGCCTAACAAAAATGTTGCGTATGATCGTTTTTAAAGCTGTGTTCATTTCTTTTTCTTGAGCACTAGAGGCCATCAGAGCTCCACAAAAAGGCTTAACAAACACACCTCTTTCACATTAGCATTCATTTGTAGTTGAAAAATGTAAGTCTAATTGTTTACGCTTTACGCTTGTTTTTTTTAGCTCCGGTTTGGTCTCTACCAACTCCTGAGGGAAGCATCTCTTTAGCGGCCTGATGATCCACTATGTTCACCAGCTAGTCCACCTGCTAGTAAAAAGGTTTGTGGAGCTGCAGAGCTGGTGATCATTCTCTGCGGTTTCTGTCCCAAGTTGCCGCTTTCACAACGAGCGTACTGCAGGCAATCGATTCAGCGTTAATATACCATAAAATTCTTATCAGCTACGAGATGTTAACACGTAGAGATAAAGGAATAACACCACAAATTCACTTTAGGACGATTAAATGACGCTTTCTGAGTGAAGCAGGTACAGAGAGTTCATCTCTGCAGCGTGACGGTGTGGCGGTGAATTATTTAACAGGCGTTCAACCTTTACAAATGGCTCTGACCTCCCGCAGGCAAAAACGCTGCTGTCTGGAGGGACAGACGCTACCAGTCTCCCACAACTGTGCTCCTTCTTTTTCACATCCGTCCCTCCTTCCCCGTCTTTCTCCGTAGAGACCTGTGCATAGCCCGAGTCCAGACCTGCAGAAGGGAGCGCTTAATTATTCCTTCTGATGCTCCCTTGGACAGGGTGGGGCCTCATATCTAATTAGGAGCAGTTTGTGCGGGAGATGAAAAGAACACACACGGTCTCGCCTGCTGCGTGCCCCTGGTTAATAATTCAAACACACCCCCTGGCTGACTCACAGACAGCAGGTATGTTCCTGCGTAGCTACAGCGCAGAAATGGAAGAGACAGAGCTGCGTGACCATAAGGAATAAAATGTTATCCCAATTCATCTGGTCTGATGTAGTTGTACATATTTATTGATTCAAACCTTTTTTTTTTGTCCTTTTTCCTAAATAAAAGTTACATTTTTTGTGCTTTCCAAGTGAACCTACATTTCATTTTTTCCCCTCTTTCTTGTTTTTACTCTCTTGTTTTTGTATTTACTTGCAAAATTTGAAAGACGAAAACTTGGATTCCAGAAGCTGAACGTCTTCATCCTGCTAGCAGAGAAAAATAAAAAAAATAAAACTTCTGGAGCCAAGAGATTCTCAGGATTTTCTCAGTGACCCCCCACCTTTTTGGTTCCCGTTTGTCCAAGATGCTTATACGTGAAAACGAACTAATGTACCTGTTTATCAAGGTCACAAAAATGAAGCTAAACAATCACAACATGATGACGTGTGATTACTTCATAATGTCAACTTGTCACAAACTAAGAGAAACAGACTTGATTCATTTAAAGTTTTGAAATGATTCAGGACGCCTTGAAAAGGGTTTTATGAGCCTCGGACTTGGACGGGTCTTGTCAACATGTACAGAAGCAGGCGCATTCATTTTTTCCACCTGCATACCTGAGAATACAAAGTCTCCAGACCAGTGCTTGAATTGAAATAGAAATACGAAGCATCGGGCTAGGTGGCATGTACATGCAACATGTGGAAGCTTAATTGTTTCCAAGAACTACATCATTGATTTGAGGTCACAAACTTCTAATCTTTAATAATAATAGCACTTAATATGCAGAATTCATCAAAAAGACTTTTTCTCGGTGTGTGTTTGCAGAAATCAGACCTCTTGCTAGCAGCTTTCCCACTTCCACTGCACCGACGACCACGGTGGTAAGCGAAGGTACTCGGCGCGACAGAATCCTGACACGCTCCGTCGCAGCCGAGCAGCGGCCCGGGTTCGAGCACTGCTCCAAATGGGATGCGCGGTTTTCCCCCGGACGGCGAAGAGAAAAAGGGGGCGTCCAACTGGTGGATGCTGTTATCAATGCTTAGGCTCGGAGCGGCTGCTAAATATCAACATTCCTTTACATTAGCTGGATGTACAGTAGGTCTACACAGTTGTCTGCACTCATTCCATGTGAGTGATAGCGTGTGTGTGTGTGTGTGTGTGTGCGTGTCTCTCACAGAGGATCACATTCTGCCTGACGTCAAACCAGGCAGCTGCTGCTGTTGCCGTGGCGATGCCATACCAAGACGAGGCCCTTCAGGACCACACACTGCTCTCGCATTAAACGGCGCATGTGACGAGGAACACCTGGAGCCTCATTTATAAAACTGACCTACGATCGGATTTCAAAATTCAGCGCAGAGACCCACAATCGGGTGTCGCTCAAAAGACCCCGAGCTCCCCGCCCGGAGTCTCTAAAGACACATTATCCCAGACGACATTCTGGGTCTGGCTGCGGTACTCGAGTCTGGTTTTGGTCTCCAGCCCAGTGTGCACCGGCGCTACCACGGCAGCTTTATTGGTCCTAAATGTCAGTTTCCCAGCAGTAAACTAGAGGCTACTGTGTCTTTGCCCCGTATCAGACGGCTTGTTTTCTCACAAATGTGAGGAAAGCTTGTGAAACAAAACTTCATTTGTAATTAATGATTTTTTTTTTTATCTCAGTGTTTCCTTTCCATTTTTAACTTTTCTAGATTCAAAGGGTTTGACGTTGTATCACAGTTGACTCTATGATGATCAACAGTGAGACAAAAGTTCGGATCCTTGTCTGACTCGACTCAGACTCCAACTCATTTAACTTTGGCCTTCTTTTTGACCTTTTCTGGACGGCTGGAGTCAAGACCGTACCCTGTAACTATAGAGACCACGGTCAGGAGCTGCTCTGCACGAAAGGTGCCCTGAGGTAACCCCGTGTAAGGAAAATTCAATTGAATTTGATAAATTGAATCCCATTTGGACTCAGTCTTGACGGGTCTGCATTTTGGACTCACACCAGACTAAATTTTTGAAACTGCTCATACTTCAACGGGACCTAAGTGGCCTTGACTACAGCCCTGACACTGGGATTCTTTGGGAAGTGGCTTTGGCCAGAACAGACCACAAATCCAAGACTCTTTTTTTTTTTTTTTTTGACTTTCATCTGCCCTATTCCAAATATTTACGTAGTGTTAGATCCCAATAAGATGACAAATCCAGACTGCTGTTATCAGGAAGGACCGTTATCATGAAGGTATTTGAATTATTTGAGGAATCACATTTTTCCTCAATCTGCCTTTTCTTCTACTTTTCCTGTTGGTTGCATTTTTATTTATTTATTTTTTTGGCACTGAGGATGTGTAGATGGACAATGATTATGATTATGTGAACTTCACTTTTCATCTCGACTGACTTGCTCAAACTTGAACCTGTCCTGCCCCCCCCCCCCCCTCACTCCTGGGGGAGAAGAAAATAGTCTGTTTCCTCCTCCACGATAGATTTATAATTGTTTAACGTCAATACAAATGGAGTTTCTATTTTAAAAAAAAAAGCCCTCGCTAGATCATCCTCTGGGTCTTGTGGAAAAAAATGCGAATGTTTTATGTCACTGAGACATTTGCTTCTAGCGAACCTTGTCAGAGCTGCTGGAAGTCGTCCGCGTGAGACGTCACGTTGTTTACATTTGTCCACTCATTCATATGTCAAACCATTAAATGGACCAGAAAAAGTGCCGAGTCCAAGAATTTTCTGAATGATTTCTCCCGATACCCAAACCTTTCAATGAAACTGCTGTCAGGCGGCAGGCTCGTAGCAACAGCGGTACATAAAAATAGTTATTACTGTAAGAAGCGGTGGCATGTCGTGGCCTGTTTTTTGTTTTTTTGAACGTTTGACCTTAGTGGTGGAGGAACCTCAGAGCGGAGGATATACGAGACTGCTGTGGCTCGTCTGGTTGCGACGGAGAATTTGGAGCTGGAACACAAGAACCAAACCCTCGGCAACGTCAACCTCCTGACTCCAGTCCAGCTTAAGCCTCTGACATTATCCCACCTAGCACAACATTTCCTCTGACGTCTGCCGATTGAACTCTGATCCTGGTACAATCTTGATTTTAAGGGGATTTTTTTTCCGTTTTGCGGGTGATGTCACTGAGCTGTGTAATAAATTGCTTGAATTGCCTTTTGGCAAATAAATACTGAGATTTTACCACTTGAGATTCGTCTTTCCACTGCAAGTGGAAACTGGTAGCCAGTGGAGTTTTACCCTCTCTTTTTTCTTTTTCCAATCTCTGTTGCATTTTTGGTAACGCCTTACTTTACAGGTCTGTAATTTCCCAATAGTTTGCTTTTTCTTCACATATTTCCAGCTGCAAGAACAACAGCTCCATTAATTTCTGTCTAGTACGTTGGCATTTCGAAATAGTCTTCATTTTTTTCCAATAGTCAGAGTGAATCTACCATTTCACAGAAACTTCGTGACCTTTTGGGAGCGTTCTGGTCCTGGATCCTGTTAAATATTGAACCTAGTGAGTCTGATTTAATCAATTAAGCAGATCAAGTTCTGCATATAAAAGTTTTATTTTTTTAAACACATCTCTCCCTTGATTTTATATTTTAGCTCTTTCCTTTGTATCATATGAGACCATTTACAGGTCACAGGACCATCTTCAGGCTGCTGCGACCTCTGACCTTTTCATTCCTGGTTGCTCGTCACTTAAAGCCATCAGACTCATTCTCGTCTTGCTGCCAAGTGCAAATTTTGGATAAGAAAAAGTAAGCTGAATGAATCTCTCTTCTTCACTTCTGAGCAACCCGTATGTTCTGTAAAGAGCTCGGGTTTGGTTTGAAGCGAAGCAGCAGCTGACAGTGGACTTCCGGTCTCCTACCAGACCCTGAAGTACGGGCACGCGTACTGCACCTAGCTACTCTGTGTGTGGTATGCCGTAACGGGAGGACAGAAAAACCGGGGCGGAGAGGAGAGACGGCGAGAAAAAGGAAAGAAGGAAGACGCAGAGGACGACAACACAGCAAGGACAACAAGCATCGTGGAAATAAGGAAGAGGAATAAAGAGATAAATAAAGTGTCTGGGCCCAGTCAGATGTTTGACTTTACATCACAAGCTGCTCACTTCACCTCCAGCGATGTTTCCCTGTAACCCAGCAAGAGAGGCTTTCAAGTTGAGTCACAAATCTCCCAGAACCCTCTGCTGGCGCCATAGCAGACGTCCACCGAAGAATTACGCCACCGCTCCAAAGTTTCAGCCCACCCCCATTTCTAAGATTTAAGCAGTTCAATTCCAGAGAGCAGCCTTAAATGAGGCAAGCGGTAAACTACCTGAGGTAGGGAAAGGAAAAAAACCTGAAAAATGAGGTGCATTTTTTAGAAACAGGCCTTTTCTTCAGGGATTAAGAAACTGGTTCACTTACAGCTCTTTCCTGCAGTAATGGAAGTAAACGAAGCCTCGAAAGTTGATGCGGACAGTTCAGGTGACCAAACCTGTGTTGGTGACTTCCCAAACCCTCTGTCTGTACAAAGACCAACCAGGCTGGACACATTTTCTGGCATGTTTACACACATTTTCTTTCACCTCAGGTTTATAAGGAGCACACCGCTGATTTAGCACCGCACTTCTAAAACATCGTGGGACTCGTGAAGGAGAGTTGTAGGGGGGGGGTTTAAAAAATCAATCCAAATCAATGCAGCGGAATCCGTGATATCATCTTTTCTACTCCTCACATTCTTCTTTCATGTCAAAAAATGGCACCCACATTACCCACAATGCCACTCGCTCAGCAACACTTTGGTAGGAAAGTCGGGTATCTTAGCCTGTGGACGGCTAATGTATCCTGGAGCCTCGGGCAGAGATGAGGGGCGGCTGCAGGGGTCCGGTCAGCTCACTTCTTTCTCCCTCCACACCCACAGATCTTGGTTTTTATACTTTTCAGACTCGTGGTCAACTTTTTTCATGCACGCAGCAGCACTCCCCAGCATCTGGAAACAGCCTCCGATGCGTAAAACTGTGCTGGCGTTCACCTTTCAAGGAAAAACAAAACATGCTGAGCGTGTATTTGTGGCGAGAAGTTTGTGTCTGAACCTTGCGCCTCGATCTGACCTTGATGAAAACCCCGAAAATCCCCGGCGTGTGGACACTGCAGATATGACATCACTCACCTGCGCCTGAGATGATATCATTAAACGATGAGCTGCCAAAGGAGGCCATCTGTGTGCTGCTGAAGACTCGACCCACCAACACACACACACACACACACACACACACACAGCCTGCCACTGCGGACGCTGACTGCAGCAGCCTCCTACGGTCTGTCTAAAGCCCCGGCACACATTTACAAGCTCTACGCAGTTTATAAACTCCTCGCATTCTGTACACAATCCAACAGGTAGGATCATTTTACTTCTTTTTTTTTTTTTCCCATGGCTTTGTGAGCGTCACCTGCTAAAAGCCACATATCGTTCTCACAATGATTCAGATGAAACCCGAATTTTCAGTAATTTTTCTGTCCCTCGGAGGATGAGACCACTCGTCAGTCACTGCTGCGATTCAATGTTGTCCACCCGCAACACGAGGCGGCGGTCAGATCGCCACGACCCTTGAAAGGAAACCTCAAATTTCAGACCAAATCTGGATTAAATAAGCATAGCGCTACATTCCCCGGCAGCAGCAGAGTCGCCAGGCGGCGGTTGGGGTGGATGGTGGGCGCGCACGACTGTCACACCAGAGGCCGGGTTCACGTCCAGAACCTGGTCTGTGGTTTTAGGTTTGGGAAAGACGGGGGTTTTGGTTCACTGTGAGTAAACACGTCACTGGACTTCTTCTGTATTAAAACAGAGCAGGATCTTTCCTGAGCCACATCACAGTTCAATAATGCTGAATGTATGTAAACCTACCTAGTTTTTTTGTTTGGTGCCTTTAAGCTGGGAAAAAAGTGCGTAATATTCTGTAGTAGCTCGCTCCAGCTCTTAACTGAAGCTAAGCTCAGACCTATAATGTTGAATATTACGTTTAACACTCAAAGCCAAGATTCGGAGATTTTTACAGCTGTATCATTGTATCAAAAATCAGAGAACAGTTTTGGATGTCTTGTGCATCGTGTGATACACAAGATCTCAAAATTCAGATACCTGGTGCATTTGAAAACGGCAGAATTTAAAAATAAAGTTCTGCAGGTCGGAGCAATCTCTGGCTGCACAGAGTGACTTTGGAACTACAATCACTTTATTGAACTGGTAACTCAATGTGTGCAGTGACAAAGCTGAATCAAACTGAACCAAACTGAATCTTCGGGTAATATTGTTCTTCCAGCTCTGTGGCAACAGTCTGAGGAAGTCACTTTCCTGTTCCAACACGACAAACAGGACCGAGCCAGGAAAGGAAACGGATTTCCCAGTTTACTGTGGAAAAAATCTGGACTGGTCTGCGCAGAGCCCTGACCTTAACATCACCCAACACCTCTGGGGTGAAATGGATTTTTGGCTGTGTGCTGGACTTTATCACCCGGCATCAGTGTTGGACCTCACTAATGCTGTTGTCGCTGAACGGGAGCAAATCCCTGCAGCCAGGTTCGCAGATCTGGTGGAAAGCCTGAAGCCAGAGGAAACCGGTTAATGCCCCTGAGATGGCTGACCACCGCACATGAATAAATAAAGCTTCTGTCGCAGTTTCGAAGTAGCTGGGGTAGATTCATGTTCGCCTCGTTGTAGCTGAACTCTGCTGGGAGCTGGAAAATCGGTTCAGGAGCCGCAATTTGCAACTAAGCAGGACCAGAGGGAGTTTTTATCCCGCAACTGCATATCAGCTCCATCTGCTGCAGCTCCACTCACACGGTTTAACCACAAACACCACAACATGGTGGGAACGTTTCAACACGAAAGTAACATCTGGCCTCGCTGGCCTGGCCGCTGCCGCTTTTACGGCGGGCGTTCGGGCTGCCGATGGGATACAGAAGCTCCGGGAGCACGCGACTAAACTGGGAATAATCCACTTCCGTTTACTGCAGTTAGCGGTCAGCCAGTCGGTCTCGGAGCAGACGGATCGAGCTGGAAAAAAACTGTTTCCACTCTCGTCCAGATGTCAGCTTCGAGGGTCTTCCATAAGATCGCCAGATGTTTGATGAAATTTAAGGACTTTACGAGGTGCGACGACAAGAAGTACACATTTTATTAACTGACAATGTTTTTCATTATTATAGCTATGATTCATTATCGCGCCAACGTGCCAGAGCACAAGTTGCTTCTTTTGTTTGACCAATAGTCCTAAACCTGAAGATATTTATCTTCCTACCATAGAGAGCAAAGATAAATGCTCACATTTGAGAAGCTGCAAACAGGGAAATTTGCTCTCATCTCTTTCTTTTTGCCTGAAAAATGACTTAAACGACTCATTAATTATCAGCTTCCTTGTTTCAGCTCTGTATGGGACCGCCTGCTAAATGTTGATGATTCAGATCATCAGTTGAGGTTTTAAACCTCATTCGTGTCAGCTGAATCACTGGACGGCTGGCTGAAAAAAAAAAAAACACATTTACAATCCGAAGCTGGTCTCAATATGATTCAACCGCGACCTGTGACATGCGAGCTGCTGGACGGGGTTTGGTGCGGGGACGGCAGCTCCACAGGTGCGCCGGGCTGTAATCTGACTGGATGGCGGCCAAGTATAATATAGTATTTCTCAATTCGAGGTAAAGGGTATTAATGAAAAAGGAAAAGTTATAATAAAACAAAACTCTATTAAATAAGAAAAATCAGGAACCACAAGCACATAACAAAATACATTGATTAAGGAAATTAAAAATATTGAAAGCATGGACCCAAACTAACGACTCGGAGTCGCCTGGTCAAATTCTGATTTGGGTCCAGCCCGACATTCACACCATGAAAACTCTGTTTCTTGCATTAAACAGCTGGTTTTTGGTTTTTTTTGGCAGCTGACTCTCAAGTCTCCGATGCGAATTTTCCCAGCAGCACACGAACGTACCAACGTGGAATTGTTTTTAAAATCACACTTGGAACTTTCTTTTCTTTCTGACGAAGACGTTTCCTCTGACCTGCCTCCTTTTCTCCTCCGCTCTTGCCTCTATATCCTTTTCTCTTGCTTCCTTTCCTTACTCCTCATCTCACACAGTCTCGTCTTTCCATCCTTAACCTTTTTGTCCCTCTTTCCCTTTACCCTCCCTCTCCCTTCCTCACCAACGTCCCTCTTCTTCCTTCTCTCCTCTTCTTCTTTCTCCCCTTTCCAATTCTCTTTTTTCCTCCATCTTGTTCTCCTCTCTTCCCTCGTCATCGTTTTTGTCCTCACCTCCTTGTTCCCCCTCTTCCTCCAGTTATTTGCTTCCTGCCTTCCTTCCTCGTCCTTGTTTCACGTTTTTCTTGTATTTCCTTGTCGCCTTCTCCTTCCTCTCTTCTCTGCCTCCTCTCCTTTTCCATCTCGTTACCTCTCCTCCTCTTCTTCCCCTTCTTTTGCACAATTTCTTTCTTCTCTACACCTTTTTCACATTAACCATCTCACTTCTTTTATCCCCTCGTCTCTCTCACCTCCTTCCCCTGCACGTCCTGTCCACCCTCTCTTTTCACTTTCTATTTCACCGTCCTGTCTCCTCCCATCTCCTCATCCTCCTCCTTCCGCTCGCCTCGTCTTCCTCCTCTGTTCGACCCAGTTAGCAGGTGCTGACACATTGACGCGGCCCCTGTCAAAGCGACGGCCCTCGCCGGCCCTTTAAGAACGAAATCACCCTGCCTGGCAGCGGGTTGCTATGGCAACCACAGTCCAGCTCGCACGCACACACACACACGCGCACACACACACACACACACACACACACACACACACACACACACACAGTGAGAGGGTCAGGTAGAGAAAGGAGGACACCCGCTGTGCCTTATCTCCACACTGTGTGCGTCGGATACGATAAGACACTGATCCTCCACTTTAGACATAATGTTTGCATCTGTTCCAACTGTCAACGCTTACGCAGTCAAAGTGGAAGCTTCCTGTGGTAGGATGGCAAAAAAAAAAAAAAAGGAAATATAATCGCGGGTAAACGCACCTAAAGCGATTTTGACTTCTACACTTTTATTGTGTTTCAGCGGAAACAGAATCTAATTTTCATGCTTTTCTTGAGCACGGTAGTCATTTACCCGACGGTACTTGAATGTGTCAGAGGGTCAGGCTGATGCTCCACTTCTACATGATTTCTATTGGGGTTGCGACTTCTTTAAAAATCAGCTGAGCGTGTTACTGCCTGGCTAATGAGATGATACATGACTGTGAAAGTCAATGACATAAAAAAGCCTCTAGGAAGCCCATTGCCAAAAAATAAATTAAAATAAAAGTTCTGTTAAGGAGCAATCAAATTGCATATATAGGTCACACATGACACTCCTATGATTATGAAATGAAAAATAAAACAACATAGGTCGGGGATTTTGTACGTATAGATCTCAGTGAAGTGCTTTGCTTTAATTGGTTGAATTCTTTCATTTTAATATAACAGTGTAGGTTCATTCAGGTACAGTTTGATGGTGACGGAGGTTTCTATGTGAATTTACTAACTATTTTAATTACAAAAAAACAGATCGTGATGAATATTCTCTCTCTCTCAGCACCGAGCAGAACAACTGCGATTATCACTTTAGCCACAACCGCATTCAGTCCCGCCAATCATTTTCGGTTGTTGCGTCGCTACGGTGCCAGCAGGATGCAGGCGAGCTGGGAACAGAACTGCATCTCACACAGAGACTGAAACTCAGCACTTCCCCGCGGAGTTTTCAAATTAACGGCCCTCCAGCCTTCCCTTCCGCTTAACAAAGCGGAAAGGCTGGAGGATGAAAACATTATTTCTGTCCAACAACCAAAGCTCTGACGGAAATGTTCATTACGCTGAACTTATCATCAAGACGACGGGTAAACGTGAAGGTAATTTTGAGTTTGCATTAGCCAGGGAACGGGGGGAATCAGAAATCAAAGGCCTGTTTACGATACAATCCTGTTCTAGATACAGGTCTGGTTCTTAATGCCACTGAGGGAAATGGCCACTACTTGAGAATCTAGATATGATACAGTAAGGAGGACAGATATTGGTTCTGTTGCTCGGACTGAGCCCTGCAGTGATTTCCATCTTGTTGCTATGAGCTCCAGCAGCAGCCGGCTGGACATGACAGCCAACAGCAACCCCCCCCCCTCCATCCATCTTTTTCATCATCCCTCTCTCTCGCCATCACCATCTGCCCTCTATCTTTCTCCTCTACCTCCTCTCTCGTTTTCCATCCATTCCTCTACTGCGCTACCCTCGTCTCTTGGGCTTTTTAAACTCCCTCTTTCCAATCTGCCATTTTGTACGTTTTGGGCTAAAATTTTTTGCACATTTCAAACACCGCTCCTCCTCTATTCTCACTGTTCACCCCTCCTCCACCCTCCACCCAGCAGATGGGGTATACTGGTAGTACTGACCTCTTACATTTAATAATTCAACACCTCTATCAGAGTGGACTCGCTGTTCACAGGTCAAAGAATAAAGCTTAAAGCTTACAAGTTTTGCCACAGACACCTATAACATCTATCTGTATACAATGTTCCTTATCATCAGAAATGTGTGTTTATATTATCTGCTTTTTATAATATGTGTTTTTTTCTAAACCCCTAAGGAATTATA
This sequence comes from Xiphias gladius, assembly GCF_016859285.1. Taxonomy (NCBI): domain Eukaryota; kingdom Metazoa; phylum Chordata; class Actinopteri; order Istiophoriformes; family Xiphiidae; genus Xiphias; species Xiphias gladius. Next base: position 23,950,325 of record NC_053423.1, read on the forward strand.
TTGATATTTGCCTCAAAAATCCAGTAACTGTCAGCTTCCGTTCTACGCTTCCAGGCCTGCGGCCCTTTAAAGTGAAGCAAGTTAAACCTTTTACTAATCTGTGCCACATGTTGTATGTGGGAGTGCAGAGTGATTCCCTCCTTCTGAGGTTGGTCAATTCGAGAGGTTTTAAAGGCCTGAATAAGTGAAACTCTTCACAAGTAAGAGGCTCATTAGATACAAGTCCCAAAAGGCAACATTTGTGAAGGAGATATGTTTTTATTTTCATCTTTTCCATCTTTGGAATTGTAGCTACAGAAAAGAACCTGGGTTAAATATATATTTCCGTTATATTCTGTAAATAAAAATGTCGCTTTTAAAAAAAGATGCATTGAGTAACAGGTAGTGTTTGCTTTTGTTGGTGGGAGGCGTGAGGAGCTGGGCAGAGGAGGAGAAGGTCGGGCGTGTTGGGGTGTGGCTCCACACACCTAATTGCTGAGAGAAACCAGTAATTCCACACACTGCTCCAGGTGTAAAAGGCCAATGCACCAAACACACACACACCCCAACGAGTCAATTACAGAGCGGCTGTGACCCACAGCCCTAGAATCATCGCAGCGGTGACTGATTGTTTCCTCGGCTAATGTTGTCATTTTGACAGCGACCTGCCTCGACAGGAAGCTGGACTACATCCAGTACTGTGGCCTGACGCAGACACACAAACACACAAACGCACAGTTAACCTTAAAAGATAAACGTTTCCCTGCGAGGTTCACCGAAGGAGAAGACACGGGATTCATGAAAAACAGCAGTTCTCCACAAAGGAGCGTGAGATAAACGCTGAACACTGTATCGGAGTTGCAACATGAAACAAACACACGCAGCCAAGCGGGGCTGCCCATCAAGGCTTCCTGCTTCACGTAATCAATTCAGGAAGCGACCTCTATTGACGTTTGAGTCCGGTGATTGGGAAGACTGCCACCTCCGATCATTTGTCAATAATGGAAAAGTACAAATCAATAGAAAACGTGCAAAGTGCTTCACAACAATTCAGGAAGCGACCGACACCGAATACCGAGACGTCCTGCTGTTTCTGTGACTGAGGACCACGAATCACAAAACAGGAGTTGATCCTTAACCCGAATAATCTGAGGGATCCTGCTTTTGGTTTACGATTTGCATCGTTTACCGTTTCTGACTGATCCAGAGTCCGGTGACATTTTGGGGTTGTCGCCTCTGAAATGGTTTTCGTGAGCAAGTTAGTTCACTGACTTTAATGTAAAACACAACTAAATGTGATCAAATCGACCCAAACGTTTTTTGGTTTTTTTTAATACAGTACAATGCGTCAATGTGCTTGTAGCCAATTTTTGGGTACAAAAATTGAAACAACCTAACGTACGTTTCTTCTCTGTCAGTGCGCTGATGTTGTCACTTCCATCACCTCCAGTACTAAAAACCAGCAGTGACATCACGCCTTTACAACTCGAAGAGACGTACTTCCAAAATTAGACACTGAGCAGATAGAACAGTACGAACACACACACACACACACACACACACACAAAACGTGTTACCATCCTACCTCGGCTGTTGGTTGCCAGGTCGGCCACCTTCTGGAAGGCGTCCAGGAAGGCTGCTACTGCCACAACCGTCGTCCTGGGAAACACAACAGAAAAAAAGTTTGGCTTCCAGGGAGATTACCTGTCAATTATTGGTTCAAAAATTGGTTTCTATGTCGTGTTTATTTTAGAATAGACGTTTTTTAAGCTCTACCAAATGTCTCTTGAGCTCACATCTTTTTTTAATGGCCGGTTGAACTACATCAATTTGATTTGTGTAATTTTTGGTGAAAGTTCCTCCACAGGACAGTGCGCTAATGCTCAACTCAACCTTTTTGTTGCGATGAAAGAAAGTTTGGACATACACTCTACTGTTAAAAAGTAGAGGACAATAAGTAGATTGTTTCTTTGAGGCGCTTGAATGAACCACATAGGAAGACAGTCCCTGAAATCTTTGGTGAACTGAATTATATTTTCACGTGAATTTCAAGTTGATTTTCATGGTGAAATAACCCGAACTGGCAGCACTGGTTGCCTGTAAAGTACGAGATGTTTGGGATTAGTGTTGGCGGCAAGGTAAAGTATATACGATTCGCAGCTAATAGGCTAAAGAATGAAATACAAACACATGGTCCTTTAATCCCATGTACTCAAGCGGTGCCTGAGATGCCAAAACACCCAGACAAACACTGTGTGCGTAAGACGCAGGGTGAGGACGAGGAGGACGGATGCAGTCAGAGGGTTTGTAATCAGCTTTGACCTCTGGTGACCTCTGGCCCAGTGCAGAGTCTCTGGAGACTGCTGCTGATCCTTCTCACTGATAATGGCTTTATGGTGGCATCATTAATCTCTGCCAGCCACAGAAGGTTAATTGAGTTGTGCACGTGTGTGTGTGTGTGTGTGTGTGTGTGTGTGTAGGGGTAGGTGTTTAAATGCCGGAAGAGAGTGTTTATGTGTGGATGTATTGCCCATGATGCAGTGAGGTTCGAGTGTATGTTTGCCGTCTGTATGTGCACACTTTCCTGTATGTACATACAGACTGCGTGTAAACGACCTTCAGTGGTGTGTGTGTGTGTGTGTGTGTGTGTGTGTGTGCAGAGCCAGTGAACCGCAGAGTCGGGGACGAGGTGACAGAGCAGGTGAGCTTGACATTTAAACACTTAACGAAGGAGACTGATTGGATTTTCATGAGCCCAGGCTGCGTTTGTGTGTATCACCGGTGCCTTTTAACGTTTTGCCCACCGTAACGGCCAACAAGTAGTAACATCAGCGGTGGAGTTCGACCTCAGAGAGAGGAATGAAATGGTGTCAAATTTTAAGAAACCCTGCAGAAAAACGCGAACACAGCATCTGAAACGAGTCCTGCAGCTTTATAAGGGAGTTGCTTTGGAGCCTGGAGTTCAGCGTTTCATTGCAATAAATGCCGGAACAGAGCAACTGATAATCTTACTAGTCCCCCCCGCGCTTCTCCTGCCACGGCAAGTCGAGGTGTCTGCCGTAAGAGGGGTCGTCGGAAAACGGTGAAGAAACGAGAGTAGTCCGACAGTGTGTCTTCGGAGGGCGAAGAGAGGAAGGTGAACAGACGTTTGACCGGGGGGGTTCCTCTGGCTTCCAAGCAGGAGCACGACAGAGGAGGTCTGGGAACCACAGAAGATCTAAACTCGGGAAAGGGGAGTGGAGCTTGGGGGGAGCTGAGGAGGGGTCATCAAGCATCAGCAGCTACAGTAAAGACACATTCCCAACCAAGACTATCACAGAAAACTTTTATTTTGGCTCTTTCTTTTCCTCACTGAGAAACCAAGAAACTTGTTTTGTCCTCGAGAACCCGGCGCATTTTAATCTCACGGAAGTTTATCACTGTAATGTGCTGGGTCGCTGTGATTTGTGTGAGGGTCGCGTCAATGATTGCACTCGAGGTCGCACATGTAGGATAAGGAGGAACTGTGTGTGTTACCTACGGTGCTGGCGAGAGGTTAACACACAAGCAAATACAGGGACACTTCTTCATTTGTGTGCGTTTTATCCATCACTTTCTCAAGTAGAGCCGTCTCTCTCTTCCTGTAGTTACCAGAGCCAAAGAAAAACCTACCTGTGTGTGTGTGTGTGTGTGTGTGTGTGTGTGTGTGCGTGTGTGTGTGTGTGTGTGTGTGTGTGTGTGTGTGTGTGTGTGTGTGCAGAGCCAGTGAACCGCAGAGTCGGGGACGAGGTGACAGAGCAGGTGAGCTTGACATTTAAACACTTAACGAAGGAGACTGATTGGATTTTCATGAGCCCAGGCTGCGTTTGTGTGTATCACCGGTGCCTTTTAACGTTTTGCCCACCGTAACGGCCAACAGGTAGTAACATCAGCGGTGGAGTTCGACCTCAGAGAGAGGAATGAAATGGTGTCAAATTTTAAGAAACCCTGCAGAAAAACGCGAACACAGCATCTGAAACGAGTCCTGCAGCTTTATAAGGGAGTTGCTTTGGAGCCTGGAGTTCACCGTTTCATTGCAATAAATGCCGGAACAGAGCAACTGATAATCTTACTAGTCCCCCCTGCGCTTCTCCTGCCACGGCAAGTCGAGGTGTCTGCCGTAAGAGGGGTCGTCGGAAAACGGGGAAGAAACGAGAGTAGTCCGACAGTGTGTGTTTGGCGAAGAGAGGAAGGTGAGACGTTTGACGGGGGTTCCTCTGGCTTCCAAGGAGCACGACAGAGGAGGTCTGGGAACCACAGAAGATCTAAACTAGGAAGGGAGTGGGGGAGCTGAGGAGGGGTCATCAAGCATCAGCAGCTACAGTAAAGACACATTCCCAACCAAGACTATCACAGAAAACTTTTATTTTGGCGCTTTCTTTTGAGAAACCAAGAAACTTGTTTTGTCCTCGAGAACCCGGCGCATTTTAATCTCACGGAAGTTTATCACTGTAACGTGCTGGGTCGCTGTGATTTGATTGTCAGCGTGATTGTTTCGAGGTGCACATGTATAGGAGGAACTGTGTTACCTCTGTGCTGGCGAGAGGTGCACACAAGGCAAACACATTCATTTGTGCGTTTTATCCATCACTTTCGCAAGTAGAGCCGTCTCTCTCTTCCTGTAGTTACCAGAGCCAAAGAAAAACCTACCTGTGTGTGTGTGTGTGTGTGTGTGTGTGTGTGCGTGTGTGTGCGCGCGTTACCTGAGCTGTGACTGTAGTTTGCTGGCCTTGCTGATGAAGTCGTCCCAGACGGGGTAACTGCCCTGAACAGAGAGAAAAGAAACACAGAGGAAGAACAAGATTTGAATCACATCGAAACAACATGTTTAGAGCAGCAAGTTAAAAATCATACACTGGGCTGAGCAGCAGTTGATGTACAGGCAGAGCATTGTGTCCAGTCTGTTGTCCAAAGTGTGTGTTGAACTGTTTGTGAGCTCCTCCTTTACTCTACTTCAGACTTCTCTCTCCCAGCACCAGCTCTGATACGGAGGGTACATTTCGAGAACCAAAGCCAGTTCCCTTTTCCTTTTTTTTTTATTTTAATAGTACCATCTATAAACCTCACCGCCTGGAACCCATTGGTGTCATTATTTCATGTTTCAGGTCACGTGAGGCTGTAACTACGTCAGAGCTCAAATGATTAGTTGATGAATCAAGTAGTCGATTAATTTGCGGTTTTTTTGGGCGGCTAGCCAGACAACACGAGCAGCCTGGAGTCCGGGGAAAGGTGATGGGCAGTTTTTTTTTCCTTTGTGCCAAATGTTTTTATTCAAAAATAATGAGCTACCCTGCACCAGGTGACCTGTCTTAAGCTAAACTGACATCCGTTATAGGTTTGCGCGGATTTTAAATTCATTCATCTAGAAGGCTGATAAAACTGTGTTGCTGCACTGTATTCGGTGTGGACTGATCATGTCTGGCCAATGCCCGACCCATCCAATACCGTCAGTGTCTGTGGTGATAGAATTATAACAATACTGATGAGAAACGGAATCGTGGTTTGGAGAAAAACGACCACTAACAGCAGCACTAGTGTGACCACCGATCATCTCCATCATGCTCCTATTTGTTTACAGTAATTCTACAGTTTTTTCCTTTTTCCTTAACAGCCACTGCAACAGGCACACGGTCGGCATTTTCCCTTCATTTCACTCCACATTATTTTAACACATAACCCTGAGCATCAGACACAGCAGCAGGCCAACAGACAACAAGGAGACGGATCAATATCACAGATCCATACACCCCAGCCCGGCCCAACCCATCTAGAGGAGGCCAAACAAGCGCCCCCGGGCATGCGAATACAGTTTGGGTCCACTGACTGGGTTCAGTACGAGACAGATACAAAGACTGAGAAGCCGAAAGGCTGCGGTGCGGTACTGCCGGATGTGTGTCCGGAAGGGAGGCTTTCATGGATGTAAACAACGGGCCGCTGCAGCCAAAGACACAAAGACAAGAGACTGGGGTTCGCTGCTAATGTCAGCAGGAGTCCCCCGATGTTTTCAGGATGGGTGGGGCTTTTTTTTTTTTTTTACTGCAGCGAAAGATCTGAGGCGTCTTCACTCGCTGGATTCTGTGGTCTAGACTCTGAATCCTGTCGCCAGTTTCGTACAGATTTTACTTTACGGTATCAGGGAATCCGATACAGCAGCAGCAGAAAAAATCAGCTTTTAAACAATGACTTAAATGTCTCTAACACAGTCTTAATAAAAACTGAAGATTATGGCATTTTATTTTCAAGTCTACTCGTGAAGCACGTTGTAGCCGTGTCTCTGAAAGCTGCTATAAAAATAAATGCAAATAAATCCCTGCACTTTTGCTCTGGGGCTGTATTTAAGGTCCAGGCGAGCCAGTGAGGCTACACATGTAAGCTGGAAGAGAACGGAACTGAATCGGGAAAAACAGGCCTCGGGTTGCGCCCTTTTTGTGCACAATCTGACGCCGACATGTTCTTGAACCCTCCTGATTACAGCCGTGATCCTGGTGTCCTCTGAAGCCTTTGGACCGAGGATCATCAGAATAAGTAATACCAAACTAGTATGACATAGTCCAAGTGATACTGAACCGAATTCACAAAGACACACGAATGAAAAAAAACTTTATCCTTTTCCTTTTTTGTTTTTTTACTATTTTGGTTTGTTTGCGAACGTGTTAGAAAATGAGCAGTAACATTGGGATCTTAGTCATTGACACAGAGGGAAGCGTGAGTCTTTCTGCTTTCAGGTTATTTATAGTGATGTCAGATGGGAGTGAGAAATCGACAGAACGCCCCCCCCCCACGTTCGCACCCCAGGTTAACATGCTCAGGGTGCGAGGGAAGCGTGAGTCATTATGCGGCCGGCGTAGACAGACGTAGCGACAGAAACCGAAGCGCGGCCCCGTCTCTTCCGTCAGGTACAACACCTACGCAATACAACGCTTTCGAGTGGCCCGCGACAAAATACTGGACTGCGTCTGAAACCGCAGTAATTAGTCTTTCTTACTGTTTTGTATCGTATGGTACAGATGTTTGCATCGAAGTTAGTGATTTTTTCAAGTCTCTTTCCGCACGACAATCACATGGCATCTGCACGTTAAGAGAAAAGTTCCCCTTACGCTGCGACTGTGCTGTAAAGAGATCAAGAACCAAATCCACATTATTGTAAAAACGCGTTCTTGAAGTACAGCCCTGGCGAATATCCGTCTTCAGCAGATGGCGTTTGCCAAACTGAGTGTGACTTTCCAACGTTAACGCCGTTTTAGTAGAAAATTCCCTTTCCCCTGCTGCGCCGCGATAGAGGGATACTTCATGTTGTGCTGCCGAGACAAAACACCAGCAACACGCCCGCATGTGACAAGCGGGACGAGGAAGAACAAATTATATCTTATGCTTAAGCAAAAAAAAAAAAATACCACTGTGAAGAAATACAGTTCGAGTAAAAGTAAAAGTCCCGCATTTAAGATTTTACTTAGGTAAGAAGTATTTGCCTCAAAATATACTTGAAGTACCAAAAGTAAGTAAAGTACTCATTATGCAGACTGGCACATTTCAGGATAATGTTTACTATATTATTGAATTATAATTATTGATGCACTGATGCATAAAAAGCACTTAAATAGTGCAGCTGATAAAGATACAGTATACTGCTGAGTGGCTTGTAAATGTCCCCACTGGGATCAGTGAAGTCTTAACTTAACCTACAAAAAAGAAAAATCACATCATCATTTATTCGTTGATCATATTTTGCATCGTTAATCTGAATCGGCAAAGTAACTAGTAACTAAAGCTGTCAGATAAATGCAGTGGAGTAAAAAGTAAGATGTTTGCCCCTGAGCTGCAGTGGAGTAAAGTCCGAGTAGCTCAAAACCGTAGTGGAGCAGACTGTTGAGACCTCATACTGGCTTTAGCTGCTTTTAAGAATGCTTTATGAGACAGAATGAGGACTGTGGATTTTGTTCGCCATCTGCTACACTGAAGTCACGCAATGAGGGGACTGGTTTCCTGCCAGTGACTCTCGACACAGACATGGCGTACCAGCATTATATTGGGAGACACTTTCAAATCCAAACCTATTGTCTGATATTTCCGCCCCCTGCTCCCGCAGAGAGCCGACGGAGCCGCGCTCCTCTACTACACCTTGTGGGCGTCGCCGCCTTCTTTTTCTTTTTTTTTTCCAGCGTCACCATCCTTCCTCTCTAACGGTGCGGCTGGGTGTGTTCAGCCTTGTTCTGTTTGCGAGAGCGATGCCCGGCGTCATCGCCTGGCTACCGTTGCTACGGTAACGCCGCCGCCGCTGCCGCTGCTGCTGCAGAGAGGCTTCAGTCGGAGGAGGGGAGGGTCACACGTGCAAGCATCCTCACCCACACACACATTTTTCTGTGTCATACATTTGCCTTCTTTGTTTCATATTCAATTCACACACACTAACACACACGCCTTTCCATTTTTCTCTTGCTCACTCATTTTATCTTTCGCTCTTTATTGCTCATTAGTCATGTCTTCTCTATTACGCTGTCTATACAGTATATATATATCCACATCTCATTACATCCTCTCTCCCCCTCCCCTCTCGTTCTCTCGGGGACACGCACCGAGGCGAGGGCAGGGCCACCGCATCTATCAGTCACCGAGGACGTAAATTGTCACCGTGGCAACAACCAGAGGCAGAGGCAGCGGCTGTTTGCTTCCCCCCTTTGTCGCTGATCGTGTCAGATAACGACACAAATCCGACTCCTCAAAGTTCAGCATAACCGTGTTTTAATGTGGTGTTAAAGCTAATTAAAAAAAAATTTAAAAATAAAAAAAGCCAGAGGGATCAATGATCATTTGCATCGTATCAGTACTTTACATTAATTCCGTGGTCATATGAACCGTATTAAAAAAAATGCATTTGATGATCAGATTGTCGTATAATTGATGGTGTTATATTAAAAACTCAGTTACACTTTTAATTTATTTACTAGGAAAGAATTAATATATTGTCTTTAGATCCGAGTCCTACTTTAGCAAACAAGCTTCCCCACTAAACCTCAAGAACCAGAAATTCAAACACACACACACACACACACACACACACACACACACCTACTCCAGTAAAACGTGGATTTCACTTTTTAAAGCTAGAACTTCACCTGACACCAGATAATAAACACATCAGAGTTCTACAGAGAACCGAGCGGGAAAAGATCCGACGCCAGTTTAAGTCCACAAAAAAAAACCAAAAAACAAAAACAGAGTGACCCATTTGGCCAGGGTACCAAAGCTCCGTCCGTGAGGTTTCCATGACGATCTTGATACTGGTACACCAGTTACAACAGCAGCCCCCACCCCCCCCAAAAGAGAGCGGGATTATTTTAGCTCAGAAGTGATTAAGACCACGGCTCAGTTCAAGATAAATGGTGATTAGCATTCAGCTAATACACTCAATGGCATTAACCCCCCCCCCACACACACACACACACATCCTCGTTTTACTATATTCGTGGGGACCCATCACTGACCTACTACTACCCCCTTACCCTGACCTTGACCTGATTCTCACCTGAATCTCAAAACTCAATTCTTAATCCTCAAACAGCCTTTTAAACTTGTGGTCCCCACCAAGCTGTCGGACCCTAAAGTTTGCATAAACCCCTCGTGGCCTTGGGCAGACGACGAAACTGGCGACACCTTGTGACTCCCCAGTCACCTCACAAGTGTTTAAGCGATTAGTGGATTAATCAACGAGCCATTTGTTTATGTCATTTGTCAGCAAAAAATGATCCACCCTCTGGTTCCAGATCCTCAACTGTGAGGACTGTCATCTTAAATTAAATATCTTTGGGCTTTGGACTGATGGCGAAGATACTTGAGGACGTCACCGTGGACACCTGGACCTAAACCTAGCCTGCAAGAAATCGCGGCGCCCAGCGAAAAGCAAGCAAAACCTTATGTGTATATACGTCATTAAACCTGCATTAGGAAATGAAAAAAAAACCAACGTTTGATATGAAAGGGTGAACATACCAAGAATGATCACTTTACTCGGCAGCTCTAAGTAGCTCTTAGCCTCTTTCAGCTCATAGTTTTGGTTCTCGGGCTCCACACATAGTGTGTGGTTGAGGCAGCCATTTCCACTGCTGAACGAGCTCTGGCAAAACCACTTACCCGCTCAGCGCCAAACGGCAGACACACACAGTTTGGTTTTTCCCTTTGGGGGTTGGTAGAGACCGAGCCACAGCTAAAAAGGAGGGTGGAATGCTCCGTGTCTGCTTGATGTGTAAGGAGGCAATATTTTGGTAGCACACTAGATTTCCTTCTGCCGCTAAAAGAACAAAAAGGGTTTAACGCTTTAAACACTGTAGAGATGGTGCAGTAGGCATGTCGGCGGACTGATCCAAATGTCCAGGTGTTGAGCCAAAAGTGGGAAAACTCGATGAAAAAGACAGTTAAAAGGCAGACGTGAAGCTCAGTGCAAAGCAGCTCACAGTATAAGAGCATGAGCCAGTTTCTCCTCCAGCGGAAAACCAGCAGATCAGTTCCACTTAAACGGATGAACAGTAATGTGTCTGCTTCAATTTAACCAGCACAACGATGTGTGGATGATCAACAGCACACGGCCAGACACACACACACACACATCTATACACTACATGTGTACATATGGATATATACAGCATCCTGACCCAGCGGCAGCCGACCTGCAGAGAGGAAATGTACGTTTTGAGGTAGGGAAATGAAAGCGACAAGGCGGTGAGACGCAAATCAAAACCAGGCTCTCGTTCATGTGCAATTACGCCAGGCCCCGCAACACAGTAGCAAACAGGGGCCAGCTGACAGTGAGGATCTGATATCAAAGTGACAGGTGGCGCTGTGATATAATGTTGCTATCAAATGTGTACAAAATGTGTAAAAAACAGAGCCAGCGTTTAGGCAAGTTGTATAGGTTTGAGTACAGAGAATTATTTTTCATATCAATCAATGCTGATGCCTGTACTTTTGTATTAACCACCTGATCATTCCGTCTATAAGATGTCCGAAAAATAATGAAAAACGCCACTTCACCATTTCCAAACCAGCAAACTACCAAGTGGTTTGTTCTGGGCCTCTAACCGGCCTCTGGCCCGATTTTCCATTAAAGCATAGACTTGGATCTTATGTCTGTATAAGCACGAAAGAAAATCAATACCTTATATCAGTGCCGCTTCGTTTGTTATCTGTCCCTGAAACACTTACTTCACCCGCACAGCAAATAAAGGCACTAGTCAGTCCTGTTTTTGTCTCGTTAAATGGGATTATCCACAATGTTCCCGTCTGTAAAATACAACAGGAACAAGGCAGGTACCTAGTAGCGAGGCCTTACGGGTTCCTACATGTTTTGAGAAACCACATTTTATGGGTTCATAAGTTCCTGCTGTGGAAAAAGACTAATACGCTTTCACATCTGATCTCCAGAGAACAGGAAAGGACAACCTTATTGATACTGACAAACAGACGTTTTAACCTGGCCTCATTAATCCAGTGGTTGTAAACTTTTCTCACCGTTTTTCCTTCAACTAAACATAAACGATTAGAGGCTGAATAAAGAGTCCATCAGCTGGGTGTGTAGGACGAACATGCAAACACACAGACGAAACCCTGTGCACGTAAAACACAAGTAGAGGCAGCAGACTGGAGACTCCTCCACAGTGACGCGGTAAAATCTCTCCCTCCGCCTATAGGTTCATGCTAATGGAGCAGAACCTGTCCGACTGTCTGCGAGACACACGTAGGGATTAAACACCAGCTGCATGTTATTTTACCAAGATTATCCAGTCGGCAGTTTGAGATGAAAATAACAATTCTTTTTTTTGTTGTTGTTGTTGTTGCTGTAAGTTTTATGTACATTTTTAAGCATTGATGTCAATGATGTTATGTTCAACTAATGTTTTGCCACAATACAATACAAACCCATGAAAAAAATCCAGAACCAAACAAACATATATATCACATATCATCTGTACTAGCTTAGTTATAATTAGATGAACTGGTGGATTTTTTTTTTAGCATTCGACAACCACAGCTCCCATGAGGCTTTGACGGCGCTTCGGTGTCTGACAGAAGATGATGTTGTTTAAAGCTGACAAAAGAAAGTTGGCGGGTTTTTTTTTTTTAAAACCAGCTTTTCTATTATAGACACACATTTTTGCTGTAAATATGGCAGTGGTGGAAGAAGTACTCGAGTCCTTAACCTAAGAAAAAGTTCCAGTAAAACGATGTAGAAACACCCAATTACATGTGAAAATCCTGCATTGAAAATTCTACTTCAGTAAAAGTAGTAGAAGTATAATCAGCTATATTTAAGTACCAAAAGCAAAAGTAATAATTCTGCAGTAAGACGCCTCCCGTGACCGATATCTGACTCTGTCGGAGATTATTAGATTGTTAATAATGATGCACGGAGCTGGTTTTCACTACTTCACACAGAGTTAGATTGGTGTGTCCGTCCCAACCTGGAGGCCGGGCCCCTCCAAAAGGATCACGGGATAAATCTCAGGGGTTGTGAGATCATCAATGGGAGAGGAAAGGAGAAGAAGAAGAAGAAAAAAACTGGATTCGCAAACCTTTTTTTTACTTTTTTCTGATCTTTGATTTTTGGTGAAATACAGGAGAGTTTTCCCTCTTTGGGCCTCAAACACTGAAACCATGAGAGAAGTTTTGCTGGGAAGTTTCACTTTGGTGGAACTATTAACAACTCCTAGACATCGAGAGCCCCAGCTAGACAAACACAAATACAACGCTTTAATTTGAATTCATCTGAACGAACTGCGTGTCGTTGGCACTTCTTTCCAACCTGATTTTTGAAAAAAGTGACAGCCCTAACATAGTGACATAAAATGAAAAAAAAATGAGTATGGAAAGTAAACCTCTCTGAGAAAAACCCATCGCCTCGTGGGGGCTGGTGAACCAGAGGATGCTTCGCACGCGGGGCAGGACTTTGCCTCGCTACTAAACAGCAGAAGGAGGTAGCAGTAGCTAGCGTTAGCACTGGTCGCCGACGCGTCTGAACAGACGGAGAAAAGAGCGCCACCTACAGAAACAGCGCTCGAACTGCACTGACGGTAAATCAGTGGAAGGCGACTCCCCAGTCCCGCCTGCAACATCTGCCTGACAGATGCATTCTCTAAAGCGCAGAGCGGAAACAGCAAAAAAAATAAATTAAAAAAATCATTATCTCTTTCGACTTCCCAGAGGACGACAAGGAAGGAAAACAACGCTAAACACGAGGCTACGCTCTTCATGTTCCTGAGGCCCAATCGCTCGCAGCTCGAATCAGCAGCAGTCAAGTCTGTAAACACGGCAGGCGGGAAAACATATCGAACGGCGATGTGGCTTTTGTGAAGAGCACGAGGTTGTTGCACCTCACAAAGGCCGAGATGCCCGTTATTAGCCAACAAGAGAAAACAGATGCACGAGAGAGGATGAGCGATGCGGAGGAACGAGAGGCGGAGCAGAGCGAGGAAGAAGAGGCAAGGAAAAGGAAAGAGAAGAGGAGGAGAGAGGCAGGAAATAAAAGAGGAAAGGAGAGAGGAGAGAAAGAGGGGAACGAACTGTAGGAAGAGAAGGAATAAGAAGCGAAGGTGGAGAGGATGAAAGAAGGAGAAGCAAGAGAGGAAAGAAGAGGAGGAAGAGATAAAGGAAGGGAGGACAAGAAGGAAAACACGGGGAGGTCATGAAAAAAGAGGAGAAGGAGTGTGAGAGGAGGAGTGGGGAAAAAAGACAACGAAGAAGGAGAACAGGGAAATGAGGAGAAGGAAATGGTGGCAGAGCAGGAGAAAAGGGGGGGGGGGGCAGGAGGAAGAGCAGAGATAAAAAGGAGGAGGAAGAGAAAGAGAAAGAGCGGAGGGAGGAAGAGCTAAAAGAGACAAAACAGGAGGAGGACAGGAAGGACAGAGAGAAAGAAAGAAAGGAAAGAAGGAACAACCAGGATGAGGGGGAGAGGGGTGTGCCCCCCCCAGCAAAACAACCACTACACCTGTTAGAAACCACCTGTCTGTTATTATGTCACCGTAGAAACAGGTGTGCACGCGGGTGGAGACTCGGTGCCCCTCCCCAACCCCAACCCCCCCAACCTGCACACTAACACCTGAGGGTAACTCCCAGTTCAGTTTGAACCTCGAGCTGCCGCCGGGTCTTAACCTTTGTGTCCTTTTGTCCCCAAACGGGAGGCGAGGCCCCACATCGGGACTCCCCACGACCTGCCGGGCTCGGACCACTCAATGATCCGGACCGGCCCGAGCGAAATGCGGGTCGGTTCTGACACGCGGGAAACCACGTTTACGTGCGGTGGACAGCGTCGGTTTTGATGGGACACGCGGTTCAGGATTTCCCGTCGTGAATCGTTGACAGAGCAGGTTTGCCTCGGGTCCTGGGTGCATCTGCGTCAGACCAGTCCGCACCAGGGGCACCGCCGCTCGTCGTCGCCGCCTCTCGTGATAAATAAGAAAAAGCGCGAGCAGCCTGTCGAACGCTCCCGGAGAGACTCGCTCCGGTGTTTCGATCCCGCACGAGGCGCCCGTGGCTGCCGGGTCTAGCGCGAGACATTTTCTCAACACACCCACCGCCAATGATCAGCACGTTAATGACTGCGCCCGAGCTCTCCGCTTGTCCACGACAGGGGTCAACGGAGACCCGCGGGGCGTGTTGCAGCCGCATTTCACGCCCGCTACCCCGATTTTAACCACAAATCACATGACATGATAACGATCCTCCGCGTTACCTTCATGTCTCCTATGACAGTCTGGAAGAGCCCCCCCAGCGCGCTGCACTCCCTCTCCATCACTGTCTCCATCTTCAGCCGTGTGAACGCAAAGTACGGGCAGCGTCACTCCGAGCTTCTGGGGTCCATAAAGGAGGCGACAGCAAAATCAATTCAAGGGGTGATTTAAAAAAGGAAAAAAAATGAGGGGGGGTGCTCAGACTCCCGCTGCAGGGTTTCCCCGGCTGACGGAGACCAGAACGCGGACGGGAGCAGCGGCGGAGCCGGCGGTTAGTTTCCACCCGGAGCGGATGAGTCCCATGTCCGCGAGGAGAGACGCATGTTGGGGCAGGGAACCGCACGACACCGCACCGGCGGACGGGCTCAACCTCACGCAGCGAGCTGCCGCCGCTACTGAGGCAGACGCGGCCCCGGGAGCGCGCACGGGGGGGACGGGGACGCGGGTCCGCCTGGCCCCGCCCTCGGCCGAGGAGGCGAGGGGTGTAGTTACGAAATTAAAGGGAATAGAGTAAAGAATCAAATAAAATAGAGTGAAATAAAGTAGCGTTGTGGCCACGGAAACGTACGGATTCTGCAAGACGGTTCTTCAAAATAAAAAACAGGCCGAAAGATCCGCAGAACTCAAAGAGATCACATGTCAGATGTCAAACGGGCTGTTGGAGATCTCCGAGACAGGTCCTAAAAATAAATAAAGCAACAAAGAGCCATCTGTGCTGAGTACGAAGAACCAGTGGCCACAAATGTCTTACAGTGTTTACCACTTAAAAATAGAACAGAGGTGAGAGATCAGGAATCTACAAAACAAGCCTCAGAAATAAAGGATCAAGTAAAAGAGTCATCAAGTACAGTAAGAAAAATACCTGGCAAAGTATTTCAGCGTCACTGTGAGGACCTTTTGCCCCAAATAAACTGAAAAATAAAACAAACAAGTCACGTAGGAAAAGGCTCATCTGTCAAATGGTGTTTGTGGGGATTCTAGTGATCTTCATACCTTCTCTCACTGCAACTTCAAGGGATGAAACTTAAGACATTACTTGTTTTTTTTTGTGTCTATTGGCTGGATGACTCCTGGAGGCCCCCTGACTCCACTCGCTGGACCTCAGTTGGCTTTATGAAGCCCTTCGTCCTTCTATCACCAGCACCGTTGCCTTTACGGTGAGTTGGTGCCTTGTCCGTGAAGAGACGGATGTCTGATCACTCGGATGTTTAAAACTACGGCGCCACCTAGTGAGTGTTTCACTGCTTGGAGAAAGTGGGGATGTTGAGGGCGAGGCACAAGGGGGGGGGGGACGACAAAGCAGAGAGAGGAGCACTGGAAGGAATGAAGCGGGGGAGGCCGACCGGGAGAGGGGAGGGACGCTGGGTGGACAGGCCGCTGTTACTCTGCGAAACAGCATGTGAGTGACCAACATGCCGGAGGTGAAATCTGTGATGGGGGGACGGTGCCTGAACTCCCCATCACGCGGTCGTACGTCAGCAGCTGACTATGGCCGTAGCTTGAGTTGGTCAGAGGACCGGACCTGTTTTCCATTTTTCTGCTGTGAATAGACTGTGACGTCGGTTCAGTCTCCGGGGCCGCGGGCTGGACAGAAAGGACGCTGTGTGATTTGGTTCAGTCCCAAGAGCGGCGTCTGTTTCACATACGACGTCGCCCGCGACATTCGCCCTCGTGCAGAGGTCTTTCGTTGGAGGGTCGTCAGGGCGGGTTTGGAGACGAATTCAGAGAGTAGAGCTGATGCCGACATCACAGCTTCACTGTTGATAACCATCAGAGACAACTTCTTAGCTCTAACGCAGTGGTTTCCAAACGCTTATTGACCTGTGACCCCCTAAGAGGTGTCTGCAGCTCCACCAAACTCTTATGCTGTAAGAAATGCACTTTCTTCTGCCTTATTCCTTGACGCCGCCTCAGATTTGTCTTGCCACCCCGGGGAGCATCTTAACCTGCAGGTGATTCTTCCTCGTCTGCTTCCTTCAGACCATTTGTCAGTCGCCATCTGGATTCATGAGAACGTCACCATAAATTTCTAATGCTGACCAGTATGTGAGTTGGAGGACACCTTGTGGTAAAATCCAGTCAGTAAACCTCCAGGAGTATTTTAGGGAAAACACTCCCTAAAGTAAATGGACTGCATTTATGTACGTGTATTTCGTTTCTTTGCGCTTTATCATCGTGTGAATGAAATATGAATGAACGTGAGTGACTCTCTCTGTTCAAGGCTGAGGACTCTGCTGGGACCTGGTCCTGCACTTGGTCCAGACGAGCCACAGAGATGAATAATCGCACTGGAACTATGGGAAACATTCATCAGTGCCGTCAAACCCCAAACTGTCCCCCCAGCTTTCTGTTGATGTGTGAGTTGAGTTTGAACTATTATTTGTCCTGGGCATTTTGTCCTGATGGCGAACCCATGAAACTGAAGAAAACAAAATGCTTGTTTTGTTTTTTTGGTAATGAGATTTTATAGTTGTAGCTTAAGTGGCTGTTCTAAAGCTTTGTTGGGAACTGGTCCTATACCACTATTCTTGAAAATGAAATTTATTTTGGACCGTAAGTAATTAAATTAAGAGAAAAATAAAAAAATAAAAACATTTAAAGAAAACCACAATAGAAAACAAAATTTTCTACTACTACTTTCTACATATTACGCCTTCCTTTATGTATTTTGATGGAGATTATTTGAATCTATAAAGATATTTTTAGAGGATTGTTCAGCCTTGCTGGAGGCATGCGCAGAGTGCTTCCTAGTTTCAACAGGAAACATCACACACACACAAAAAAAGATAAATCCTGTTCCATTTGGACTTTGGTGTGCCTGTAGAGCAGTGGTGACCAACCATGTGCCAAAGAGTTCCCACTCTGAGAGGGCAAACCTGCGGTCTTTTGGCCCCAAAGTGAAGCGCTGACGGACGGACTGAGGCCAGCGGGGCCGGCTAGCTCACTGGAGGAAGACCCGGGATCAGATGGTGAAGCTGGCAGAACTTCAAACAGTCAAAGCGGTGTCATTTTAACCATGGAGAATCACTGCTTAATGACAGGGAGCAACAACACGCACACAAGACACACACACACACACACACTGAATGTCAGTACACAAAAAGCAGCCCTCTGTTATTATCTCCCCCCAAACAGGGGAAGAGTAAACTAATAACAGCTATCAGAGAGAGGGAGAGAGACGGGGGGGGAGGTGAAAAGAAGAAGTGGGAGGGAATCGGCGAAGACAAGATGCTGGAGACTGATGATTCACAGCATCTAAAGCCAATTTCAAAAGGTATTTTATGAGTATCATCATGAACTCTGTACTTCTTGGCTCATATTTTTTTTACATCTTATATCCACATTAATGCACAGACAAATCACATGAGATTTTCAAACGGCAAGAAGGGATGCGCTAGTCAGAGACATCGCTGTGTCAGAACTTTTGATCACTGGCTCATCTCCACCTGCTATAACAGTTTGGTCTGAAGCGTCTGATTAAATCAAAGAGGGTCAGAAGGAGAACAAAAAAAAAAAAAAATTTGGAATAAATTAACATGATTTGCAAACTTCACTCCTGCAATGGAAAGTACATCTAGAACAGTTTGTAGCAAATATATTAAAATGTGCAGAATCACAAGTATGGTTCCTTTTAAAAAACAAAAAAAAACAAATCCTAGACTATGGAACCTGCAAGATTTGATTCCAAACAGTGGCATCTTATTTCACTATTTACAAACTTCTACCATAGAACTAAAGTCTGAAAACTTGATGTGGGATGAGTGGGTTTTAGAAACTTCGGTTAACTTTAAGAATTCAAGTACAACTTGATCTTTTGCAGCTCCAAACTGTCCTAGTGTTATACACTAATCTGCAGTCTCCTTTGCATTATACTACTGTACATTTTACATTGAGCCTCAGGAAGAATCAAACCCCCCCAGCCCTGGCAATGTTGGTACATAGCTCCAACTCACAATCTGACACTAACCAGTATAGGAAGCCCTTAGAACACATCTGTAAACAAAGCATCCACTGTGATAACAAGCAGTTGCTTTCTGAACCGTGAGAAGCCCTCGGCTGTGAATTGTCAGCCAATGGCAGAGATTCAGCAGACTCATGGTTTTGACTTTTGATGCCTGTCCCCTGTAATTTTCCCTTCAGCATGACCACCCACTCTGCCTTTGTCTCCAGTTGGGCATCTGGTTGGTTTTAGTCCCAATTTGAGCATCATTTCTGCAGCTGGGTAGCAAGCATGAAAGCCATGTTTGGAGGGGAAATTGAGTGGTACACACTGTTCTTTAGAACATTAAGAGTTAAACAGCTTAGGGTGGTGTCACCGACAGGTCAAATTTGACCTCAGTTGTGTGTCGTCTGAGCAGGACACATTCAGATTTAGTATAGAAGAATCTTAGTTGAAGTTGTGTCATGAACCTTAGTTTGTACTACTAGTTTACCCATTACCAAGTAGTGTACAACATTTTATAATGTCACTCTTGTACCAAGAATAATGAAAGAACCTAGAGCATAGTCAGACTTCAGTAATACTGTCCCAACATTCTCCAGCACTATTATGCAAGTGTACACTGATCTTGTTACAAATGACATCCATAGGCAGTCAGTGCAGTTACAAGTAGTTTTATTGGATCTCAAGGATTTTGCAGGCCAGGACAAAGCTCCCAGAAGAGTTCAGGAACCTGAAAACAGAAAACACCATTAGCAAGTTTGCAATTCATTACTTCCTCTTGCAAGAGGATTCTTTATTTGAGAGAACCTTTGCAAAGAGGAACTTCTACATTTTTCAATTTACTATGATCTTTACTTTTAAAAAAAAAAAAAAAAAAAAGTTAGCTCTACTTACAGGTAGCATATCAATGACAGATGCCCAGGCCTGACACCAATGACGGTACCTCCTCCTATATGGTCTAGAACCTCTTGGTTCAACAGTCATTTGAGACTCAGTTGGCTGCTCATTAGAGTCCATAGCAACACCTTCCTGGGAAAGAGCAATATCCCACATACCAGCCTTGCTTTGGGTCACAGTTGGCTGCTGGGGCTTGGCCAGGTGGCTCGGCTGCTGGGGCTTGGCCGGGTAGCCGGGCGGCTTGGCCGAGTAGCTCGGCTGCTGGGGCTTGGCCGGGTAGCTCGGCTGCTGGGGCTTGGCCGGGTAGTCGGCAGATTGGCCATCAGAATGCATTGTAATTCCATAACTTGAAGTGATATCTGACTCAAATGTGTCCCCGTTCTGTGGTAAAGCAATATCCCACATACCAGCCTTGCTTTGTGTCACGCTCGGCTGCTGGGGCTTGGCCGGGACGCTCGGCTGCTGGGGCTTGGCCGGGTAGCTCGCAGATTGGCGATCAGAACGCGTCACAATTCCATAACCTGAAGGGACACCTGACTCAATTGTGTTTCTGTTCTGTGGTAAAGCAATATCCCACATACCAGCCTTGCTTTGTGTCACGCTCGGCTGCTGGGGCTTGGCCGGGACGCTCGGCTGCTGGGGCTTGGCCGGGTAGCTCGGCTGCTGGGGCTTGGCCGGGTAGCTCGGCTGCTGGGGCTTGGCCGGGTAGCTCGCAGATTGGCGATCAGAACGCGTCACTATTCCATAACCTGAAGGGACACCTGACTCAAATGTGTTTCTGTTCTGTGGTAAAGCAATATCCCACATACCAGCCTTGCTTTGTGTCACGCTCGGCTGCTGGGGCTTGGCCGGGTAGCTCGGCTGCTGGGGCTTGGCCGGGTAGCTCGGCTGCTGGGGCTTGGCCGGGTAGCTCGGCTGCTGGGGCTTGGCCGGGTAGCTCGGCTGCTGGGGCTTGGCCGGGTAGCTCGCAGATTGGCGATCAGAACGCGTCACAATTCCATAACCTGAAGGGACACCTGACTCAATTGTGTTTCTGTTCTGTGGTAAAGCAATATCCCACATACCAGCCTTGCTTTGTGTCACGCTCGGCTGCTGGGGCTTGGCCGGGTAGCTCGGCTGCTGGGGCTTGGCCGGGTAGCTCGGCTGCTGGGGCTTGGCCGGGTAGCTCGGCTGCTGGGGCTTGGCCGGGTAGCTCGGCTGCTGGGGCTTGGCCGGGTAGCTCGGCTGCTGGGGCTTGGCCGGGTAGCTGGCAGATTGGCGTTGAGAATGCATCTCAGTTTGATAGTGTGGCTGTTGTGGGTTCTGTCTGGGCTTTGAAGGACTCCGTGGGTCAGGCATGTAAGTAGAAACACTTCTCTCTCGACTGTAGCCACCTACTTGCCTACCATAAGAACCAATATAGTCTCCAGCACCAGCGGGCTTCACTTTCTCAGATGAACTGCTGTCAGGGTAGCTGGGTCCAGAGCTACCCAGAGAACCTCCAGGCTGGACAGAGCTCTCATAACCAGAAGAGGCTAAACCTGGTTTGTGGCCACTTGGAAAATCTTCAGCCACCTCAAAGTAAGGTTTATTGCCAGTGGAGCCTCTCATTCTGTATGTCAGTGCTTTATTTTTATTTATTTTTTTAAAAGTGAAAAAAAAAAAAATTTAAAAATTGGTTATTCTTGATAAGTTGCTAGAACTCAAAATGTGTGTGTAGAATTAAAACCTTACCATTTGCATGTGGCCCAAAGGCTATTAGTGAGAGCAACAGAACCCTGGAAAAATAGAGACAGTGATGTATGAATAATAATAATTAAACAAACAAACAAAAAAAAAGTTATTACAACAGGATATTTGTGAAAATAAAGAAAAAAATGATCTTACCTCACACAAAATCCAGAGGCCATTTTTGAAAGCTAAAGCCAAACAGCCTGTGTAGCGTGTGCTGCTTGGAGGCAAACAACAAAACTAGAAGCTACAGTTTCAGCTTTGTGACTGCTGCAACCACAGCAGTCCTTTATATGCGTTGGGAGCTGAGTTGACCGGTCATGTCTCACACTGATGAAATGATTGTCATCAGGTTTGATGTATCAGCCACGCCCTCTCTGACAACCTGGGCAGGTGTTTGGACTTTAGCTAATTGGCCACATTTTACCTCTGTCAGCCATAAGAACCCTTTCAATTCAAATCAATTCAATTTCATTCCTATAGCAGCCAAATCGTAACAGAGGTTCTCTCAGGGCACTTTTCATATAGAGCAGGTCTAGACCAGGACTCTTTATAGTTACATTTACAGAGACCCAACATTCCCACATGAGCGAGAACTTGGCAACAGAGGCGAAGAAAAGCTGCCTTTTAACAGGTAGAAACCTTGAAGACTAATAATAAAACTAATAATTATAATAATAGGATGAATAATAGTACTAACAAATCTAAATCTAATAATAGTAATGATGATAATAATATTTGAAGCAGTGGGTGTTGAGCAGGATCATGACTGCAGTTTGTAGGCCTGTTTCAAGGGTCAGTTCACCCAACTCCCAAAAACATTATTTTCTTTCTGCCATCTAGCCATGTGGAGAGATTTGGTTTTATTTGTTGAGGTTGGGCATATACACCTCTGAGATTTCTGCTGCAACCCAAATACATAAGAGGTTACGTTTGATTTTGTCTGTGGTGCACAACGAATTGAAAATGAGCTTAAAAAAGGATCAAATATGAAACAGCGACATCTCCTCCCACAAACAATGTCTGGATAATCCACAGAACATGCTGTCAAATGGACTATTTCGTGGTTCCAGCTCCAAACTGTGCTCTGATCAGATTGTTGATGTGAGCTAAAAAAAAAAAGTATTTTATTTAAACATCCACGTTAGTGTGTAATTCAGACACGGATGCAACCTGTTCTTTTTTTGCTGATGCTGCGAGTTGTTGTAGGACTTTGTCCAAAGAAATATGCTTCCTTAAAAACAACAAAGGCAAGGAACTTTATAACACAATGCTGGTGGTTTTGCCTGTTGAAACTTGTGTATTTTAAATGACTGACGATGATTTTCCAAAGCATATAAACAGTCTTTCGATTGATTTCCTTCCCTCAAGGCAATCATTGATTTTAGGACACTATACTATCCTTTTTTTTGCTGCAGGAATATTAGATGTGGCATTTTAAAAACACAGTCTCAGCCCTTAAATGTACTGATCTAAGGTGGCTGAAGTGACCCATGTCAATGTAATGGAAACTTCTGGCAGGGGATATTCACTATTTACTTCTCTAGACAGAGTCAGGTGGTTCCGGTCTTGTGACCGTGCTTAACAAGTATATAGAGAAATGTACATCCAGCATTGTAGGTGGTGCGCTGCTACTACTGGCAGACCTTGGCCCCTATCATGTAGTTTCTCTCTGTGTGGATGGTATGTTTGAATAAAAGCATTAAATTTACCCTTTGTAGTGTGTCTGAGAAGAAAGACGTAGCTGACAAAGATGAAATAAATTTTATTAACCATCACTCATTTTACTGACTTCAATAATGTCATGCAAACACAGCTTCCTAAGTCACCGCATTACAAAGAAGCAGCATGCCATGCAGTCATGAAAAAAAACAAAAAACATCATCACGAGACACCAGCTAGATATTTTTTGCATTTTATAACTCAAAGCTAAGTTTAAACCATGGTGGCATAGATCCATATTAAATATCTTCACTTCTGCTAGAATTTTAATAGAGAAAAAGATACAAAACTGCGGGAATGTACTGCGCTCATGGGCATAAGATAGGTAGATACGTGGTCTTTTTACCATCAAACTGAGAGCCAGTGAGGGAGCGGAAGTCACATGGGAAGCAAGAGAAGAAAGGAGGGAGAAAAAGGTACAAGATGGAACGTGACAGGTCCAAAAGAGAGGGGGGGGAGAAGATGAAATAAGCAGCGGAAGGAAGGAAAGAAGGATGGAAGAGAGGAGGTAGCAGAGAACAGAGATGGAGGAGGCATGGAAGGAAAAAAGCCACATGTATGAATGTTGTGAGGGTCCGTTAGCTGAGTTTGAGGCCGAGGCAGAGAGCCAGCTCGTTCTTCTGGATCTTCCCATCTCCATTGATGTCACAGTGACCCATCAGGGCTTTCCTGAGCTTGTCCAGGTCTGTTCCACTGATGCTGGGCTGGAGGAGAGGGTTTAAAGGCCAGAGGTCAGTGCCTGCTTAACTCCCGTCGGTTCAAAATTTCTCACAGTCACTGAACAAATAACGGCTGCTCCAGAATAAAAGTCTGCTTAAAACAAAATACCGGTGCTTGTACCACACAGTGGTTATATTCCCCGAACCGCTGGAAGGAAGGCTTTTAATGTGAAAAGTGATAAAGGAAGTGTTGGGTTTGCATCTGTGTAAACAGCAGCAACAGCAAACTAACATAACAAATGGCAGGAGACTAAATTGATAAAATATGATCAAACATACTACACATACTGGGGAAATGAAAGTAGAGACGTGTTACTGATAAGACCTTTTAAAAAATGAAACACGTGCTTGTCTCTTCAGTTGAAGTCATTAAATAAAGGCCGTCTATGTTCTATGTGTTATGCTGCCTTCACTTTTTCTTCAAACATCATGATGTGAAAAAAGTTTCACCTTCACCAGCTCCATCATATCCTTGACAAATCCATCCACCTCAGGACCCTCCAGTGCACCTGTCTTACTCTGCACACACACACACACACACACACACACACACACACACACACTTTTACATAGTACTTTTCAAATCAAGCTTACAAAGAGCATTTTTGAAAAAAAACGCACACAAAGGACACATAGATGGAAAATCACAGTGTAGCACTTGACATAAAGCACATTGTTACCTGGTAAAGTACAAAGATAAAAGCCTGCATCTGATTGTATATATGTTTGAAAACTTCACTTTTAGTCGCCATCACCATGCCGTACAAACACACATTCACACACCAAACATTCAAGCACTTTGTAAAAAAACTCCCTGCTCACTCTGGTCAGACAGGAAACAAGAAGAAAAACTCTTCAACCCAATACATTCTCACTGGGAAGAGACACAACTGGGAACAGTGGAACATGTGTGGGTGAAACGAGTTATCAAAACAGATAAATTCAAACTTACAACATCGTAGTGAGCAAATATCTTCTCAAAGTCTCTCTTCCTGTCCTCCTGACTGCAGGCCTGAGACCAAACACATCAGCGACAAAGACAAGGAAAAGTTGAGCATGTAGCGCTAAATATTCACCGAAAGCACAAAACATTAGGACGACCAGCTGTTAACATGTAAACACGTGAGAGCATAAAATCCAGTTCAGTGATAAAAAGGAAGATTTAGGTGACAGGGAGCAGACAGAACACTTCAAGCTCAAATCTCCAAACTCACGTCCATCTTAAACTTCAGTAAGAAGTTTTCTTCCAGGGCCAAAATTCTGTTGACAAGGGGAAAAAAAGGGAGTTTAACGAATTTAAAAATGAAATATTTCATATTTGAAAGTCAAATCAAGAAATCTGCTTTAAGAAAATGACTGCAGCTTAATGGTAATGTCGTGTCTTTAGAGACAGAATTGTCATGATTAGTACATTAGCTTGCCTAACGGCTTGTAGTACTTTCTAAATGAATTTGTACTCCGATATTTTTCTCTGATTACACAGCCACGAGCAGATCGTGGCTCGACTCAGAGAAAAAATTTTAAAACCTCGTGGTTCTTCTGGTCACATGACACAGAGCAGCAGTACCTGGCCAGGTCATTTAAGTCCAGTCGGCCATCCCTGTTTCTGTCAAACATCTTCATCTTCAGGGAGAAAAAAACAAAAACCAAAAAAAGGTCAGAATTCATTTATTATTCAGTGACAGACAGATAACCCACCACCCTGCCCGTTACCATGGTGTCAGTGTACTCCTCCAGTTTTTCAGGAGTGACGGACTTCCTGTGTTGGAGGAACAGGTCCTGAAGGAAGCCCTGAAGGGACAAACAAGACACAAAAATAAGAAGATTCCCCAAAACCGCCGCAGGAATCTCTCCCGGGAATGTCAACACAGAACTGTTGCTGGGAATCACGTAGTTCCAGAGAAAGCACAACGTCCTGACCCAAGAGATAGTAATTGACACGTCATCAAGATATGATCCAATGTTTGGGTGTGGAGCCACAAGTGCCAGTTATTTTCACTATTCCTTATTCTGCTAAATTTTTGGATCTATAAAATATCATAAATAATGTCAAATGCCCTCGAAAAAAAAGAAGCCTTGGAGATTCCATTAATGAGGATCTGACATTTGAGCGTGTAAACGCATCAGTCAGGTTTGGAAACGATTCTCTGTTAGTCGAGAATTATGGCCAGAAAGCAGTAGCCAAGAGCGGAAATCCCAGATCCAGATCACAGTTCACAGGGGTCAGAAACGTCCTCCGCACGAAAACCGACTGGATGCCATTTGACGTGGGCTTCTCTTACAGGACACATCTAAACTCTGCAGTTACCTTGAGCTCCATGGCTGAGATGCAGCCGCTGCTGTCCGTGTCGTAGTTTCTCCAGATCTGCACACACAAGACAGAAACATCAGTGAGAATACAATAAATGTCCTACCGCTAAAGACGGCGTCTGGCTGCCGCAGTGTCCATTACACCCTCCGCTAGTCAAATTCCGAGTATACTTCACAATTTTTCTACTTTTCTGTCCTCTGGGAAGAGCAAACGTTGTGAGACCGGCCGAAACATTTTGGTCTCACGGCGGTGCTAGAGAAGGGGGCCCCAGCAACACCAGGTGTCCTCCTCCGGAGACCACCAATATTGGCATCACATTCTGTGGCAGTCTGGTCAGCGGCTGTCCAACCGATGTGTGACTATACTCACTGAATGTCCACTGTCCTCTACTCGACCTTTCGCCCTCACCCTCATGAACTCCACGCTGTTGTCCAGCGGCGTCTCTCTGCGGAACAGAAGCAGGAAGTTTTCCTCCTCTGGCAGCATCACGGCGGCCAGCTGGAGATAGAGGATTTACATCTGTTGTTACTAAGGAAGTTGGAACACTTCTGAGGACCCAATGCTGAAAACATCTGTTGATCTGTACGCCCCAAACGGGACGGCTCGGAGGAGAAGGTAATCGTACCTCTTGGATCTGCAGGCGTCCGACAGCGGCGGTGTCATAAGCAGACACCGATCTCTCTCTCAGTCTCTGGATTTTGTCCTCAGTTATGTCCTCTCTCTGAAAACAACATGGACACACTATACTTTGCTGCTCCTGAAAGCCTTTCTCAATTAAAAGGTACAATTTCAGGCCCTGGCTGGCTGTTCTCTGGTATACATAGCTGTCTAGTGATAGCACGTCGTGAATTAGTTTCACATACAAAGAGAGTTATGAAAAACATAATACAAACAAATTCACTGTACGAACCAGAACAGCCCACAGCTGCGTGAGTTAAAGTTTTTACCGGTGGCTTGGTGGTAAATTAAACTGACGGCGAACAAAGGTATCACTGCAGTGATGACTCAAACCTGACGACTAAAGAGCACAACTTTAAAACCCTGCAACTTCAGTCACTTCGATATTTCCTGCTATCACGACCGTTAACATCCAATGAGTTTTCCTCGCAGAAGTAGAACGTTTCTGGCTCTGGCGGCCCCTGCGGTACTGTCGGAAACCGCACCGTGGCAGGCAGAGCTGAGCCGTGGGCGTGCTGCCCCCTTTCCTCTACACCCAAGAGGCTGCGTTTCATCCGTTTATCAACAAGCAGGTGGGGAGGGACTAAACGCCAGAGTGCAGCCTCGTATTTCCTCTCTTTACCTTCATCCCAAGTGTTTCCAGCATGTGCTGAAGGAAGGCGTCCAGCTGCTTTCCTTCGATGTAACCGTGATCTAAAAAGCACAAGCAGGCGTCTCGTCAGTTCAGCCGAACACAGCAGCACCAGCCCAGGACGTGATGGAGGAAGAAGTCATGTCACTTTTACGAAACTGTCACTGTTCGCGTGTGGAGCCACATGCAACCTTTAGCCTTCTGAAACGAGAGAGTGAAATCTGTGCATTTTTTTTAATGTTAAAAAATATAAACACAGTGCAAAAGCAGCAACCGAACAGCAAACGGTAGCTGGATGGTTGAGTTTCAAAAGGTCACCTCCGCCTCTGACAGGTATAAATTCATTTAGTATTTTAATTTTTGCCTTCATCGTTAACTGATTCCCTGCTTTGGCCTAGTTTACACTCAGCCATCTTTATGATGGACAGCTTATTTAGAAGAGAGTTTGGTTCCAAAAAGCATAATTATCCAAACATAATGTATCAAGTGCTACAAAATAATCAAATACCAGGAGACAAATCATCCCGGGGTTCATGAACCACATCGTGTCATCGAGATGGGAAGTTCACTCTCGACTTTGGAACCACACCGTCCGAGGAAGATGGTGCGATACAATCGAAGGCTCCGGAGCAGCTACAGTATACGGACTTTGTGGTGAGACTTCTCCGCCAGCCACTTTGCATATTTACAGGTCCCTCAACAGTCACCGTAAGGTGGCTTCCATCCCGCCCCAGCTGTGGGGGGCAGTGTCTTGCTGGAGGAGGTGGTGACTGAACCGGTTTATTTACTGCTTTTTACTCTGCAAAGATAAACCTCAGAATGCACCTGACCACATCAATTAGCTTGAAATGTCTGTAATAAACGCAAGGAGACACCAATTTAAGTTTCGCTCTGGAGCCAGACCTTGTTCACTCATATCATGTTAATAAAATGCTGTCATCTTAACGTCTGCAGATCAGATGCTTCCCACAGCAGGAGCCAAATATAATGTGAGATATGTTACGAAAAATGAACTGAAGTCTCTGCGGTAGCGGTTTGAAAATGTAAAGAAGTGCTTACAACGCTTTTAACCATCATGTAATGCAATAACAGTTTAACTGACGTAACAGCAGTCTGATAGCCATAGCAGGAATTTATAATTATCCATTTATCTATAGTGGTATATGGACATTAGGGAATTAACCGCTCTTACCATCCAGGTCGAAATGTTGCCAGATCTGTAAAAAACCTGCGGCGTCCAGCCGGTCCAAGGCACTGTCCATGGTGCTGACGAGCGCTTCCACCGGTCCGAGGTGGTGGCAACGAGAGGAGAGAAAAGCAACACGGGAAAAAGCTTCTTCCGGAGACCTACTAAGGTGTCAGAGAGCGAGAGATGTGATCTTCGTTCGGATTTCGCCTTCAGGTGTCTCCTGAATTCAGCGAAATGAGGGAAGAGAGTCTCGACAGCTTGTATATAACGGGGGGAGGGGCGAGGGAGAGAGAGATAGAGGAGGCAGCGAGAGAGTCAGACCTAGTAAAACAGTATTTATTGGTATGAACATAGAAGCACGGAAATACCTGACAGCTTGATGTCACATTTCAAGGCTTGTGGATCCAAAGACATAGAAACAATAAAACACATCATCTAACTGAATTTTTAAAAAAGGCACTTTTTTTCCCCCCTAAAATAACAAAAATAATTTTCCAATAAAATGAAAAACCATCACCATGTATCTGAAATGAAGATCCAGGCAGATTCAACAGCACGTTTCATTGATAATAAATCCGATTTTCTGTTCATAATACATCATAAACCCACGAGTTTCTGCCTTCAGCTCTGATTAAAAACCCCATTTACTCTATAAACAGAACCTTAAACAAACGTAAGTTCATATTTACATTGATACATAATACATTGGTAAGTGCAGCAGTACTTGATTAACAGAAATCAGTGTGTAGTAAGGCATGAGATGTTAGGATACAGCAGCAGTGTTGACAGCAGAATATATGAATTATATATGAATCTTTACATTTTATGTTATAGCTACTGACCTTTTCACAAAGGACATGTCTTCTGTGACCAAAGAAAATTTCAAACGGAAGTTTTGGCTTTTGAGGGAAATAATCTCATCGGTTAAGTGAAACCTCAGTGGGTGGAGCGACGGAGGAAAAAAGTGTCAGCTCCTCTCCGTCTCCCCCCCACTGAGGTTTCCGCCATGTTTGCATCACGCAGGACGAACAGTGGCGACGGAAGACGTTCCCATTTTTGTGACTTGCACGCATTCGGGCCACTGGTCGACGCCGGACGGTTGAACGATTGCTCGCTCGGACTTGCCAGGTTTAAAAACACAGTGCGTTGACAGTATCGTGCCATGTCCTTTAAATTTGGGCCGAACAGTAAAACTTTGGCTGACGCGAGGCGTCTTTCGAGGTACTACAGAGCACCAGTTTGCATATATGTGAGTTTTTCAGTCATAATTGGACTGTTAATAATTGGATTTACAACCCGGGAACTCTGACATGAATACATTTACTCATTTACTCAACCAATAAAGTTTTTTTGTTTTTTTCTTCCTGCAGCTCAAACTGTGCCATCTTACAGAGCCATATTCATATTACAACTCATTTTCTTAAAATCAGCAAAAACTCTCTGCTGATGGGAGTCAGATGATTTTTCTTGACTCCACTTCAACAGTCCCAATCTTACCCTGTTTTATTTCAAGAGACAGACACTTCTTCTTCACAAAGAGGAACGATCTCAGCACATGGACAGAATCATTTCCGATTTTTATCAGTTCAGCTCTTGAAGCTCTCTTTTTCTTGCAGTGTGTGAAATGTCTTTAGTTTGTCGGTCGGGTTTCTATCATCATCCAGAGTAACTCGGGTGACCTGAAATATTTTCCAGTCATGAGCACGAGGAACAAATGTTTTGAATAACCTGCCTCATCTGTTTCAGTCTGAATCAGTCAACTGGGCAGGGTCACGTTGACCTTTTGAGATATCAAACATCAAAGATTGGAACCAAGAGCTTGAACTCTCTTTGGGGTTTTGACATTATTTTGTTGTTCCTCTTCTGGAGAGTTGCAGGACATTTGTGCTACCAGCTGCTCCTAATTTTGGCATTTTCTAATTTGTGAAGAGTCGGCCGCGCCAAGTTGGGGAGTGGATGTTTGCAGGATGAAAAAAAAAACGAATCTGGGACTTCTTTACCTTGAGAGTCGCATCTCCAGATGACCTGCTGACAGAGCTCACTGACTTACCAGCCACAGTTTACCTGCAGAATGTAGGTAAACATTCTCCTCAGTGCTTTGGACTAACTGAGCTTGTTATAGCTGGACCTGGTTATCAAAGCGACCCCAGATTGTCTCTGCACCATCTGGTCGGCTCTTTATGGTCCTATTAGAGCTGTCGATGGAGACGGTAATGGAGTTGTTTTGGCGTCCATTTGGCCAGACAGCTGGACTGATCCATGGTTTGGGAAACTTCTCTGGCAACAGCATGACGTGCAAAAAGTTTTACAGCGTCCCCTCTGCTTACATGTGCCTCATCGGAAATTATAAAAAAAAAAAAAAAATCCAAAACCAAATTATCCTCCACTGTGTGTGCTTTTGACTGAACGTATGTGATTTGTCCTCCTTAAAGTTTCTCTGGTGTAGAAAGGACATTTGAGCAGGATTTAAAAGACCATAAACATGTTGCCGGCATTAGACCGAAGGAGCGTCTTCACCGGACTCCTCTGATTTGTTGTCAGTCTCGAGATCCGCAGCCGGAGTTTGAATCTCCTCCTCGGCCGGACTGAGATCTGTGTCTGCCAGAGATGGAGGCCTCACTAAAGGGAGAGAGAAAAAAATACACATGTGAGAGAGAGAGAGAGAGAGAGAATGGGTGAAACAGGTGGACTAAAACAGTAAAAGATGTGTTCTTGTCTGACCAGGAAATTAAAGTCTGATCATCAAAGGAAAAATAAAGTAAGACCCTGAAAGTAACAACAATAAAAGCAGGACCTGAGGCCACAAAAACCTAAAACTGACAATAACCGGGGAAAGTAATGATGACTAATACACCACAAACATTTCAAATCCTGAAACCGAAAAACTCAGCTTAAGTCCAAATAGGATAAATAATACTGTACATGACTTAGCGACCAGAGAAAAAACCTTAAACTAGGAAAAAAAAAAAGAAAAAGAAAAAGACAGAGTCAAATAAACCGGCTCTGAATCTATGAGACGTGGGTTTAGTCTTGGACACTACGGAAGACGACTTCAAAACTAGAAAGCAGCAGCTGTAGTCTTTCATTCTCGGCCTGTGCTTGTGTAGGATGAGTTTCTCCTTTTCAATCTGACACACAGGCCACTGTAATAGTGCTTTTGATGAGGATTTCATATCATGATAAGGAGAAGGCTGAAAATCAGTGAGTCGGTCCTCGCGTAATACTAACGAAGCACTGACGGACATTTCCTTTGAGAAACGACCTATTCCATTAAAAACAGACTCCGGTCTCCCTGTCTGGAGTCTCCCTGTCTGGAGACCCCGCAGCACTGGTTCGTGATGGTATATATAGTTAATGCTTCGCTCGGTGAATCAAATGCAATGTGAATATAAGAGCGGCGACGACTGGAACCAGCTTAACCTCAGCACGCACTGTAAAACTAGCCTGGGCCGGTGAACCCTGTCGCCGGGCTGAGTTAAAATTATGAGGCAAAGTTTTAAACCACTTTAATATCATGAACTAGTTATTTGACGCCTCAGTAAAGGATTGAACTGCAATTGTTGCGACATTTTGACTGAGAAGGGATTTATTGGATGGACAGAAATGTGATTAGTCAAACCGTAAGCAGGGAGGGACTTGGTGCGCTCCCGGTCGTCCTCCTTGGCAGTAGGAGGACTGGCCGAACTCTTCAGAGACGACCACTGTCTGTCGCCGGCACCAGGCTCGGAACCCGCTCCGGGTGGGTCAAACGCATCGCCACCGTCTCCGGACAACTCAACTGTGGGAGCGGGAGACACGAGGAAACTAGTCTTTCTGTGTCCTCAGGCAATATTTCACCAAACACACGCACTTATTTGAAACCGACAACCATCCACAGTTTGTCCTCTCTGTGTCACTGGTTTGGTGCCCAGATGGGGCCCTGGAAACAACTGGGACTGAAAGTAGGTAATTAAAATAAACAACACAACAACACACAGGGGAAAAAAAAAAAAAAAAAATCAGAAGACATGCAAATATATTATGTGAAGGTTTTAATCCAAAAATGGGTGTTGAGACTGATTTACGTGATTAAAGACTGATGCAGAAAAAATGAAATCAAATCCTTTGGGTTGGTGGTTTATGTCCTTGTTGTGGTTATGCCCTGTGTCCAAACCACGTAACTGCACTGCCTTAGTAAAAACAAATATCTTAACGCTGTGGTAACTGACTCTGTGAAACTAAATACACTTTGTCTCAGTTTGTCAGTGAGAGATGAGAAAATTGCCTTTTCTTCTCGTCTCTTTGATTTCAGAAACGCACGCGAAAGACAACTTGCCTTTCTGATTACACAGAAGAAATGCGGTTTTAGGGAAAAACACTGAGTTCCTCTAAGCGTTAATTACACAACTCGAGTGTTAAACCACAAAATCCCCCACTCACACACACACACTGACACTTGGACATGTCAAGTGCAGGCTGGGACTGAACGCATGTGTGTAATGGACCTTCTGTGTGTGCGGTGTGCCGAGGCGTCGAATATGGCTCCGAAAGCGTTCATTAGGCAAGTTGTCACCTGTTAGATTGAGGGTAACGTTTTCAGCTCAGGGGGCACTGACTCATGCAACCTTCATCATTAAGAAAGAACGTAGAGGAGGGAAATATCCCAGCAACCAAAGCCGTCGGTCAACTCGGCGCTTTTCATCCTTTCAGTGCTTTTGGAATCGCTCAGAAGCGTTTTCCCTTTCTCCTTTCATTCTATACTGTTTTTGGATGATGGATTTGTTTTCAACATGGTTAGTTAATGAAAATAGAAAACGCAGGGTACAAAACATATTACAGAGTTGTTGCGTTCTCAAAAAAATGCTGGAATGCTAAGCAACAAATAAAATGACTGTTAAATACAAGAACACTGAAAGAAGAAATAATCAGCGTGTGTGTTGAGCATTGTGACATGCATTCATATTGTTTTACATTGCTGTTCAAGAATCTATCTTACTGAGGCTGAAATGAAGGTGACAGATCAGTAGCTTGTAACTTGTTGAGGCCTAAAGTAGAAGCCTCAATATGAACCTAATATAACACTAATAATAAAATATCACGGAGCCAAAATGACACACATCGGGTACATCATGTTTAAACATGAAAGGCACTTTAATATAATGACAAAAACGATTGTTCTGGGCTGTTTCACCAGGACACTTATCAGTCGGTTGTCTTGAAATTGTTTGTCACTGTGCTACGGACAAAACAAACAGGATTAGATACCAAGTTTACAGTGGAATGTGGAATTAAAGTCGATAGAAATTTTGCTGACTATTCTTTGTAATTTGAGCCCTTTCTATAGTTTATTAGAATGAAAGTGTTTTTAAACTAAAAAATAATAAACAAGAATAAATATTTAAAATTGAACACATTTGAAAAAATAGGAACCAAGATGCATCACAACTATTATCGCAACTAACAAATCCTTTACATCCTTTAGCTGAAACTGAGCTGAACCCCCCTTTTCTGTGATTTTGTTCCCATTAGCAACGTCATCTTCAGTGTGGAGTTGCTTCTTAAAATACTATCTACTGCTATTGCTGCAACCGATGTCCTGTTTCCAGAGGTCAAACAGAGATACTGACCGTCCAGTGGAGACGGGGGTCCGGCAGGGCTGCTGCAGGTGCTCTCCTGCTCCTGCTGCGATGGCGCTCTCTTCAGGCGAGGAGCGGGAAGTGGTCCTTTAGCAGAAGAGCTGCCAGCTGGAGCCTCGGCAGAGTCATCTGAGAACCAGAGATCAACCAAACGATGAAACAATGAACTGATTCTCAGTGCAAATCTACAGATATGGGATTCAAACTACAATCCTACTTGTGGTAATAAAAACAGACTTTTAGAACCAATGGTAGCTTCTCGTGACTGTCTGATACCCCAAAGTTGATAACAAAAATCGGAGAGCAACCAGTGGTGATCGTCCCATGAGGCCGTTTGTATGTCTTTGCCTACCCTGAATATAGGAGCTGCTTGGCCTGGGACTGGTTGGACTGGTGGGACCAGAGCCGTGGGTCCCCAGTGGGAGTTTGGTGGCCTGGGATGGAGGCGGTTTGGGGGTGATGCTCGGTGGTTTGGACCTGGGAGTCGGCTCTGGTCTGGACTCGTCAGTCTCTGCTGGGACAACGAGGTGGATGTCTGACTTGGCTGCAGGAAAATGATACAGACAGTTTAGGAGTCCTGATGGGAGAGACAACTAGTCTTATTTTACCCGGGACTTGATGAGTGTTTGAACTCTGGGTTGTGGAGTGTGAACTACAAATTGTGAACATTTTACATTAAACTCTCACAGTCATGAGGAGACAAGGTCAAAAGTTTTCGAGATACAGCGCGCATAATGAAGATCCAGCATTTAACCTACTAAAGCTACCGCTGGGCCAGAGGCAGCAGGATATTAAAGAAACTCACCTTTGTCCCCATCTGACTTGTCCAGCAAGGACGACGACTCAGACTGAAAACAGAGGGAGAGAGGGCTCATATTATAAGGCAACTTCACTGAACGTAGGACTTTGTGTATTCTTCTGACTTGAGTTCACTTCAGTTTTCATCAGCACATGGCTTACTAAATTATTTAAGTGAGTTATTGACAAACCCCAGCCCTCTAACTCTATGTTTTCAAGTTCTTTTTAATGTGTTGTTTTAATGTGCTATCTGAGAAAGACAGACGATGAGGAATGAGACAATTACATGTATGTACCACAAAAATGCAAAACAAGCTGTTTTTAACTCCCTCCCTTCTTTTCAAAGGCTGGTGGGTTTATCTATCTGATTGCATCCACATGGGAACACTTGTTTGATGTGTTTATTTATTTATCATTCTAATCATCTTTTATGCATAAAGGTGTTACTCTTTTATGATGTTTTTACCACATGCAGTGTAGTCAAGCAATCCCATATGGTTTCAGTTTTACGTTTGTTTTATGTGAGCTCGCCAAAGAAAATTCCCATAGCTTTGAATCTTGACTTCTTGAATCTAAAGGAGCTACTGATGCAGTACGATACAGTCTGCTCTTATGGGCACTGGTCAGCAAAAAACTAAAACAAGCAGCCTGTGGTAATATATTTCAAATCAGTGCTTTTAGACAAGAGTTCAACTTCATGTATATAAGCAGTGATGTGATGTAGCAGGTGCCAGTCAAAGTACGAATGTGTTCGCGTTGTGACTTCAAATGTATAACTTAGCTTGAATTGATTTCTTATTGATCACTCCTCCTAGATTTCCATGTATTAACAGGAGCACGAAGCGCTAACCTTTGCATCAAGGCATCATAAAGTCACATCAAAGCTGCTTCATTGTGTATAATATAAGATATATGTAATGTGTGTATGTAAAATGTATGTTCTTACACTAATATTGAGACATACTGGTATCAGTACTTTGACTAATGATGGACTTACATCATTAGTATTATGTCTGTTGACCCATGGGCCCCACCCACCTTCTTTACAGCCATTCTCTCCTGCCTGGCCTTCATCTCAGCCAGCAAGTCCATTCCCATCACAGGAACACCAATATGGCGGGGTATGTGGGGGTGGTCCTTCCTCTCCACTTTCTCCTTCTTCTCCGGGTTTTCCTTCCTCTCTGGGCTCTCTCTCTTCTCCCCGCTCTCCATCTTCTCCACATTTTCCTCCTCCTTCTCCTCCTCAGCAGCTGGGGGACAGGCCTCCATCTCAGAATCCGTGTGGTTTGAGGACTGAGGCCCGTGGGGCTCCCGATGTGGCTCAACCACGGCCGCAGCATTTTTCACGGGCGGTGTGGGGGATGTGGGCGGCACGTCCTCAGTCACTGGGCTAATAGAAGAGGAGGGTGTAGCAGTGCTGGAGGAGGCAGGGTTGGGTGGAGTGGCGGAGGCGGCTCCGTGGCTCTTCTCTGAGCGGGACGTCCGGGATTTGATGAGGTTAAAGAAACCGCTCTTTCTGGACTCACGTTTCTTATCTGCTGATTCCGGCATGCTTGAGGATGGACCTCTGACAGAAGAAAGTCTGAAGAGGATTAAAAACAATAATAGAACAATATACTTTTATTTCTCCATGCAAGCCAATGAAATCTCAAAGGGTTTCACATTGTAAGGAAGCATCTGGTTACGTCTTTATGCTGATGACACACAACTGCACTTCGCTTTTAATCAAACTGATTTTGGGAGATTATCTAGTTTAACACAAAGGACATTAAAGGATGTGTAGATGAAACCTGAGAAGATTATAAAGAAATTATGTGTTTATATGTTGTGTGCACATCAGCATATTCAAATAACTGTTTCAGTTTAAAGCATGACTCTCACTTGAGGCTGAGTTTAATGACTTTCTTGGTGAAGAAGTCATCCAGACCCTCGTCCAGCTTTCCCATGATGCTGTTCTGCTCTGCCTCTTGTGGCGCCGAGCTGCCAGTGGCCCCCCGCTGAATGCACCGGCGGCGGCAATAAAACGGAAGTATGACAGATGAGACTCAATTACATTTAAGGTATTTAACCTTATCATAGGGAGTTATAACAACTTCAACAGCTGAATTAACTGTACTGTTGTTATAGATTCTAGAAATTTGTCAATCATTACTTATCAATACTAATGTCAAGATCATCACTACAGCCAGCGATATTTTTCAACATGCTGGAAAGGTACTGTACAAGGTATACTGTGATATGATGGAGCTGTTGTATTGTCTATTTCGAATTTATGAGTTTTGGAATAAAATCAAGCTTTAATAGGTCAAACATAAAAAGCACTGCAATGCCCCCTAATGATCTAATAAACATTCTTCACACTAAATTCAACAATAATTCAGTTTTTATTTATGCTATTACTTCTTATGTTGGCGAAGTCACCTAGTCTTTTTGTTAATAGATTTAGATTATATGATAAATGTGAATAAATAAATGTGCGCTGGTGCTGCTACTGAAAAACAATTGTTATGACTGATACTTTGGGGCTCGCTCCCTGACAGAAACCTACAGGTGGTCGGCTGGGCTTTGTCCTCTTCTTGGGTTTTGGTCGTAGTTTGGTGCGATGCTCCAGCGTCTTGTGCACCACCGGCGGCAGCTCGCCCAGGCAGGCAGACTTTGTGTCTGGTGAAGTCTGGGGAGCGGAGAGGTCTCCATAGTGGGTCGACATTCTGTCCAATGGCTGTGAAGGAGGAATAGGGGGGTCCTCAACATGGATAGGCACCTCCTCCAGAGCTTTGTCCAGGTCAAACTCCATCTCTGTTTTGTACAGAAGACATGAAAGTCATGTGGGAAAGTCAAAGAATCAAGATGAATATTTAGTACAGCCTGGTGGTGGAAAACACACTGGAAATAAGGAAAATTTCACATCCAGCAAGTCAGTAATGCCCTGTACAATTACATGGATGAAATATCACAAAAACCATACCATACGAAGAGGCCAACACAAACTGGCCAGGGAGTAGAATTACAGTGAACTTTTATTATACTTTAATCAAAATTAAAATTTAATCATGTAATGTGAAGGGCAGTGACAAGATGCTTAGAGACACGTTGAGAAAAAGGGACAGTAGCCTTCTGAAGTGATTTTTGACAACCACTCACCAAATGCAACAGAGACAGGGCGCAGCATCCTGACCAGAATACTCTTCCTCTTGGATTTAGGAGTCATCTAAAGAGCAAACACAGCTTTTTATCCTTTTATTATTATTATTATTCACATGAATAAGTACAGATTCTTTTAAATGTATGATCATCTTTGCAAAGCATCTGCTTAGATAATGATGATGACCTAGTATTTTTTAAATACCACACTGCTGTCTTCTCTAAATATGCAGAACTCATCACGCATATTTGTGTTCTCGTACCATGCAGGTGTCCATATCCTCCAGCCCATGTTTCCGATCCCGGTCGTGGCTTTGTTTCTGCTCCCGGTCTTGGCTCTCTGGTTCCAGAACCATCTCATCCAGGACCTCAGTCTCCGTCTGAGGCTCCTGATGCAGCAGAGGCTGAGTCTTCCTGATCAGATGGTCGGCCTGGAGACAGAGGGAGGAAGGAGGGGTGAGTGGGCAGAAAGACAAACAAAAAGAAAGACGGACGGATAGAGAGGACACTAACCAGAGTGTGCTGTGATCTGGACAGAGACTCCAGGATCTCATCCACAATGCGATCTGACAGAAGTGATGCCATGCTGAGCTTCACTTCGCTTTATCACAAAGAAAAAAACAAAGCATGCATTAATGAATGACAACACAGCACAACACAGGATAGGAAATCACATTTACTTTTCATACGGGTCT
This sequence comes from Xiphias gladius, assembly GCF_016859285.1. Classification (NCBI taxonomy): domain Eukaryota; kingdom Metazoa; phylum Chordata; class Actinopteri; order Istiophoriformes; family Xiphiidae; genus Xiphias; species Xiphias gladius. Next base: position 23,989,088 of record NC_053423.1, read on the forward strand.
TCAAGCAGATCCACTGCCTAGAAGGCTGAAGGACCCGATCTGAACTGAACCACGTCTAAGACCCAGTCCTGACTTTGTATGAATGAGCATTTGAACAAAGAAGAGAAAATAAATCATCAAAAATTCTTCGGTTTTAACCACTTTTTCTTGACCCAGTTTTGTTACAAACACAAGGCAGGTTCAATTAATGATTCATTTACAGTTGTTACATAATCAGGTCCACTTTCTCTCAGACTCTTTCTGACTCAGGTCTGTTTAATTGATGTTTGATCTATTAGATAATCATCAGGTAGTTCTTATTCCTAACCCTTAAGACTTATAAGGCCTATGAACCCAACTTAAACAAATACAAATCCACCAAAGCTGACATTTCTACCCGCGTCCAGGCCACCAAAGAAACCAACGTTTCCTTGAATCTGTTGGTAGGAGCAGTGAACAGGTCAGTTTTTTGGGTAAAGGCTGTCTCTGCCTCATCACCACCCATCTATATTTAGTCTGTACAATGAGAATCAGCACACGCAGACGTCATAGAAAATCAATTCGTTATGGAAGCACATGACATTTATCTGGACAAAAAATGTGTTTACCACCTTGAAATCCCACATCAGCTGCGGTAACACGGCTAAATACTGGACTTGTTCTCCTGGAAATGCTACTCACGGACCTTTCTGATAATCAACGATAAAGGCAGGACTTTACGACGAAATAACCACAGACTTGACAAGACGTATGCTAAAGTAACCCGACAAACACACACGGCAGGTCAGACCTGATCTTGTTGATGATGTCGACCCCGGACTGCTCCAGTAGCGTGGTGGTGACGAAGCTGCAGGGAATGGTCATCCTTCCCGCTCCGGCCTTCAGCAGCTCCTGACGAAGGCTGCTCCTCCTCATCACATGAGGACACAGACCCTCAGCAGCGTCCACCATGGACACCAGCATCGCCTGCGGAGGAGGAGTCAGTCCAGTTTAACCCTCGTATGTTTAAACTCTGTGTGGTTCAGCATATGTAAGATCACATCCGTCGCTGTTCTCACAGCCGGCTGCAGGTTACAGTGATTTCCAGTGAGTGAAAAGCAGCTTTAGGCTTCTCTGTGTTCAGTTCAGTACCTGCAGCTGTTCGTCCATCACCCTGGCCACCTCTCCGGCCATCGACTCCAGTTTGTCCTGAATAGCGCCGACGCACGCACCCCTGGCCCCCCCACTCCTCAGGTGGTACAGGTTGGGGAGCAGCTGGAGGGATGAGCGAGGTATGGAGAAAATGAGAAAGAGGGACAAAGATCAAGACAGCAATGTTTTTTCCCCTGAGTATTTCTGCGGTCCAAAACTTTTGCTTGACATTAATCTGCATTTTTAATTTTTCATCAATGGAGGCTGTAATAATGTCAAAAGAATATTATCATAGTAAGTATTTGACATGCAGACTAGACATTACTGTTGAACTTCTGCTATAATTTTCAACCTTTCTGCTCTAAATTGCAAAAATATAACTTCAGTGTTTCTGTCAACCACAGGCACTTCAGCTGTGACAGGAACCGGGTTGGGAACTGCTGGTCGCCAGATTAAATCTCAAACTACTTCAAATCCCCTTGAAATTGGGCTGTGATATGAATTAAAGAGAAATCACACAGAATTGGCGATAGGCGACTAGTTAATGAAAACTAATTCGAGCTAGCTGTCCAACTAACCTATTCATTGAACACTGTTGTACCCCCCCATGCATAGCATATGTCAGCCATATATTAAGGTTGATAAGATGTGTTGTTCGCCTTTGAGCTTTGGAAACTCCACCTTGAGTCACCAGAAGAAAACATAAACTCTCACACGCATGTTGCGTTAGAGCAGCACATGTGGCGGAAGTCCTGGCTTTAGTGATGCAGCTCAAGTGTTTAAGTGACACGATAGAGATCACAGTTTAAGTGCTCTTCGCCGAATGTCTCGTATCCGAGTGCTGAACCCAGTCACAGTCTGGGGGTCATGTCTTCTTACTGTCTTGGAGTTCCTGGCGTCCTTCATGAGGTTCTCTGCCACCTTCATGTCCTCCTGAACCGAGTTGGTCTCTGTGAACCGCAGAGAGTTCAGGTGATCCTGCACCTTCACGCACATCATATCCACCATCTACAAACGGGCACAGAAAGGTCAGTGGTCAGTGTCCAAGAACAATTCAGCAACGGGTCTGAGAATCTTGTGTGCGTCGCTGTGCCTGCCTGTTGTGTGGTGGTGGTGACTATTCCTTGCTGCAGCCTGTACGCCTGCTCCTGCAGGTATTTCCGTGTCTCATGGTTCCTCAGCAGGTACTGCTCCATCTGCAACGCAAAACAATACGCTTAATACAACACAATGGAGACTCTACAGCGCTCTTTACAAAGCGTCACAAATCTACATTAAGCCATATGTTTTTGGCTTTTTTTTAAAGGAAGCGCAGTAACCTTTAGTAAGGCGTCCTCTGTCTTCTCTGGGTTCGCCTTCAGCGCCTGAGCAGCGTCCATGATGGGAACAGGCATGAAACGGATGGTGTAGTTCCTGATGGGGAGAGAAATTTAACATCATTTGTTTTTTTTTTCCATACGACTAAAAACGCCAGATCGAGGCTTAAAATGTGAAACATAAAACAAATTTTCATACTCACTTCTCCAGAGCAGCGGCTACGTCCTGTAGACCCTGAGGGCTGATGTTGTTCCTGTCCCACACTACTGTCCTGCAGAGACACACGCACACAGGGGAAGGAAACAACTTCTGAATAAAACAAAGTTTGTTCTTTTCCCTCATCTGTGAGAAAGTTTTCCGACAAGGCCAGGATAATCACTACTCTTTTGAGAATCGCTGACTTTCATACTGACCATATGGAACCAAGTACATTTAACTCAGTAGCCTTCAAAAGACGTTCCCACCCAACCAGTGCCACCAGTTCTTCTTTAGTAATATCTTAAATCAGTTCACAGCGGAGTCTTGATCCTAAACCTTTAGTAAGTGAACATTCCTTTCACGGATTTCTCTCATTTCTGTTGTAGAAAGTACGGACATTGCTTTGCATCTTTGGCTACTGAGGTTTTAACAGTTTTCAGATTTAAATAGTTTCCTCTAAAAGCAACTTAAAACAGGCACCTGACCTCTGTGATCGAAACTGTGCAAGATGCAACCCCGTTTCCTGGCTCACCTGAGTTTGGTGTTGATCTGCAGGGCTTTGGCCAGCATCTTGGCCCCCATGTCCCCCATGGCGTTTCCACTGATGTCTAGCTTGGTCAGAGAGCTGTTGCTGCCCAGAGCGTTGAGGACGATGGAGAGGTCGGCCTTCAGCCTGGAATCAGCCAAGGACAGCGAGGTCAGCGGCTGCAGAGGAGAGAAAACGAGTGGAAGGACTGTACGGGCAGACCAAAGTGTATAAAGAATGTTTCAGTTTTAACTGATGCCCAAAAGTTTCACTCACTGATTCCTCCTCTTGAATCATGTGAACCAGGTTGTCCAGGACCAGAGCCACATTTCTGGAGGAAAATGAGTACACAATCACAATGCAATTTAATGACTAAGCAGTATATTGAGTAAATCAACTTACACGGCACCAAAATAATAGTGTTATTAACACCCTTTCAGTCGTAAGATGTAATTTCACTGACTGCGTTTTTAATAATAAACCAATCCAGCTTGAACGTAGTCCTTGAGGAATATTTTGCTGACAATATTCGCTAAAAGTTGTTCACCCACTTGGACTTGATGTTGCTGAAGTTTTTGCCCAGTGAAAGGTGTCTGATGGAACGGTTCTTGGCCAGCCAGACCAGCAGAGTGGTCAGATCCATGTCCAGACCTGAGCAATGCAGCGCAAAGACATAAACAGGTCACGATCACGGTCAATGCAGCCCCACCATATATGTTCAAAGTCCAAAACGTCCTCACCATTGTCAGAAATGTCCAAACTGGAAATGTTGGGGATCTCAGCGATGCAACCCTCCAGGATCTGGGAGCCTCCTGAACGCAGCTAAGAGCAAAAGAAGGTCCGTTTCTCAAAATGTTTGTCAATACTTTCCAAAGCATACTCTAAATCTTTAGATCGATTTATTACTGTTTTACGGTGTGTTTCCATGTGCTGAGGTTCATGTCGGTTTTACCTCACAGCAGCTGAGATCCAGCGACACGTCACTGAGGTTTGGGTTGCAGCCGAGCCCCAACAACAATGCCCTGCACACAGGAACACAAATCAGACAAACCGGTTTTCAAACACAATCAACAGCTCACCGAGATCAGCGTCGCTGAAGCTTAAAGAAAGAACATTTTACAAAGTCAAAAACCCTCATCCTTTGATGGTCAGCGCACTGATGTATTTAGTGATAAAAGCTTTTAGTTTGCCTCTCGATGAAACCACTTTATTGGAATCCCTCTAGCTTGCCTCTACTGCAGTCGTGATTTCCTGTGTTTCTCAGAATGGCTTTTGACAGCTCACAGAAAACAGGTCTGAGCTTGCTGCCCTCATCAGTGTAAGGCTTGATATCGGATATTTTGTCAAACACTGAAGGTGGAAAAAGAGTCACCCCTTTTTCTTCAGCCGCTTTTAAAGCTGCATTGCATTCTGGTCTCTCACATGCGGCTGTGAGCGAAGAAATGAGTCTGTTTCCTCTTCTCTCCTGGATTTTATTCCTGTATGACTGAGCGCTGATAGGAGCCCTTTCTCTTAATTCTAAGGGATTGACAACTGACATTTATTGTGGTTTCGTTCTCCAACATCAAACCTTTGTAAATATCTGCATGTGACATTCAGCCAACTGTACATGAGGGGGAAGCAGATGCAGTGTTTTGATTCAGAGACGAGAACTGCTGAAGTTTTGAGTTCCCTTCATGGATATCTGCCAAACTCGCTTCAACACAGTTTAAATTTTAGGAAAAGCTCAATTACAACTGCCCATCACATCGACTTTTCGTCTGATGGTTTTTTGGAACTGAGGGGTTCCGTGATTCGTTGTCACCTGTAGGAAAACCCTTTACGATGCTTTGTGTGCCTTGCTAAAAACCGGATTTTGCTGGACGTCTCCTTACTTCAGAGCCTCCAGAGGCAGCTTGGTTCCCGACAGACTGACTGAGCTCAGAGCCTGAGCACAGCTGAAGAACTGCTTGAAGGACGAAGGGATTTCTTTACACTTCCTGTGTGAGTGTGAGAGATGTGTTAATATCAACACAGCAAGAGCACAGACTACGATCGCCTCAACTGCGTTTAAATGACTGTACACATAAACTATATTCACAAAAAAGCAATACTGATTTTTTTATTTTCAGGGTATGTTGGAGAATTAAAATGTCCTCAAAATTTCACTGACTTGATCACTGATAAATGAACAACACTTTTTCCAAAGCGACTTACTCTTTTAATCCTGTCAGATGCCATTTAGTATCTGTCCTAACATTGGAAACTGTTTAGGGGTTGTGTTGTCAAACGCTCAAGTGTAAGTTTAACTTCTTGCCTGTGAGAGAAGACGGCCTTTGACATGTTGAGGACAGAAAGATGCTTCAAAGATCCTCTGAGCAGAGACGCGCACACCTGAAGAAAAACACAAAACTGAACTTTAGCAGAAGATTCTGGAGCACGAAAAACGTACCCTCTTCCAGAATGTGCAGACCACTGCTGTGAGGAATATAAACATGCTACTGTTTATTTTTGCCTACTGTGATTTATTCCGCACAAGGTTTGTAGCGCAGGCAAAAATCTGCTTTACTCAACAACCTGGACTTCGTTACTTTTACTTTGCATTTTAGTTTTTTCTTACTTTAAAAATTGTATCATTTCAGATATTTCAGATCTTTCATTGGCTTTTGGAAAGAAGCTGCATCTGCAAACTTTATTTTATATTTTTTCTTTGTTCAACTTTACTCTTTAACTCAACAACTCAAAGTCCAGTAAGCAGGTATGATATATATATGTGTTTGTGTGTGTTTGTGTGTGTGTGCGTGAGCTGCTTTTACCTGCTCCAGAGAGCAGTCACTGTTGGACAGATCGAGAGTCTCCAGACAGTTTGAGTGACTCAGGAAGCTGTGCAGGTTCTGTGGAGAAAAAAAAACAAAAAGTACACATCGCCGTTTGCGAAATCCTCAGCCCTCATCTGTAAATGTGTCTGTTTTCTGAAAAGCTTTAATGAACTGTGGAGTTGAGGTGAAGCTGGATACGAGAGACGGAGCGGCTGGGTACCGGTAGGTCATCGCCTCTGAGCGAGTTTCCCGACAGGTCGAGTTGCGTGAGGGTGGAGGCGACAACCGGGTTGGCACAGAGAGCCTGACAGAGGCTGTTCACACCTGCAAAAAATCACAAAACATACTCACCTGAAAAAGACTATTCAGGACAAGAATGATGTGTTGCTACGCCTGTGTCTTTTCTGTGCGTTCACCTTTAGGAGACATGGAAGTCCTGCAGAGGTTCAGGTTCTTCAGGCCCATGGGCAGTTTGGCGAGTTGAGCGCTCAGAGCAGCAGCACCTGCAGAAAACGACATCCAGTCATCGAAGTTATTGGACTTTACAGAGCTGAGGGTCTCCCACATGGCCACCAGAGGACGCATGACTTCAGCTGAGAGGACTCTGTAAGACTCAACAGCAGCGGAGTCCCAGCATGTCTCAGAAAGCCACATTTTAAACCACTGGAGATCATTATTCAACAAGGAATAGGAGTAGTAGGGGACCAATTACGACATCTTGTCAATGGTCACGATGCCCAGCTTTTGTAAAATGGATGTGAAAGAGAAGCAAATGTTTCGCACGATGTAGAAGAAACAATAAAAAAAATTCAATATATCAATCTAATGTTGAATATCTAATCAAGACGATCTATACCGTAAAACTTTTCGGGACACCCAGATAACCCGTATTTGCATGCCAAACTTCATCTACCCACTATAAACAGTGTAGGTGTGTGTGTATGAGTGTGTTTTAACCTTTGTCCTCCAGTGAGTTGTTGCTCAGGTTGAGCGTTTGCAGCGTGGAGGCGGGGTTTTGGGACAGAGCGCTGGCCAGTTTCTGAGCAAAATCACTGAGGAAGAGGAGGAGTGGAAATCAAAACGTCACGCCGAGTGTCTCGTCTCTCGTCACACACACTGAATCCAACACGCAAAAATGAACTGTGTGTCCCGGTAGCGCACACGGTTCTTGTTTGACCTCTGACCTTTTGAGCCCAGCGTTGTCCAGCACCAGCTCCTCCAGCCGGCCGGAGCGAGCCACCACTCTGAGGATCTGGTCGCACACGTCTGTCGACTGGAGGGCAGAAAACACACAGCGCGCACAGGCCTTTCAAGAAACTTCACATCGCTGAGATTACCCCGGAGCAAAAACAGACCTGACTTCATGAACATCCTATTGCAAGTGATTTCTGCTTTAGCGACCGGAAGTCCTACGCCTCGTGGTAATTAAAGAAATAGAAAAAGATCGTTTTTCTCAGAAAAAAATTGAATTTAAAACAAGAAGCAGACGGTCTGGTGTAGAGGTGGTTGTGTCAGTGGTGCAGTGTGGTTTCTGGGTAAAACTGAACTGCGTGTTGTTACCAGTTTGTAGTCTTTGGCGGAGAGTTTGGTGAACCACTGGTTGTACTCCAGAGCTGCGATGATCGCCACCAAGTCCCTGCGAGGAAGAATAAAAATAAAAATACTGAGGAGATACAGAGCTCAGCCATTATATTCATGCTGCTTTTTCCAGAAACTGCTGCTAAGTGATGTCAAAGTAACAAATAAAATTAAAAACAATAAAACACAGAAAAACATTGATCTGAAAAAAAACAACCAAAAAAAAAAAACCAACGTACTGCATCGATAAATCTGTTGGTAAAACCATATGACAAATATTCATAATCCCAGAGGATGAAATCCTTTTTCATCATCTCACCTTCATTTTGATCAAAATCTTGAAATTCACAGTCAAAGCCCATCGCACAATACATGATTAATCCAAGGTGTTGAGGAGCGACGTACCTGTTCTCCAGGTGAATAAAGTCCTGCAGGTTGAGCTCCCTGGTGTCCTGAGTGAGATAGATGGTGTCCACATCCTGGAGGAAGTGAAGACGTCAAGAGGTGAGACAGACAGAGAAGCAACAAAGAGCTTTATGATGGTGTGTTCAGGTACAACCCAAAGCGAAACACAGCAGCGGCAGAATGGAAAAGACAAAGACAATGGAAACACGAAACAGATGAGAGGGACTGCTTGGACTTAAAGAGCAGAGGAGGAACAGATGGGACTGGGTCATTAAAAACAGTCGCAGAAGAAACAGCAGAAGAAGGAGAGGTGAAAAACAAAGGGACACAGAGGAAAAAGAAAAACCTATAAGAAAAGAAAAACAACAAGCAAAAGAATACAGGAGGACCATGAAGAAAATGAAACACAAGCGGAAGAAACAGAAAGATAAAACAAATACTAGGGGGAAGAAAACAAACATATATTTAGCGGAGAAAGAAGAAGTAACAAGAAAAAGCAGAAGATAAGCACGTGAAGACATGTCAGAAACAGCAAAAAGACAACAAAGCAGCCGGAAGAAACAGGAAGAACAAGGCAGATGAAGATGACAATCACTTGGAAACGAGAGGGGGAAAAAAGGCAGAAGGTGAAAAAGAAGCTGCAGCAGCAGAACAATGATCCCAGTCTGCAGAACCAACCCATTGGACCTCCTCTCTGTAGGGTAGACCCAGGTAATCACATACACACCAGTACTGATGAGAGAAACCCCCTGGAATGAAGAGTCACATAACAAGAACTGTTAAGCACTTCAATACAGACACTTTGAACATTTGACTCCATATGACTTCAACATGTTGAGGCAAATTAACCGCAGGGTCCCAGGTCAGCCGAGCCCTGCTCGTCCCAGATGGCCTGAAGGGCTGCCGTCCTCTCTGGAGGCTTCAGAGTCAACTTCCTCATCACCTTTCTTCCTTACAGAGAGAGGGACGGCCGAAGAATGAGAGAGGAAAGCAAGTATTAGCCTCTGAACCTGATCTCAATCTTAAGAGCTTCATGAAGCCAGCGGTCGTCACACTTCAGATCTTCAAAGACAGGAAAAAAAAATACTGAACACACACACAAACACACTCTGAAAAATCTGTGCGGTGCATCCCGGACAGAGACAATGGGAAAGGCAGCCAGTGTCCAGGAAGCCCATGCTTTACTATATGGAACAGGCCCCAACCAACGAATAAGGACTAACCCTAAGGATTGTTTTGGGTTTTTTTTGGTTCAGTGATTTATTTTTAAACTTGCAAAGTGTGCTACACATTTTCAGTTCCTCGTGCTATAAATTCACCTCTCTGACTAATGTCAAAGATTTTCTGACATTAGTCATTAGCTGTTGTTTCTTGAAGATGCACCTACATCCCCAGTCCCATCGGCTTTCTCTCATTTTAAACAACCTGTGGATCCCCTTAGGTGGTAATCTATAACTTTACACACGTAATTGTTAATTGTTGCTAATTGTTTGTAGCGTTTTAGAAATGCACCGGATCCAGAATCGTAAAAACCTCCTTAGGAAGCACCTGAATCTTTCCGAGCCCCTGAAAGCCACTGAAGCGCCCCCTTTGTCTCTGTCCTCTCTCTCCCAAGGTCCCTGTGAATACATTTCACTGCTGGCCGCGTGGTACCTACACAGGTGAGCCCGCGGGGCAGATCCGGTGCAGGCAGCTGCCGATGTGAGCGATCACCTCGTCCGCTTCCTCCGCCGAGCCCAGCCGGAGGCTCCATGGACCGCGCTCGTGCTCCAACACCAACTGCAGGGGCGATGATAAAACACAGACATCCCACGCTGTTATTATGATTGGATTTCCATGAGGCGGACTGAGCAGGTGAGTGCAGGCGAAGCTACTGATCCTTGCTGGTTCGGCCGGTTTTGAAAAACCGTCACCAGAAAGGGACGAAAAAGAGAAGACGAACCTGGACACTGCTGATGAAAGGTTGAGATGATTCCTGGTACTCTGCACATTTTGTCTGTGTGAGTGAACTGGCATGTTTGTGTGTGTATCAAGAAGGAATGTGCCAACTCCAAAACACTCACACACACACACACACACATACAGACACAGTACAAACTTAGACGGTAAGTCAGCCTTAAATATTCCTCCTTACCCTTCCTGAAACGCAGGTGGTGTTGAAAGACATCAGTGATTGCGGCACCTGTGTGTGTGTGTGTGTGTGTGTGTGTGTGTGTGTGTGTGTGTGTGTGTGTGTGTGTGTGTGTGTGTGTGTGTACCTGAGTGGGCTTATTGCTGCTGATTCCCTGGATATCCAGGTAGCTGAAGGACTGTTCAACCTGAAACAAGCAAGAAGAGACGGATCAGAGACGGAAGTTCATTAACATTTCAAAATAGTCTTGCATTTCAACATGTATTCATAGAGGCATGGCATGGACGACATGTTAGGTTTTGTTTTTTGTTTCAACAGTTCACAAATGCAAGATTTATGTTTCCCAAGGGAAAACTTGCTCTCCATAACGTCAACACTACTCAGGAAAAAAAACCTAAACTGGTGGATTTGTGTCCTCCTGAGAACTGAAGGATTTTCCCAGGAAACGTTTACCAGACACACACAGCCCCGAAGTGAAATCTTTCAGTGACTGGATGCGGAGCGATTTCAGGTTTCATTCGCACACTCCTAGGTGACTGTCTGGCGTTTTCGTGTATGTCCTTGTCGTTGTTGTATTCCATGATTAACATTCAGATACATTTTCCTTTCCTGTTTTCCCAAAAGGAAGCAAAACACGGTTGGTGCCCACGAAGCACCAACCGTGTTCCAGGACGTATGTGTCCCCATATCCACATACTTTTGTATACTTTTTGATACTGGGCTGCTTTTCCTGGTTTGGGTTCCTTCATTTCCAATGAGGGGAAAGCTTAATGCCACAGCACACAATGGTGTTTTAGAGAACAGTGCGCTTCCAACTTTGTGGCAGAATTTTGGCAAGGGCCTTTTCCTGTTTTTTTTTTTTTTGTTTTTTTCCCATAACAATGACCCTGTGAACAAGGCCAGGTCCATTAAGAAATTGTTTTCCCAGAGCCTTGACCTCGGCCCCCTCCGCCAGCTTCGGGATGAACCGGGGCGCCGGCTCGCGGGCCGGACCCTATCCCCCAGCATCAGTGTTGGACCTCACCGATGTGGCTAAACGGGGACCAGGTCTCCGCAGCAAGGTTCGGGAATCAGGTGGAAAGCCTGAAACCAGACGAGCTGAGGTCGTTATAGCAACAGACTAATGCCCATGGTGTTGGAATGGGTGGAATGCTCAGCTGTCCGCATACTTTTGGCCACATAGTGAATCAAGCTGCACATTACTGCCTTTGCTAGATAAGCCCGACCACATGGGCTTAGCTACGTGGCTAACATTTTTTTTTCTTTAGGTCAGCTAAGCTGAGTCTTGTCAAGCCCCGACTTGTTTTGGAGTTTTGCAGTAGAGATGAGAGCTGCAGCAAAGATTGTTTACTGTGTCACAATAACCTCCATCTGGAAGTCTTTCTTAACAGTCTGGTCACTTGAAACGCTTTGATGAGAGGATCTACATTATGCACTTTATGTGATCAACAAAGCAAAGCCGGTGCAGTCTGAATCCTTTTTATTAAATTAATCAGAAACAGAGATATGCGGAGATAGGAAGGCATCGTTATCGTAAAGGAGCTCAACAAACCCCAGGATAGGAAAAAAAATAAAATCACGGAGACAATAGGAATGTAAGAACACAAGCTACAAATAGTCTGCAGAACAAATGTCTGGAGCAGAGTCGTAACCTCACACACATTTCCCCTAGAGTCCGGAGAGAGAGAGAGAGAAAGTAAAAATAATAGTGGATTCTTAACTCGCTGCCAAAAGAGAGCAAGTGAGAGGGAGGAGGGAAAAAAAAGGAGAAAAACAAGAGGGAGAGAGGGTAAGAGACAGCAAAGGGGAGAGTTACGAAAACGAAAGTGAAATACTGAACGAGGGGAAACGAATAAAAGATACAGAAGTAAAAGAAGAGGTAGAAAAAGACAGAGAGGGACCACAAGAGTGGGAGAAGGAGGAAAGAGAGGAGGAGGAGGAGGAGGAGAGAGAATGGGAGACAGGAAGTTTAGAAAAATGAATTAGAAATGTAGAGAGTGAATTACTGTGACAGAAGCAGAACAATGAAACAGAGCGAGAGGAAGAGAGGGAAAGCAGGAGAGGGCGAAGGGCACAGAGAACCAGTGCCCCCTCCCCTCCTTTCCTTGCCAGCTGTTAAATTCCTCCATTGTCTTTTTTTCACCCTCTGCTGCCTCTCTCTGCTGGGACAGTACACACTGAGGAACAAACCACCCTCTGTTCCTCTCTCTCTCCCTCTCTCTATCTCTATCTCTCTCACACACACACACACAGCATTAGAAAAACCACCGGCCCACTCTGGGACAACAGATCAGGGGTCAGCTGTCAGAGGGAGTCCATCAGATTTTATTCAGGGGCATTTGTGAGTAGAGCTGCTTTGGAACTGTAGCTATCACGTGCGATGTATCACCCAACAGTATTTAAACGTACTTCAAGAGGCGCCCAGGCTGTCGACGGGCAAAGTTTTCTGACACCTAAGTATGTAGACAGAACTCGCAGACCTAAATAGGCAAATGTAGAGCATTAGAACACACAGCAGAGAAATTCATCTCAATGGTACAGAGAGTCCTTTAAATCAACTCTTTGGGATCTGGCGAGATTTGATCTAAAACAGAGAATTCACTCTGTCAAACTCTCATCTCTCCCTTAACTTTGGACTTGCACACATAACCTTTATTTAAAATGAGTAATCTCGTTGAGATCAAGAAATATTTGGCAGACGTTACCCGCAGTCCCTGCAGGCCAGAGGACACTTTGTCCAAATTTGGACTAAAACTGCACCGTGTGTGGCAGTGTGGAATCGCTGAGCAAAAATCGTGGATAAATAAAAGACACATTTATTAATGAACCGTATCAGAATATGGTTGAAACCGCAATAGACTCTTTTTTACTCTGCTGTTACTGCTGCTCTGAAAACTTCCCGGACTTCCTGTAAGTCATCAGGAACTGGGGCGATTCAAGTTTTGTACATACGATAAGCAAATGTCTGGTTAAAGGAACCCTTTCGAAATCTAGAGGAAAAGACTTGGTAGTCAGTTTATTTGACTAACTCCACGTTATGACTTCTATGTAACGAAGCTCTTCAAACTTTTTTGCTTCCAGCTCCGTGGAGCCACAGGCAGAGATGCAACGAGAAGTGTCCTAAGGTTTACATCACTACACCGATAAAAGCTTCAATCAATTTTCAACTACAGCAAAGTAGTTCGCCCGGCAACTGAAGGGGCGGGTCTGGTCCAAAAACGATCACGGACACGGAAAGCGGATGTGGTTTCTGTTGAGACTACACCGGGAATCCACATACATATCCACACCACATGTGTGTGTTCACATATACGCGTTGACACGATCTGAACGGTCATAAATTTTGGGCCCGTGGGAGAAGGCAGATAAAAAAAAACTCTGTCATCTTTCAAAATTTCTCCGGATGTCTGTTGTTTCGAGATGTTATTTCCCACTGCCACAAGGGGTCAGTCAACAGATGGTCGTACCTTCAAAGAAAATAAAGGCGGACTATAGTCGCGCGACCAAAAAGGAAGAGGTCACGATCTGTCACGATTCTGCGCTTTGCTCCAAGATACTTCAGCAGGATGAGGGTTTTGAATCTTAGAGCTCTCACGCGTCCCGACATCCAGAGCTTGTTTCAGCGTGAGTCGACTCCAGAGCCCAGTTTCTCTCTGCGTCAGACTTTCCCAATCATTTACATGGTGTCTGGCCCGATTCTCATTAAAGGAGCAGAAAAAAAAGAAAACCTGGAGCGTTACCCGGGAGCCATTAACATCAAGGCTGAGAAAAAGGAAACGGCATCATTAATTCTCGAACGGCGTTTAACCGTCGGTTCACTTCTCTTTTAAACAATATCAGACTCTGATCACCAATGGATTCTAAAGCAGTTTACGGAGCTTAAAATTAGGAAGCTCATGAGTTCCAGCTTCAGTCTACATGTGAAATGGTTTCTGTGATTCCTAACCCGAGGTGTTTGCAATTAGTTTTACCTGAGGTTTGTTCTTCTATAACGTTCTAGACTCTTTATAAATCCAGAAAGACCACTCTAGAAACGGCTATTTTCTCGTGAAAAAGCACGTAGGTTACTTACTATCCCTTGAAAGCGCTTTTAGCTGTCACTGTTACATTTGCTTTTACGACTGTATTTGTCACTATTTCATATGAAGACAATCGTCACAGTTCACGGCTTTCAAGGAACATTTTGTGTTTAGGTTTTTACTGTTTCCAGCATGATTCTCTCTCTCTCTCTCCCTCTCTTGCCCTCCAGGTTGAACTTTTCCTCCTCTCGCTGCTTTCCTTTCCCACAGGCTGTGTTCTCACAGCTGCATTGTGGGTAAAACTATCAAATGTCTCCATATGGCGGGACCTGTTCTCATCTGGGTAGGGAGACGTAGAGAGAGGGAAGGGGAAAGGGAGGCTTCAATATTAAGTCGGATAAACAGAGAACCGGGAAGAAAGAAATGAGCCCTAATGTGGGTTTATGAAGTACAACGTGAAGGATAAAAGCAGAGATTAGCACAATATATTGTGAGAAGTTAAAACACATGCATCGGATAGTAGGTTTAAAGGATAAATTATGTTGAAAGAAGGACTAAATTACCATGAACACACACACTAGTTTATTTTGCCTCTAACCCACATAAACTGCCGCGCTGCTGGAAATAGAGCACCTCAATGTGGATTAATCCGTTTTTTAAAAATAGTCCCCACCAAATGTTTTTGGCAAATGCCACTCAAACAGGAGGAAACACGTTGGCAAGTTGTCTTGAGAAATTACCGAGCCTCTTCTAAAAAAAGAAACTGGATATTTGTGAGGCCGTCGTAAAGGTTTAGCTCTTCGGTAGGAGCCGGGCTCCAGGCTGAGGGCCTCATGCAGGGAAGTCAGAGAGCACCGAGGGACACGGCAACACACTGCTGGTTTTGGGTCTTTTCATGGGATGTGTTGACAATAAAGAAAAACACGCGATACTGCCACCCCTATACTTTAGCGAGCAAATGACATCAGACTCCAAATGTGCAGGATCATGACTAGTGTACGTGAAAACCAGTCGGTAAAGCTAAAGACATTTTAATAAGATGCTTAACTGCTCACACTGAGTTAATGGGGCAAACTTTGTGCTTTGATACTATCAGACATCAAGTGCCAAAGAAACCCGAAGGCGTCTCTGGAGATGATAATGAATTCTGTTGCACTGGTGATGAATTACAGATGGATGATTGCTAAAGTGCTAGCCTGCTCAAAATGACAAAGCTAGCAGGTTGCTGTTTAGCGGGTGTGGAGTTTTCTGTGTTCACCCTCTTAGTTTAGCATTGTTAGCATGCTACCATTTGCTAATCAGCACAAAACACAAAGTAGAGCTCAGGGCTGATGGGAGTAAACTAGGGTAAAACAAAAAAAAAAAAAAAAAATCTTTTTGACCAGATGATGGTGCAAGATTTAAAAAAAAAAAAGTTTTAAAATTCATCCTGGGGAGTCGTCTCAGATTTCTGAGCCCGATTTCACGACAATCCATCCAACATCCATAAAACCTACAAATGTGGTCATGGTGGCGCTAGGGGAAAAGTCACAGGATTTCCACAGGTCAGGAGGAGTCATCCTCTGGGGGCCATGCATGTCTCTACAAAATTTCATGGCAGTCCGTCCGGTAGTTGTAGAGATTTTCCAGTCCGGACCAAAGTGGTGGACCCGGCTAAAAAACGGAAACCTAACTCACCTGCTTCTACCCGTGGCTGGGTTTTAGAGAGTTTAGGGGTCTGGACTGTGATAGGACTTGTTGTGGCCTCTGAAAAAAGAAACTCGACTCTGGAGGAACAAGCGGCAGCATGTCTGACCAAATAAGAAACTATTCCAAAGAGGAAGAAAGAGGAGGAGTAGGAGGAAGGCAGGGAAGGGGAGAGGAAGAAAGGAAGGGACTGATAAGGGAGGAGAAGAGAAAGAGGAGGTTGAAGTGGATGAGAGTGAGAAAGAAACTTTTCCTTCTGGGAAACAGGGAAAGAATGAAGATGACTGACTATTAGATGTAGAAAAGAAAGAGAGGAGGAGAAACACTGCCACACACACACACACACACACACACACACACACACACACACACACACACACACACACACACACACACACAGACAGAGACAGATATTTACAAACCTTGGAAGGGACCCGAGCTGTCAGCAGATAGGCTCGATGCGACGCCAAGGCCTGAAGACAGAGACAGAGATCGGTCAGACGGAGAAGGACGGAGGGAGCGTCTCACTAAATGACGTCATTAGACACATACAAGACAATATCACTTTTTTCCGGACCTGAGCAGCTAATAGGGCCGGGCATTGGTTGAAGTGTTTCAGTACTAATGCCAGTACCTGCATATTAGTACCGATACAAAAACAGTAGTGTTTCTGAGAAACACTATTGAAAAACAACAGGCCAAGCTTCTCAAGTCTTACGTATCGTCTAAAAACATGGAGCTGTACAGGAACTTTAGTAAAAGTAAAAACCAAAAGTGACATTGTAAAGGTGAGAAAATGGAGTTTAAAACGACGCTTTAAATCAGTGAAATATTTGATAGAAGGATAATTGAGGGTTGATACCCAGACCTGGTCATTTATGTTAATGTTAAGACAAAGAAAATAGATAAATAATAAAAATAAAAATAAATACACTTTCGCAGTGACGGGGCGTAAACGCCAGAAAACCACAGCTAACGAATACAAACTGGGTGTGGGATGAGTGAGCCTGGTGTATACGGCAACATCGGACTAGAATAAACCAGGTTTTTGAAGGCTGTTTGCTTAAATAAAAAAACTTCATGATCACGGTGCGGATGCTGAATTCGCTTTACGTTGCAGAGCTTCAAAATGTTTTTTTTTTGGCCACAGATTTCTTGTACCGCAAATGCAGGAAATAATCCTGAGCAACAACGGGCCCAGCCAATAACATCACAGATACCAAAGTGATTACTTTACATTCTGATACTTTTTATTGTTACGTGTGTTGTGTCAGTCATTTGACATCTGGGGACAACAGATGTTCTCACTTTAACATGGATTCAGTGCGTTTTACGGAAATGGAAATAAATAACCATTAAAAAAAAAAAAAAAATCACTTTTACTTAAAGGCAGTTTGTTTAGAAGAAAAAAATTTGAAAATCAAAGTTAAAAAAACAAAGTTAAATTCATTTTCATCTCAAACTTGTGAGATGTTTGCCGAGTTGTGGTCTGGAACGGTGCAGGTTAAATGGTCCCATCGCACCTACATCACCACATTTTCACTGCAACGAAATTGTAAAAGAAGAGAGAGGGACGGAGGGGAAGCGAGCGGTGGGCGACAGGAGGCTGAGCCGGCTCTGGCGTATGTACTGCAACCCCTTTCACAGAGGAGGGAGGTCACTCAAGGTCAGAGAACAGCCAACAGGACAAGCGGTCCTCTCTGACCCACGGGAGCCTCGGCCAGCGGGGTGCGGATCAACCTGCCTGAGGGGCGGGGCTGTGTCCGGGGACAGTCTGGCAATCTGAACAACCTGTTTCAGTTTACAAAGTCTGGAAACATCCAAGCTCAGGTGTTTCGCAGACGTGGGCGCAGGCCCATTTGTGGGATTGGGTCCACATAGGCAGACCAGATAGTAGAAAACAGATGGGAAATGTTGAGAAAATCTGGACCACGATGCACTGCTGGCAGGTTCTGGTATGAAGTGTCAAAAACTGCAGACTCTCGTAAGTAAATCCTGAAAGTAAAAAAAGTAAACAGGTAAACATAAGGAAGGGGAATCTATTAGGCCTATTAAACCACTGCTGTCAAACACTGATTGAATCGTTTGACAGCTTTCGAGTCTTGGCAGAAACACAACAAGATCATTTTCCACTGGGATCCAGTCATTCAAAGCCCCGTGAAACACAGTTCACCGGCTGTGTTCACCAGTCTTGTGGTTTACCACAATCTTGCTTATAGCCCGACCGATTCTGGATTTTCGTGGCCGATTGATATTGGATGAATAAAGTTTTTTAACGTAAACAAACACCCTCCATATGGATCCCTTAGATTGGCTGTTTTGAAAAATTGTGACCAAGATACAAATTGATTGGGATATTTTACAGATGAAAAGTAGACATGTCGGTGCTCTCTGGTGGACAAACTATTAAACTGGGACAATATTTTCTAAACTAAGTCTAAACTTTTTTGATTTTTTCCTGAACTTCAGTTTCCTGTTATTTATCGGCCGTCATATACACCAACAACGATATATCTGCAATAGGCTGATATCTGTCGATGCACCGGTCTTGCTCTGATGTTGACGACTGTTGAAGCGATAAGTTTACCGCTCAATCAGTCAAATCCACAGAATATTAATCAGCAATAGTTCTGATAATCGAGAAATCAAAGTCAGTTTCAAGCAAAAACGCTCCAACTTTCTCTAGATCCACTTTCTCAAAATGGATTTGCTGCTTTTCTCTGTTTTATATAAATACGTAAAGTGAATATCTCGGGGGTTTCGGACTGTTGGTTGACCAAATCGAGAAATTTAAGCGCTCTGGAAAATTGTGTATATAATTTTCCAGATTTTCAGATATCTTATACACGAAAAGGATAAATGGATGACTTTAGAAAACAGTCAGCAGATGAATGGATAATGAAGCAATCGTTATTTGTGGCACATGGGCTGGAAACCTCGGCCAATCAGCACAAGCTAGCACTGTGCCTGCCAAGGTCGCACACCCAGCTTCTAGCCAATCTGACGCAGTTTGCTGATTCTGGCGCCGGCATCTAGAGGCCGTTAGAGGACTTCCACCTTAAGGCATCAGTGGCTTCCACATCCAGGTGTGATGGTTGCTACTTGGACCAGACTGAGGCTAAGAAATGATGGCAAAAAGGGCGACATCATCATGGAGCCTTCCCTGAGTTGGCTTTTGTTTTTGGCCCAGTCACTGACTCTTCCTTGCAGCAGGTTGCCTTCCTCTGACTGATTCACTGGTTTATTTTTCTTGCAGCGTGTCTCAGGAAAAAGAGTCTGTATTTAACTTTCATTTACACAAACAAAAACAAATCCGCCTGACACGTTAGAGTGAAACATTTATTGCCTCATTTCATGAAATTATAGCGTGGGCTTCTAATCTGCTGATCTACAGCAGAGGAATTCGGTTTACGCCCCAGGGTTTGTGTGTGTCCCGACGCCCCGTGGGTTGCTTTGGGCTGCTTCAGTCGAGTCCTGACAGGAGCTGAGCCGTGGTATGCGGTAAAAGCCAAAGGGATATGTTTAAAAAATGCGTTGAATGGCACTCCCTGAGCTGAGGGGCAGGGGCAGGGGCAGGAAGGGCGAGTGCGATGTAACCAGAAGGTCCAAGGTTTGACTCCTTCGTTTGCGAGCGTCCGCATTCACACGCAGAGAGTTGAGGTGAGCTCACGTAGCTGCAGTTAGTGCACGTGAAACCGGACACCCTGCCACAGTAACGCCCACCTCTTTATCTCAGTAACTCTGCGCAGAATTCATAGAAGAGATGTATATATATGGATGTACGTACTCTTGCTGCGTTACGTCTGACACATTGTCTTATAATTATACATTTTATTTATTTACTATTTTATAGGACAGACGTCTGCAACACCCTGAGTCGTCAAGTGATCAGTCAACATTTACACAAGACTGCCTGATGTAGTAATGTAGGTCTTGCTCAACATGTTGGTAATGTCTTAAATGATTCCCAAACAAAGGAGCACTGAGGTCGGACGGAGTTGTAGCATTAGCTGGAGGTTAGGCCGATGAGAACTAATGGGAAGCCCACACTTCTGTCCACAAACTATTTAGCACTTCCCTGGGACTGTTAGCCAAGGTTTGGGCTGGGCTGGGCTCCTTCATTCAGCCTAAGGGAAATCTCTGTGATATTTTACACAACATTGTGCCAGCAGTTCGGGGAAGGTCCTTTCCTGTTTCAACATAACAGTGCCACGGCGCACAAAGCCAGCCCCATAAAGAAAGGGTTTTTCCCAGTTTGCTGTGGAAGAGCTTGACTGGCCTGGACAGAGCCCACCCGCCACCTTCGGGGTGAACTGGAACACAGGCGGGTCTTAGTGCTAAACATCCGTGCCGGACCTCACTAATGCTCCCGCGGCTGAATGGGAGCAAATCCCTGTAGCCAGGTTCAAAATCTCGTCGAAAGCCAGAAGCCAGGAGAGAATGGATGCACTTGGCTTTGGGATGACACGTTCAACGATGGTTGCATTATTGGGGCGTCCACCTATTTTTTTTTAGTTTCTAAACTATTATGCACAAATCCTTTAAGTTTCGTGACAAATTCGACACTTTGAAACAAATATTTTTCATACTTTTCGGTTAATGTACAAGAAAAAAAAAAAAAATCCTGAATGAGGCCTAGTGTGTGCGCTGTTATCCTGACGCTCCAAAACAGAAGCAAGACAGTGAGAACGCTAATCCTGTGAATCAGTTTGCCCAATAAATGTTTGAAGCTTTGTATCTGTGGAGCTGCAGAGGAAAACACAGACAGACACTGGTCATCTGATCATGACTCACGGTGGCAGCTCCTCTCAGACACAGCTACCGTAGCCACGGCCACTCAAAGTATTTAATAACCACATGCAGCCTTAGCTCGACAGACGTGACGGGCAACGCACCAGAACCCCGAGGGACCGGTCGATCGCGGGGTCACTGAGCGGAAAACTGGCCTCTCGTTTGAGCCGAGAACACATTC
Source organism: Xiphias gladius (assembly GCF_016859285.1). Taxonomy (NCBI): domain Eukaryota; kingdom Metazoa; phylum Chordata; class Actinopteri; order Istiophoriformes; family Xiphiidae; genus Xiphias; species Xiphias gladius. Next base: position 24,009,828 of record NC_053423.1, read on the forward strand.
ATTTCTGATGCAAAGCTGAGCTTTTCTGAGCTGTTATGTCTCTGTGCCGCAGACCAAGAGTCATTTAGATCTGACAACGGTGTTTAGATTCACCGTTGGATCACTCTAATGATACCTCCCATGCTTCCTCTACTGGCCAGTTCTTTGTCCACCCTCTGCCGTCTTGCTGTTTTGTGAGTGCGATGGGAGGTCTCACACATGCAAGTACACTTACCAGGTACAATACCTGGAAGTGTGCACAGAGCAGCCATTTTGGTGACTCTGTTCTTTACTCTTACCGGCGTTGAGACTAAGGAACAAATCACTGATGCAGTTTGTACTTTCTAGAGTAATAAAACTCGTCTCAAAGGAGTTCGTTCTGCTCTGTACTGTCTTGACATCTAATAAACCTTAACTTCCTGGTTTGTATTTATCTTCTCACTCTGACCTGTAGCAACACGCCCACGCCAGTGCAGCTACTTTGATTTTTTTTTTCTCTCCCCATTAGGAACAATGAAATTATGCACTCGTGTAACGAATCAACCTGCTGACCAGTTTTCCTGAGGAAGCTGGGCTGCTATTTTTCAGGCCTAATGACTCACGACTGTAATGACTACTGCAATTTCTAAAAAGGCCGCAACAGTTTCTCAGAGGGGAAAAAGTTTCGGGCAGTTTTCTAAACAAGAGTAACTTTTCTTGTGCTGACCAACGTCCCTTTGAGGAGATTTTAAAGTCAATCTGTGCCGCAGTCACACAAACACAAACCTCTTCTTTAAAGACTGAAAACCAAACAACTGACTAAATTTGAAGTCCATGCGTATTCAGATTTGCACCGTTACTATAACATGTAGAAAACAAGCTGTCACTTACCAGCACTCTGTTCTCCACCTTGTCACCTTTGACCTCCAGCTGGACCTTGCGCCTCAGGGTCAGCTTCACCCTCCGACCCACCGCCTCCCGCACACTCTCTGCAACGGACAGGGGGTGGGGAACAAGGTCAAACGACACCTGAACATTAACGCCACAACAGCTGGGGGGGAATCGAATGACAACCGGTTACAATAGGCAGAGAAGCTTCAGACGGGAGATCTGGTATCGGCTGTGGTCTCCTTTTGGTCCTGTTTAAACCTCCCGAAGCTCTCAGCGAGCTGTGCCAGAAACAGAACTGGTCGCCACACCTCTTCTGCTAAGCAAGGGGTTAATTAAAGGGGAAACGATGCGGCGTTTCATGGCGGATTCAAATTGGGTCCACATAAACAACCCATTATTGCAGTTGTCACTCGAGGGGATTTTTTTTTTTGTCTGACCGCTCCGAGTTCACGACTTTGTAACATGCTCAGTTATTTTTCAGTATGTTTAAGCTCGGGGAGGTTAGGTTAGGCTGCTGCTCTCTCTTCCCCAGCCTCAGCTCTGCCTTAGCCTAATCAGCTAGCACGTGTGAAATGAAAAGAAAAAAAAACGTGCCCTCTGAAAAACGTGTTTCACAAAAAATTCATCTCAAACACGTCTTTGAGTCCCCTGGAAAACCTTTGAGTTGCCGTAGCGATGACTGATAATTTGGACGATTCTTTTAAGTGGAAGATTTTTGAAAAGCTGTAGGAGGCCTGCACTCCTTCCCAATCAATCCAAAATCTCTGCAACAAGAGGTGGTGAATGCTGAGCACAATGGACAACGATTCTGACTAATACTGGATTTTTCTTTCAATTAGTGATGTTTTTTGGGGGATTTTTTTTATTAAAGGCCACTCTGAAATTTACAATATCTAAACTTGATAACTGTTTACTGAAAAACATTATCCTTTGCAGTAACCGCAATAATTGCGGCGTTGATTTAGATTTGCATTATGTCGAGGTTCGGGAAATGCATCCCGCCGTGGTACCTCCATTTCTACTCTGGTTGTTGTCGCTTCTGTGAAGAAAACAACACGGAAGCCACGATGGACTGACGGCTCTTTTCCACAGCGAAACCGTAATCTGGAGCCTCCCTTACACAGAATTCATAAAAAGGACCCTGACATTTTAGATATGCGGCACGTCGCTGAAAGGCAACACTGCTTCGGATTCAGTTTTGCCCGCTCCACGAGCGTTGGCTGTCCCATGTGTAGATATTTAAATCTTTAAATAAATACTCATTCAAATACAAGTAAAGTCGCAGCTCAAACGAACCCACTGCTGTCCTTTACGTCGACTTGGACACGATTCACTTATTTGCTCACGGCATGTTCTCCACCTGAGTCGGCTGCGGCTCCTCGGCAGTTAAACATAAAACTGTGAAGCACAGTCTAAATGTAGTGTGACAAGTATAGTCTACTGTCTATAGTGTGTCTTCCATTTTACAACCCCTGGCGTTATAGGGGAAATCCTTCCACTTTGAACAGAAATGAAAACGAAACATTAAACATTGTGTTTTTCCTCGCACTGACTCGGCTCTGCCTTCACCCTGGGCAGTGGTTCTGGTGGAGCTCCGGTGACACTTTTGACGTTGCCGTGGTGGGAAAATCCAGGGGACAGATGGAGGAGGAGGGGGAGGGGGACGAAGTAGGAGGGATGATGATTAAGTGACGGGCAGAGGGAAAGACAGCAAGAGAGGGAAAGGAGATTAGCGGGAGAGAGATAGAAAGTGAGACATCAAGATAAAGGAAGAGGTAAAAGGAGGGTAAGACAGAGACAAAGAGAGTGTGTGTGTGTGTGTGTGTGTGTGTGCATGGAGAAGAGAGCGCATCAATGAGTATGACACCATGCGGCCCTCCTCCTCGCTGTGCCCGGGCACATAATGAGGTCACGAGGAGGATGAAAACACTGCAGCACGAAGCAGCGTGAAACCCGCGGACTTCTCCCGCTGTCCAAGTCGCTCATTCAAAACCCGGGGGTTGGCCTCTGCTGACGGGCGACTTCACAGCACTAAGTTGCGGCAGGTTCAATCCCAACGAAGGTCTCGGCCTCTTCGCCGTCCGCCTGCGCTGACACTCCAGCGGTGATTGAGTCTGAAATCACATTCACGGAAGCTTTTCCGTTTGCTGTAGCTGGGCCAAATGTCCAGAGCTCGGGGAGCTTTGTGGCTGCATCCCGCCATCAAATTGGATGTTAAGTAGAGTTTCGTTTTCAACTTATGTTGATCCGAACGACAGCGATCTCACACGACAGGTGTCCGTAATGATGACCCACTGTTCCGAAGTCGTGTTGAAACAACAACTTGACAAGTGACTTATTGATTAAGCCGTAAATCGAGCAAAAAGAGCTTCTCAAATGCGAGGATTTCTTGCTTTTCTGTTTTATATCATAATAAACGACGATCTTTGGGGTTTGGGCAGTTATTCAACAGATGTGTAGACTCGATACTTGGACTCGAATCTGACTAAAGTCACCGTACTTCAGACTTGACCTGGACTTGACCCAAAACACTTAAAAACCGCTCCGTTGGTCAGACGAGACAAGCCATCTTAAACACAGCCGAAATGATTCCTCGATCATTTCATTTGCTGATGGAACGAAAAATTCATCTTGGCTCATGAGAATCATTTTTCAAACTACAAAGTCAAATACTTACGAGTCGAATACTTCTAGCCTCAGGGTGGGATTTCCCTGAACACCTGGGATTTTGGGAGGTGCATCTATCACCGGTTCCTGATCATTAGTGGACCACATGAGTACTCAAGAATATAATCAGCAGCTCAATCTCTGATGAAAACATACGTTAATTGCAGCCCTATTTTAGAGATGTCAACTTGGGCCGTAGGAGCTCGTGATGGTTGTTCGTGACTATGTCTTAGCATTTTATGGGTTTGGACAATGAATTCATCCAATAATGATACAATGCAAAACTAATCGTTTGTCGGCAGCTCTAGTGTTCAGGCCAAAGGGGTTAACTCGGACCACAAAATGCAAAATAATGTCCATGTCTTCGCTGAATTTCATCGCCTCACTTTGCTTTGGCATCAAACTGGCATCGGTGCGAGCCGTGGTGCTGACGAGCAGCACCAGGTCAGTCCGTCCCACTAAAACCGGCAGCAGGAGCTGACAACAAAAAGCCCCATTCATCGGACAGTCCGGGGGGCACCGTCACACGGCGCACGGGGTGGTGAGTCAGCCCGGGTTCTGCTTTCGGTTTCTAATGTCAGCCCATCCACAATACTTGTTTCTTTCAGCTTTCAGGGAGTTTTCCAACCTTGGTGCGATCACGTGCCGTTGTTATTCATCCATGCCCGTCAAGATGCTCAGAAAACGAGACACCGGACAGTGGCCCCCCCAAACATCAGATGCCAACAGCCTCAGTCCAAAAATATCAGCTTCCAAATGTCAATATGGGTCAAACTCCACCCGGCCTTGACTTACCAGGACGGCTCAGGTGTTCAGCTACCTTGGCCGAATCAGTGCCACGTTTCAACTCGACGGCTTAGGCTACTTTCTCCAGCAAAACTGCCGTGATTTACGCCCCCCCCCCTTTTTCTCTTTTTGACACTCAGTCATCCGGGCAGTCTTTGTTGATAGTATCTCACAATCCAAAGGAATTTCACAGGACACACCCCTTTCCCAAAGCTCTCCCTCTCCCCCGCTTCAGATAAGGAAGTGGCAGAGGAGAAACTCTCAGGTAGCCAGCCTTTCCCTCGGGGCACGAAAAACCACCGTGTGACTCAAAAGGCAACGAGAACATTTTCCTCAAATGAGTAAAAAAAAAGAAATCATTCCTACATTCCCGTGACCCGTAGTCCCGAGGAGAGTGTACCTGTGGTGGTCAGTAGTTCACGGACACGGTTCATTGGACTTTGCGGTAGTTTTTACCTTCTGCGGTGTCACTTGCGCATTTCGACGCGTTTTCCTACGAGACACTCGTATAGTTTCCTCAGTGATGTGACCTTATGGTATATTAACCTCAATAGTGTGTGTGTGTGTGTGTGTGTGTGTGTGCGCGTGCGCGCGCGTTACCCCTGTGTGGCGCATAACGCGTCCGAAAACCGAATTCCAGCCCCTACGTGGACTACAGTGATATTCCCCGCAGTGAGTTCGTGAGCTTTCGCCGTCCACCTCGACACAGCTGTAACCCCTGGACGCCAACTTTTACCTGCGCGGGTTCATGTTGAGGGCGGCAGCAACGACGACGCAAGTGCCAGTGAGCCGACGTGAGCCTGCCTCACCGCCAGTCCACCGTCAACCGGCCTCAACTCACCGGACAGCTCGCTGGGAATGTCCGTCGTCCCCTCCGACATTTCTTCTGCCGAGGTAAACACCGAAGCGGAGTCCGGCGGCGAGGACGGGAGAAGCGGGTGAACCCGACGAGGCAGGCGGCGGCAGAGGGAGCTCCAGCCGGAGGAAGCGGCAGAAACACGGCCAAGGTGTAATCCCGTTTTCTTCCGTTCGCGCCGGTTACCTGTCAACACCCCGCGTACCTAACTGTTACTGTCTGCATCCATTCCTACATGCCAGCTTACTCTCTCTCTCTCTCTCTCTCACACACACACATACACACACAAAAACAAACACACACACGAGCGCGCGCTACACGGGCCGTCAGTGATGGGAGTGATTAAAGGTGGCGTCAGTACGAGGCTCTGACCCAGAGGTGAAGACAGTCGGTGTGTGTATGAGAAGAAATCACGCAGGCACATTTCCTCCCTCTATTTCACACACACACACACACACACACACACACACACACACACACACACACACACACACACACACACACTATGGTGATCCCTCCTTCTCTTCAGTCCTCCCAAAAAAAAGAAAAAGAAAAAGTTGTCTTTGTGCTGCTAAAAATGGGACAAGTGTGACATCTGGGGACACTGTGCTTAAACTACAATCTTGACCTTAACTTGAGCTCATTTCAGTTCTCGCGCCACTTCACGCTTTTGCTTCTCCACATTCTGGAGGGACAGGTTGCTCTTTTTACTCCACCGCGTAATTGAACATGATGAGTTTACATTTAAAACGCGAATGTCTCCAACCCTCCCTTCTGTAAACTGCACGGACGCTTTAGGAACAGTCTTTGTACTACTGCTTCTTTGTGCACGCGGGGCTTATCTGGGACAGGATATTTTTACTCTGCTACTTTCGCTTAAGTAAAGGGTCTGAAGGCGTCTTTCGCCACTGGTGGTGCGGGTGAGAGCAACGATGTAAAAATACTCCGTTACGTTATTAAAAAGTTGCCTCTCATATAAAATCAAGCTTAGCACACGAGCAGAGGTTCTATCAGGGGTGTATTCCTGCAGTAAAGTATGAAGAGTGAAAGTGCGGCACCGTCTGAGACTCAGAAATGAACTGAAGAAAACGTTTCGGATCAGCAAAGCGAACTTGTATCTACCACGCCTAGCTTCCAAACCTCTCCCCGTTTCTCCGTGGACCAAATCGACGTCCCCGATTTGACGGTCCGCTGCAGCAAACCGCGACGTTCACGAGCTCCGCCGTAGAGGTTTAGCTGCGAGTTACCGCGTGAAGGCCGCCAGCGTGCCGGAAACACGCGGCAGAGCCGAACCGCGAGGTGCTTCGAAGACGGTGGCCAGACAGCAGTTTGACGGACTTGTTGTTTCACTGGATGAGCCTGAACAGCAGGATACAAAAGGTCCTGAGCTGTGAACTCTCACACTCAGTCTCAGGAGCACATTTAAAAGAAATCCCAGATGGATCTGATGTGCCCCTTTTGCTGATCCGATCCAACTCTTTGATCAAGATGCAGTACCATCGCCTTCCGTTTTTATGATCCAGGCCTGTGGACTAACGCCGATCTGGTCCGGTCTTTCCAAAGGTTAAAGCTCCCCCATCGCGGAATGTTTGAGGTATTCTATGTCATCTTACTCTAATATCAGTGTAGCTACACCAGTATGGGCGTTAATATCTTGTCAGGAGGAGGGAACCTGGACGGCCGTCGTCCTCCTTCCTCACTAGCGTCTGTTTGCTCTCCCTGTGTGGGTGTTGTTAGGGGCAGGCAGGCTGAGGTACCGCTGGCTGAGCTGCACTGAGTTTGGTCTCTGGTCGGGGTGGAAACAGGTGGGCTGTGTGGATCGGATTCCGTCGCTAGATGGAGACAAATAGCCAGGAAAAAAAAAAAAAAACCCCACTCCAGCCAGTTAGGAGACCAGCGGGCGCTTTATTGGATCTGGATTTAGCTTTGAACCAAAATAATGTCGTATTGTTTAGACCCAGCAACTTAGCATTTCAAAGAGTTCGCAGTCTTGTAACATCACCCTGATATGACACCGAAAAAGCAAAAGATCGCTCTTTGCGTGCTCCCTGGCTGTGTCCTCACAGGCCACCTTCCAGGTCCGTGCCCCTCTGGAGTTAAATCAATACCCGACCGCTGTGGCTGAAGGACGTTGTGTGGTGTGTTGTTTTTGCTGCACTCTTTTTTTTTTTCTGCCTTTCCAAGGCTTTTGTAACTGGCGATCATGGTATTTTGATTAAAAAAAGCTGCTTTCCACTGCTTTTGGTGATCGTGCTTACAGCTGCTTGGAAACAGATCTTCATGGTGGAGTGTCAGGCTGCTGCTGACGTTTTCAGACAAAATCCCCGGACGGTCAATAAAAGTGTTGCTCAAAGATCAGTACTAGTGCCCCTGCTATTGATTCTACGGATGACGTGATGTTTAATATGACATTTTTTTGGATTCGCTTTTGACAACCTCCGCGCCTCTCCTGTTTATTTAAAGCTTGTTCCAAGCTCCAGAATAAAACAAAATATATGCATATAGAGAACCGAGCTTGGATCCAAACTCATAAGTTGAAATCTGACAGGAAAGTAACAGTGCAGCATTAGAGGTGCCGAAGACTCTGGTTAGACACAGTAGCAGATTGTCCTACAAAAACGAAAAATTCACATTGGGGTTTCGTACCAGAACAGAGCTTGCTTCTTCTCTCCAAACCAGAAAAACCCTCATGCAATCCACCATTTACGTCTAGTATCTATACTGGATTGTGGAGGCGCCATGTCTGCATCCTGCTGCTGGCGCTACCATTAAGTCACTGGCTGCCCTGTACCGCGGTGCCAGTTAATCACCGCTGACGTTCTCGATGCATCCCTATGCCGGTGTGTTCATCTACAGCATAACCTCGTGCTTTCTACATTGCTGATATCTTCGGCTTAACTTGAAAAGTTCATCTTACCAACTGCTTTGAGCCGGCTTTTGGTGCGACGAATTGCCAAACGACTTGAAGGTACAGACGCTGATTCCCCAGAACAGCTTTAAAGTTCTGCTAAGTGAAGTTTCTAATAATATTTGCGACTGTATTTAATTTGTTATTAGGTTCCTCTTGTGATAGAAGCCGTGATCTCATCAAGGCTTCCCCAACAAAGAAAGCTTGACAAACTCTTTGCTTGTCTCGGTCTAATAATACGTCGGACGCTCCCGCGTGTCCTCCGGGAAGAGTAACGACTGCTGTAAATTTACGAGCTCAGGAAAACCGAGGAATGAGCGACACATTTCCCATCAGACGCTTTCTGACACGATGAGATGTGAGCAGAGTTCAGCTTTGTTTTGTTTTACCGCCTCGGGGGCCTTTTCTTTGTTAATGCTCAGTGCACTATTTCAAATATGCCATCGAAATCAGCACAAACTGTTTCACACTCCTCTCACCCCGTCCTCACATGTTGCAATGCATGACTTGTCCAAAAGATGGCGATACAGGGATTTATAGAAACTGTGGAAATCTTGATTCATCTGACAGTTTTTTCCGTCTTCTCCCACCAACTCGGCTTTTATGTGTCACCAAACGTGAAGTCAGCCATATGAAGGAAAGCATTACAACCCTAAATAGTGTTTAAAATCTCCCCTTGAGTACTGTGTGACAGAGTTTAGCTGTACTTCAGTCTACCTGCCCTTCAGGGCCCAAGTGCAGACACACACTCAAACAAAGGCGGTTAGGGAAAATGAAGGTACTTTAATACAAAGGAGTGAGAGGAACACAGATGTTGAATACACAAGGCAAGGGAGGCAAGGGTAATCGGAAACAGGTGAAGAGCATTTGGATGTGGCAGGCAATGGCAAAGGCGGGAAAGACTTGGCCAGGATGCAAAACAAGAAAAACAAGACACACAAGGTAATACATTTTAAGACAAAACAGGATGCTCAGGGTCCAAATGAAATTACTCAAGGGCCGGATCGTGACAGGGTAAAGTCTCTTGATCACTGACCCGGACACATGTCCGCCTACATCCTAGAGGGCATTCTTGACTTGCTGTGCAGTCATTAAGTTGTTTTTCTTCACCGTGCAGACGATTTTCCTGTCATCCACAAGACAAGGAGCATAAGGCTTGTGCTCCTCAGTCTACCAGGTCATTTGCCATGTTCTAGTTTTCCTGTACACACCTGCTTTTCTAGTATGCACCCAACTGTTGATTTTGGCAAACCAGCTACCTTTGGATTTTAGCTTTTCCTAAGAGCCTCAGTATTATCTTCTTCACTGACATGGTCGCCTCTTCACTGCTCACATCGACAGACAACTCCACCTCAATCTAAATACCAACTCTCAGCTCTCGGTCAACTCTGAGCCACGTGTGAGCTTTTTTTGTGCACCAACTACCGGTGAAACGACACCCAGCTGCCCGAGAAACATTTAGTAGCCACGTGTCCAATTGCTTTTGAACCCCTGAAATTTGAACGCTGAGTGTTTAAAGGGCTATGTCACCCAAACAGTTCATTCTATATTGATGTGAACCTACTCAAATTAAAGCTGAGACTTGGCACTTTAATGTAGCCTCCATTCTTTTATTTCAAAATTGCTTAATGTGCTGAAAAACATAGCCCGAAGAACAAAAAATGTGTGAGTCTACGGAGACTTATGGCCCTGTATTTTCTCTACCGTCCCCCTGTGTTATGCAGGTGAGGGCCTGCTTTTCCTGACCTACCTGTAAATATTCTCTAAACGTTAAAAAGAAATCCTCTCCAACCTGTTCAGTAATGTCGTGTTCGGGCTAGCAGATGCTTCCCATGGAAGTGTTGGGGAGTGGCTGTGTGCTTCTCTTTAACAGAGGTGGGAAAGTTATCCAGATGTGCGTTTTCCAAATCATCCAGGTAGTCCTCATCATTGAATCTTCGTTCTTGTAAAACTGATGTTAGAGAACCACTTCCAACAAAGCACAAATCTCACCTTCTCAAATCTCAAGTTTGTTTTCAGATACTGGACAAAACATCCACTACACCCACTGCAGCTGTGCCTCTCATCATCATCTGGCCAGCAGAGTTTTTCTGCTGGCCAGCCATGGGAATGCAATCCTGACTAATTTTCCCACTGGTCCGTCCAACAAAGAGTATTGCAGAGCTGCTCCTCTAAGCTTGACCACCGACTCTTAAATAAGGCCGTTGTCTTCCGAAGACACGTCATACACCTCATTTCCCCCCTTTGAGGCTTGCAGAGCCTCAAAAAAAGAAAAGAATTGCCCATGCATGTTTACAAAGGTAACAAGAATGACAGTTCCTCCTATACTGGCTGCAGCTTAACCTTAGCAAGACAACAGATTTGTGGAGTGTGAATGCAAAAACCAGTCAGGCAGCTTCCTTTCTTACAAGTTCCCTCAATCAGTCAAGAAAGGAAATTCTTCTTCTTCTTCTCACGGTCCTCGCTGCCTTTAAGCGACCACATGTAGTACTCCAAGCCAATTAAAATAAAAGGATTGCGCCAATCTCCCTAAGCACCGAGAAAAAGAAAACAAATGGGGTCCCAGTGTATTTACCTACTGAGAGAGAACAACATTCTTAAAGCAATTACAGGGAAAAGATCCCCAAGTAAAGCAATTTATCATTTTGGACTCATTAGCATATAAATGTCCTCCTTCGAATATTATCAATGTCACGGGTTACATCTAACCCTGCAGAATGTATAAGAGAAGACATAAGAAGGTATCACACTGCAGCTCCTCAGCAGCGTCGACTCTCGTTGTAGTGTTGATGGTGCTTTGAGTCCAGACATTTTATTTCCACAGTGTCCTTGTTCAGGGCCCTTCGTCCATTTTCCACCGTCCTTGTTTTGAGTGTATGAGAACATCGGGATCCCTGAACGGTCAGCCAGCCTCACAGTGGTTTTCCCCCATTACCATTCTAGGAGAAAGGAAAGAAAACACCAACCAGTATCTGGCAAAAAGAACAAAACATCAGATGTAGATTATCACATTATAATGAGATGTGAAATTCACAGTATCATACTTTCACATTATCCCAAGTTAACATTCACATTTCCATTCCCCACCTTTGATTATACCACTCTATAGTAAGAGACTACGAAATAACTAAATAATATCAAGAACAAATGCATAAAGTATAATGAGATTATATATTCGAAAAGGATACTTCTCAATCAATTTGCATTCTAACACCAGTTCCTCATCTTCGTCCTTTGGGTCAGTCTTATGTAGTAGTGGCATCTTTAGCTGAACTCCAGGCATCACAACTCCAACCCATCTCAATATCATAGCTTTCGCAAAGGTCAGTAGCAGCGTACAAAAACAAAACATCACACACAGTGATATGAGAACTGCTATCAAAATCTGAATCAACGCTGCACCCAACACTCCGAATCTGTCTCGTAACCAAACATTAGCAGACCATCCAGCTCCTCGTGATGCGCCGACCGCATCCCTGATGCGCTTCAATGCTCCTGCAACACTAGTCATGTTATCAGAGTCGTCAGGAATCAAAGTATAACAGGCGTCACCAGTTAAGTTCAAAGCCACACGTAGGCCACCTTGTTTGGCCAAAGTATAATCAAGAGCCATATCATGTTTCAGCAACGTCAGTCTGTGACTCCTTTTGAGTATTCAAACCCTTTTATAGTCTCATTTGCAAAACCCTGTAAAGTGTAGGTGATGTTTTCAATATGATCGGCCAAAAATGTTACACCATACCATGGAAATAGTCCTATACCCCATTTCTCTCCCATTTCACTAATCCTCCAATGGTAGGACTCCAGATTATGAAATTGTGCCAATTCCCTTTTCTTCCTACTGCCGGGAACAGCAGTAGATTTGACCTCATCAGGTGCTTGTCCCTTCTGGACCGCAACAACTTCATATGGAAGCTTTAACCTTGCCATGTAACAGCATCCGGTCCATCCATATGGCAGAAATAAGTAACAAACCCAGCAAATGTCTCTGAAATTCCCTATAGTCACGTTTGCAGGCAAAGTTTGGTTCTTTCCCATCAAAGTTCTACTCTGTTTGCGTTGTGGTGTATGAAAGTTCACTGTATACAAACCGTCACCAGTCTTGTGTTCACACCCATCAAATTGCATTATATATTTATCACAGTCTGCTATTCCCATAAACACAGCAGGGCCATTATGCGTTTCCTTCGAACGAAAACAGTCGTCAGCCTTTACAGATGTCACTTCTAGTTCATCAGGATCTGCTGTTGTCACATCCTCATGTTAGTCGAGTAATTTTCCATATGGCAAGTTTCCCAGCCAAGAGCAGTAAAGTCTGGGTCCGAAAAGATGTACCGAGTAGTCAAATTCACATGCCTTCCACGTAGTCTCTCCCTTCTGTAACGCTCTGTGGGATTCAGTCGTGTCGTCTGGTGTCCGGTCAAGGTCATCAAGGTCATTGGCCATGTCTGACAGAGTCCACTGGGTTGTTACAGATGAATTTACATCAGTCTTGTCCACAATTGATTCCTGAATTTTAGATTTATTACTACTACTGATCAAGCTAACCTTTACGCAACATAGGCTTTTGAGTCCCATTAACAAATTCCTCAGGTTTCAAAAGTGTCATAACAGGCGTTTGTGTCCTGTTTACCTTTCTTCCGATCCGCCTTATATGTGGATATAAGCAGATGTATTTACATCTGCGTGAGTGTCCCTTCCACTGGCCAAGGTTGGTCGTTTTCAGGCCAACCTTTAATGCCGCTTTTCCGACATTTTTTCCGCACCTTTAATTGGGGGATTACTCTTCTGCACAACATCAACGGGAGTGATTGCTTTGGAAGTTTTAGCGTCCTTCTTCGGCATTGTAATGGTTCCCTTACACTCACTTATTGTAAATCAAATCAAATTTATTAAAGTTTATGTAGGTTGTTCCTCTCTTTAGTTTCCAGTTTAAATTATTTATAAACCACTGTGTTGCAACAATCGGTAGCAGAAAGTGAAATAAATTTGCCAACTTCAGAGAATCTTATTTTCTAATAATATGTTAAATTTCCAAGTTATTCTAATTTAAATTGACTCACATGTCCTTAAAAGACTGTTCATTTACTCTAAGTTTGAATCATCTGTTTCTTTTTTGGTCCCTGACCCAGAGGGAAGGGAGGGCGTAGCGCTCACTCCCTCTCTCTCACACACACAGCGAGGCAAAGAGTAAAGAACAGAGAAAAGCTGCACGCCTATCGGTCGACCACTCGACCCCACGTCAAAACCAAAATGCGTGTTTTAATATTGGTAGCTCTATCAGAAGGTGGTCTTTCCCTTCCTATCTCATTTCTTACTCATTCTCGTGCAGACAAAACACTCTTGCTGTTCTCCCTACTTCTCTCCACAATACAAAAGTTCTTCTCGGGGCTCATAATTTAGCAGATTCAATACGTCTTCTCGATGGAAGCTCATGTGTATTTAACATTAAACAGCAAACACATCTGTCCTTATGGTTCAAAAAATCACTTATTTTCGACCGCACCCTACGTGCGGCTGTCACACATGAACCTCCCGCAGCCAGTCACGCCCAGCTGAAGCACCGCTGACACACCACGCATCAGACACACACACACACACACACAGACCAGTCGTTGAACAAACAAAGGCACAAAGCAAAAGCTCCCAACAAACTCAGTCCTCATCCCAAATTTCTCAAAGTTAACTCATTCATACCTTTCCCTACTAAATGCGCATTTTTGCCGCTCACTTTTCTCTTTTTCCTAAACGTATTGCGATGCGGACATTTCAACGAGAGGCTGCTTCAGACATCGTTCGTCGACGAACGCTCGAGTGGGAGCTCACAACTGAATGTTCTCATTCTGCACCTCCAGCTCTTAGAACTGACCTGAGACATCCCCTGGTGACATCCCAGGTTTTATGGCCCGTCTAACACCGCCTTCCTGAGGGCTTCATCTGAAGCTTCTGTATTTCCTCTCTTTTCCTTTATATTACCTCTTTTACCATCTTACTTTTACTTTATTTAATTTCTCCTGATTCCTCCGGGCCCGGAGTTACGTTTCTATTTTCCAGTCAAATTCCACTATTCTTTAAAAGCCGACTTTCACGCAGCGGCTAATACGCATGTCTTACCGTGAAGGAAGATAAGGGCCCTGTCTTCGTTTATTTAGCACACTTTCCCGCTACTAATTAGGCTATTCTACCGTTTCCTACTTGAACTTCTCATTTTCTTCACGTCTTTACTACACTACTCCTCCCTTTGCGGTGCCCTAGCAACGCAACAAAACCAAATTTAATCAAACATCAACACATCATGACACGCACACACAGCTGAATCCTTTGCGGTGTGACCAAGCAGCAAATGCAACGGCCTCAACGAACAAACCAGCGCCCCAGGACCGTGAGGAATGCTCACCTCAACCGCCGGCGTGGAGCGGGAGTAGGCGCCGCTGATGCTGGTGAAGATGCTGCAGGGCACCACGCGACCAAGTTCGCGACGCCAAATTCTTGTAGTTTATTTGGTAGAGATGATGGTGTGATGAAGGAGGCTCTGCTGACACCGTCTTGATTGCATATAAAGGTTTATTACAAAGAAGTACAGCGTCAAAACAAGCACCTGCAGGTCTGCTCGTGAGAGGGTCTGAATCTCCAACTCGACCACCGACTCTTAAATAAGGCCGTTGTCTTCCTAAGACACGTCTCCAACATATGTTTTAACCATATAGTGTTACCTCCCTTTTCAGACTGCGAGGCCCCTCTGAGCCAAAGTCAAGTCGAATACTTAATCAGACATCTAAGTCTCATCCTTTCTGAACTGTCTTCCATCAGGCCTCGTAAATCCTCATACAATCGGCGCGATAGCTATTAGTAGCGACTAGATTTACCCTAGCACGCCAACAGCCCTCAGCTCAAAATAAGATTGGCAGCACCGTCGAAAGTCCGAACTGTAGTGAACGCCGCGTTCTTGTTGTTATTTGAACGTACAAACTTTGTCACTGAAACCCTTATGCAGATATTTGTCCTGACAAAATGAAACCTTGTTTTGCATTCGGTCACTGGTGCTGACCTCTGTCCTAAAAACCAAACAAACTAACATACAAAAAATGTTGTGACAGGTTCTGCACCGCTTAGTAACACATCTGTTCTTTTGTTAATCTTCTTTGTTTTTTGAACCAGATATAGCTGAAATTGTTTTACTTAGGGAACGTTCATTCTTTTCTTATGTCTCTTCCCCTTGCCCCACTCGCTGCATATGCAGATGTTGTTGTGTCCTAGCTCAAAACTTCAGTCTCGGCTCGCTGCTTATGATCATCTTGCACCCAAATTTTAGCAAATATCTGAGCAGTGTTTCACAATCTAACATATAGTGTGAAGCACTGGCGGAGCTGGAAGAACCAGCAGTCTGATAAATATCAGCCACTATTTACCCTCAGCAGGATCAACTGGTCACGTTACTGTTACAGAAGTCATGGTGACTGGTCAGAATATGTTGGTATCTGTGTTCTATTATGTTTGTGTGATGATGTGCTATTATATCATAACAGAAGTTGTCTGAGTGTTTAAAAACGTGTTAAGATTTCTTCATCCAAAACACAGAGTTAGAGTGGAGATTCATCTGCTTCTGTACATTGTTACACAACAAAGTCCATCCTTCCATGACGATCATTGTGTTACATCTCAAGTTTGCATCCGAGCTCCCGACACTTATCACCATAGAAACTGCTAGCCGCTGCTACGGGGCACGGTAAGCTAACTGAAAGAGGGCTGATGAGGCTGAACCTAGCTGTGTCCCAAACATCGTCTCTTCCCGATATCTGTGGTGTAAGCCGTGTTGTCAGATCATATGACCTCCTCAAAAAGGTGGACTTGTGTTCCCAATATTGAGAAACGTATAGTAGGCTGTCTGAACTGGTCAGGACCGCGACTTTATACTGTTGCCGGCAGCCGCAGCCAGAGGTTGAGAGACAAAACCGGGAATGGAACAAAAGAAAAAAGGGGCGGGCTGCATAAGGTCAGTAGGATGTAATTTCCTTCATCCCAAGCCAGAGAAGTGACTAAATGCATCTCAAAAAGGGACTTTCAGATCTGCTGCTCTCGTAACCTGCTCACATCCCATTCATGGCGTTTTGTGCAACATGTGCAAACAGGCAAATGAAGCACAGCTCTTCTGCACGGATGGAAGTAATTTCTAAATATTCACAGATGATCTCCCGGTTATCTCAGTGACTCCAGAGTTGTCACCGGATGCAGGCAGTGTGCATAAAGCAGCTTGTGACAAAGCTACTGTAATACAAACCAGCAGCACTGTAAAGCGCTTACGTAAACTCTTCGCGCTCTGTTAATGATTGTCAAAATCTTCTCTCCCTCTTTGCTGAAAAACTGGACTGCAATCAGAGCCTCTGTCACGCCGTCTAGCTCCTTCACTGGACCTTGTTGTTTTTCTTCAGCTACTCTCTCATCTCCCGAAATGCGTTACTTGACATTCTAACCAGTTATCTCCTCCCCAGTCTCCTCTTGACACGTCACCATCTAAATTCCTCATGGAAGTAGTAGACACCATTGTCCCACATTGCTCACTATTGTTGCCTTGATTCAACCCCCTTGAAAGGAAAAAAAAAACAAAAAAACTGGATCTGGATCCTGCTATGCCTCAGAGCTACAGTCTAATTTCCAAATATTTTCTGATATCTTAGAAAAACTTGTCTGCAATCAGCTTTTGGAAATCATCGAGGAAAATAATTTCTTGGCTAAAGAAAGTCCAAGACATGGCCCAGAGGCAGATAGTGGTAAAAGCTGTGTTTTCGTTTTTCTAGACTTCAGTGCTGCTTTGACACCAAGGACCATAACACGTTATTAGACTGTCTGATGACGTGGATGGCTCTTGAATGGTTCTCTTCCTGTTTATTAAATCGTGAGTTGCTTGTATCCATCAGCGATCAAATATCACCTGTTGAGTTCCACAAGGGCCAGTCTGTTCTGGGGTCAGCTTTATTCTCCCTCTACATGCTCCCTTAAGGACACATTCTAACTTTGGCTTTGCTTCTTATCATTGTCTTTTCATCTGATGATGAAAAGACAAGCTTTATGTGTTAGTGAAACCTGTGAAACTTAGGGTTAGAAACCTCTCTGAATTTTGAGAAACACTTGAGGTCAGTTCTCCAGTCCTGATATCTTCGGCTGTGCAAAACTGTGCCCTTTCTTATTGTTCCAACGGCCGGGACAAATCATCCACTGCCTTGTCACCTATTGCACGAACTGTTGTAATGCAGCGTATTCCTGTTCACACCAAGACGCTGTAGCACACACACAGTCACTTGGCAGTCCTGCAGCTGAGTTTTGAACGTAGAGTGGCACAACATTCTCAAATCTGCCCGGCGCTGGCCTCGCCACACCGACTCCCTGTTAAATTCAGGATGGAACTCCAAATCATCCCAATTCCTTTTAAGGCTTTGCACAGCTTGTCACCACCATATACACGTGAATTTCTGCCCCCATATAGATGCACTAGGCCTCCACTAGTTCAGGACCCGAGGCTGAGCTTTTGTTGTCCTTGCCCCCAGGTTGTGGACACAGTCCCCCTTTGGGGGTCAGGTTAGTAAACTCCGTTGAGTGTTTTAAACCTCAACTCGAGACCTACGGTACCTTTTCTCAAAGGCATTTTATTGATGAATCCTTTCCCTGATTTGTTTTCCTTGTCTTTGATTAAATTCTTTATTCATATGCTTTTGTCATCGTATGTTTTCATTTGCACCTTGTGGTGCACTTTGAAACCCTTTTGAAAAGTACTGTAAAAATAAGTTTAACTTACTTTCTTATTTACTGATAAAAATACCTTGCAAGACTATGACACGGTCGTCAGTGAGAGTTACATTGAAGACCAAATAAAATGCAACTTTCGGGCTGTATCATATTTGATTATTTTGTATATGCACTTTCTATATAAAGAAAACATTGACATCTCTTATTACAAAATGGAGAAGTGGATCTTGTTAGAAAAAAGACATTTTAAAACCTATAATTCTGTATCTACTGTTTGTATCAACATTTATTTTTCTTGTCCCCATATTTTTTGGGAGTAAAAATAAGTTTTGGGCCAGTCTCATTTTCTCTTCCTGGTAAGTGAAACGATGGCCTAGTTTCAGTGGAAAGTACACTTTCAATCTGACTATACACTAGAAAGATATTTGTGTTTCTCATGGAGCTGAGGCTCTCAAGCCCTTCCTGCATATATTTCATGTTTGTAATACAGCTCTGAGGGCTCGATAGTGCACTCTGTTTTCATTTCATCGACACTGCCAAACAAATCAAAGAAGCCTGCCTAAACAGAAGATAAAAGCGTTAATCTTATTCTAAATGTCATGCATGGATGAGCTAAATAACGTGAAAAGCAGAGTGGAACTTTTCTAAAGGGATATGCCAACATGAGCAAGAGGGGAAACAGTTCTGGAACTGGGAGCATGTTGCTGAATGTATATTTTTCTTTCAGCCCATGACTGCAGGTTTTTTTTTTTTTTTTTTTAATGAAAACCAAAGAAAAATGAGAAAAATGACAATTCTAATGTAATGAGGTGCCGACTCACAAGTTGACTGAAAGAAAGGCATGTAAAGCTGCAGCTTCTAAGAGCACCTGAAAATAGGGGTCTCAGCATGCTTACAAGCAAACCTGGCGCAGTTTCTGTGTGGTGGACCAACCACAGGACTGTGTGACAACAGAAGTCTGATTTTAGCATGGATCGAAAAGCTAGACTACAATGAAATTTACGTTTCCCCTCATTACAACTACATCTCCAGCGTGATCCGTATGGAGAACCAAAGTCCTGTTGCACTAATGATGCAGAATGAAGTTCGCCAATAAACTGACCAATGAGCGACTTACCTGTCAGTTCGTATGACTTTTTGTTTACACCCCTTGTTTTGTACGTAATAAGTCAAAGTGAGCATGAAACATACTAGAACCAAAAATGGATCGCTTCTTTCTTTGGTCCGGACCGAGTGATCTGAACTCAAGGTCAGGCCCTAGAGGCAGGTTATCCCAATGAACCTAGTCAAAGGCAACATTCTTAGTTTTATTGGTGTCAGTGTTGTGAAATCCTTCAAAGGCAGTACTACTGACCAATACTGATACCCAGGCATTTTCTGAACTTTCCAGTCATGTCTATGTCATGTCATTGCAGAGGCGTGTGTTGTGTAACTGTTGTGAAACTACCAAGGAAAGCCTCTCAAAAGGATTGCTTAAAATAATCATTTTAACTTCCATTTTCATTTTCAATTTTCTACCTGAGAGGTGTAGAACATGCTTTCATGGGCTGTTTAATAAAGCACAGACATCACCTGTATTTCCTCATTTAGACTTGAGAATTTGTTGAAATACTGTCTGAACCAAGTCTGATAATCAAAGAGTGAGCTTGTTGAAGATGATTATTGAAAAGAAAAAAGGTCGAATGTTTTGATAATATTTATGTTGGTAGCGTGAATCTGTGGCTGTGAATCTAGCTGCTTGTTGGGACAAATAAAGAAAACTTGACATCACGTGTAGATATAGCATATCTACAAGATATCTACCTTCATCAGTTTTGATGCTGAAGTAGTGTTTTCCCGTATAAGCCTTTCTTTGTCTGCTTTAGCGAAAAAATACTTAAAAAACCGTAACTGAAAGTTGTCGATCGATTGCTCACTATGAGGTTCAACTCAACCAACAAAAATAATGAAAATAAAGATAAACACAGAAATTAAATGTATGTAATAATAACAAAAACAATGACCATATATTATTAGACAATGAATACATAAAATTATAAAGACATAAATAGAATTCAACAGTCCGTTCTTGATCTCTTCAAAAAGTCCAAGCAGTTTTAAAACAATGAATACACAACAAAATGTTCACTGTAATGTATTTTCTGTTTGTCAAGCAGCTGCAGGTTGACTTTTATCGTAATGGATTGAAACCAATGGCTTAAAAAAAAAATCATTGTATGACTCGCTAAGTGGCCGGCAATGACACATCCAGTGCATTCAGAATCTTTTTTGACTTATTTTTAATATTGCAGCCTTATGCTAAAACAACCAGGACTATTCCTAGAGCTGGCTGCCCGGCCAGACTGAGCAATCGGGGGAGAAGGGCCTTGGTAAGAGAGAAGACCGAGAACCTGATGGTGACTCTGGCTGAGCTCCGGAGATCCTGTGGGGAGATGGGAGAAACTTCCAGAAGGACAACCATCACTGCAGCACTCCACCGATCTGGACTTTATGGCAGAGTGGCCAGACTGAAGCCTCTCCTCAGTGAAAGACACATGAAAGCTGCTTGGAGTTTCCATTAAATTACCTGAAAGACTCTCAGACTGTGAGACAAAAGATTCTCTGGTCTGATGAAACCAAGATTGAACTGTTTGGCGTCGGTTTTTCCTGGGGGAAACCAGGCGCCGCTAATCACCTGCCCAATGCCCATGGTGAAGCATGGTGGGGGCAGCATCATGCTGTGGGGGAGTCAGCGGCAGAGACAGGTCAAGCTGAACGGAGCAAAGTATAGAGATATCTATGAGACTGGGCCAAAAGGTTCGCCTTCCAGCAGGAAAATGACCCTAAGCACACATAACCAAATGTGAAAAAAAGTGAGTGGGTCTGAATACTTCCATAATGCTCTGTATGCCGGGACTTAGATGAGAAGATCGGTACCACGCCTGCAGCTGTACCGTATAGCTGTAACGGCGGTTAGTTTAGCGTGAAGACTGGAGCCAGGGAGAAACAGCTAGCCTGGCTCTGTCCAAAGAAAAAGAAACCCACCTGCCAGCTCCTCTGAAGCTCACTGAAGAATTCGTTATACCTTGTTTGTTTAATCAAAGTGTGGTTTTAACAGGGTTTACGTGGCGGAACTGGTTCTTGGCAATGTTTTCAATAGAACGGGGGTTAGCCCGGGCAGAGCACTGAAGTCATGTGTGTATTAGCTGGCTGGGATCAGCTGTTTCCCACATGCTTCACAATCACCGACACCAGCTGTTTGGCAACCAGCTAACACGTAACATCCAATCTCATTGATACAGACGTACAGAGGAGCCTTTAGAAAGTGAAACTTCTAACTAACTGCTTTTCTGATGCCGCTTGATGTGCTGAGCTTTTTGACTGGTTGACGTTACTAATATGTGATGTTCTTATATTTTTGGGCCTCTAAGGAGAATCCTCATTGCTGCTTGGATTCTTTGAGCGCTCCCTGAAGGAGCAGAGCTTTCTCTGCCAAATCTAACTCTATAACCATTTGCAAGAGTTCATCACCCATCATTTCTACAATTTTCCACGGTCGACGGTGTGTGTGTGTGTGTGTGTGTGTGTGTGTGTACACAGAAGGGCCATTACCATTTCACCAATTCCGTTCTAACCAAATAAATAAATAAAAACGACAAAAGTGATAAAGTGATATGCCGTAAAATCAATCAATCAATAAATAAAACATTTGATTTTCATAGTGACATGCCTACAGGTCTAGCAGGCTGCTTAGCGCCCATACGACCTCCAACAACAAGGTAGCCGGACAGGCAAAACCAAAAAACGAAATTGGAGAAGTACTTGGTTCTGCTCTTTAAACCTGTCATTCTGAATGCACGGGGATAACCGGAAGGTGATTCGCATGAGCATATCTGTATTTATCTACTCCATTAGTACTTCTGCTTTTGGTAGCTAGCATTTTACTGCAACTACTTCTACACTTTCACGACTGTAAAATTTCCAAGCAGGTCTTTACCTTTCAGCAGTGTACGGAATGCAACAGAATGAAACTGCTATGAGCCGATGGAGGCTATAATTTGATGGGGCACCATAAGCATTATTTGTGCAGCAGGTCGTTCACCTGAAAGACAAGTGGGTCCAGTAACTGTCATTGCACTTCCTCAAAGTGTCGTACTTGAAAAGGTTCCTGGGAGTGACTGCTGGTTTGAAAAGAACACCCTTCGGTGGCCTTTTGTGAACGAGAACCTTGCAGGTGACAGACGGTAACTTGGCATTCAAAGTTGAAAGCCATCCTCAGTGTATATCAAGGTCAAAACAAGGAACAGGATATCCAATGTTCCGTTTAAGACAGAGATGTATTTGACTTTTATTAAAATCACACATTCCTCACAGATTTTGGGTAAGTAATGCACCAAAACATCTAGATATGTGTATTTGATCCATCATTTGATATAATGTAGCAGCCATAGTAAATCTTGGGTTTGAACATTTTACTCAATGTGTTTATTGAATAAGTACTAACACAGGACTTCTAGGTGTTGGCTCACGGTGCGGCAAGCCTGTACACGTACAGGTGAAGAGACTGTGTGGCCTTTTGTTTTGGCTTTTAGTCAAGCCAAAACTAATATGTAACTTACAAATAAACTCTCCAGCAATACTTTATGTTTCCTATTGCAAATGTGCCTTAAAACGTAACATTTCTGTATATCACACCAGTTTCAGGCTGCTTCTTTGAGTTGCAATGCAAACATTCTTCCATCCCATTAACATCTGGGACATTTGGGAAGAGAATAGCAAATGTTTATATCTAACAGCTTTAGTAGGTAGGAGCTGCTAAACTAGCATTACCATCAATGAACCCAATGGTATGTAAATTAGCTCAGCTGATATGAAGGAAGACAACAACATGAGTAAAAACTCATCGTGAAGTGACAAAGGTAAGTAAGTTGATGGCAGGCTGAAATAAAGATCTTCCACGATGGGAGAAGCTTCACTCCCTGCCACTATTGGACAACTGCGAATGGACTGAGTGTTTTCGTAGTTCCCACAACTCCAACACTGTAATATGTCGTCAGTCTCCCAGTTCAATTTTATTCAAATCACATCAGTGATTTAAGCTTATAAACTTAATCGTTTTAACCAGGACCTTCAATGTTTGGCTGAAGCTTGTATAAAATGAGGGGGAGGCTACAAGTATTATGTCAGTTTGTCAGAAACGGATTTAGTCAACATTTTGGTAAATAATCTGCAGGTATCGGATCGGACTCGGTTGGAATACTGGCAGATACCCAACATTAAAGTGTCAACTGCTTGACGTGTGAGTACATAGCTGTTAGCTAATCATTTAAATTGGAGATTATAAATTTCAACCTGATAAGATGCTAGTGTTGTGTTTACAACTTGCTTCCACTACCCCCAACTGGTCAAAAATCAGTTATTGCATGTTTTACGGGGACAGTCAGGGTTGAGGAAGTTACAAAATTTTAAACTACAAAACGCGCTCAGTAGAGTGCGGAGCTCCACCGAGGCCAGTGTCAAAAAATATACACCAGACTTCAGAGGAAAAAATGGACATTCATAGTAAATGATCCGGATCTTCCCCAAAATTTAATGGGTCCTTGCCGCATCCCTCCACCAAGTCCCGTGCAAATCGGTACTGTAGTTTTTGTGTAATCCTGCTGACAAACGAACAAATGGACACAGGTAATCACATAACCTACCTGTTGGAGGTAACAATGGTTACTCATGGTTTGTAACAGTCTGGGCAGGGATAGTAATGGTGCTTTGAGTAAGTCAGTAACTACCTACATTGCTTAAGTGGAGTTTCCATTGTTAACATGCACTGCGTGGGTCTGTATGAATGTACTATGTGGTTTGTTTGCTTTGTCAACATTCCCACAAGGGTAAGGGTTAGGGAGGGTTAAGTAGAGGACAACTGTGCAATACTTATACTACTTATACTAAGGACAGGTTGTCAGTGTATAACACAGGGTTTTTATTTTTGGTATTTAGTAGGCTCTTTTTTGACCTCGCTCGCTTTCTGTATGTTGACACGTCGCTTTTTGTGTAAACCCTCCTGAGGAAATGGTTTTAAAAATGTGTTATGTGTGGTTTCCATAGAGGTCTGCGGTCATGATTTTGTTTCATTTTGCCTGGTTGTATCACGACGAGTCAAATTTATGTCAGCATGTCTAAGGGCTTTGAGAACAAACATTGCAACACCAACTAGAAACACCATCCTGAAACTTCACTGCCAGTGTGGGGAAAGTGTGTAATTCCCCAAACTAACCAATGCCAGGGCATTTTCTCTTTTCCCGATATAGCAAAGGATACAGACATTCTCCACTGGAACCTATTTTCACAATCAAATACTCGTGTATGTCTGAAAAGCGGCTCTGAAAAGATTTTCTAGATCATTTTAACCCTATTATCTTTACATATTATTTTTACATCCATATCCCATCTAGTGAAGGATGAAATGTAGCTCTGATTTTATTTGCACAAAAGGAGGCAGTTGGACATGGCTAGGAAGCTGGGTAGCTATAAAATAGAAAGATTGGAACCTGGTTAGCATGCAAGAGAGTTGGGTTTTGTTGCAGCAACTGTGCTTTATGGACAGTTTGATACTTGTTGTTAGTGTATTTGTTTATTTATTTATTTGCCTTGAAACTGGGTTACCATTAAGCTGCTCATGCCGTTTTGTCTTCACTTCATTCACTCCGTCTGACATTGTCTTCATGTCAGCTTTTGGACGGTCAAGAGTGATTTATAACATTCATGCTTGTGAAGAGCCAACAGGAAGTTGCCCGGCTCGACTGGAAATGGACTCTACTGCGTCGGTCTGTCGGCCCAAGCGACCTTTTTTTTGGCGAGTGAGCACCTCTCATAGGAATGAACGGGGCACCACCTTTGAACATGAGAGGCAGAACCCAGGGCAAAAACAGTCTGCAGAAGCTCATTGCGCTGAGTGCTGTTGTGGTTTAATCAAAAATCTAACTGAAACAATAAAAGCGAAGGGGACAGAAACAGGATTTGAAAAAGCGAAGGGGACAGCTTTCAAGGCTACATTACTCTTCTTCGAGCAAGCTAAAAAGAGCCAGCGGAGAGAACTAAGTGTCAGTATCGTGAAATAAGAGTAGTGTCAGGAAAATGACACTTGATTCCAGTATCAAGTTGCTTTTATGCCTCTGCACTGGCGCCAGACGTGGCCGGAGGCATTACGTCTTCAGGTTGTCCGTCCGTCCGTCTGTCCTTCCCGTTCTTATGATCGCAAAATCTCAGGAGCACCCTGAGGGAATTTTTTCGAATTGGGCACAAACGTCCACATGGACTCAGGGATAAACTGTTCAGGTTTTGGAGGTCAGAGGTCAGAGGTCACTGTACCCTCACAAAACACCTTCTTGGCCATAACTCAAGAATTCATACACTAAGCATGAGAAAATACACCCAATACCTGTTATTAAATTCCTTCAAAGTCCTCACTACATATACGAGTCTGGACAGACATGGATGTAAAGAGGTGATTTTAGTTGTATTACTTTACTGCTGAAGTTTAAATCACTCCACTGCCATATTTCTTGTTTTGAAGTGTGTTCTTAATTTCTAAATCATACCCTTTTCTATCAGTTTTATTCCATTTTTAATGGAGTCCTTATTTTTGTCTTATTGTTTTACTTCAACTTTTGCACATTGCTACCCGAGTTACTAATATCTCATTTCGTTAACAGCGCTTGTTTTGTCTGAGAAAGGCTTAAGACATCACTGAGCCGGTCCCTGTTCCAGTCTGAAAAGTCTGACAGCATTTTCTGAAGTCTGATGGAGGGCGGACTCACCTTAACGGCACAAACCTCTCTTTCATTGTGAAACCAGCGATTTTCACATTACGTCTCTGCTCCACTTAGTATCCTGACTGTGGTAACAAAAACACAGCACATTTATTATCACTGGCACGGTTTCACGAGGAAAAGAGCACAATGCTATGATGAGCAGTTTACTCCCCAGGTGTTGTTCGTGTAAAGCCACTGTAAAAAAAAAAAAGAACACTCTAATGCCTTGGAAGATGCAGGTAGATTCCCCCTCAATTTCTGACATCTCCTAGAACAAACCAGAAAGACCCCTGTGAAATACAGGAAGCAGCTGTGTTTGCTGAGTCCCCAGTGCTTGTGTAAGTCATCCCTTTTACAGAGAAAAAGACCACCGCCTTTTTCAGTTTTTTCAGACATGATAGGTCAGTTTCCTCCATCAGGGGTGTTGGTCCACAGGTGCTTTGTTTAGCTATTCATTCATCTTTTGTTGTGTTTATTATCTTTTATCTGACTTTCTGTGTTACATACCTCCGTAGTTTTGTTTTTTATTTTCATTTTTCTACCAGCAATTTTCTGACACATACGCTCAGGAACATGTTTATCCAAATTATCAGTGATGACACGGACTCTTTGCCGTTTTGCTTCACTCAACCTTGTTCATCCCACACATTCTTGGATTAACCTCAGAAACCTCAGAATGTTTTTTTTTAAAATAGTCTTTACAAACTGTAATTAAGTAATAAAAATACTATTTTCTTTAAACATAACACTCACAATAAAAACAACTGGATTCAACAGTTTTAATGAGCAATGAAATGAGCAATCTTCCTTTGAAAGAAGGAGGGCTAAGGCAGGTCACTGCACTTGAAAAAGGCCTTGAAACCGTTTGGTTAAATTCATAAGTGTCATGAAAGAGAATTTTGGAAACGACTGGCTTAACATTAGTGTAAATCCACAAGGTTTTACAAAGTCATCGTTCTGTGATGTAGAACGGCGGGGATCCCAGGTTATTCAGTGGTGAAAAGCTATCATTTATTTTCTTAGTCAGTTGAAAGTCCCTCAAGCTGATCTGTGTACAGCTGCAGCACTGTGAGCCTTGGTTGTCTGTTTCCCAGAGTGCCTTTTCATAACCCCTCGGGGGAACAGTGTGAACTCCCAGAGATGGCTACGTTGTCTATTTCCGTCGCCGCCTTCATGGATTTCTCCTATATTCTTGAGGGTTGTTGCAAAACAGGAAAAAACTACTTGCTCATCGACTTAACTTGCTTGCTCAACATAACCCAACAGAAATGCTGCGGAGAGGACAGCTGCTCAATACAACTGGTTCAATCAAAAGTGATAATAACTTTTATTTTATGGCCTTTGGTGTTTACCACCTGTATTAAATCCCCAAAGTGTCCTTCATAGAAGCAGTTGGTATATCGGACTCGATTTGCCGTTTTTTAACCCTCAGAATCACCTCAACGATGTGAAACCGATTTCTTTATGAAGAAGTTTCAACATCAACCGGTCAAAGACATGACAGATGATAAAGTGGCTAGTTTCAAAATATTTTACAACCACTCAGCAGACACAGAAACAAAACATGTCATACATGTGTTGTGAAACCACAGTTGAATCAAGCTTTAAGTTTACCATTAAAAGTATAAGTAGAGCAGGCA
The DNA here is from genome assembly GCF_016859285.1 of Xiphias gladius. Classification (NCBI taxonomy): domain Eukaryota; kingdom Metazoa; phylum Chordata; class Actinopteri; order Istiophoriformes; family Xiphiidae; genus Xiphias; species Xiphias gladius. Next base: position 24,037,062 of record NC_053423.1, read on the forward strand.
TAGTACCGTTATGGAATTTTAAAAACTGACTAAACCAAGTGTCATTTTGTTTCATGCTGATTGTGGGCTATCTTGTTTAATCCAGATGCATGAAGGATTTAGTAGGCTCTTTTTTGACCTCGCTCGCTTTCTGTATGTTGACACGTCGCTTTTTGTGTAAACCCTCCTGAGGAAATGGTTTTAAAAATGTGTTATGTGTGGTTTCCGAAGAGGTCTACGGTCACGATTTTGTTTCATTTTGCCTGGTTGTATCACGACCAGTCAAATTTATGTCAGCATGTCTAAGGGCGTTGAGAACACACATAGCAACACCAACTAGAAACACCTTCCTGATGAAACACTTTGAATGATGCAGACGAAAACATGGAAAGAAGAGAGTCTATAAAATGCCATTCAGAGCACCGTGGAACACTGAAGGTCTCCACTGGAATAAGAAAACATACCAACGCAAAAGCAACAGCGTCTCTCCCACATGTTCCTTTTGGCTTCAACTCTTGACTTTTAATTTCTAATTTAAAAACATTTACAATAAACAGTCAAATGTTTGTTTTGCTAGAAGATTAAAAGATTACAGGCTGTACTTTCCGGATTCAGATTCATGGGAAAGGAAACATTCATAGGTAGCCCATATAATGCCCTGTTGTATTTTCTCATTATTATGTGGGCTGTGTTTATGTCTCACTCTTTGGGATAACAATGAAACTTCACTATCAAATGAGCAATCGGCCTCTGTGTGTCTGAGTGCCACCTCCATCTTTCAGTAACTCATTATTTTGTCTACACTGCACAAAAAAGAAAAGAAAAGAAAAAAAAAAGCTACTTATTGTAAAGTCTAGAGAAGTTTGCAAGTTTCATATAAATAATCCGCCACAGGGGAAAAAAGATTAGGATTCGTTGGAACTAGATTACACGCTTGGCAACCATGAAACACCATCTGACATTAATACTAGTCAGAAAATGGTGTATACTGTGAAATATAATCAATATAAGATCATCGATAAGAAATTTAGGATAAACATTGCAGAGTCTAGATCATTTAATCTCGGTCTGCTGATTCATTTCAATGAAAACACTGCATTGGCACAGACTCGGGGTTTGTGATAACGCACTGACTCAGCCTCGGTGCACTGGCCTACCTAGCAAGCAGCCTGAGTTTTGGGATGTGCAGTGTTCTACTGGGGTAATAGGGTTCTATGAGTGCTATCAGATAGATACTATATTATATTGTATTGTATTGAATTGAATTGAATTGAATTGAATTGAATTGAATTGAATTGGATTGGATTTGATTTGATTTAATTTAATTTAATTTAATTTAATTTAATTTAATTTAATTTAATTTAATTTAATTTAATTTAATTGTATTGTATTGTATTGTATTGTATTGTATTGAATTGAATTGAATTGAATTGAATTGAATTGATTTTGATTTTGATTTTGATTTGATTTGATTTGATTTGATTTGATTTGATTTGATTTGATTTGATTTGATTTGATTGATTTGATTTGATTTGATTTGATTTGATTTGATTTAATTTAATTTAATTTAATTTAATTTAATTGAATTGAATTTAATTTAATTTAATTTAATTTAATTGTATTGTATTGTATTGTATTGTATTGTATTGTATTGTATTGAATTGAATTGAATTGAATTGAATTGAATTGAATTGAATTGTATTGTATTTTATTATATTTTATATTATTTTATTATTTTATGGCATTTTAACATTTTTTAAGAAAAAAAATGATGTGATGGACCCAAGAATTGACAAAATGACTGGTTATGAAGGACTCATTTCATAGTGCACCTTCTCTCTTATCGTCTCTGCCTCAGCTGTTATTGTTTCTTCTGCACCATGTGGTAAATGCACTTCTATAGCGCTCTTCTCTCAAAGCGTTTACATTACACGCCACATTCACACGCACACACATTCACAAATTTGGGGTTCGGTATCTTGCCCAAGGACACTTCGACACGCGGGCTGGAGGAGCCGGGAATTGAGCCACAGCGGCCCTCCTTGTGGCCTTGTCCGTCCGTAGACCTTTGAATGCCAGGGGAAACAAGAAGTACCACTCAAGCTGAATGTGTGAATGTTACTTTACTGGTATTCCCAATAAAGTGAGTCTATAACATGTCAGTCTCTTGTTGTTGTTCCTGATGTAACTGAGGTTCCACCTAGAACCTAAGTTAATGGCTTAACACAAGAGCTCCACTACCATGTCCTCCCAGGATAAAACTTACTTTGTTCATATAAATAGCAAAATAAATTAAGATCTCGGTTCACATATGATGCCTTTACACAAAATGAAACCTTTGGATTTAGCAGGACCGGTGCCACGTTGGAGTTTTACTGCAGACATAGGAAGAGGTAGATATTGTGTAGGCCAACACGTCTTATCTTTTAAAGGGTAATGCCAGTCTTGTGCAGGTTCTCTCTCTGCTTTGACTCACAGAAATACAATACAAGAATTTTGTGCATTGGAGTACATTCCTCTTTGGTGTTAGTTCCCAGGGAGCAACAGAGTATCTTTGCCGCAAGCGTTAAAAACTTAAAAACTACAATTAGGCACCAAGAGGCGACACCAGGAAGTTTGGATTGTTTGGTCCATTTTATGAGGGGAAAAAAAAAAACGACAAAAAACCCCCGATTGCTCCGAAACAGTGTTAATTGGGTCGATGTGGATAGAAGTAAATTAACTTTTCCTCTGAATGACTGGTATTCTCCTTTACCTAATGCAAAAAGTACTAAAGCGTGTATTGACAGTTCATCTCAAACAGCCATCTCGGAACTACATACACGAAAAAACGTTATTTGAAATGAAAACCGGAGAAGTCAAACTCTTCGGTACCTATAACAAGATATGTTCCGCCTCATCTTAGTCTGACATCAAAGCTACATCCTCCTCATTCCCCAAAGCACACAGCTTGTTCAGATTAGAGTCGATTCTCTGCAGCTTGTTGTGTAGTCTCTCGCCGCTGCCGTTCGCGCCTGCTTTCGTCAGCGCTGCTGGCAGCTGCCTGATCTGCTTCGCCGTAGCAGAGGCGATCCAGGCGTCGAGCCGCACTTTGACATCTTTGAGGTTAAGTTCTGACGTTCCGGCCTGTTTCTTGCCGTCCTCGGAGGGGAGGTTGTGCACAATCCGACGCAGACGCCTGAGGGACATTTTGGCGTGGCCGAAGAAGGTGGGGAGAATTTTTTTGAGGTAGTCAGCTCCATCTGCAAAGAGATACAGAAGATAATCAATCAGCGACTAATGACGGAAACGCAAAAAGGCAGTGGCCTGATAGTAGGACAGTGACAAGTCCTTCAGCTCAGCATGGAGCAGAGCCATTCCTGTTTTTACCAAATGTAAAAACTCAAAGTAAAACGTCAAACTTCGGAATAATCCATGCAAGGAAGAAGGTTTTGGGTGCTTTCTGGTAGAATGACCTTGCTAGAGAAGCAAAAGTGTCCCAGCAACATTTTAATGACCTTAGGGCTTAATACAGGATCACCACGTGTGGAAATGTGGAAATTCTCGATTACTCGATTCAGTTCAACTGGTTGAAATCTTGCAGGTCAGAGGCTCATTAGTGTGGACAAAAAAACATAAAGGGGAATGAATGATGATGGACAACGATGGATCTTCACATCTGTGCTTAAGATCTCCTTCCCTCGATACTGAACACCGGTAGACACGTGTGTCAGATTAGACCCAACGCTGGATGTGCAAGGGACCTTTTTGACCATGAGCAGTGACAAATACTCAGGGGCTGAGAAGCGTGGAGATGGAGTGAATATAAGCGATCTGCGGTTTCCCTCCATCTGGGACGTTGGTGAACAAGCGAATGTGTTGCTTTGAAAGAGGCGAGCTAGCGATCTAGAGTGTATTTGAAACCACGCATGCATCCAATCAGGTGGCACGCCCCCCCCCTTTCCCCGTCTCCGGAGTGAACAGTGATCTTACCTCTGAGCTTTTTGCAGCTGATGCATACGCTGTCGTGCCAGGTGGAGCCCGCCAGCGCCGGCCGCAGCCCCGCAGCCTCGCAGCTCGTGTGGTTCGTGCAGTTCTGGTGAGCAGAGACGGCGTCGGAGAAAGTGCCGTTGGGACAGATGTGGCAGACCGTGTCCTCGTCGGCTGTACCTGGAGGGGGACATGTGCATTGGCTTTAGCCGACGGACGAGAAGCGCAGTGTCGTCCTGGGTAGCGACAGAGATCACGTTTTGCTTTGATATCTAGATCTAGATCCATATATATATATCTATATATATGGATCTATATATATATAGAGAGAGATTTATATATCTATATAGTGGTTCCGCAGGTGCAGCCGGACGCGCTTTGCCTCCGCGCGGCGGTAAACCGCAGCCTAAAACACGGCCTTTGCCTCTCCGAGCGCGGCTGCATCCGTCCAACGCTGATGCTCTTCGACTCACGTCTGCGGGTCTCCGGATGCAAGCGTCGGCCCTTCACATCTGTCTAAAGAAACCCGAACACCTAACAACACTTGCACCGAATCCCGAAACCGGGCTCGCAGTGGGCGGCTGTCTCCGTGGTAACGGTTCAGCCGCTGGAGCCCGACGCACCTGCGGAGCTCACAGCTCGAGAGGAGTTCGGATTCGCGTTCCAATGAAATGAGGGTAAAACGTTATTAGTGGTCCGTGTGTCCTGGTTCGGAATCGCCGGGAAAGTTTCTGCGTCAAATATCGGAAAAGCCCAGAGACATTTGGAAAAGTTACTCATCCGTTCTCTCTGGGCCGAATACACGCGCAGCTGAATAAATAGTAGCGGTACTGAACCATGACACACGAGCCCCGACACCGTGGGAGTCCCGCACGGAAATCTCTAACGGTTCTGAGCCTGCTCTGGTGGTTCTGACTCCCGTCGCTGCCATCGGATCTGGGCTCGTTACCCCGGGAGCAGCGGCCTACCTTGGGTCAGCACTCCTCGTCCGGGCCGACACTCGCCGTGGCGAAGGCACGCGTCGTCGTTCTTCCTGTAGTAGTATCCCTGCTCACACTCGCACTGGCAGTCGCTGTCCGCGGCGCAAGGCTTCTTCACCACCTGCTTCTGGCCGCACGGTCGGCAGCGCAGGCAGCTTCGGACGTGGTTCCACAGCTCCGTGAACGAGCCCGGCGGACACCGCGCACAGTCGCTCCTGTGCGTGGAGCTGCAGCTCGAGCGCAGGTAGGTGCCGGGCGGGCAGCGGTCACACTCCAACGTGCCGCCGGTGAGCGGGTCGGTCTGTGTGAAGGTCCGGGTCGGCGCGGCGACGCCGTCGGCGGGGGCCGCGCGCAGTGACAGCAGCATCACCGGGAGGAGCGGCGCGAGCCTCTGGAAGGAGGGAAGAAACTAGGGGAGGACAGAAGGAGACGGCAGATGGAAACACACGGTTATGGGAGGAGCAGCGGCGAGGGATTTGGTGGAATACAGAGAAACGCAGAGAAGTACAACGAGGAAACATGGAGAAACTGCTCAAAAACCAAGGAAAACCACATGGGACTACGGGGACGTGCGCAGGCGGCCAGGCCGAGCGCCTGGAGCAGGTTGGTCAGAGAGTCCAACTGCACATCTACATGTAAGAGTAGCGGGGAAATGGCCTTTTCTGACTCTTCTTTCCGCCAAGAACTGGCCCTGAATCAGGTGAATGTTGCCATCAAGACCCACGAAACGAAACGAGACACAAAATAACTAAGAAACAGCCCGCACGCGTGACACCCAACACACTTCGAGAGACGCAGTCCGCTCGCGCCACACAGAGAGAAGACAGCGTCTCTCCCAGATGTTGCCCACAGACGCGCTCGCAGCACGGTCTCGACGCGTCTGCGCCTCCATCCTCGCTCCCTCCCCACCTACCATCGTAAACATGCGTCTGCTGCAGCGGCCAGTAGCGAGGATGTCGCTCTCTCCACCTCCCCATCTCTATTTATTAGAAACAGCGGCTCTGACGCCCCTCCATCATAATCCATCAATCAAGGGAGGCAGGGGGAAAAAAATCCCAAACGTTTCTCTAGAACACCGTGGCTTCATCATGACGATGGAATCCGGACAGAGTCATGCCTGTTTGTAATCGGTTTGAGCCTCTCAGCGAGACAGGAGCCCCTCCCTGCAGAGCTGCGCGAAACCGTGGCCGCGGGGTTTTGGTTTGTTTGTTTTTTCTCCCAATTTTCGACCGCGCCACCTTCACAACTGAATTGGGTCGAGACGAGGGACTCTGTTTCATATGCGGGTCGGCGGGAGGTTTCGCGCTGAAGATCCTGTCCCAGGCGGTTTTGAGTTTCAAACGGAAAGGGGGAAAAAAAAAACAGGGAATAAATGAAGGAAAGAACATGTCGTGAGGGGCCTTTTGTTCCGCGCCTCTTGGCAGGGTCTTGGTTCATTTTTAGTGAATTTAAAAGAAGAACAGATGATAATATTTCTCATATGTGCTCCGGACTTGTACCAAGACCCGGTATGTAGAGTATACGGTAAAAGTCGGACCGTTTGTTGTCCGGCTGCTGCCAGCCTGTGATATTTATTGTATATGTGTTTATCCGAGTGTGTGTGTGTGTGTGTGTGTGTGCGTCGGTGTCTTCGCGGTCGTCTGTTGTGCGAGCCGGTGAGAACCGGAGCCAGATCCCTCGCACGCGGCGCCGGGCAGCCGAGGTCCAGCCTTACTCCGACTCCGCCAGAATTTCACGGCGGCCTTTTCATTCACAACCCTCTCCTCCCCCAGGGCCCCTGCCCGTCAAACTCTGCCTCTCAGCGGGCACAGGAAGAGCCGACCGGACCGGAGGTTTTATTTTTTTAATTGAAATAAATCCGACGTGATTTTCTGTTTCTCGGAAAATGCGCCCCGAGGTTTTATTATTCTCTGCGTCATCCCTGTAAAAAACCAAGCAAATCAAAAGAGAAACCATTTCAACATGTTAGAAATGTGCCTGTTCGACGATGCGCCCCAGAAACAGAAAGGAAAAGAAAGAGAGTGCTTTTATTTTTCCAATACAAAGACGAAAAAACAAAAATCAGACCTTTCTTGATTCTTCATCTTTTCATTTTTATTTTATTTGAAAACGCTCCATAGGTACGACCCTAGAAAAACCCGTAGCTAAAGATGATGATGATTAACTATACTGCATTTAAAATTTAAGATGCCCCAGCCTTTAACAAGCACGAGCCCCAAAATGACCAAGATAAAATGAAGACAAAAGCAGGTTCCAGGAAGGTTGGAAAGACCCTGAATCCGAGCGAACCGGCACCAACCGGGTCGTTTTACGTGCGGGTGAAGCTGAGCAAAATTGGAACGGGCGCGTGGTTCGACGCGACCCGGTCTGGTCTAGGGCAACGGGAGACCGGCGAGCAGGTGGATCTGGGAGCCGGGTGACTGGGACAGGGAAGAGAGTCAGAGGAGAGAAGCGTGTCCGAGCCAGAGCAAGAAACGGGGCGACCGACAAATATTTGGTATCCAAAGGGGCTGACTGTTGGTTTATACGGGTAGATGTCTCAGAGAATCCCGCTCGGAGAAATAATCTCCCTGAACAAAAACCCGTGCCAAGATAAATCAAGCGTATCTACACAGCTGTGAATCAGCCACTCACTCCCGAGCGCACCTCAAACGGCTGGTGCCAATCCGCAAGAATGCCGGCATGGTCTCGGTGCGCTCCCAGAACCGATGCCGTGCCGCACCTTTGGCTGGAGAGGGACCAAAGCAGCTCAGCGACGATCTGAATAGCTGCAGGTTACATTTCTACTCTGAACGAGTACTTCGAGGTGGATGCTGTTGAGTCGAGGCAACTGTTTTTGAGCAGCACTTCTCATCCACGATTCAAGGTGCTTCACATCAGCAGAAAGGCAAATCGATCAATATCATAAATGTCATCCCAAGACAAAGCCCAAAACATTAAGGAAATGAAAATCACATCATCAAACACACACGCACAATTAAAAAATGTAAAAAGTGGGTTAAAAAATAGTCATGAGCTTGAGAATATAGGAAGGTTTTTAAGCTGCCTCTTAAATGTGGAAACAGTAGTGACTGATCTCAGGTCATGCGGAAGTTTGTTTCAGACAGCAGGCCCAAAGGAACTAAAAGCTTCCTCTGAAGACCCGGATCTTGTTCGGGGCACAGCTAGAAGATGACTACCGCATGACCAGAGGGGTCTTGCTGGACCGTTGCCAGCGAGCAGGTCGGCGATATACTGGGGAGCCAGACCGTTAACTGCTTTATAGGCCAGCAGCGGACATTTCGAAGTTACCTTTGTGTTGCACTGGCAGCGGATGAATAGATTCACGAGCCGGTGCGACATGCTCGTGTTTGTGTGTTCACGTAAGGACTCTGGCTGCTGTGGTCAGGATGAGCTGCGGCCCTGAGATCCTCTTTTGTTTTTGGGTACTTTAGCCAAAAGAGCAGTGCAGCAATCCAGTCTACAAGGGACAATTGCGTGCCTATCTTTGGATATGTTCTTTATGTGGTAGAAAGTTGTCCTAGTTATGTTACTGGCATGAACTTTCAAAGTTGAGATCAACACGAAGAATCACTCCAAGGTTCTGGAGCTGCTCACTGTATTTTAGAAATGGTGAATGTCAATGTGAGTTTGCTACCTGCCTCTGTTTTTGAGGACCTGCAGCCAGCATTGCTCTCCTACTGTCACTCAGCCGTAGAGAGGTTTTGGACATCCAGCTCTTGACAATGTCGATACGGTTTACCAACCTGCTTGTGGGGTTCAGACCACCGGAGGACAAAGAGACGCACGGCTGAATGCCATGAGCACGTGAATGAGAGTATATACTATATTTCCTTATAAAGCAGCCCAGCGGGAGCCGATTAGGTTAAAGAGTAACGGCCCTAATATTGACCCTTGTGGACTTTTGTTTGAGTTGATTTAAAATGACCAGTAGAAACATAAGAAACATCTATCCTTTAAGTAGGAGGCAAACCAGTTGAGAACAGGGCCTGATAGACTGATCACTGTAAATCTTAAAGTTTCATCATCATTATCAGAGATTTTTTAGTAATGCAGGCGTCGCCTGGCCTGGGCATTCAAGACTGCGGCCCCAAAGATTCTCTCTTTAGCCCTGGATAAGTCTCCATTTTGAGCAGGTTGTCACCGTGTAACAGGAGGTCACTTAAAGAAGAAGGCATTCTGTGTATCGGGTCTTCAGGTGATGGGGTTACCGTGCCAGACACTGACTCACACGGTCAGTCAGTGTGAGGAAAGAACAGATATACGCAGGATTTTCCGGTGAATGGGTTGAAGCTGAGGCACAAACATCCTCCCGGGCTGAGCCAGGAAAACAAGGTGTGAAAATGCACGAGTTCCAAGTTACGTGAACGTGAAATGAGCAGAGTACAAGTTATATACAGTTAACTTATTTACTTTGAATTGCACTGCAGCCAGCTAAACCATTAGCAGCGCTTAGTTGGGCGTCCCCTTGGCCGAAGACACCAAAACTAGCCGAGTCCCGTGTTAGCTAGGCAAAAAGTTTCATAATTTATCGGCCTGTTAGTCCTACAAACACTGACCACACCCGAGGAAAGTGATATGACCAACTTTTTTTTTTTCTTTTTCTGATCATGTCATACGCTGACCGCTAAGTTACCATGGCATCCGCAAAACAAAACTTTAGGCTACAAGCTGAGCTGATAATGTTAGTCTGTTTTAAAAAAGTTGGCTCACTCATGAGAGATGTCAGATTAAACTAGGAATTAAAAACAGAACCTAAATGATTCAGGTGTGTCACACGTAAATCGCTGTAGGTCATTTTCAGGTATCACTTATAGCGGTCAGGAACGATCGGTAACCTTCAGACGAACAACAGCCTGTCAGAAATTATCGCCAGTTTGTGCTTCATCTACAATGGAAAAAAAGTTGCCATTGCCATTGTTCTGTCCTCCTCCCAGTCCGTAGCATAAATTGACAGGCGGCTAAACGCCTTCCCTGTAAGGGCAGGTGTGTGTGGATCCAAGTGCAAGAGAGAGAGAGTCAGGCAGAAGTGCAATGTCCAAAATCCAAATCTTTAATCCGAGAGACGTAGCAGAGGTCAAAATACCAGGAGTCCGTTAAACCAGGCAACAAGGCAGATCAGGAACAGGCAGAATCGATGGTCACAAAAATACTGGAAAAACAGAAACATACACAGGGAATCAAAATCGGGACTAAATGCGAGAGAGCTTGAACACAAGGGTAACAAAGACAATCTGGCAAGGCATAAGAAATGAGGCGGGGTTTAAATACACAGGAAACAAGACACAGGTGAAAGACATTAAGGTGGAGACAGTAATCAAAACAGGCGGGAAAAACCAGGGAGTAAAACAAACAGTAACAACAGCACCAAGACTTCAAAATAAAACAGGAAATGAATACAGATCCTGACATTCCCAATTAACAACCCGTGGTTATAAAAATGATGTGGTTTATTGCTATAAACAGTGACACTAGACAGTGAAAACAGGACAACTCGCGTTGCCGGAGTCTCGTGAATCCAAATAGACCATCGTTAGGGCTAGAAGTTGACAAAGTTGCTGTCCGCAAAGGAGTGTCGCCCGATCCCTCAGGTTGTCCAGCGCCTGTTTCGTTTCGCTGATATATAATTCTGTGCGCTCTTCACTGCCTTGGACTGCATACGCCAGATTGCTTTTCTTGTGTGTGGGCGTGCAGTCTTTCAGACGGAGCGGTTTCCGTGTGTGAGTGCGTCGCTGGGTTTGATAGAAAAAACGGGGACGCGATGCTTATTGACGATCCCCCCCGAGGTTCTCAGATACCCCCAGACACGTACGGGACGACGATGTTGATGCGTTTATTCTGCTTTTCCTCACCAACCACAGAGTTGGTGTTCTTCCTGCATCTTATGGCTGTTCAAAGGTACAGTTAGGGTAACCACGAGCTTCAGGTGCATCCTTCGGCTGCTTGTGCTCCTTCTCTTGGGGCTCCTGTTGGCGCATTATCAGCTCGGCGGTGCGGGGCTCTGATAACTCCTGGCTTACGTTCCAGTGATCGGTGAGAGTCAGAGAGTAAGTATTGGTCTGTACGTGTGAGTTTCCTGTCTTCTTGCCTGTCTTCTTCAATGCTGTCCGCTGTTCGGCGAGGGCTTTCACTTCCCACGTGTCATCCACATGTCTGAACCGGTGGCTCGTTGCTGTTCCTCAGGGCTCCGCTTTCTGCTCCTTCCAGGCCACGTTGCCATCTGCTGGCAGTGGCTGGATGTGTCCTACAAGGCTGCTGTACTACGGCTCGGTGTAAAGTCAGAGTTCAAACTACAGAAGTGGGTCCCCCTGCTATTGATAACAAAACTATTAGACCTGATTTAATACTTTGTTTCTTAAGAGTGGAATAGAAAGTCTCTGCTGCTCCGACAATAAGCTACAATTATTGATAGCATGAAAAATCCTATAAAATCTATTATAGTGTCCTACAGCATTTTGTAAGGAAGAGAACAACTTTTACACATCTGTGCATGACCTCAGGGTGAGGAGGTGTTTCCATGGTGACAGCTAAGAGCAATACAAATAATATATAATTAGTGAAGCAAAATGTGATTTTTGAAGTGGAAATCCTTATGCAACCCTGAGAAAATAACACAACTGCTTATTTAAGCAATTTTCTGCGGTTCACTTGCCTGTGGCGATGACGTCATTGTTATCCCAAGTGTTGGTTTTCTAAGAAAGACGTACACGATTTAGTTTTAGAAAATGTATTCATGACAATAGTTTGTCTTATAAAAATAATAATAACAATAATTTTTCCCCGCCGATATCCTCCCACACTTTCACTCTGACTGTAATCCACTTCCACTTTTTCCATGCTCTCTTCGGGCATTGTAATTTAGTAAACAATTTACAGTACATGATGGATCTCTAATTGACACATCGGCACTCAATCCTCTGAACCTAAACTACGGTAAACAAACACAAGCAGTGATTTGGAGTGTCTGGCTTACAGTCGGCGGTACAGTTCATCCCGAAACCGTTCCCTAACGGACCTGTGTTTGTGCATGGGGGCCATCGTCGTGTTGAAATGGGAAAAGAACAGACGCAAGCTGTTGAACGCGTCACGCGGTTGTCTAAAATTCAATCATTGCATAGGATTAATCATTAAGATTGCCCCCTTTTGGAACCAAGGGGCCTAGACCCAACCAGGAAAAACAGACCCAGAGCAAAAGTAGTCAAAAATATGTATAAAAGTTTGTTGACATGTTCTGACCGTGTATTGTAATATTAAGGCCAAGAGAGTGATTGCTTCCATAAAACCTCCCTTGTGCGCAGAGCTTGACCTGGTAGGTTTTCCATCAAAATAATCCCTTATAAATGTGAAAGCTTGTCTCAAAGCATGTCTGCTTTCATTCAACAGTTTATTTGTCAGGGGAGAAAGCATTTGCAGTGGGAGGGGCAAGAGGACGGTCCCAGTGTTGAACAGCAGAGGCTTGTTAAGTGCAAGACATTCAGCGGTGTGGGTCATGTTTCTCACGATCCCTTATTTGAAACCTCGCTGGAAAAGTACAGGCGCAAATTTTTGCCGAGCAGAGCATGGAAATGTGAACAAACAGCTTCTTCGGAGCTGAGACGAGGCTAACGAGCCACAAACATATAAACAAGACCAGGAGTTCAAAGCAGCGTTCTATGAGAGACCACGGCTGCCCTGAAAATGATCCTATGGCATTTCTGATGCTGAAAGAACTCAAATCCAAAAATTAAACTCCAATGTCCACTGTCATCTTCAGTTTGAAACGTGAGTGGCTCTGCACTGCTCGGTGCAGCTGACTTGATCTTTTATACAGACAAAAAAGACCTTCTGCTGACGATTATTCCATGACATGACAAATTAGTTGCGAGGAAACAATACTCAAATTTTTTTGAATCGTTTCCCCATTTGGTATAAGGAAACAACGTCCTTCTCGCCCTCTAGTCCTGAAGCTGTCCATGGCTCTGACATGTTTTTTTTTGAAGATATATCTCCCCCCCTGACAAAAACACTCTAGTTTGAACCCCGGTCTACAGTCCTGCCAGCGGATCCGTGACGATGTGTTTAGGCGCGGTGGTGCTTTGAGCTGAGTGGCACTTTTAACATGCTACCAATCACAGGGTAAGTGAAGGCCTTTAACCTGTTTAAAATTTGGAAGAGCCCCCAAAGTCATTAGGATTCATCCTCTCAGCACCTTATGTGACTGTAAGAATTTTCATGACAATCCAACCTATTCTTGATGAGATACTTCCAGAGTAAGTAACTGACTGGTTTTACTGAGTATTGGTTTTGGCTTTGAGTCATTAGCATAGTAGTTTATTGTTTATGCACACATTTGTACCTTAAAATTTTCCAGTTTAGGCCTGCTAATGGCAAAAAAAAAAAAAAAAAAAAAAATGTTTATATGCAGTGGAAAAATTGTCCTCTGAGATTCAGTAAACTGTGGCTGACATCATCTCCCACATTAAACAAAAGACAAGTGGATCTTTTAAGGTGTCTGAGGTTTCACACGAAACAAGCAACCCTTTGGGAAGGCAGGATTTACTATCCCTATGACACTTTGTCCTAAAGCACTTGCCACCACCGCCTTTGTGGCGTTTTTTAGATTTTGTGCATGCAGCTTGTGCAGTTAGCACAGCCTAACTGATACTGTTGACCTAAAGGTAGCGAGAGACTTCACGAAAACAGCCTTTTCCTGGAAAGATACTGTGACTAATTAACCACACAACATGACTGAGCATGAGCAATCCAACATCTGAGATTACACTGAATATCAGATATGTTGACAATTTCTCTCTCTTTCTCTCTTATATATATATATTTTTTCTGTATTTATTGATTTCTTTATCTATTTCTGTATACTTTTTTTTCTTATCTTTTATATATATTTTTTATATAATGAGAAAAAAGTATACAGTAATAGATAAAGAAATCAATAAATACAGTAAAATATAATGTATTTATTAGACATTCCTTTACTAAAAGTAAGATTTTTTTTTTCAATTTATTGCGCATATTTACTTATTTCCCGTGTCTCCTCTGGGCTCCCACAGTGGTGTCCAAATGATTAACGTATTATGTTTCCTTAAACTTCTAGTGCACTTTCATCACTTTTATCCGACAGCTACTGTCGCTTTTCAGATGCAAAAAAAAAAGAATCTAAAAAGTGACGACGTTGTAAAAAAAAGGACAAGTTACTCAACAATGCAGTGGGTAAGGTCAGCGTCATCTCCTACACCCGTACAAAAATCCATCAGCATAAGAAAGCACAGTGGCGACTGTTCGTAATGAGGACTTTCAGTTGTCATATTAAAATACATTTCTGCTGATAACACTTATTACTTTTATATAAGAAATCTTTAACTTGTAATGGAGTATCTTAAGATTGTGTTATTTCTATTTCCCTGAAGCAAAGCATTCGAAGACTGCTGAGAAGACGGTAATCGAATCCCATCACTTCATCCTCACGAGTTTCCTTCCGAATCCACCTGCGAGGATCCAGGGGACATCAGTTGCTGGTTTTTGTGCTGTCTCACTCACATACCGACATCCTGACACAGACACAGTGTAGAGAAAAGACAAGTCTTCTGCAGGTAGCAATAGTTATTTTACATTGAATAACTGTTATGACAGCTATGTGAGCACATCGTTGTTCACCATCACTGAAGCCACTGATTACAGAAAATGTTGAGACTTAAATAAACCCTGTCATTATTATTCTTTCTCCTCTGGCAGACTTTATTCTTTTAGAGGAAAACCCCACTATTCATGAAACTTTCAAGACGAAGCATAAAGTTGTTAGTGAGAGAACAGGAGAAAGAAACAGACGCTGCATCTCTCCTCACACTTAACCTTATCTGAAAACAAGTCAAAACATATAAAACCTTAAAAAAATGAAATCCTCACAGTTGCAAAACCACATTACAACAAATTAAAATCACTTCTGTCGATTTATAACCAAGAAACTTGTGAGGAAAGATGACTGACTGTGAATTCACACTACATGTGAAAACCCCTGGATGCTGCTGTGGAAATCTCCTAACAGCAATAGCTTTATTGCATTTGCAGCCTTCCAGCTTTTGCTGTTGTTTTATATCTATTATTTATACTTAACTCTAACCCGTGGTCTTGACTAGAGTATAGCATGGTTTGACTGGCCAGAACAGGTATTGCAGTTTTACCCAGCATCAGCTTAAACTGTGGGATACTGCAATAAACTGAAGTGAAGTCTTTGGAATGATGAGAGGAAGATGCTTAATAAGGTGGATCATCCAAACATTTGAGTCTGAGTGAATTGAACATATCAAATCAATTGGTCTCCTCCATATTTAGCAGAAATTCCCCCTTGAATGCCTCCTCTTGGATCTTTTTCAAGTGTTTGCTTTCCCAAAAATAGCTGTGACCATATTCGTTTCTACTTCACCGTCACAGTCTTTCTTTGGTACCGGCAGAACACCTACAGTCTTGTGTTTACATATATACATGCAAGAGGAATGGGATCAGTCAGGGACAAGAGCCAAACACAAACTGTGCCTGGGTTACTGCTGTTATATCTCCTGCAGGTATACTTCCGCTTCAACTGGATCAGTGCCCACAAGGCTACAAAATCCAGAAAACTATTTATAGTTACGTTTTCTTTGATTTGAGATCAGTAGCCCATCACGCTGAACATTACGTCTGCTTTTATTTCTGTCCAAGTTATGATGGATTACTGGATAAACCAAGTTGAAAGTTGATTCTTTTAGTCCCCTGAAATAAAGTAAGACAAATTTCTTTGTGCGAGCTGGTGTTTAAGAACAGGAGAGCTACTGCATTGCAACAAAATGATTCACCTCAGCGTGGTGCCTGGCTAAGAGGTCTTAAAAGGTCTTATCTTACTGTACATTGTGTGTGTCTGAGGTCTTCACACAACATACGAACAGCAGAAAAAATTATTGTGTGAAAATTTGGTAAGTTAAAGGTATGAGTAGGCTTACAAAATGGACAGACCGTACCAAATTTCACTGGGAATTTCTCATTTTCACGTTGAAAAGTTTGTCACAAAAAAAACCCACTGAGCAGATCTGCAAACTGCACTGAAGAGCCGAATGGTTTTCAAAGCTGACAGGCTGAAATGCAGCCTATTGCAAACACCTGCCCAAGTTGCCAAATGGGAGCTCTGCTGACTTCTCCAACCTGATTCCAATTACGTGAGTGCGTTGTCATTGGTCAACTGAGGTACCAACACTTAAAAAGGGCATCTGTTTGTACTCGGCGGCGGTCGTGAAGCTGAAAGCATAGTTTCTCATTTTACAATGACTGGTACAATATGAGGAACCTTTAAGCGGCCCGTTTACCCAGTTGACAAGAACACACAGTGTACTCTCACTTACCTCCATTGGTATCTCATTCAGACAGTTTTGGTTTTATGTCCTAAATGTGATATCCAGCTATGAAACTTCTGCTGCCACCAGTACAGTGGAGGTGAATGGGATTCCATTCGTGCTCATCAGTCATTCAATTTTTTATTTTATTTTTTAATAAAGAATTCAACTGCAGTATTTATGATTTTCTGCTCAAATGAACTGAAATAGATGTTGAGATGAAACCATCTGGTTTTGTATGAAATAAGCCCCTAAATACAGAGTTTTGAAAAATCAATAGATTAAGAAATCATGACAATAAGAATATAATAAGATTCAATAATATACAAATAAAATGATCAGGTTAAAAACTAAAAAGTTAATAAATTAAAAAAAGAAGTCTCTCTGGTGGACATAAGATGCCGTGTTGACAAAGTGATAACACAAGACAAGAATAAATTGTATAGAATTTTACAAATATTGGATATAAATCTTTGTGGTCACTTTCATTCCTAAACTGTATATTTGTTTTTGGTGGAGATGAATTTATTATTATAGTGTTTTCTGTGGATGGCAGCTGTGGGTCGGGTCTTCACCCTCAGCAGCTCTGGGATTGGTCGATTGCTGCCTTGGTAAAAGTCCAGTCCTGTGATCCACTCAACGTCTCTGACTCGCGATTGATGGAACCACATGTGATCTTCCACCCAATAAGATTCGTCTTCTGTACTCTGTCCATGCAAAATAAGAAAAGGTGACAAGAATCGTTTTAAATTTGACTGTTTGAACAAAGGTCAACTAATCGGGAAAAAAGGACAGTTTGTGCTAATGTGTCTGCAAATTGGGGTCATTTTTCACCTTTCTGTTGCTTTCTGTTTTTAAAAAACCTAACTGTCTAGGCCTATATAAAAGTATTGATTATAACCTCGGTTAGGATTTGTCAGTTTTACCTCACTAGGAGCTTAGTGTAACGATTGTAATGTCTCTTCAGCTGTTGATTTTTTTATGTCTGTCCAACACTTTTGGCCAATAAAACATCTCAACAAGTCCTGTCTTGATTCTGTTGACTTTGCTCAAAAAGTTCTGGCCAGATTAGCATAAAACTTGCTATAGACATTAATGGTCGCCACAGGATGATGTGATCCATGAGATTTTGGAAGCCCTGTCACCATTCCTCTAGTGCCACTAGTAAGCCAGTATTTCCACGCTACTAACACTTTGGTCCATGACAAGGTATCTCTCAAAACTATCTGCCAGATTTCCATACAATGTGCTTTGGGTATTCCTTTTCTCAAGAATATTTATTTTAATGCCGTCTATCCCTTTACCTTTCTTATAGGGCCATCATCCACTAAACTTTGCACTTAATGTATAGAAATATCAAAATCTAATCAACAGATTAGAATCAACACAACATGGACATGAAAATGGATGCCAGTTTAGCACTGGCAGGGCTTCAGTATTTTATTTCAGCATCTGTGTGGAAGGGACCAGATTTTTTTGCCACCCAAGAACCAGACACCAAGAACAGAGACAGTCATCTATTTATGAGTCCCCCTACACACAATTGTGATTTCTTACTTTGCAGCTTTCCGAATTGTTGGCTCTGTGAGGCAGCAGGAAGGACACAGTCTGCAGCTTCCCAACACAAGCAGTCACTGGTTGGGCCGAGTCACTACAGCTGGTCAGCACCGCAAAGTAATGTGTGGGGATGGAGATGTTGGTGCCGGACACAAACCTTGAATCATACAGAAATCCACACAGTCTTACTCATCAGTATAGGTCATCCAAAGCGCCGTATAATTCAATGAAACTTTCACAGTCCCGGCAGATGTGATGACCATATGATTCCAGTACCATGGGTGCTAATGTGCTGCTCCCGCCGCCTCCACGCTTAAGTTTTCAGGCTATAATCAGGCTTGTGTCTGACACATTCAGACACAAGTGCATCAGTGAGTGCCAAAACTGTCGGTGGGTGAAAAGGTAGCCAGACAATAGTCGGCGATCCAGCTTATGCCAACGATGTTGGGTTTAAGAGCCCCAAACCAAAAACAGACCCAGACCAACCAAACAAAAAGTACACAAAAGGTTTTTTTTTGGTTTGTTTTCAACTATGTTCATGTCAGTTGTTGGCGCAGTAGAGCTTTGTGACGGTTCTCAGTCAGTTTGTCTTCATGTTGAAAAATGCAGTGTGCTGCATTCTTTGTCTCAAAGTAATGATGGCATTCCTCTTAAACACGGTTTCTTCTACTTCCACTTGTATCTACCATCAACATTCGCTGAAACAAGAAAGTGGAAGCTACACGTAACGCATAAATATGGCCGTCTCCGACATGAAAGTTGATTTGTTTGTTGTGTGGTGTTACAACAAACAAATCAACAAGGATTTATGTCAGGTGAAGGTGAGGACTTTCTCAAACAAAACAACAAATCCGCAATTGGAAAATCGCATTTATCAGATTAAAAGCTAGGCTGTCCTACAAAATGCCAGCAAAAAAAAAGTGCACACAGACTGGAAATTTCATACCGTATATCATGCCAAATTAATGTCAACATTCATGAGAAACTGTATTGGTTGAGATGCTGTGAGTCACACGAGACAGCCCTTCCCATCACCACGGAAATTTATATTCCAAAGAAAGACACCTGACCTCATAAAATCAATTAGGTAGCTGATAAGTAGGTGATGTCAACGCTTGCTTAGTACCAAGTCAGGCACTTGGTTTGTAACAGCTAACAAAACAACAGTGAGTAAGTGCATTTTGTCCTGCGAGAAGTCATTTAGCTTTTAATGTGTTTCTCCTTCCAGCTTTATGCTTTGTGGTTACATCATATCTAAAAACAGCTGCTCAAATTGAGCTCTCTGGTGCAAAGTACATATTGACAAGATGTACATTATACATCGAGAGGTGTCCTGAGATGTGCGGGCAAGGTTAGGATGAAGAACGGCAAGAGTGGTGGGTCCATAATTGTCCATAATTGTCTGTGTTAGGACACGTCTGAGTGCATTATAGTTGGAGCACTGGCACTTACAGGAGAAATTTCACAATCCCCCACTTTTTAAAGTATGTTTGAAGTTGCTTTAATCCAAAGTTTGATTAGTTACACCAGGCTGTTAACTGGTAACGTAGCACAGTTCGTACGCAATGTTGCAATGATTTCCTGCAATTTATTGTACCTCAAACAGTGATTAAAGTGATTATTGGAACTTCACTTTTAACGTGTGCCAGCAAATCAAAAACAAAAAAACTCTCTTGGCCATGATGTGATTTTAGATAAAGGATTTCTCTACATGTTTTTGGTTCGGATAACATGACGTACTGTTTTTGCACTTAAACGACTTGAGTCACCCAAGGGCCTATTGTCTATTCTCTAGTCTATCCGGTTCAACATCTACTTGCAACCAGACCATGGAAAACAAGAAAATATCTTACTACAATTATGCGGGTGACACACAAGTTTACAAAAAAATATGACCAAATGACTATAGTGCAGTACAATCAGTGAGTAAATGCATTGGCTAAGTCAGTGATTGGAGGTGCCAATATTTCCTCCAGTTCAGCCCGGCCACCTTCAATTCCTCATTTTTTTTTCTTATTAGACACTGGGAAAAATTTCTTTGGGCTCTTAAACCCGGTGGATAAAGTAAAACTTAACAGTGATGCACGGATCAAGGCTGTTTGTTTTTAATTACTGCAAAACTGAAACAATTGATAATCATAGTATTATCATCCTCACTAGGAAATGAACTTACTGCTGGATCTGCTGTGGAGTGTCGTACCGGCCGTCATAGTTGTAATCGAAGACGGGGCCCGTCACCACATTTATGCCATTGTAAACAGATGCATATTTCATTAACAGGGTGTTGAGGAAGTAGTACCAGATTTCTGCGAGAGGAGAGGAGAGAAGAGGAGAGGAGGAATAGAAATAAAATTGAAGGACGGGAAAAAGAAAAGGCATTTTTAAAAAGGAAACATGTTACATCCAGTGGTGTAATGCAGTATAGCTTTGCCGTGTAACTTACTCTTAAACTCAGGGTACATTGGTACCACATTACTCGTCAGCAGAGCATCATACTGCTGGTCCACTGTCGTATTCAGGTCTGCAAAAACGCGTGAGGAAGAGTGGGTCAATTTTTCTCAATTCCTGGCTTGTTTGATGCTCAGTGTCAAACTGTGAGATGTGCTGAGGAGGAATGCAGTTCACTTCTAGAGAAGAACCCTGCATGTGTCGGTAACCCCCATGTTTATTTCAAGCAATTAGCTCTTTAGCACCAACAGCAGCAACAACAACAACGCCGCCACCACACGTGCATCACATAAAGCTACTGTGTTTGGAGTTTATATTTTTTACTGCAACCTGCAGAAAAAACAATGATTTCAGCCAAAAGAGAAAAGAAATGAAAAGTATTGAGTGTACAGTCTGTGCATCTGCATGAATGTAATTGTAATGACATGATAATGCATCACCTGCACCACCCAGCCTAGTAAGAAATGACTCAATAACATTTGCACAAAAAAAAATAAGTGAGTGAAATCTTGTGAAATGGTCTGAAAATGTCCTGAGGCGAAAGTGAGGAGTGTATTTTCTCAACAGCAGAGGAGACTGCATCGAGGAAACATGAAATGTAAAGTCGAAACAGATAAGGACACACTTTCAATTTCCTGTCTAGTGAGTCGAGATTTTATTTAAAGCGAGGGTCCTGGTCTCAGCTTCGGCCAACATCTCAGAGCATGCCAATGGTTTTGCACGCATCTTTCCTGTTTTACTGTAAGTCTGCATCATTTAAATCATCACTGAAGTACATATTTAGGGGCTAAAATTCTGTGGAAGGGCGGATTTGGAAAAGTGTGTGTCAAAGAGTGAGAGAGATTGTGATACAGAGGAAGTGAGTGTAGCAGCTCAGTAGATCTTCACATTCTTTTGACCAGTGAGACATAACAGACAAACAAAACTCCTGTGTGTATGACTGTGTCTTTCTGTGTCCCCGTGCATAAGGCACATGGATCAGACTGACTCTTGTGTTTTTTTGAAGCTCCGTGTGTCATTTTGGTTGTTGCTACATACTAGGTGGGTACAGGAAGGCATGTGACAGGTTCCCAGCTGTGGCATACTGGTCACATCTAGGACTCTGGGATGCCGGAAGTCTGACATCAGCCCTCAAACAGTCCGGCGTCACCGGCAACAGCGGGTCCAAGTTCATCTGCAAGGAGGGGAGAATCCACGCGTTTGTTATTATTTCCACCAGAATGGACAGACCAAACACTTGGACCCTTTAATTGAATAAAAAAAATGTTTTCATTTGAAATACTTTCTACCAAAGAAAGTATCCGTGAAAGCTCCAGGAAAACCAAAGCCACAGGAAGAGTGTCTTTCTGCAATGACATCTGTATCTTTAGTCACCCATGCACAGTGTCAAATACACTAGTTACCACTATGGGGGTAGACAAAGTTATTTAATCCAATGTAATTCCTGAATTTTGTAATTAATCGAATGACCACACAGAAAGTTTGAAGATACACAATATTCCCAACCCTGTCTCCTAGAAATGATGTTTCTCTACAACTAATTTACAACAGCAAATACGTTTTGAGGGAAACGTAACTGCGACCAGATTATGTTCTTTAATTTACATATTCGGCAACTCACAAATATGTTGATACCGAACATAACAATAAAATGTTCACAGACAATGTATAGTTTGGAGATGGATAAGAAAATACAGGGTGAAAAATACAATTCATTTTTAGTGTACGACTGCTTTATCCAATTCAAATAATGTAGTTTGCTTTGCATTCAGAGTTAAAAGGTGTAAACTGGGTGAGACTGCTGTGAAAGCTTTCACTAGAGCAGCAAAATACTTTTTGGTTAACATTTCCCCCAAACTTCTATTTATATTGGACCCATACAGCTGCTTTGAGTCCATAATCTGCAGCGTGGGAGCAGTGAAATTTCAACATTTCAGCGGAGAAAATTTCAATGCTGACTCTAGTCTTCACACTTGCTCCACCATGATTTTCCAGAATATCCATGATTCATATCGGAACCAGCAGCCTGCTCTTGCATGAATATTGTTGCTGCACTACAGATTTCTATATTCTAATCACTAAATACAGACACCTGCTAATGTGTTGCAGTTTATTTCCCTGAAACTTGACTAACAGGGAAGCATCCAATCATCGAGTTTGAGTCTTAACAACTCCGACGAAATTTCCAGGGGTGACATTCCAATAACAAGTCCACAGATTTGTTATTTTACAAGTTATAATTAACTGAATGTTGTATTAATTAGAAGTCGAAAATGATCATTAGATTACCAGATTATTTTCTAATTTGGCTTTTCTTCAGGCAGTGAGGCTTTAATTTAGTATCGTTTTACCGTATCAAAGATTCAGCGTTACCTCCTTGTTTGAGTCCAGTATGTTTGTTTGTTTGTTCGTATCTCTGTATCTCAAGAACAACTTGCTGTTACTTACTTTGTGGAAAGTCCTGCCCCAGCCTGGCAAAAACAGATTTTTTTTCTGTGCACATACGTCAACACAACATAACATAATGCTAGATGCTAAATATTTTCCTGGATTCTTTGGTTTAAGAAGAATCAGTACAGGTTGCCAGAAGAGATTTTCTTTTCATTGCTCTCTCTACACATTTCTCTAAAAACCTACACTGCCATTTGCTTTTTCTTCCCCTTGATATTTCACATCGTTTTCCTGTAATTGGCTAAACTCTTGTAGGTGTGACCTATTTTACATAAACTGCCAGAACTCTTGAATGCATTGTGCAGTCGCAATTCCCCGACTTTACTGGGCAGGATTATGAATGTCTGTCACGACGTGTATGTTTATAGGATTCAGATTTTAAACTGTGCACATTTCTAGTATCAAAGTCGTACATTTTTAATAGTTTATCATTAACGCAGACACACTCACCGGTTTGTCGATGGTGAAAGAGCTCCACAGAGGCATCAGGGCTTCGCCGCTATAGGCGCTGATGAATCCCTCCTGGTAGAGGACGCAGTAACGCTGGTTAGGCTGCAGCATCTGGGGACGGCCAAACAGCAAGTGCTTCTTCTCTGCAGCGGACTCTGAAATGGGAACAGTGCGGTTCATTTAGAATCACTGTCGTCGTGATCTTTACGAGTGCGGCAAGTGTTGACACTGGTACAAAGATTTTGACTGGTAGTTTTTGCTCCCTTTTCATTGTCCAACAGTGTAATTTTGGACAACACTGGAAATTAGCAGTGAGATGTATGCAAATGACAAAAATTCAGTACAATAATGTGAGCGAAATTATAAAAAGCGAGCACATACGAGACTGATATATGCCATCTGTTTTCTCCTAGCGCATTCAGTTGTGATATTTCTTGTCATTAGTTAGAAACATTTACGGTCCCCAAGAGGAAACCACAGAATCACAACATGTCATGATCTTATACTTTAAAAAACTGAAGTGCGAAAGTCAATACTCCTCACCCTCTTCTGCAGTCAGATTCAGACGGCTGTTGATAGCATTTCCACTCTGAGGAGAGAGAGAAAAAAAACAACAAAAAAAGGCTGAATGGAAACTAATGGAAGTCCTTTGTTTTTCTTTTGTTTTGTTTTTTTGCCCTAGGACAGTATACATAACAGTGCAGATAAATTGAGAAAAGTATAACATAATTGGAGTATATGAAATAAAAGGGGTGGCACGGTGGTGCCGACTGGTTCTTCCACGTGCATGTTCTCCCTGTGCCTTTGCGGGTTTCCTCCGGGCCCTCCAGTTTCCAGAGAGGTGCAGGTCAGGTTAAATGGCGACTCTAAATTTCCCATATGTGTGAAAGTGCACGTGAATGGCGGTTTGTCTTACCCCGGTGACCTGTCCAGGGTGTACCCTGCCTCTCAGACTGTCCAGTTCCCGTGTGACCAGAAATCTGGTCCTCCTCGACAGCTTGTTAAGTCTTCTGCTGGCCCCCGCCAGCCTTGATGCCACCTCCCGAGAACACCACAGTAAAGAACATGGCACACTGACGTTCTGTAAGTGCTAGGCGAAGGCAACTGGACTCGCTTGAAGTTCTTCAAGACGTTTGGCCTCTCATCCGAAAGGCTACTTTAGTTCGAACTGACTAATGGGAAGTTCCAGGTATTCATCCTCTGGTGAGATCAGCAGACCTTGTGAGTCATTGAGGTCACATGAGTTGTTAGCCTCCCGGTCATCATGT
Source organism: Xiphias gladius (assembly GCF_016859285.1). Classification (NCBI taxonomy): domain Eukaryota; kingdom Metazoa; phylum Chordata; class Actinopteri; order Istiophoriformes; family Xiphiidae; genus Xiphias; species Xiphias gladius. The sequence goes on from NC_053423.1 coordinate 24,061,521, forward strand.
GAGTCGTTAGGATCACACGGGTCAAGGTATGGGCGGGTGCTGACACCTTGTAGGGTGACCAGTGAGTCGTTGACCCACACTACCATGACGTGGTTACATGAGTCCTCATGCGGATGGGTGTTCAGCCGCCTGGGGAGTGAACTTAGAACTGCACTGTAGGTGCTGAGAGGTGGTGTCTCAAACCACCTCCTCTGTTTAGTGATGGTTGTTTCCCATTGAAAAAGATGGCTTCTTTCACTCCTCTTCCAGACCATCGGCCTTCTCTGGCCAAAATGTGTCCATCACTGTCCTGAAGAGTTTCCCCAGTGTCCAGGTCTGTGTAGTCCTCGCTGCACCGGACTGTGTAAACTACGTTGTTCTGCTTGTGCCTGGGTAATTTGTCCTAAGGTTTGACAAGTTTTTGCCTCAGAGTGTTACTGGGCTCGAACTGCACGGGGATATTATGTTTGCAAGACGATCCTCCTGAGTTTTTTTGTGGTGACATGACTGTACCTGTCCAGCTCCATTCCCTGGTGACAAAATCAGGAACTGAACACAAGTTCTGCCCTAAAAAGGAACATTGTTATTTAAACTCTTTCCTTTGTACAGGATCTACATTAGATTTAATTAAAACTGACTGAGTCAGTTTAGCTACTTTTGATGTTTCTTTTCTAGACCTATTGCATCTTTTGTTCCGTGGAAATATAAAAAAGTAGTCAAACCTCGTTTGTTTTCCACCTCAAACATTAGCCCTTTATGTAGAGAGGGAAGTAAAAGTGTCCCATCCACCACCCTGTTTCATGCAGAGGACATTAATTTATGTCCTGTCACAGCTCTTTAGATAACATTTGCCTTTCCATTAACTGTAGCCATGGTCTCTCCTTAACCTTTATCATACCGTAGCTGTCGAACCATGCAATATCGTGAGAAGAAATAATTGTATTTAGGTTTTCTGTTAGATCTAGCTGTTTTTATTAATCATGCGAATATAAAGACCACGCCAAAGATATATGCTGTTTGCACACAGCGTTGATTGTATGTACGTAGAAAGGCATTGGCTTATGAAAACAGGCCATTCTGTAGGGGATGTCTTAAAGAAGACAGTTGAAAGAAACCATGCCTCAAACATAAAAGCGTTATCAGATAGTCACGTAAGAACTCTTTCTGTTGTGCAAAAAGATACATACGGAAAGAACATCATGTAAAACAATATTTTGTACTACACCCATACTGGGTCATGTCAGATGGATAAGACAAAAACAAAACATTCAGAGCGAGCTACACGTGAGGGAGTGCAGGGTTTCTTCCCGTTTAGGGCGCTGTCTCTCGTGACTGGTTGAAGCCTGTGGAAGAAAGGATGGACCAACCGATCCACCAACCAATGGAGCGCTAAGCCTAAGCCACGGCGCCTCCCCAACGTTCTTGACCAATCGGATAGATGCACATTCCCATTGAAAACCCTGTGTAACCATAAGACAGACACTCTTTTCTTGGAAGTTGGCTACAGCGAACTGCTTGCAGACTGTGGTTTTCTGAATAGAAAAGATCCATGTACATGTTCAACTTAATTCTCTGGTTTGTAATGAATTGTTAAACTGAGAAATAACTCATCTCCTGGACTCTCTTCCCAAATCAACGAACGCGCCAAAATTTTGCAGAACTGCTCAGTATTGATGAATTATGTTATGAATTAGGACAGTGTTATGACAGTGTTTACTTTACTGGTAGGAAGCTGCCTGTTTCTCAACTCAGCTGCATGAAAATACAGCATCTTGCTGCAACCGAATACACAGCAGACTCTTGTAAATGAAAAATACAGTAAGAGGTCCACAGTAGTAGCTTCACTTTGGACTAACATGTCAGTGCTATGTCTTTAGTAATTTAAGTGTGTTACACTTGGCATCAAGGAGAGGTCAGTAAAGTATAATTCTCTGGGTTTTTCTTTCTCATGATTCTGACAGAATAACCCTGAACAGCTGCAGTTTTTAAGAGATGTTTTTCTTTTTTTGCCAATAAAGCCAATAGACACAGACCTCTGCAGTATTGGTTTTTAGGGTAACGAAGCCATGGGCTTGCTTTTTTTGAGTCTGATGAGGATTTCAGAGGCTGGTTTACAAGGATAAGACTTTGGCTTTGGCTTGCAATAATGTTAATTTCATTAAAGAAAATTGTGATGAATATTTGCTTCAATGAATTGGGTTATATTTATCTGACAGATGCTGTTTTCTTCTCTATTTTCTTCTTCCTTCAACTGTCCAACTCTGCAAGATGTTCGTCTTCTTTCCGTGTACCTATACTTTGTTTATCCATTAGTCTGACTGTGGCAGCTAACTTTTGTTGCAATGTTCCCAAACTATTCCACGATGCATCCTGCAACCTACGTCACAGGGGTTTCAAGACATTAAAAAATGTATAAAATGTGGTAAATTATGTTCAGAAAAATTCCAAAGAAAAGTTTTTGAATCTGGCATCACAGATTATAAGATCCTGGATTAGCACTAACCTTGTGTCTCTTTTAGGTGGGAAACAAAAAACAAAGATTTAAGATTTGTCCTTAGTGAGCTGGAAAAAGCATCCGTGATTCGTTAATCTGGACAGTGCATTAAATCTGGATGTAAGTGGGACTGTATTTAGTGGTGGTGACCAAAGAAACCCTCACAATACTTTTAAAAGTCCTTTTTTTTATCATTCTGTAGATGAACCAAATATAAAAATATCCATACTAAGTTAAACTCATTTTCATTCTTGTGTCCGCCTTGGGCAATGGTGTATTAAATGAATAATTAGATGCCCACTCTATCAGCCCTTTCTCTGACATTTTCCAGGAGCCTGGACCGCCACCCTTGTGTCACACGACTATAAATATAAAATGCACTTTCATTACAAACTTCCCAGCACAACTGGTTTTTTTTTTTTTGGCCAGAAATTCTAAAACTCCTTGAACATTTTCAGCCAAATAACATCTTAAAAAGTGGGAAGTAACCACTAACTAACTACGTCAAGTGCTGTTACTACAGTGTTATGAGGTTCTGGTACTTAACCTGAGAAATGTTAAAGACCACTCAAATGAGGGAAAACCCCTGTGGTGAAAGCAGTAAATCCTGGGCGGCCTGTGTCAGGGGGTTTTAGTGGTGTAAAAGTGAAATGTAAGTCCTTTTTATCATGGATACACGACCTGCTTGCCGAGGGTTTGCTCCCTAATGTGCCAAGAACTTACCAACAATTAAAAGTGAAGTTCAGCTGAAGTTTGAATCCTTCGTATCTTGAGCACAGCTAACATTTTAGCTAAAGTAGGAAATCTCTGCAATGAAGCTGAGAGATCTGTGCGTTTGCCGCTGATTTTGACTGTCTCAGACAAATCTTATCTTTCTTGCATTCCAGGAACAAGCCTGTGGCGCATTACTGAGAATCACATGGATGCTGTCAGAACTGGCCTGCAAGCAGTTTCTCCAGGACTACATCCTGACTATACTTGAAATATATTGAGCATCATTGATGAGACACTTCTTAAACTGAAAACAAACTGCCTCCGCAGCCTCCGATGCCTCCGATGCACCTACAGGAAGCGTCACGTTGCAGCACGCCGACAGGCCCAAGACCACACACAGAGCAGGAACATAGATCATTGATCGTACTATACTAATAAAATATCTACCATAAATATGTTTTCAACGACATGCAGACATTGACTGAAAATCGTGTGTGGACACCAACTAGAAAACAGCCTTTTCTCTGGAATGTATTCTTTTCAGGGGCGGTAAGGCTGGAAATAGGACAGTGGCATGAAGCGTGTTGGCGCACGCCGACACGTGCTTATCTGCCGCCAGCGTGGGGGTTGTACAAACCTCCCATGTGGACTGTTGTGAATAAAGATGTGTTTAACTGAATTTGCTTGCACAGCTCTTCATTTGACTAAACTGTGAAGTGACAGCATCATGTTTCTGCATGTTTAACCAATGACCGATTTCATGTTTAGAACCCGAACAGATCATTTGGGCATAATTTAAAATGTTACAGGCCTTGTTGCGTTTATACCCATATTTCAAAGCTGAAAAGACACCTTAAGGTATAGTATGAAGTCATGTGTCTACACTGTTTCTTCTCCAGTTTTTCATTGGGATAAATAAAGTACTCTTACCTTAGATGATCTTTTCTTAATTTTGAGAAGACAGTATTTTAACTTAAGTTTGGGCCTCATTCATTAAATGTTTGTATGCACACAAAAAACAAAATCATTTTGAAAACACTAATAACTTTTGTTTGATTCATTGTTTTCTTATAACCACATGTTTGTTAGTTCATGGTAGTTTTCAGGTGGCTGGGACCAGTCATAAACTGAGCCACAGATGCTTACTACCCACGCCGAGGAGGTTAATTAATCATACGTGTCTGTTTGTTTAATTGTCAGCAGGATTATGCAAAAGGTACTGGAAAGGTTTGCACCAGAGTTGGTGGAGGGATGGGGCAGGGCTCAGGGAAGAATCCAATGAATTCTGGGGGAGAAATAGATCATTGAGCTCTACTGAGCGAATCTGCGTTATTACACAAGCGATGTCGAAAAAATAACATTAAGATGTTAGTGTTTATGTGTTGTTATCTTTACTTTTTTCATCATATCAGCCTGATGATTTGCTTGATATAGGATGGTGGCACAAGGCGTTAATAAATCAGCATTATCATATGACTGGTAGTTAGATGGTTTGGAAACGGGAAACCATCTCGTCTTCTCTGCATGTTAGCTTCGCTGAAGCAACTGTAGCAACAGTTTGCTAACACACAACCTAGCTAACGGTAGTTACATTACTTGCTGTCTCATTGTTTGCTCTATTTCATGGTATTTGTCCGCACAAAAACTACCAGTTGTTTTAGGGCCAGGAAGACCTAAAAACAGAATCTTGCTAGCACAGTGGAATTATTTTGTTGGGTGCATAATTTCGAAACTCTACGCCAGGTAACGTCACCTTCCTTGTTAGCGTAGCTTCAAACCTGCGCTTTTGAAGGAGGATTTGTTTGTCTGTTGAGTTCAAATATCAACAGTCTTTCTCCACGATTGCTTACTCCTTCTTGAAGGCTGCATTAAGGTAAGGTCATAAATCAGACATAGTTTTTTCTTATTTTCCATTATTCTGTTTTTACAAACAAATTTAAGTGAAAGATAAGGAAATATTTGTTAGCTATCCTCTCCAGTTCACGGTGCCTCTAGTGTAGAATCTGCAGTATTTTAGCATAATAATACCCACCAGGGCAGGACAGGAGCATCCCAGGCTGTTTGCAGGGTCGAGGCTGACCAGTGGACACTGAGCAGGCCTGCTCTGCTCTGCCGGTGGCACTGGTGTGTAGTAGGGCTGCCTCAGGACGTGGTTCATACTGCCATGGGTCCCGTTGTTGTCAGTGGGAGAGATCTGCAGCACGTCTGCATGGGACAATGACTGTTTAGTTTTGTGGAACACACCAGTCGCTTTGCATGTTTCTTTTCTACAGATTACGTGTAGGTTACATTACAGCTTACTGTAAAATTTTTGTCTGACTTCAGCTTTTGAAATTCTATTTGCAGAGATAAAAATCCTGCGTGACAAAACCAATCCATCACAGTTTTAAACATTTAATTTGCTTTATTTTTTGCAAGCTACTGTTTTGCGTGTGGTATTACAGGTGCAAACAAGGTGTGGTTTTATAACTCTTTATGATTGGTACAGTTAACCACATTCACATTATTCTTTCCAACACGTCCATGTTTGCACACTGTTTGACATTTGATTTCTGCTTTCTGCTAGCTTAACTTGATAAATGTTCTTTGGTAGCCAACTACCTAACTAGAACATATGATTATGAAAGCATTGCCTGTTCCCATGTGACTCAACACAAGATAATAGTAGAAATAGTAGATAATATAGTTCAACGACAGTTAAAACTAAGGGAGGCAAAATGTTCACTGTGCTTCATTACTTATCGCATGCAAGCTTCAGGCTTCATCTGACTATTTTTAGACACGTTTGGGTTAGTTTTTCGTTGTCTTGCCGTCACTGATTTTTCTCTTTTAACAGATCCGATTGAAGACCCCAGCTAAACCACAACAAATTAGAGAGTGCAGTTTATGTGGCTCCTCACCGTTAGAGTAATTTGTCATGACCCACCAAAAAACTCACCACACATGAGATTGTACAGCTCGATGTTGGAGAAGGGTTCAATTTCTGTTTTGTACTGAAACTTGGGTCCATAACTGACAAACATCGCCTACGTGAAAAGAAGATGGAATAAATTTCAAACATTTATTTCAGTGCTGCAGTCGCAATGGTGGCCGTGTTGGGGAAAAAAGGTTAAAGAGAATCAAAAAGAAAAGTATTAAAGTTTACGGAATAACTGCAATAAATCTACATATAGAGACCTTAATTTTGCAATGATAGAGATAAATTAGCTCATAATTTTAGAGGGGGTAGAGGGGTTTTTTGCAGACATTACTGCTGACTGCTGACTAGTAGGATAGAACAGAATAGGAATCCTCAGTACTCACGTGCATGCTCTCAACATCGTTGTCATAGCCGTGAGCTCCACCAGAGCAGAATGTGAGAGATCCAGGATACCTGTGGAGACACAGTGGAGTCCTTCAGTTTTAGCATAAAAGCATAAAAGCATTCAGATCAGTCTCTCGAATATACTGAAAAGATGAAGGAGAACAGCAACCGATGCTGTGGGACATTCTGTGTAATCTGAAATGTCTACATGTGGCTCATCTGCCTCCCAGGTAGTTTACTGCAATCTGAAGACCAGCTTGTATGCGTCTAAAAATCCAGTCTTCTTGTTGTGACGTCAAAACTATGCCTTTTGTCACTGTCTATTATCATGAGTCACTGTCATGTTACCTTTCCGCCTTTCCCACTACTATGTGGTTCCGAACTGCCCTCTAATTCAAATCCATGGCATCTTTTACTTGCTGGCTCTTTCCATAGTGACGTGTTTTGCTAATAACCATCGCTGACCACTCTCAAAAAAGTGTAGAACTCTAGTCTACAGCTGCAATTAAGAAACAACTAAAAAATAACAGACAAACTGAATATGAATGATAGATACCTCTCAAACAGCCATTTCTGGTCAACCAGGATGCTGACATCTTCGATTCGACGGCTGTTGGCGAAGTGAAGGCGCTTTGGCAGGTTGGCCTTCAGGTACGGTTTGATCTTTTGGTCTGGTTTCTTACACTGAAATCAACAAAAAAACCGGTAATGACTTATTTTAAATTAACACAATAGTTAGGGGTGTTCATTTCATATATTAAAAAAAAAAAGTTATTTCTCAAAAATGTGTAATTTTTCAACAGTTAAAGAAACACAAACAAGTATTTTTAAAAGTCTCTATGCTGCATGTGAAAATGAATACCTGAGTAGGTTTTAAGTAGCATGCATCATTTCATCCGAGAGGATCTCATTTGTCAGATGGTGTTTATCGGTGTTTGTCCTATTTAAGAATGAACTCTTTTTGTAAATATCATGTAGGGGCTGGTGAGAATGTTTAATACTTACGGTCATGTTAGCAACAAGTCCAGCTGAGTCAACTGTTGAAAGGATAAAAGAGCGAAGTCAACCTTTCTGTCATCACACGAACAACAAAGCCCAAACTTTGCTAATGCACAACCATAATTTGATTTGTTGTTACAGTACACCCAACCTGAAAGGTGTAGTTGATTTTCAAGATGAACGACGACACGGGTCCTTCCGCGATCAAGGTGGGTTTCCATACATACAAAGCACATTAAAGGTTTACCATTGTTTTCTACGGCATCACCAAATATGATTAAGTCCACACACCTTTCGGGCAACGGAACCATCTGCCCTCTGATTGGACTCTGCCTTGTGATTGTATCATCATTGTCCAAGTAGATCCAGGTGTAAAGAGAGGGTCAACTTACGTACTTGTAACTTCAGTTCACAGTGTGGGAACTGAATTTTAGACATAGTTTTTTGCTTTTTATATCGGTACACATTTTCAAAAAAGGACTGATGTTTTTTTTTACAGTGTGTTTTTGTCACCTCACCACTGATATCTTTTGTTAACTGATTTAACTACATTACATCTACTCATTTTGCAGACGCTTTTATTCAAAGCGACTTACAAATGAGGGACAACACTAAAGCTTCAAGTACAGTAGGGGATCTCGAAGTAAGCTCTAAGTACTAAATCTTTTCAATAAGACAAGTGCAAGGAGATCAGGTAAAGAAGTGCACTGAAAGTGCATAGATAAGTGACAGTTAGGCATGTTAGGATATTAGATATTAGGTGTTAGGAGAGGAGGTGCTCTCGGAAGAGATGAGTCCTTAAGAGACTCTTGAAGATAGAGAGGGACACCCCAGCTCTGATAACATTTGGTACGCAAACAAGAACAGTTTAGACTGTGATTGCCTTGTGTGCAGGGATGGCAATGCCACGCGACGTTCCTTGGAGGAACGCGGTGGCCGAGAAGGAGCATAATCCTGTATGATTGAGTTCGAGTCAATGGTTGCAGTCCAGAAGTCCCTCTGTAGGTAAGCATTAGTGACTTGAAGTGATTTGGGTGGCCATGGGTAGCCAGTTGAAGTCAATGAGTGGAGTGACCCTTTTAGGCTGATCGCAAACCAGACACGCTGCCCCTTTCTGGACCACGTGTAAGGGTTTAAATTTGCGTGAAGGGCAACTAAGCACAACATAAACATTTGGTGACTGCACATAATGGTTGCTGAACTTCGGAATACATTCAGTCAGGAACACAAAAGTTCTTTTGTGCCACTAAGAATCAAACCGAACAAACCTTCACTTTGTGCAACTGAATGAATGAAAAATGTAAACTGGAGCTGACCATGATAATCAGGTGGATTTATCATGTTTCTGCTTGTTGCTAGAAACCACATGATTCCGAATGGGCTGATGAAATGTTTTGGCTATCGAGGTTATGAAATCCATTTCAAAGCCTTTTTATAATATCAGTGTTTCTTACGCAGTCAGTGTGGCTTATAAAGCACCAAGAGAGTAGGTTGCCTCTGTATATTTACTCACAGACAGTGTCTTTGTTTGTGGATCTGATCCGTCCGAATGGCCCCTCAGTGACGTAATAGTCGCTGATGTCACCCACCAGCTCCTGCAGTGCCTCCTTCCTATTGCAGCTCGTGTCCTCCATGCCTGCAGCAGCAATGATACGTTACGTACTAATGTTGACATCTTTCCCTCTCAGGAACTAAAAAGAACGCGCCATCGGTTTTGAATGTTTTATTCGACAACATGCAAGTTTTGATGGTCAGCTGTCTAATTGCCTTTTCACAGTATCTGTGTCCACTCAATGTCTACCCCCTGGATTTAATTTCTTGACATACATACGTTTGTAAATGAGAGTCAAGTCCTATGATGGAACTTCCCGAATGCACCACATAAGGAAACGTTTTCAAAACATTTGCTGTTTAAAACTCTACAACATTCTTTAATAAAATATAAGTAAAGGTAGCCAGTGTTTCACTGTAATGGATTTCTAATCTAACACAGAACTGCACTGATCCCACTTTTTCTTTCCCAGTACTGATTTTGATACTTTGATTTCAGTACTCAGGTTATCAGATCAGGGCATGGTATTAGGGTACTGGATGCGGTTACCAGAGGACCACTGCTCTCCATTTCCCCACATGTAAAATGCGTGTACCTGATTGTGGTTAGAATGATTTTTACCATCTGTGAGGTAATGTGACTAAATTAATGTAGCCGATAGAAGAAACACAGTATGTTATAATGGCATTTAAAAGGAAAATGGATTAGTCACATTGTGGCCGATTCCGGCTTTATAGGTCAGTATCTGCCACCATACTGATCCGGCGTATCGTATCGGTGCATCCCTAGTCTTACCCACACAAGACATTGGTATATTTATGATTCCCGTCTTCATTTTAATTCATTGGTTTTAAATAATGCAGGTGACAGAGAAAAATGTTTCCAAAGGCGTGTTACTATAGGTTGTGTGTTACCATGATCGGCCACAATGATGATGTTGAGACAACGGTGCAGGCCTATCTGCTTGAGGCCATTCATGAGCTGACCAATGATCTTATCCACACCCTGGAGCGCTTCAATCAGCTGGAGGGAACAAGTGAGACGGACACAAACATTGAGCAGCCGGCAAAATATATTTCTTTCTTCTTTCCACAGAAAGCTCTCATTAACTTCAGATATAATATGATGTCAAGACACGAAGGAATGGATAAAAAATCATTATTCAATTTTAAAATGTGCGATAATCATTCGCAAACTTTCTGAAAAGATTTGATCTCTGTCAATACGTGTCACCCTCCTGCTATATGCAGAGTAGTAGTGGAGGTCACTGAGACAACACACACTAAGCCTACTGTAAACAAACTTGTTGGCAAGGGAAACTGTGTCTCCAGCAGTCGAGCCTTGGCAAATGAGATCAGATAGAAATAGCACTGTAAAATAAAAAAAGAGAAAGTATAGATTTTGCTGCTAAAATTAGAATTGTAATCAGGTTTTTCACTGCAACTTTGACACAGCACTGTTTTTAGTGTGAAAATAACCTCACAGACTGTTTGGTTCCTCAGTAACCTCCTAGCTCATTGTTATGGAACATGTCAAACATTGCACAGTCCTAATGACTGTTAGATGGGAGTGCATAAATGACTACAGCTGCGAGCTACGAAAAGGCTCTGTCTCTCTTCACCGCCTTGAACCCGGTGATACATGATGTTTCATTCACCATATTCTTGTGGATGCGCGATGAATGTGGACGAGCAACAATAAAGTCAAACTTTGTCTGCTGCATGGTTTCAACAGCTGGAACTTACTGGTAAGAGACACAGAGGTTGGCCTTTTGGATGACTACTGATGTCTGCTATGATACGTTATTCCAGATAAACTCTGCCCTGCGGTTTCACTTGTGACTGACAGATTTGATATTGGGCTTTGCTTGTTCCAACTTCTGCCAGGCAGTTACAGCATGAAACTAAATCTTAACAAAAAATCTTGGGTGAGCCAATCATGAGTGGACAGCTTTAAGTACTGGTGGGAATGCACCAAAGACGCATTTAGGACGCATTTTGAATCAGTCACTCAGACCAAATTCGGAGGTGGTCTGGCCACATTCTTTCAGGAATGTGAACGTTAACGTGTCCTGGGCCACATTGACGGACCGCCTACTCATCTGACGTCCTCCGTGTAAGCGGGCGTAAGAACTCGTTTGTCATACAAATCTCGTAAGCTGGATTTGTCCATGATGTCCAAAAATTCAGAAAAGCCCATGGAGACATATTACAAGTGCTTTAAACATTTTGGGTGATTTGGGTTTATCTGGAACGCGACAGGGAACACGATCCAGTCTGTATTTTTTTTTTTTTTCCTCTTCTTCGTCATAAAATTTATGTTGGACAAGGCGCAGGAAGGGCATTGCTGCCTCCCGCAGTTAAAACACAGCATACGACGCATTCGGTCTCTTTTTGCATATAGAGCCGGGAGGTGAGACCCCATCACAAGTGCTCACCCAAGACGCATGTGGAGATGCATTCTGATGCCAGGTGTGAACCGACGTACTTAGAGCTGTCCACCTGTGATCGGATCACCCAAGACACGTGTTAATGTCAGGTATGAACGGGGCATAAGGCAATCTGACACAACACCACAGGGGATTTCCCTGACACTTACGGAAACAGCAATTACAAAAAGGCGGAGTGTCTCATGGAAAGCCCATTGAAAAGCTGTGTCTGTATCCTGCTGGCATGATGAGAATTACAGACGTAGGAGAACACTGACTCCCGCCATGAATCGCAGCAGCAGATTTATGACACAGATGCAGATGATCTGAAGGTTATGGATGCAGCCAGGGCTTTCACTAAACCATCCTGAGATGGTTAAATTCACATTCCTGACTTTGGGCATGGCCATTATAGCGGGCACGCACATGCTGGCAATTCATTGGAAATCTGGGTATGGCTGCTCTGGTTCACCAGGTTGCCTGTTAATCACTGGGTTGGTTTAATTCTCAGCTTCACTTATGAAAAGACTTACAGATTACCATCTGTAGTAGGCACCGTTGGGCTTGAGGCCAGGGAAAGGGCAGGATAGCCGTTAAGAGACAGACTAATACATTGCTGGTTTAAGTCTTTTCATGGAATTACTTGACAGTAGGACAAATTTGAAACATCACCAGCCTAATCTTTGAATATAATTATACTGACTAATGCAAGTGTAAGGAAAACGTAATAGTGCTCACACTCATAGCCATTTAAAATAGATCACACTGACACAGGACAACTAAAAGACAAACTCCGCTAATATTTCCTTCTTCATTTTAGCTGCAGTGCTTGTTTATGACTCACTTCTTTGCACGAGAACATAGAGTACAGTATGCAGCGTTGCAGCTGTAAAGTCACAGCTGAAACTCATTTCCATCTTACCCTCAGACAGGTAGACAGCCTGTGTTCGGTTTCAAATATTACAAAGGAGCAAGTCGGTGCTTCGGACGATAAAACCAATCAAATGCTTGACAAGCCCGTTAAACCTAATTAAATCGAATCAATCTGATTTCAGTTTCACAACTGGTACTCAGACTGAGACTTGTCCCTGAAATATTGTCTTTTTTCTTCCTCTTACTTGAATCACTTTTAACTTAACCTCTAACTTACTCACCCATTTTTGAGATGACAAGATTTTTACAACAAAGCTAATGAAAAAGGAATTTTTGAGTGTTTTCCGGTATCGCGTCATGGTGAAAAAAGATGCGGGACGCTTCAATTCTCCGGGTAACTCAGGCTAAGAAAGTTATTTTAGAGACATGACAGTTCGAGTTTTTATTTGATGTTGTGTTGAAACTAGAGGTAAAACACAAACAGCTTGATGATAACAACAACTACATAAAATCAGTCATCAAAAATAGTGGAAAGGTGAAAGGGGTGACCTCATTAAAAGAAATAATATCTTAAACCAGTCTTGCGAAATGCATTATGTTTATATGGATGTGTAAATTTATGAAAACTCTTTAGTTTTAATTTGGTTTTATAAAATTCTTCCTGCAATACCGACTTACTGCAGATAACACATCACAAGTTTTTCATAAGGCAGGCTATATCCAAATACTATTCTGACCTGGTTAACAACAACAGAAACAGATTTAAAACAGATTTATGTTGAACACCATCGATAAGCTGTTTTCCTGTTTCCCAGCTGAGGTGCTTCACAACTTCTTCACCGAAAGGATTGTGGTAATCAGGAAAGGAGTTGCTAGTAAGGCTGTATCTCTCTCCCCATGATCCCTCTCAGACTCTACCTCGTTCTGATACCGATACAACTGAGAACCTGTGGTCTCTGCTAGTTTCACTGGTTGGGAAATGATCGACTGCAATCGTCTTTGACAAGCTGTTACCCCAGTTCTGTTCTAGTTTTCTCTATTTTCAAATTCCTCTGTTGTTCTGTTCTGTTGTTATCTTAATATTATTAACCGTGTATGTGTGCACTTTTACATGTGAAGTTGTGTTTTGTTTTTTTTCTCGTAAAGTGTGCAGAGATTTTATGGGAGACGTGCACTTTAAATAAACTGAAGTTGAAGTTACAACTGTTGAAGTTAGCCTTTGTTTGCATGGAAATGCTGAGTGTTGCAATATGGAATCACATACTGACGTAGAATATACTGCATGTAGCAGCGCCAAACTGAACTTGAGTTACCAAACACCACAGAAGGGTTTGAATGTAGCTGTGAAAAGTTTGCAGCTCGCTCCCTCACAGCTGTAGCCCCTTTGGGTTAACGGCTGTTGCTTTTTGTTTGATGGGGGTTTTTTTCAGAATTTCTCCTTAACTTTCACAACATGATGAATTGTGGATCAGTAGTGTCCATAAACACCACTGTCAAAATTGCATTTTAGTGTTCTCATGGGCATTTTTAAGTGAATGTGCATGACTTAGAAATACAATTAGCAGAGTTGGTGCACAGCCGCATTCCTGCTGTGAAACACTGAATAGTGGGTTTGAGTAATGTTAATCATTTCCTTTCATTATGAATGACCAGCTGAAGTACTACCAAAGCGCACCAGGAACACTTCAAGTCAACACGTTGTCATTTTTAGTTACAGCCAGAAATGTGTCTGTGATGTTCTGAATTTGCCATCAACCCGCACATTTGAGTTACGTCCTCTTGACCATTTGCCCACCACTCCTCCACCCTAGAGTGTATTTATGTCTTTCTTTTTTTCCCCTTTCCATATACACACATTTAACTGGTGGAAGAAGATTACCTTTAGTCTTGTAACTGGTTGGTTGGTTTCACAAGCCAATTAGGTTTACTGTTTTACCCAAGTCATTTGACCTGAGTTCTGCACGACACTAACCTGCGACTTTTATGCACACACTGTGGGGGCTAATTGGCTAAACACGATGTGGGTGCTCACACTGAACGTAAGCACATAACCACTGTTAGATTTGTCCATTGACAATTCCAATAAAGTTTATCCAAACAATGTTGAGAAAAAGAGCGTTATTTTGTTTAATTTGACTATGAACAGGAAGTAAGAAGAGAAAAGAGAAAACTATGTAGTAACTATGTAAATGTGTGATCTGTATGCACCTGGATCAGGAAAATGCATGTTACTACAAGGTGTACATACATGCAGAATCCAAAAATCTAACCAATTGTCCCTGAGCCAGATCCCACGATCGTTATTGTTCTGTCCCCCGTCAAACTGAACTTCAAACATCGACCAATCTGGCAGGAATTCGTCCCAGTTCTAAAACTGCTTAGGAAGCGACAAGTCCGCCTGGTCCGCCTACCTTATTTGTACATTAAGATCCAATCACAACGGAGGACACTCATTAGTGCCAGGTGCAAACGCGAGGGCCCGTGATCAGATGTCATTGTGCAGATAAGACCCAGACTCAAAATAAGGACAAACAACAAAAGTGACTCGATAGTTCGGTGATTCGCCATTTAACTGTGAAAATGGCACAGACTTTCACAAGGTGTGCGCCATACAGCAGATTAGCAAACGTTTCTTGGAAACTTCACTACATGACTTCCCGAGTTACTCATTAAGTCTCATAAAGAGTCGGACTTTGCCGATGGGATTTTAATGGTTCTATCGGGGATATTACTCAGTCTCTGTGGAGATTTTTCATCTCTGGCCTATTAATGGACTCAAGACTTTTTAGTTATGCTATAAAAAGCCTTATCTGTAATCATTTATGAAAATGGGCAGCACTGATGTAGCTAATCGGTCTGCACCTGCGATTACAATATGATGATGGGAAATGTTTTAGTTAAATCAAAGAACGGAGGAAACATGTTTCAGTCATGTAGTCATTGATTGCTTCATTATTTTGCTAGCTTTATTCATTATTGGATTCGATGTGTCAGTGAACTTACTCCTCCGCTGACAGGACCAAAGCTGTGTCCAGATTTATCAGGCTCCTCCAGATACAGAGTATAGAAATCAGGCCTAAAGGGAGAGGGTGTTTTTACTGAGACCTGGCATTAAAAGATCAAATAGAGAATCAAATTGAACCAGTGCCGATGGAAATATATGTATGTAATTTGCTGAATAAAGGGAACCGGATCTAAATCAAAGGGCAAATTTGTGTAGGTATGCCTTAATTGATTCCCAGAGGAACAAACCTTTCATCATCTGGTAGCTGCAGCCACTTCAGCACGGTGAATGCTCTTTCTTCAAATGGCACTTTACTAAAAATAAAAAGAGAGAGGGAGAGAGATGGCAGAGCTACACATTAGTTGTTGAAAAGGCAGCAGAAGCAACAACATCGGAAGACAGGGTAGGGGAGTCATAAATCAATTGTACTGAGAGACAGACTAGCATATTGTTGGTTGTTGGTCTTTTGTAGCCTCATACTATGAAAATCATCAAAACATGTAATCAGAACACGATTGACTTGGTTGAGGGAGCCATGAATGTGACCCAGCATAGCTTTTTTTAAAAATGGAATCTGATAACAGGTTCTTTGGCCTTTTCCTGGTAATTATGGACTCTCTGCAACTGAGTTTGATGCCAGTTCTGCAGGCCAAAAGTGTTGGTAATCCAAAGAAATCCTTTCAAGATTCCTTTGGAGGAAGACTAAGAGCCGCGTCACTTGCATATGTTTAATCGCACAGTGACTATCATTGCTCTCATGCGGACAAAAGAACTGCAGTCACTGATTTTCAGATAAATTTCTCGGGGCATCCAGAATAAGAAGGCAATGGAATTGTAAGTGTTTACCAGAATTAAAGACATTTTTCAATACAATTGAAATGGTAATTTCCTTCCCACTTCTACTCCCCAGACAGCAATAAAAAAAAACCCTCTTTGACTTTGTTGCAAAATCAGCATAGAGTTCTTTATCCGCTGAGATCCTGTTATGGCCACTTTATTGCAATAATCCCTTTGATAGGACCAAATGCAATGTGATGGCATTGTCAACCAATCCAGTATCAGTACCTTGTACATTTACTGATATTTCTTCACAGACTGCAATATGTCTCTCTGACAAAAGATTAAACGAATGATGACAATTTCCCTGAGGAAAAACACTGAGTTTGAATTTCATCTACGGAATGATGTGAATTAATCTACAGCCACTGGTCTTGATGTGCTTTTGTTTTATTTAGAAACTCCTACATCTTTAATCAAAAGGTCAGTCTTTGCAGACCATTAGCTTCTGAACTATTTCTGTTACTTTGATCCGTGACTAAGTGAAAAAGAACTGGATAAGTACATTTCCAAACCATGTTTTTCCACGGAAAGTGTGCGACACACTTCAACAAGCTGACAGCATGTGGATGAGCAAAAAATTCTGTTTTGGGAAAGCTAAAGAAAAGAGTCAACTAGAGATGCATGTTTGGTGAGGAGTAGCGATGTTTCAACTATAATTTTGGTCCTATATTTTCTTAAAGAAAAGTGCGGGCCATTGGCTAATATCCAAACTGTAATGGCTCACCCATATACTATATGGGACATTACACTGCCCTGTTCTTTGGTAGTGGTGCGCAACCAGGTCCTCAGGTACCATGTGATACCTCAAAACTCACATTCTTGTTCCTCAGCATGTTTTTGAAAAACAGAATGACAGCCTCCTTACCCGTTGTAGGGTCGGTAGATGTTCGGGAAACTGCCATTGATTTTGACATCTGATCCTGGCCAGAAAAAAGTCCCAGACTTCAGCCCCTGGTACTTTGCCGTGTGCCAGACCTAAAGACACAACCAGGACATATGGTTTTCACTGAAATATGGGTCACCGTAGGTCGGGTTGTCTGATTATACATTGTGCCTTCTACAGAATCTGACATTGGATTATAACAGTTATTCCTTTATTATTAAACTAAAGTCCAACACTTTTAACACACTTATACTGAGTTAAATTTTCAACTACAAGATGCCATTTTTCTTGGCTGCTCCATCAAATCAGATGAAACTATTCTGGCCCTTTCCCCCTGAAATTAAGCTTGGATTTATTAAACTGTGACTTAGAAGTAAAAAAAATAAAAAAGCTGTGAGCTGAAATTCAGTCCGGGTGCATGTACCATCCTCTACCTATTCATTCAGTACATGACTCAGGCAACATATGTCCAACGAGATATCCAAAACCTTGTGCATCATCTTACGTTGTATTTCATCTCATTTCTGTGTGTCACATTTGGTATCATTTGAATCACACTATCACTGTGAACTCATCATCCAGCATGCGTCTGAAATTCATTTATTTTTAATAGATCACAGCTAACAAGACTTACAGGTTGTCCGAGGTACCAGTCAGGGTTCTCTTTCTCTGGACTGGACAGACTGAAGGTTGCATCAAACACCGGGTCATACATAGTGTTGTCAATCAAACCATTTGACTCTGGATAGAGACCCTGAGAGCGGAAGGCAAAAGGAGAGGAAAAATATGGGTGACAGTTTTTTGAATATTAACCAATTTCTCTATATATATTAAAAAAAAAAAAAAAACAACATGTAAAAGTACAATTTTCAGGTGAGTCACTGTTTATCTGTGATAGGATGAAGTCAAAGTGATGCATGTGTCACAGTGTACCTGCATAAATATATGGAAAACTGCCTGCCACACAAACACCCACTGCTTCAGTTGTTTTTAGTGTTATATTTGATGCGATTATTATTATTATTAGTCTTATTATTATAATCTACTTATTATTATTATTATACACCTTTATGTGGAACCTGCATTGTGCTATGTTCTTTTTCCTCCTGCTCTCTCTCTCTTTTTCTCCCCTCTTCACCCCCCTCTCTCTCTACCCCTCTCAACCCAGGGACCCACTTTCCGAGGCAAACGGCCACAAAGTCTGGTTCTGTTCAAGGTTTCTACCTGTTAAAAGGGAGTTTTTCTTCGCCGCTGTAGCCAAGTGCTCGCTCATGTGGGAATGTTGCGTCTCTGTAAATATAACTATAAAGAGTCCTGGTGTAGACGTGGTCTATTTGAAAAGTGCCCTGAGATAACCTCGGTTACGATTTGGCGCCATATAAATGAAACTGAACTGAACTGAACTACGTACAGTCATGTCTGCAGTGAAGCAGGGTGAATGCCTTGTGTTTTTACCGTAACAATGGTGTAGTGATTGGGGAAAGTCTTGCTGGGAAATGCTGCCTGCATGTATGGGGCAGAGGTTCCACACTTCTCTGTGACATAAAGTACAGACAACAAAACACACCAGCTGCTACGTGAGCATCAAGTTGCACTGGGAGCACATTTCATTCATCCAAGGCTTTTTCATAATAAGGGTATGTGCATCTCTCTCTCTCTCTCACACACACACACACACACACACACACACACACACACATACACTGAGGATTACTCATTGAATTTCTTTCTGGAGGGAAAACACATGAGGCAGCTTTTGATATATCAAGAGTGCTTTCTCATCCGAGAGGGTTCATTGGTTCAGTGATGTCAGTTAGTTCAGAGGTTTTGTCAGAAGTTGAACATCCTCAAAATCAAACGACCATCTTCACTGCTTTTGACTTTGTGTTTCCAAAAAAAAAAAAAATCCTATGTCCTGGTTCACTGAGAATCTTAATATACCAAAGCCGTTTTGAATGCATCAGCAATTTTTGCTGCAGCTGAATTACCACACAAAGAAGTAAATCAGGCCAAATATTTAACCAAAAGATGCCTGACAGGAAAGGAATCTAAAAAATGAAGATATCACTTGGAAATGCTCAGAACTATTGCAAAATACAGTACAAGGAATCTGTGAGGGGGATGCAAATTCACTGCTTTTGTCCTTCCTTAAACAAACCCCCAAGGTCCTCATGGGGGAGAGATGTGTTTGAGGTCTTCTGCGTGTACATTAGAGCAACCAGTTCCTCACTTTTCTACAGGACATCTATTTTTGCCCTCAGGACATCAACGTTAGAGGGGGGATTGAGTTTAAAGAGGTGAACACTGACTGAGTTTGTCCAGCACAGGGATGAGAGTTCTCCACGTCTGCAGGTACTCAGCCCTCAGTCCGTCCAAGGAGATGAGGAGCAGTGGCTGCTGCTTAAAGCTATGAGGCAGAGAATATCGGATTAATCACAGACGTATACAAACATAGAGAGCGATGAGTTACAGATGCAGAGTAAAAAAAATGCAGATTTTGTACTCCTGACACTAACTGTGCCTTCTATCTCAAATTATTATAATTATATGGCAAAAAAGGGGATTTCACAGTTCATTTCCCTCATTTTATCATCCTAAAACGTTAACTGCCAGCTAGATTTAATTAAATGAATATTAGCAAAGGACCATAAGACAGGATCTAGCTGCTGGAAAATTAGGGGAGAAAACCTTCAATATTCTGTGACAGTTTTTTGGTTTACTGTAAGTTTGTGATCACCCACCTCACGAAATGGCCCAAACACATAAAAACATGTGGCCTGTAGCTTCATTTTTTACTATGAATAACCAGTAACTGATATGACAAGACAGTAGGTCCTTCCATCAAAACCTACAGTGAGAAAAATACCTATTTTTTGTCTTTTAACTTCAGTCAACATAGAACTACATTCACAAATGCAGAACTGTGCGATAGAGTTATAAAACAAGACATGCATCGGAGGTGAAAACCAGAGTCATAGACATAAAACAGACTGGGAAGGATATCCTAAATCAATTCTCACCAGGGAACTTATTGCATTTCCAGATGATTAAGGTTATCGTGCACATTCAGTAAAAATTCTTACCGAGCGGGGCATGTGGGGGCTGACAAGTCATCACACTCATCCTCCACCCACTCTGTCTCTCCTACAGCAGGGTGGAGAAGATACAGATCAGGATTAATAGTTACTGTTTATTTAAGGATCTAACCATTCAAGCTCACATTCCTTAGATTGATATACACTGGCAGTCTAACCGCAAATTGATCTAGTCCATGTCCAATGTATTCACATTTCAAGCTGTCAAGAGGGTGGGGCAGGTTGATATCTTCATCGCCAGAGTAAACAACATACTGAAGCTCAAATGAGGTGTTTTACCAAAAATGGCTCCCCAAGTATCACATCTGTTCATACGAATTGCACTCTGGCTTCAATGGCCAGAGTACAATGACGTACCAAAAACTACAAAATAAAAATAAAAAATTGATTAGGCTTGGAAGATACCAACGGAAAATTCCCTTACTCATGCCCATCCTGCATGAGACGTCGCTAACCTTAAAAAGAACCTTCAAAATATAAACAGCGGTTTGTAATATATAGGTATCTAAATATGTGTTCCCTTACGCAGTACGTGTCCAGTTTGAGTAACAGAAAAAGGACTTCAACTGGTCTGGTACGGCTGAGCATGGAGACACAGCTGAGCATGAGTCAACATGGCTACATAAATAGGATTAAGAGAGAGGTCAAGATTAGAACATAGGCAGTTCTCAATTAGACCCAAGTCGTTTCCAACAAAACAAATAGTCACAGGCTTTTAACAGTTCACCTAGAAAATCTACCTGTTGCCTACGGCAGGGTTGATGAAACACTAAGATAGTTTCATACGGTTCGGTTACAGTTTCTCACGGTTAACCCCCCTTGATCTTGCACTGCCTTGTCTTTTCTTTTTCTGTCTCCTCGTCCTCTGACATTTGGTCTAATCAAATCTCCTGGTATCTTATCTTTGCTCTTTGCTCTTTGGCTCTCGTTGTCGACTCTTCCCATTCTCACCGTGGCAGACAGTTTTGTAGTTTGTGCAGCAGTCTCCTGCAGACAGGCAGTCGCTGGAGCACTGACATCTGCTCTGTGTCATCCTCGGCTCTCCGCAGCGCAGCTTCGTGCATTCCCACCGCTGGGCTGAGGGGAACAGGCGTGGAGATAAGGCACCAGAATGCTGTTTTTTAAACTGGCTTATCGTGAATGCGCCGGAGGTTTTCTACTTCACGGGAGACGGACCGACCCGACAACAATAATGGAGAAAAGTAGGGGATAAAAAATCAAACGAAACAAAGCGCAGCAAAGCGTCATCGTCACACCGACTGTGGGTGCTTTAGTGACTTCTCATCAAGATCATCAGCCCAGAGAACGAGTGGGTGCTTCTCCTAATGACTCACTTGGGACGGTGCAGGTGTCATGGTAGTCATAGCAGCAGCTGTTGCTGAGGATACAGCTCTCATCACATCTGCAGCCGGGAATCTCGCCATCGTAGGGCTCGTAGCATCGATTTCGGCAGGACGTGTGCGGGACCACTGGAACAGACAAGACGACAGCTTTTAAAACGTTTTTACCTATGAACCATCCATGGGCTGCACCCAGTGGCTTAGGGGATTACTGCCGATGCAAAATACCAAAATGGTCAAAACAAGGGGATTTTCTTGTTTATTTGAAAACATTTATGATGATGTTGATGCATCTCCGTAGACACGGCTTGGCAATATAGCCTGTACAGTCGACTGTGGATATTCTAGCTAGTGGTAATCAATTCACAAAGATACAAAGCTCTGGCATCCTTAAATTAGGGTTAGAAAATAGGAAATATTTAATATCACTTTTAATGGACAAGTAATGGATAGGACTTGCTCTTGTTGTCAAGACAGTACCCCCCCCCCAAAAAAAACAAAAAAACAAAAACAAAACATAGAATCAAAACCAACAATGTGTTAATCTGTCTGTCACCCCTTTTTTTCCTCCCTGCTCTGTCGGCGGCTCTCAGCTTCTGGTCCAATGATTTTAAAAAGGCTCAGGAATTTAGTGCGCGTGTTCGGGGACTACTTTCAGCGCCGGATGGATCCACCTTTTGGTGCTGTAAAGAGTATTTGTGGCAGTAAATAAACCCCAGCGTGTGTGTGTGTGTTCATGGTGATGGAGGAGCATGTCACCCAGAGCGACCGTGCGACTCGCTGATGGAGCTCTTTGACACGGAGGAATAAATTCCATCAGACTTTGGATACACGGGAAACAATTGTTGGTTGGATGCATTCATCGTTGGTTTGGGTTTTTTAATGGGATTTGTTATAGTGAACAATATCACCGACCGTTTTAGTTTAACAGATCGTAACTATGAAGTCAAAATGTTGAGAAATAGAACAGTTGTATATTTGGAGGATAAAGTTCAGGTAATGATTGGCACGATGAATGAAGCAATCACCCCCCTGACACAACAGGTTCCCACACACCAACACAGCCACAGCGTCAAAAGCGCTAACTGGTGTTGCTGTGGCGGCTGATCTTATTATGACTGATGGGAAGACAAATGGTCTCATAACAGTTCACTTACATTTACAGTACTGACGTGCATAAGCTGACACACTGTTCTCCCCTATGTTCTCCAGCGTAATTTCGACCTTGTTATTGTAGTAGTTTGTTCTAGTAATATTGACGGTTTTTCAAAATATCAAATATTTAAAAGTACTATTTTTTAAATATATATATTTCCTCTATTCTCATGATATTTCAACAATTTTAATCTAGCAATAATATGACCAAGACATATTAACATTTTCTGAAAATATTAAATAATATAGGGGAAAGTGAATATTCTGGAATATTAAGCTATCATGAAATAAAAAAGGTTATGAAATAAGAATTGCTATTTTTTTCCAGGATTTAAAATTCATCCCTCTTGTGTGTAGTCATCATGTAGCTACTCACAGTTGTGCACAGTTTTTGTGTTTTTCTTGAAAACTTGGTTTACGTTCTACCGCGGTTATTCAGGCAGAGACACATGCTCATGTGTCACATTTCAAGATGCACAACTCTCATGTGATGTCCCATGAAGTTCTCTGACCTTTTAGTTATACGTATTTCCAAGATGTAGAAATTTTAAGTTACACCAATGAATTTAAGCGACAACTGAGGTCAAAGTGTGACCGTGACTGCCATCATTGTATTTTCTCACCTAGCCCTAGTGGTGTACCTGGAGCCGTGTCCCACACTGTCAGCAACTGATTTACGTAAGTCGTGTCTGGCTGCCTCACCCGTAGGCTTCCGCTGTGCCTATAGTCATCAAATTAGTGAGCAGCGAGTCAAACTCGTGCAGCGGAATCAGCTTTGATCAGCTGTGACTCACTGACGTTGATTTATTTGTCTGTTGAAAAGACAAATAATGAGCCGAGTTTGATGATTCACGCGTGCCAGTTACTCTTTATCTGACACCGTGCTTAGTAAGTAGCCAAGCCTGCAGATCTGAACACACGCGTGGCTGATGAGTTGACCACTTCGCCTCTCTGTCTTTCATCTGGAAATTTTCAAAAGCTACATTAGTTTAGTCTAGCGGCAGCTTTAGCCACAGCATGACCACATAAATCCCATTCCCTTAAAACCGTTCTAGCAAATACTATATTGAGATTTCAACTTAGTAACTCCAAGCCTATTGGTAGGTTGAATATTTAATGCTGTATTACGGCGTCAGAGTTAATGTTAATGTTGGTTGGACTGTGCAGACCTGAGGCAGCAAATCATAAAAACATAGTATATATGTTTATCCCCCAAACTGAGTTTCATCTATGGATTTTAATGCCTGTACAAACAGACAAGCAGCTGCTGTTTACTGTATATGGCTCGAGTTACTTACGCAACACTTTATTATTGAACAGAGTCCCTCCATCCTTTTAACTGACGTTCACCCAGCAGGAGCTAACTTAGCTTAGAACCAGTTAAATGTGACTGATTGCATCTTAAAAACGTGATTTAAGTACCTTCAAAACTGTGACTTAGAGGTCAAGTCCCAGTTTTAAAGGTACTTAAATCAATGTGGACACCTTGTGGTATTCCACATGTTTTTAAGATGCAATCAGTCAATTGTTGTCTAAAATGCTTTAGGTGACTAATGGACGTGGTAGGCGAATTCCTTGGACCTGACTTATCTGAATAACTGCACAAATAGTCATTATAAAGCTGAGTCATCAGAATTATGAAATTTGACATTTTTTGGAAATGAAACCCAGATCTTGTGGCATGGCAATCAGTACAGCTGAGTGACCTAGTACAAAATGGATGTCCTCAGGGGACATACATTGCGCCAAGTGCTGTCGTCAAGATAGCCAAGTGTTGAGTTTCACTGAGGATATTTTATTTTGATTCACGGAAAACTGTCTTTCACGTCAATGAAAATGTTCAGTACGGGAGCAAGCAGAAACATGAAAGCGCGTTGGTGTTGTTCATGTCCGTGTGTGTGTGTGTGTGTGTGTGTGTGGGGGGGGTCAGATCACCTTTATTTCGACATTTCTGCAAATCCAATCCAAGACCGAGTCCAAGACCAAGGATTAGAGTCACAGTTGATACAGCCAAGACACCAATCTGACAAAAATACACACACACAAACACAAAAAACACAAGACACAAAAATAGATTTCCTTTGAGTGTGTACTGACACAAATGGAATATGAGCTGTCAACTATTCCTCACCTTACAGGATGACACTCATTTCCTCTTTGATTCACAACCAGTAAGCGTCAGACAAACACAAACACAACTAAGGCAACAGTTTACTGTTTCTGTGATGCTCTTATAACCAAAAAAATGCAAATGATCTCAAAGCCCTTGCAGTGGAACTAAATTAGTCTCTAGCTGATCCAGGCATAAACAATGCTTGAGTTTGGCCACAATGGAATCATGGTCAGCTATCTGTTCAGTATTTGAGACCGCTCGTTTTACAGTGTTCCTGCACATTTATTCAGACACACGGATAAGTGGTTTGAAGCTAAACCATCCTTTTGCCCAAATTAATGGGCTTTGGAAGGCTTCACTTTAGGAACTTTGATTGACAAAATAAGTGCTGTGCATTAAATCTTTATGATTTACAGCAAAGATATTTTCTGTAACAAAAGTCTCAAAAGGCACAAAATGTATTCTTCTGAATTCTGCTGGACAAATTGTTCTTAGCCCAGTATCACTCCGACAACTGTCCTGTATTAGGCAGCAATCTAAAGCATTTGTTCATCTGAAGTTGGCTCCTGAACTGCACCACAATCATCCGCTGTTTCTGAGTAAATAAAACTCTGAAGACTGCAGATGTGCATGATGGGAACAGTTCTACAGTGAATACTCTGAACTAGTGCTTACTGTGAAATAAGATTTGTTAGGGTTATTATAAATTAGGTTAGAGACTATGCCATTCTGTTTAGAAGAAAGTCTTCAAGAGCCCAAGATGTCTTGTGCTGAAAATATTTATTGAAGCTCGGCCAAGGAGAATGTAGAAATTATCAATACAAAGTCATTGGCACGATGCCGTCTCCACTCTGAAGCTCGGTCCCCCGTGCTCAGTCTTTTAACCCCTACAGATTATGCAGCAAATACTTTACGCCCAGAAGTGGTCAAACTCAATGCCTCCGCAGTTTGTGGAGTTAATCTGTTGGTTCGCTATTCTGTAAACAAGGAATTGTTTTTACCCTTGTTAGTCAGTTCACGGTGCATGTAGCCCTCAGTATAACATCAGCGCTTTCTGGTCTGGAGCCGCTGCTATCTGGCTCTGCCTGTGGATTCTAGCAGAAACCGATCTGTGGCATCCAGGGAGGCAAAAGCAGCCAAATCCTATGACCTTGCCCTCTACAGCAACGCTGCTTCACTGCTATCAGGATGGATGTTTTCCCCAAATAACCTCAGACAGCTGCCTAACTAACAATAATATGCTAATTTGTGATAGCATAAAAGGCTATTTGAGTAGTACTTAACTTATGTTCTCTAAATATATTTGAAAGCATTGTGTACATTAGTGGAACCCACTGCAATAACTCTTATGATAGTTTGGATCCATTGTGAATTCAGAGAGCGGTCTGTTGCAATCAGTCTACCAGGGTTTGGGGTTTGGGGTTCGTCCCATATTATGTCCATGATACCATTTTTTTGCATGATATAGCAATATTCAATATCCATATGTAAGTGTGAAGGACGAGCTCCTGAAAAAAGAGCCGTGCTCTCAGCGGAACCTCCATAGATTGGTAAAGGTTAAAAACCATACCAACCAAAGCACATCTTGCATTAAATTAAACTCCTAAACGTGTAATCAGTGTAAAAAAAAAAAAAATACAAAGCCTCTGATTGTGCAGCGTGGCTATCTCATTACCATCAATTCTGAACCAAAACCAGTACTTACAATGATCTTCTTCTTCTGCGACTCCTTCACCCAACCCATGGCTGCCATCAATGTGCCAGTCACACACTCTCACAACGCAAACAGATATCCCAGCATTGACCTCTGGACCAGGTGTGAGCAATAGATAAGTAACTGATTTCCAGAATGAGGAGATAACCCCAGGTGTCTGTGCTTTCAGTCTGTCAAACCACAGAACGTGATCCTTTTGACTCCTTTTGACTTCAGAAACTCACCCGATACACGTGGGATGAAAAGGTGGCACAGTGCGGGTAATTATTAGCTAAGATCAGTAATACACTAAACAGACAGCCAACAGGGTCAAACTGCCAATTTGAATATCAATAACACCTGATAACTTGGAATTATTTATTGGTTTATTTGAAAAGTATTAAGATACTGTACAGCGGTAGTAAAGAGTAGCTGATAATGGACCATTAATGATGTGGAGATGATGTGAAATTGTGCCTCATATCTTTCTGCCAGTAACTGGGCATTTGCTGTATCAAACAGGTTGGGATGGTAAAACTTATTTCAGTGTCATTAGGTAAAATGGATCCAAATTTCTAAAAATTTCCACATGTACAACACTGCTCAAAGAGTCTGGCAGGTATCTGTGGTTTTATCAAACAAAAACCATGTGTGTGTTTTCAACACATCTGCAACTCAGGATCTCATATGAGTAATCTGTGCTCTTGCTTATCAGTTGATGTTCTCAAATAAGGTTTTTACTACTATTGAATGAGTTAATTAATGCTCCCCATCTAACAGAAGATAATATTAAGAATATTGTTAACACTTTGACATGCACTCGCTGAGCACTTTATTAGGAACACCTGTACACCTGCTTATTCATGCAATTATCCCATCAGCCAATCATGTGGCAGCA
Source organism: Xiphias gladius (assembly GCF_016859285.1). Taxonomy (NCBI): domain Eukaryota; kingdom Metazoa; phylum Chordata; class Actinopteri; order Istiophoriformes; family Xiphiidae; genus Xiphias; species Xiphias gladius. Next base: position 24,088,885 of record NC_053423.1, read on the forward strand.
ATGTAATGCATAAAACTCCTGCAGATACGGATCAGGAGCTTCAGTTAATGTTCACATCAAACAACAGAATGGGGATAAAATGTGATCTCAGCGACTTTGACCTTGGCTTGATTGCTGGTGCCAGACAAGCTGGGTTTAGTGTTTCTGAAACTGCTGATCTCCTGGGATCTCACGCACAACAGTCTCTAGAGTTTATTCAGAATTGTGCCACAAACAAAAGGAGGAGACTGGCCAGACTGATTGGAGATGACAGAAATGCTCTACGGTAACCTCAAATGGTATGGCCAGAATGGGATGTCAACAGCATGAATCCATGGACCCAGCCTTCCTCGTGTCAACAGTCCAGGCTAGTGGTGGTGTTGTGATGGTGTGGGGAATGGTTTCTTGGTACACCGGCCCCTTAATCATGGTTTGAATGCGACAGCCTCTCTGAGTATTGTTGCTTCCCTTTATGGCCACAGTTTACCATCTACTAATGGCTACTTCCAGCAGGATATTGCACCAGGTCAAAGAGAAAAAGTCGTCTCAAACTGGTTTCATGAACATGACAGTGAGTTCAGTGAACTTCAGTGGCATCTTCAGTCTCCAGATCTGAATCCAGTAGAATCCACTAGCTGTTTAGCTAGGTAAACTACCACACTAATGGGCTAACTGTATGCATATCAACATACTAACGTTTGCATGCTGAATATTAATGTACACACAATCTAAATGCTAACTCTTAGCACATGAAATGTTGCATGACTATAAACTGAGTCTTGACACTTCTCATACTCTCAACGGAATCCATCGTCAGTTTTGCCCTATACTGCTTTTAAATGCTCACATTTGAGGATTTATTACAATATCAACTAAAAAAAAGAGGACGTTCAGGAAACAATTTTTTAATCTCCAACTGCAGTTTTTAACAGTAATCAACTACCATCAATAGTCATAGTTGATGAGTTGATGTTGTTGTTGTTGTTTTTCTATGTAACTGAAGTAGTAATTATTTTCCAGACTTTAAACAATTAATAGCTGAATTTAAAAATACTTTAGTTTAAAAATGTTCTCTTTAAAACAAATTTTTTTAAGCAAATTGAAAAAGTGAGTTGATGGGTTACCTTGTGATTCAGGTAAATCTAACAGTTTGTCTTTGAACCACTGATATTTTATAATTTGATTATGAAAAAAGGCAGAAAATTCGATAAGTTAACTTTATCAACCACAGGAGATGTGTTATAAATTGTCTAAAACCCAAAATTGTCACCGTCTGTACGGTTTTTGAAAAACGGTGATTTAACACAGATGACAAACCAAATATAAACTAACCAACCTGAAAATTAAAGCCCATTCAGTATGGTGTCAGTCAAAGGTTTGTCTCCATGTAGAGGTTACTTTAGCTGCATATTTAGAGTCGGATTCTGACAGTCAGAATACCATTAACTAGATAACTAGCCAACAGGCTCACGTGGCTAAGATGATTTTGATTATAAGTCAAAATCAAGCCTTAAGCTTTTAACTTTTTAGCCTGAGGCCCTCCACACCCTCATTTTGAGCTGTGTACCTTCAAATGTCACATTGGAAGAAGAAACCTAATGTGTATCCATAAACAACCAAGCAACAAAATATTTTAGTAAATGTTTTAACGGGCCTTGTGGATTATGTCTTATGCCCTATATTAAGGAAGTGTCAGTAAAAGCAGTTAAATGCTAAATTAATTCTTACACTTCAAACTTTGTCTGTGTGTTTCTGAAAATGTGCAAATGTTGTACAGACAAGAGTCATTGGTAGAAAAGTTAATTGATTGAATTTAGTCATTTTACAGTCGACCTAGTTGGGGATAGGGGTTGGGCTGTTGGAGCCCAGCTCCATCTCCTTCAGTGGGGGGTTGTATTATTGTTTTTTGGGACTTCCACAGTGCTTCAAGGAGGTGAACTTTTTTTTTCTCCCTCAGATTCATTTAAAGGGTCACTTGAGCCAAACTACCAATAAATAAATAAGTAAAAAGGAAAGAAAAATTTAAATGTTCTGGCTTCTCCCCAGTGGTATCTGGCCATTTAGACTCACCATTTAGATTTCACCATTACAACAGTGAATGGAATTTAGTTTGTGGTACAGCACTTAAAAAATGACATTTAGAAAGATCACCAGCAATGTTTCATTCCAGAAACTGGTCCACTGTTAATCCGGAGAATCCACATCCACAGAACACAATGTCTACAGTTTTCATTTGAACTATTTTCTACTGAAGAAATAGTCCCTATGAAAACCGACTACAGTGTGGTCTGTGAAAACCACCCGCGCCTACCCAAACCTCCAATCTCGCTGGATAAGTGCTCTGCCTCCTCACAATTCCCAATTTAACTCCTGGGGACATCCCTAAGACAGTATCGCCGAGAGAATAAACAAGGATTCTCACCCATATTTCTTTCTTTTCCAAAATACATTGAAGTTTGAGGGTAAAGGGGGTAACGGGTTTTTCAGCTTTACAACAGATAGAAGCTCCAGGCCTCGACTGTAAATGATCCAGCTTCCACATTCATGCATTACCTATACATTCAGCAGTGATGCCATTGCTTTAGACTATGTTTGTTGGTTATTGTTATTGGATCAGAACAAGCTGCTTTCTTAAATAAAATACTGGCTGTTACCTATGGACCTCTTTTCTCGTGAATTACTTGTGCATTTTATTTGTTCAAACTGGTGGTATGATCAAAATTATAATTTAATTAATTAAATCAAAAAAAGGGGGAACTGATCAGAAACAATCATACATTATATGCGACGGGTAACAAAGTAAACATTATTTTGCTTTAAGGGGCCACCAGGCCGAGTTGTTCAGGAACCACAGTTGTACAGGAAAAGGTGCAAAATATTGTTTACATGTTTCCCAAATTGCCGTTGCATTTTTGCTCGTGTTAATATGATCTGAGTTTGGTGCAGGGCTTTTTTGACCATCGTGGTGCCTCTGACATACACTGGCACTGTGAGGATATCTTTCAGGAAAACTTTTTGCAACCGAATAAGTGATTGAACATTTAGTTTCACTGAACGTCATCTTTGCACGCACTATTGTCTCTGTTCTGAGTCTTAAGGCCTGGGGAAAGCTTGAAATGAAGAGTCGTCCAGCCATATTGTGTTATTTTATTGACGGATGAACTCCACAAACTATACAGAGTAAAAAATTTCCAGGACTTTGCAGAGTAATAGTTAGATTACTAACAATCTGAGCAAAGCATAAGCTTATATTTAAGGTTGAATGAGGTCTGGCTCTCATTCGCTCTTCGGACATGAGGGGAATTCTTTGAAAGGAGTAAACATCTTGTGATTGTTGTTTTTTGGCTTTTTCCATTGATTTGCTGAGAAAATAATATATCCACTGACCTTCACACCGCAGATGTTATTTATGCAATTATGGCATGTGTTTCCACATGGATAGAGGCATTCATCTGCTTGGTCACAACTACAAAACTAGAGAAATTGTGTCTTATTCACTATGTGCGGTACATTTGCTTGCAATTTTCCGTAACTGCATAGAAATGTTGCTCTAACAGAAATGTGCTCTACACGCTTTGCTTCAGTTACTATTAGTAGTATATTTAGTCTTATTATTAGCCATATTATTTTAGTTATTAGTTTTATCATTAGTCTTGTTATTACTATACATCTTTATGTGAAATCTGCATTGTGCTGTTTCCTTTCTTCCTGCTCTCTCTCTCTCTCTCTCTCTCTCTCCCCTTTATCTCTCAACCCAATCGGAGGCAGGCGGCCACCCACCATGAGCCGGGTTCTGTTTTTGTCTGGCGTTTCCACCTGTTAAAAGGGAGCTTTTCCTCGCCGCTGTCGCCAGGTGCTCGCTCATGTGGGAATGTTGCGTCTCTGTAAATATAACTATAAAGAGTCCTGGTGTAGACGTGGTCTATTTGAAAAGTGCCCTGAGAGAACCTCGGTTATGACGACTTGAATTGAATTGAAAATTTAAATGGAAAACACGTGAGTTTTTAAAACACGAGCCCATCAGGTTATACTCCCTGTGATGGTTCACCTACATGTTAAGCAGAATTGTCTAAGGAAAGGGATTTCGGAAAACGACTTGGATATTTGGTGTAAATTAAATCCAGGTTACAGATTTCGGTGACACTATTTCCAAATAGATGGGGACCTGTTACACAATAGAGGATGTCACAGAAAATCAGGAGGAAATGTACAAATATTGTTGGCAGATATTGGGGTTGAGCATCATTTAATGTGAGTGCTGGCAACAGTTGACACAGGGATTCTCACTTCTTCACTGCAGCTACGTTAAAGTGACTTTAACGTAGGTGGTAAAGTAGATTCCTTTCTCTAATCGCTTTAATCAGGCTCATTATTGCTTTCATACAGTGGTTATCAGGCCAATGTGTGGTTTACAGCATACAAAGTATTTTCATGAAATGGGACAGCACTGGTTACCTTCTTTGTAAACTCCTGGTTATCTCAATAGTCCACAATCACAAACAGGTTTTCTGGATAGAAACCATCTGTTCTACATTTCATTGATTCCCATACTGTTTAACGAATTTGCCCCAGGTCTCTAATTCAGTGTTCACATGCAGCCAAGGGCTTTGTTATGATTCATGGCACTGTGCGGTTACAATCTTAATTCAGTCAAGAAACATCTTAAGCCTGGTCGGTATCTGGTAAAAAAAAAAAAAAAAAGGATAATGTTCCGTAATTGAGTAATTCTTGCCCCCAAAATACACAATTCACTGAAATGACTTGTTCTCTCAAACCTATCAAGAGTAGACAACACAGTCTGCTCAATAAGTGTTTCCAAAACCATGGTGCTGCTTGACTAAGGAAACCCAGGTCATGAAAGTCCTGATAGACAGTTCTTGTGCTGACTTTGCCTACTTTAGTGATGATGATTGGATGCGCAGAGCTGTAGGTCCTACCCGAGCTGCGTCGGCAGGTTCGGGAAGCAAATATCCCAACGCTTCTTTCCACCGTAGAGAATTTCATCAGTCACCAATTGATTTGTACGAGGCCATTGTATGACAGCTTTTATTAGGAGTAATAAGTTATAATGTTGTGTGACACTGTATCATTGCACTTCTCGGCATCATGTGCAAAGCGAAGGGGACTCACTTACCTGTAGTTCGTAGCCTCTGCTTCTTTAAGTTGTTTTTTTCTTCCATGTGCAGGTTGTTCTACATGTATTTTCTGCAAGCTTTTTAAAGGCTTTTCCAATGATGGAGGAAATGATTGAGAAAAACAGACCGGACGTGTTTCAGTGTTGTGCCGCGTGTTGCACATGTAGAAGGTTCTGACTCTAATCATACAGGCTTCACGCAGAGTAAATAGCTTCCACTCCTGTAGTGCCGTTTTACAGAGACAAAAGACATGAGGGATTATGTCTTCAGAGTTGAGAGGTTTGGGTAAAATGACAATAGGCAGAAATCTCAATTCTCTACGTTGCATAGTTGCTCGAAAATGTTTAAACATGACTATACTGCGAGTTAATCAACAAAACCAACCGTCCAGTAAACAGTGCTTTTCATAGGAATACTGTCTGTCTGGTCGGGGCAGATTGTAATAATAAACTTGTTTATTCTGTGTAATGCAGTGTTTTGTGTATCTGTCAGATCACTATGGTAAGTGGTAGGGATATGTTGGACTGCCTGAGGATGACAGAGAGACCCACAGTTTACTCAAATAACACGCCTCTCAAATTTAAAGCCCCTGCTAGAGACATATAGTAAGAACTCAGTTACCACTCGAGGACCGAAATGTAGCTTCGGCTCCGTGTAAATGTGCAAAGTCGCCCATTTTCAACGGAAAAGAGATGTGGTCACCAGGGAAAAAAAAGCATACTTTTTCGCAGTAAATTGCCATCAGCAGCCGATCGCATGTCACTGCTGCCTTAATTTGGTTGCAGAAGCAGCGACTGTTCCTCACAACTAAACGGAAAAAAAAGAAATGACTTCCACTCATTCAAAGTTTTTCAATTGTCTACGGCTTTTATTTGAAAGACTACAGATATAAACATGTCTTCATCTACAGCTTGGCAAGCTCCTAGGCCATTTTATTGACATTTTATTGATTATTTTCTCTTCTCTACTGATTACCATGATAGCTAGCTACATTAACTCATCAGTGTAACGTTACAAAAGTAAATGCCAAACTTGAAAAAAATACAGGTTCTGACTGCTTTTATGTGTGTAAAGTTAAACGTGTGAATGCAGGAAGTCGAATGAGGAAATGAGGTGACTGTGTTAACTTTTTACATGCTTTAGTAATTTTGCAGAAACACAGGGACCGAGTGATCATCCATTGTAATACCGAGCTACTTCCCTGTTTGACAGACTACACATCTGAAAAAGGCTTGGAAGAGAGACACTGATCTTTTTTGGTTGAACTCACTGCATCAGAGTTGCAGTGTGTGTGTGTGTTGCTTCCCGCACCTCTCTAAAATAACTGCGCATGTACCGCCGGTTTTTCACTGACCTACCAAACTTAGCATAATTAGGCATGTACAGTACACAGCTTTGCGGGGAAACAGATGCTTACGCTAATCATCTTAGGAATGTCAACCATCGGTTTCGCTTCCAAATGCTGTGAGTGGTTGTGGATTTAAAACTGGACATGTTTCAAAGCCGGAGACCGACAAACCTCTTGTTGTGTGTCTGCATCTCCACAACAAAGTTGCTGAGTAAAAGGTCAACGTGCCAATAGTATAAAATATAAGACTCAGATTTAAACCTAAATCATTTTCCTTTACAGCGGCATCAGTCTTGTCCCCTCCTTGGAAAAAAAAGCACAATCTTATTATAGTAGACGGGAACAGATTTGTTACACTGGATTAATATTTTTAACACTAGGTGCTGTTATTATTATGATGCTACATAATAAATATGAAAAATTTTATAAAAATATACACCTAGATGATCAGCTGAAACAGAGGGAGGGAAAGAGAGAAAATTGTTGCAGTTGCTGTGTGTGTATAATGTGTACAAATATGTTTGTGTGTGCACCGGGGTTAGACATTGACTGCTCATTTCTTTCATTTCTTTCTCATTCTGTCATTTCTCTTCATTTCAGAGGAAATTTCACTCAGCTTGTGTGTTGGCAAGGAAATTTGTACCATTTGTCTTACCTAATACTGGAAAATATCAGCAAACCAGAACAAAAAACGCTTGACATCGTGTTTCTTTTACCTTATTGTGTATTTTATGTGTAACTGACGCACTTGTTTGTAATTTTTTCCGTATTTTCCTCTCTATCTGACTGGATTGTACTAACATTTTGTCCAATTTCGGGCCGTGCCTCTGTGTCAGAATGCACCACAGTTGTAATTGTGTGGACAATTATAGGAACCTGTGGTAACACTCAAAGGGCATTATATTGTTTGTAAAGGAGGTGATCCACATATTTTAAAATTCTGTGTGATATTTTAGGAACTTCATAAGACCTCCGGATATTTTCCAACCCTGGTGCACACGCGACATGTCCTGTGTGTCTAAATGAGGATCTGCTACATATGCATATGTTTACTACATGTTGTTTTAGAGGAATAGTTTGGGGGGGGTTGTTTGTTTGTTTTTTTTGGGGGGGGGGGTACACTAATTCACTTCCTTGCTAAGAGTTACATGCGAATATCAATAGCGCTCTTGTGTGTGTGTTAAATATGAGCCTGCAGCCGGGAGATGGTTAGCTTAGCTTAGCACAAAGACTGGAAACAAGGGGAAACAGCTAGCATGGCTCTGACCAAAGGCAACTACATCCGCCTATAAAGCTAAACAAACCAGATTTTGTTACCTTTGGACAGAGCCAGGCTAGCTGTTTCCCCCCCGTTTCCATTCTTTATGCTAAGTTATGCTAACTAGCTGCTGGCTTCAGCTTCATATTTGCCATACAAACATGACAGTGGTGTCAGTCTCATCTAACTCTCAACACAAAGGAGAATAACTGTGTATCCCAAAATTTCAAACTATCCCTTTAAAGAACCATACCAGCAATTTTGTGTGTTTTAGCCTATTAACTTGAAATGATTAAACCCTGCTGTAGACTTGCATATAATTTAACGAATTTTTCCAACTTTTCAAGCAGCAATTGGCTTCCACTTATTTCCATACAGCATGAAAATCTCATTTGAACGTTAGGCTGAAAAATCCTCACAAGTTTCAAGAGTCTGCTAATTGATTTTTATAACTAAGAAAGGACACTTTATTTTTTTCAAATTCTACAACATCAATGGTCAGTAGGAATGTAAGGTATACATCTTTTATAGTTATGGAGCTAAAACACTGGTATGGTCCTTTATGTGAGCATGAGAATGTACTATATATATTGTATTTGTGAAAACTGTAGTGGCAGCTGTCAGAAAAGTCCCCCATCCTGCATCATTCCTGTGCTAGCTTATTCTTTCTCAGATTTCATGGATAGTATTCAATATTCCTCGTTTAATCTTCAAACTACTACTTGCCAAACCATTCTTTTAATCTTTTCAAATTTCAAAAATATTCTCCCCTTTCCGAGCACTTCCCGGCGGTTCCTCAGGAGTGGAACAACAATGCGCTGGCTGTCCAGCAGGCATGTAGTGAAAATGCAGGACTTCTACAAACGGCTGGATCCTGTATGTGTGTGTGTCTGTCTCCCTGCGTGTCTAGTCGTCACTCTCAAAGGTGTGCAGGTAGGTTTTGAGGCTAAGGGTGCTGGTGTAGGTGAAGTTGGTGGATCGGTAGAGGTCCAGGCCCGTCAGGATCTCCACATCTCGGACCCGGGCCGTATGGAGCTTCAGCAGGTCTTCAACCCACTGTGACTCATCCTCGGCGCTCTGCAGAGACAGAGACAGGAAGTGGTTATTCCCTGTGGATACCAGCTCATGTGTCAACTATTGATTTTTCAGAGAAGCTAGAATGAGCCACTGTTTTGCATCTTTGCTTGATTAATGACTTTTGATTAATTGACTGTAAATCAAAATTATTTTTGGATATTTTTTTTTTGTCAACAAATTGATTTAGCACTTATAAAGCAGCAGTCCTGTGAATCTATCTGACAAAAAAAAAAAAAGATTTCCTTTTGGTCAGAGAAGAAAGTGGTACTGGACCAAAGATTGGGGCTGTTCAGGCAGACCCCTTAAACACTGAGTGCCGATTAAGACCCAAGCTGGATATTGGGTCCGGACGTTCGGGTTTACTACAATTGGACCTAACGGAGAAGGAGGAGGATGAAAAGGGGGCAAGCTGTTATTTTGAGACAGCCCAGATATGGCAAAGTGGACACTGAGATCAAAACAAGCCCGACATTAAAATAATGCAAGGGACTGCATTGGCTCCGATGAGACGATGAAAGATGATCCATGAAAGTCCAGTTACACTTAACAGACACCAAAACATGACACAGTGGTTTAGAATCATATGAAAAAGAATTTTACAACTCTGGGAATTTATTGCAGCAGAATTATTTTATCTTTCGCTGCAAGAATCACAAGGTAAACAGAAGAAAAGCAGAATCCCTTTTATCTACCCGGATTTTGCACACGTCCTGTATTTAACTGGCCTCTGCAATGCCTCGCTGGATGACGTCGCGCACTCCCGCTGCCTCACTTGATTGGTCCAATTCGAATGAATGAGGGGGCTGCTTTTTTTCACTCAGTGCTGGCATTGGAGACAGCTGCCGATGAGGAAGATGAAACTGACTGACTGTCAGATTGATGGAAGATTTCTCTTCGGATTTCCTCTCCTGCTGTCTCTCCCATACCCATTCACCATGCTACTGCTTGAAACAACTAAATGATTTCCCTCGGGTTTGACTGGGTGGAGTTTACTGGCTCGCCCAAAACTCTCTGTATCACCACATTTCAATGGAGGGAAATTTTAGATACACTCCTGAGGGGTTTAAGGGACTAGAGAAGTGTGGGATTTTGATATATTAACCTTTAATCATCACAATAGGTACAGCTACCTGAAGGCCGCAGGTCTGTTTATCTGCAGACTGCAAGACTGCACAATTACACCTGGCTCACACACTGTTCAACTTAATTAAACATTATGCAAACAAAAACAAAAACAAGCTATTCTTTGGTACAATTACTAAAAGCACATGTGTGGGACAAACATTGTTATTCAGTAATCACTTGATGTGGTTTCTGCATAACAATGTTTGTCCCACACGTGCTTTTGTACCAAAGAATAGCTTGTTTTTTTCAGTTGAGGCCATCATGTATATAACACTTTTTTTTTCTCAATAGTGGATTTTGTCTTGCAGATGTTAAACTTATTCAACCATCATTAGTTAAAAAAAAGAAAAGAGGGTGAATCAGCGAGTGCAGAAACAATTACTCAATTAGTTGACTGATTAACTGTTACACTGACTGGGAACTACTCAACAACAATTTTGTTGAGTAATTGTTTCAGTTATTTCTCAAGCAACAATGCCAAATATTCTTTGATTTTCTCTGAAAATTCATTGAATTAACTGAATGACTTTGGTTTTTTTTTTACTGTTGCTCAAACAAAATAAGCAATTGGAGGTCACTATGATGGGCTCTGGGAGCCCCCAATGAGCATTTATTCCTATTTACTCATATATTGTAACAAAACAAAAAAACCTGAATAACTTAAGATAACATAATGGATTAATTAATAATAAAAATAAACATTTGTTGCAATGCTGAATTGTATAGGTTTTGGACATGGATTGGACAAAACAACCAATTTCAAGATGTCACATTGGGCATTATACCCAACTGTATTTTTTTTTTTTTAAATTTTAACATTCTATAGAGTAAATGATTCATTGATTTGTTGAAAAAAACATGGATGGATTAACTGATAATGAAAGCCCCATCATGAAATGAATATGAGTGTGTGGAAAACTGTTGCTACACTGCTCTTTGTGGGCTGAAACTTTAAAACATGTAGACGTGCCCCGTCACCTGGAAAGCAGCTGTATCGATGGCAGATAAAAAACAAAAGCTGCTCAAAGGAATTGTACAAAAAAGGAAATCAAAAATGTACCAAAAACAAACCAAAGTCTGATTCAGCGCAGGTTTGACTACGACCAGTTTGTTTGTCTGAGTCAGAAGTAGATTTCAGTCATTCCCCCTCCTTTATCTCTACAGTTCCTCACGTGTTGACTCATCTCTGCTGCTGGTACATCCTAGGTACCGGCAGCACCTAGGTTGCATTGTCCTCTAGTTAACAAAGTGCAGCTGTTAGGGTTGCCAGGAAACAAGATTAGTTTTGGTATTAACAAATGGAAAAGAAAGTATGTACAGGTGGAGGCACGTGAGCACAACTGATCACCTTTTTATGTGGTGCAAATGAGGGAAAAACAAGCCCCCATAATCCACCAACCTCCAGCACTTTATTTTCTTCTCATGTATCTGTGGACATTCATCTATAAGTGTAAGGTAAGTGTCCTACCAACAATGAAGGAATGCCATTTAGGATGTCAAGAAATGCATTTTAATTTGGTGGATGTACAGGAGCCAGTTTCACAGAGATAGACTTCGACTATAGCCTAGGCCTTACTAAAAGTCAGGGTTCAGCTAGACGTCTGAACTCATCCATTACACAAGGATGGCTAGTTTTTGCTGCTGTGGCTTGCAAGTGTAGCAGGGGTCAGTACCTCTGCCAACTTGTGAGTCAGGCTCAGGACAGTCACTGGACAAACAAAAATGACTGATGACATCCTCACTGCTGTATATTTCCAACTGGTTCTGTCTCCTTACTTATCGCACACCATTGTTAGCAAATCACAAATTCGTAGCCATGGATTCCTCTTTTTTGTTATTTGGTGCCACTGCTCAGAAGGTGTCGTGGCTTTTACATCTGAATCAGCCTATGGGTAGGGTTGCTAACATTTTAAGCTTAGGACCAAATGCAAATTTCCCTGCGCATGGACTGCTGAGTGAACCTGAACCGATTTTTAACATCTCCGTGGCCTGCAGGCTTTGAAAAGCATGTATCTAATCATAATGCTAGGAATAACCAGTAAAAAATTCTGACCAAACTGGCTCCTTTAAGTGCAACACAATCCAGCTGTGGCATGTACAGCCCTGCCATTTGGCAAACACAGCACGCACCAGGTGCACAATAGTTAGAAAGGAATTAGTTGAGATATGACAGCTGATAGGTGTACACAAGATCATGACAAAACGTTGCTGGGAATAGGACAGTGAGATGCCCCTGGGGTGTGTTTACCTTTAGTCTTCTGTGAATTACAGAGAAGCAATAAAAGGGCCATATTTTAAGCAACGCTGCCCTCATGCTACCTGGAACAATGAGCTGTTTTTGCAATTGAGTCTTTATTAAAATAATGAAAAAAGTTTGTTTCCTTAGTAATCATCACACACATAGTTCTTCTGAAAAAGAACAACTAATTACGTCCGTAGTTATCCCCACAGTACATCAACTGTTAACAGGAATGTGTTGATACAATAAGCCCATTCCTGTTGGTCTCTGAATCACTCTCTAATATTCGTGTATGAACATCTGATAAAATCTACTCATAAATTCAGCTGTGAGTGTAATTCAGTTATTAAAATTTTCTCATGATTGGACTCAACCGTTCCAGTAAAGTTAACAGTAATAATAGCAAGTGACCGGAAATTATTCATATATAGTCATTTTTACCATGTAAGGTAACTAGAAACGTGGTTTCCTGTAGTCTAACTTCCTCTAGTCACTCACTTTTTTTTTTGATGCATCTTGCTCAACTGAGTGTTTGAAATGACACTACAAATATTGTATTACAATTTGGATGGTTAAACCCAATGGCAAGGCTTCAACACATAGACAGAACTAATTTCCATACAATGATATCACGACCAAACATGTTTTAGAGATAATGTAATTGCCGTCACGAGTGTGTTAACTTCCATGTCTTTTCCACTGCAGAAAGTGACGTGGGCTTGTACAGTAGAACACAGAAACCCTTGGAAGGGGTTTGGGGTGGAGGGCGAGCATACAACACGCAGGACTTATCCTCACCTTCGGTCAAGGTTGGGGAAAGCGTTGGGTAAAAACTTAAGAAGTAAACACGTCCTGCCTCATTCTTCAAGTCATTGTTGGTTTTTTCAATATTTAACCAAAGTGGTAATCTCTTGTAACCTTGACGTCCCCCTCCACTCAAAAATGTGTATTGCTTAACGTTGCTTCGCTTGGTTGTTTGTGCTTGACTGTGAGGAAAGATGTACAGTCTGTGCAGAGTTCGACACTTGAAGGCTGATTTCACTTTCATCTGTTCTGTACTCATCCGGAACCAGACAACTGGCTAGCAGCCAGTCCTCCACTGCATATACACTGATAATGAAGATTTAGTGAAGAAGTCATCATGTCTTGTAGCTGAACTTTTAAAATAAAAAAATTGTGCATATTCATTCGTATTTGTAAAAAACACAATGTCAGATTATTATTCAAAGCAGAGTATTTTTATGTTTCTTCAAACATGTCTGGAAGGCTTCATTAATCAAGTGCTTTGAGTTGCCTGCACAAACCCATAAAAAAGTGAATCAGGCTTTAGTTGCCACAAGCAGATAATTTACAAAAGGTGAATCAAATATGTTGCCAGTCAACTTCAGACTGATACTTTCATTACAATTTTGGAAATATGCCGCACAGACGACTGAAATGCATGACTGAGGACTGATCAGCTTCAGAGACCAGACGAAGGTTTATGACAGTTTCTACAGCTCCCACAGTAGGAAGTGGAAAAGGTCATGTTCTCTAGTAAGCAATAAACAAGATCGAAAGGTTAGAGTTAAATGCTACTCGGAAAATTTCAGCCTTCCTCTGCTGTTTTACAGTTGCCAGGGAAATGTTACGACTGACTGGACACTCTTTTTGGCTGTGGTTAAAAGAAGACCGAAGCTTGTAATGCAAAAATACATATCTCGTGGGACACTTTGCCGTAAGTATTCGTCAATACTGTTTGTGCTCAAATATTTCTTGAGGCGCTTTATAAATTTTAATTTGATCTGATGCTTCATTCAGGTAGGAATTCACAAGTCACAAGAACCACCTTTTAAACTTACTGTTAATGTAATGTAAACATTAGCACACATCAGGTGCCTGAGACTAAATTTCCCATTAAGTCAAATACTAAGAAACAACAATAAGGCATGGAAATTGATGTAAACCACCTGGCAGGCAGGACCTTTGCTGCTTAAACGCCTTTTCACTTGCACATCACATGATGTTTACACTAGAGTGGGGAAAAAAACCGCTGTGTCTTTAAATCGTTGGACTATAAGTGGTTAAAGCTTAGGTCTGTGGATATTCTACATTTTCCTCATTGTCAGCTATCTCGTGGAAAGACCAAAAACCATCAATGAATGTACCTGTTAACAAGTATTGTGTGTGTGTGTATCCAACACCTGATAAACTCTATTTCTCTGTATTAAAAACACATCAGTGAGCCACACTGTTGCACTGGGTGACACATCAAATTAAGAAACAGCCGAATTTAACAGCAAATTTCCTCACTACCGTAATTTCCTAGGATATTGTTTTTCCATCCAATCCAAATTACTTATTTATAAAGAACCACTTAGATCAGATCAATAGTGTCTAATGCAGTGTATACGCTCATTTGGCAGTTTATTAGGTACACCTTTTTTGCTGTTGTAGTTTTGTTGTATAGAAACCTAATTTCTAGGAGACAGTGCTGTTTTGGAGAATCCGGTTTGGGGTGCTGTTGAACTGCGCTGCATTATACAAAGAGGTGTTTCTCTGTCTGTTTCACCTGTCTGTATAACACGCAGACAGGTAAACAGTAAAGTAAGCATGCGGGTTAAAGCCTTTGCTTCCAGTCACTACACTGACTTTACAGCACTAATTACAGTTAATGCAAAAATACCGGCAGGGTTCAGTGTCCATCACTGGGATGGAGGGCCGTGCGAGTTTTTAGGTTGGCCACTATCATTAACCACTGATCTCAGTACCTACTTTGCAGAGCAGTTGTTTAGGGACATATGTATTTAAATGGAAAAAGAAGATACGCCTTTTACGTCATTCTCCACAGCAAGCTTGCTCAACCAGCTTAGGTGGATGCAAATCAGTTTTTCCTTGTGTTATTTTTTTTTTTTTTCCCTTTCCATTTGTTTCCAGCGTTTACCCCGTACCCATTCCGGCGTGTCTCTGTCTGTCTCCCCGTGATTGTGTGCCGGTGTGGGCATGGCTCCCCTCCCCCGGCTCACAGCGCCTGAGCGACTGCACACCTGTCCTCCATTAGCTCATCACCAGCAGCATGCCTACCCCAGATCACTGTTTCAGCTACAGTGGTATTTAACCCTCTCGGCCTCTCTAGTGTTCGGGAGTTTTTTGGTGAATTGTTTCCTTAGCTTAGAGTGTTACACTGAGTGTTTAAACCACAAAGCACAGCTGAGTTTGATAGGATTGTCAAATCCTAAAAAAACTCCTTCTCCTGTTCATTGTTTGATGGCTGCAAAACTGTCGTTGAGTAATGCGTTCCACTTTCAGGGAAGTGCTTGAGTCTGTGTTATCAGAGGCTGATAGTTGGAAGTACCAGCATTAGATGATTCAGTCCATGTCTTTGGTTTGTGTTGATCCTGGCAACCTCAGATATAAAGGATCAGATTTTGCAAGTTTTGGCCCTTTTACTAAGAATCACATACACTGGATTTTTCTTATTGGATTGTCATTATTATTGTCAAAAGTTACTTTCCAATTCATTCTGAGGGGAACATGACTGTCTGAACAAAATTTCATGGTAATCTATTAAGCAGCTGTCGTGATAATTCAATAAAAACATAAACACGTCGACCTAGTGGCGACACTAGATGAAAGGGGAATCATGAATATGTGTACAAAATGGTCTGGTAGTAGTCCATAAAGGATTTGGCAAGACATTTCAGTCTGGATCAAAGTGGTGGAGCGACCTGCTCACTGACAGATGCTGCCATCTATAGGGCCACACAGCTTGCTTGGCCAAAAAACCACGCAAACCTAAAGCTGAAATCTGTAATATTTCACGCAGAAAAATCACTTAATACCACACCTCCAAATTCCAGACGGCGCTGGTTTTTGTCTTTTAACGGACAGCTTTGGCGGGGAAACACGGAGGGAGAGCCAAGCTGGTGACCCCTTTAATGACATTAGTTCCAGTGAACACGATAGTATGTTCTTTCAGAAGAAAAAACAGGACAAGCACAGGAAGGTCATATGCTCTTTCCTCTCTGAAAAGGAAATCTGCACGGAGCTTCTTGGATCAGAAGCCCCTTACATCATAATGCCGGATGATAAAATGGAAAATTCTGAATAGGTCATCCTGATAGCACAAACAGCAAGCAACTGTGTCACTCTAACAGCCCCATAAGAGAATCGTTTAATTTGCTTCAGTGAATTCTTTTCAGGAAAAAAAGGCTAGATATTTTTTAGATAACTAATGAGTATAAAGTATTTTTGCATGTACATATGTGTCTTTCCTATAATACAAGGCTTTTAAATGAGCTCTTGATTAAAACTGAGCCGTTTTGTTTTTATTTTTTGGATGATTTCCTCTCGTCGGATAGCTCGGGCCGCTGAGATTATCTCCCGCATCACGGCGTTCTGTGATGTGCGCGATAACACCCTCCAGCTATCAAGGATCCTCAGACAAAAGCTTGGGTAGGTCAACGAACAGTGTGATATTCTTGACAAAGGTTTGATCTCAAAAACATCCAGTTCAACACCCACACACTGAACACACCGTGAGCCTGTCCCTGATACAAATGGAAAGCCATCAGCACGATGTAGTTATTTTTAACAGCAGTCTCTCACAATCACACACTCACACGCTCACACGCCATGAGGATTCTTCTTGCTATGCCATTTTGGAGGGAAACTCACGGGGCATCTTGGTTTTGTTTTATCCAGAATGTTCAGTTCAGTTTGAACTTGTCTGTCTGTGTCCTGCAGGGCCGGTCTGTGCTGCACACAGTCTGGAGACGCTGGTATGAAATGAAGCAGTTTAGCAAAAACGTGCTGTTACAATGAGCTAGAGATCCTGCATAGACATCCTGGAGTTAAATTCCACACGGCTGCTCTCACTGCTCCGAGTGCTTTCCCACTGCACACAGAGACACAAAAAGAGCACCCAGTACCGTGTCTGACTTGTAAAAGAAAAAACCAAACACATTTTCACTGAAACAATACAATGATTCATGAAAAAGCATTTGGAAATATCATTTTCCAAGTTTGTTCATGTCATGAAAAGTTCTCTTGTTTTTTTATTAATTTTTTTTTTTTTTAAAGTGCAGCTTAAAAGTACAAAGTAAAAACCAAGATGGAAAAAAAACAGGTCATTGGTTTCAATCAAGATGAGACGCGGAAATATGCATATTTTTCATTTGGAATGATCTGATTATAAAGCATATGTATATGTTTAGCATATGTACAAATGCTTGATTTGAATTATTTATTGTTGTTATTGTTGTCCCCTAATTGTTACCGTTGTTCTTGTTTCTTTGACCCTAAAAACAGGCCTTCTTGGCACATCCAGTCATAAAAGTCCTGGAAAAAAGATCACGGCTTCGGTTAAATGTAAATGTCAGTGGATACGTAAGAACAAGCCAGTTCCAGCTCATCTTCACAACTAGCAACGAATCAACTGGGATTTGAGAGAGCTTTAAAATCATGGTGCTGTAAACGATCACATCTAACATCCTTCAAATATCTATTATTGTAAATAAATGAAGTGACACAGGCCAAAAAGGAAGATCTTTTCACTCACACTTGCATTTCCTTCTCTAATTCTGACCTCACCACCACCTCGTCTGGACCCGAGGGGGCTCAATTAATTAGGAGGTTTTTTTTCAACAATGCCACCAGAAGTTTTAAAAAATGATGGAGAAACGCGTATGAAATCGTTTTACATCTCTACATCTTGAACTCGCAAATGTCTTTGGGTGTGTAAAATTCAAGTGTGGAAAGACAAAACGCTTCAAAATGGTCAGTTCAACTAAGTTACAAAAAAGCTGTAAACCAACTTGTTTACTTTGAGTATCAAAGTGTTCCCTTTTATAATTCTTAGGACAAGTAATTTGATTCCTATCGTGTATTTATCATAAATAGCTTTTTGCCTATAGGTTTGAGTATGTTTTCTGCTGGTGGGGGGCTCCTTGACCTGACCCGCTTAAACAGGTCCTCCTCCTCCATTCATATTCTTAGACCTCTCTGAAGGTCTTTGACCCCCTTTTTTAAAAGCAGAGTTTGTAAACAGGCTACTCCCTGCAGAGCACATTGAGACACCTCATCAGTCGTGGGTTGAGGGCCGCCAGGCAGGAAAACAGCTGTGTCATCCATCCAACTATCAAGTGGGTCAAACAGCCTCCACGCTGCCAGGAAGCTTTCTCAACCACTGAGCCCAGTGATCTCTAAATGTGAAGTCTGCTCTTCAGTGACTTCTCTCTCACTTCCTTAGGACACAGTGCACAGTTCCTTAGCTGTTTCCTTTTTACTAGAAATTCCGTAGACCATGTGAGAGTATGAATTGGCTATTTCTCCACACACCTAGGATACGAAACCAGCCTCCGCCCTCATCTTTCTGCTGTTGGTTTACGGGAGTGCTGCGTTTGACAAATCTGGCCAATATGTCACTTGATGACTGGTCATGATTACTTTCCATGTGAAAGACTGACACTATGAATGCTTTCCCGGAGGGACTGCCTGAAAATCTGTGCCATTATTCTTTTAAGTTTAAATGACGTGTGTTTAGGTTTTGGACTGCTGGTTAGACGACCTTAAACAATTTTAAAGATCTCACCCTAGGCTCTGGGAAAATTGTGTGGGCATTTTTCTGATCATTTATTGCCAGCACCAGCAGTAGTTTGTGATGAGTTAACATCAAAAGACACCGTTCGGCAGGCTCTGTGGCATCTCACCCTCACTTAGACAGATTAGTTGTGAAGAAACAGGCTCAGATTTCTCACTTAGGGGTGAGTTCAAGTCGTACCTGCTCTTTTCCTTTTGCTTTTCATTATTTAGCACCACTAAGATGAAACGTGTGTCCGTCTCCCTCTCCCCTCACGATGCTGTCCATGGTTCTGACAACCCTTCGCTTTAACAGATTTATTGCCTGAAGACGCTGAAATGAACAACAATGAGCTTACTTTTGATCTTGAATCGAATGAATGCGCTTCTTTTTAGATTTTAAATAATCCTGCAACAGTCTAAGTTGATGTAGAGGTGGCAAGGTGCCTCTAAAGTGAAATATGTTACACTGCTATATATCAGCTATGTGTTTAGCCAGGTTCAGCTGAACCACGGTTAACGTGCAGCTAAACTGTAAGTATGATGACAACAAGGATCAACTTTTCAGAGCGGACTCAAGAGAAATCTCGCAGCTTTGTTATTCCCTGAAACTGGTCATCGAGAAAACTGGTTTCAGCTTTTCAGATTTCAGTCCCCCTCTTTTTGAGTTCAAAAACAAAGTGAGAGAGATGTGACACCTTTTTCCGTCTTCACACTGACTTCATGACCTTAAACTTCAGATTTCTGCAAGACACAGCAGCTGCAATTTAAGCCGAAAAATAAAATGTATGCTAGTGATAATCAAAAATCCAACGAGACTTTCAACAATAAAACACACACTATATTGTTCCACTAGTATTTATGAATTCTTTTCCCGCAATTAGTGATATGGTTACTTACACTGAAAAATAAATCTGAAGACGGAAACCAATTTAAATATACCAAGAAAAATGAATATACAGCGACACTGTGCCGGGTTCCTCTCAATCAGTTGTGCGGAGTGGAAGTTTCAAGTTTAGCTGCAGTTTAGGATACACATGCTTCTTGCTAAACTGTAGTACTGCAACCCAAATGTAAATGACACAGCAACAGCCCCCAATTTTGGTTTTTAGGTTGTTGCTTAATTTCCGTGACCTTCTGTGCGTAACACGCCGACTCCCATTGCAGTTTTACTTGAATTTTTTAACGGACTCTGACTCATAACTTTTTCTTAATCGCCATATCAGTGGCAGTGTGTTACATATACGAGGGGGGACGAAATGTCACGCATGAATCATGTTGGAATTCGTCGTACATGCTGTAGCCTGCCGCAACACTGACATTTTGGCAACAGTGAGGAGCTTCCCCTCAGCTCCTTTCCCATAACAGGTTCCTGTAACAATGAGAGCAGTCAGCTGTACTAAAATCACAAGAAATGTTGCTATAAATATTAGATTCCTCATCTATTTCTATTTTTTCCACCCTAGCTTGACATTTTGAGGAACAGCTAGCCTGGCTGTGTCCAGAGTAAATAGGTTGTAATTCCCCATGAAACCACAATGTGCTACTCTGGGCTGTTGGTTGTGTACATATCCAACAAACACGGTACGAGTTCCTTTCTGAGCTTAAGAGGTGCCGGTAGGTGCACTATTTGAAGGCTGGAGAGAGCCAGGCTGTGTTTTCCCTGGCTTACAGCCTTCATGCTAAGCTAGGCGAATCGCCTGCTGATTTATTAAAAAAAAAAATGCACACTTCTAAAGATCACAAATTGGACAGAGTGATATATTAAACGTTAAACTGTGTCTTTTAGACAAGAGTGAGATGTAAGCACAACGTCCAGGAGAACAAGGGTACATAATACTTTTGTTTCCACAGTATTTGAATGACTTCACTTCAAATGCAGTGAAATGATATCATTGAAATACTGTAATCTTGGCTTTCTTTTCAACCACGTTTAAACCAGATTTAGCCGTGTGTGTGTGTAGCCATCTTTACACTTGCTAATGATAACTGTGAAATAAACCACAGGCACCGGCGTTCACTCCACACATCACAGATTAAAGACCTGTCCAAACTGATTAATATTTACAGGATAACGATATCATTTTCTACCTTTTTACAGTCGGGGACTTCATTTTATAATCTGAGAACCTATTTTCTGCTACACTGCAAAATTACTGAGGGTAGTTTTCATTTCTGCAAAGTCTAGACAGGACCACAATACGGAGAATTTCTGCTGCCCACAAATCACAATCTATTTCGGGTGAGGTGCATCACTCAAAGTAAGCGACTCACAGTTCCTGCTTGTTCTCTGCTTACTTCATCCATGTCTGCCTGATGTTCCCATTTGCTAAGACTCTCTTGTCATTCCAGATGCAGCCATTCCTTGGTTTTAGGATTAGAATTAGGTACAGGTAAGGACTCGGGTAAGGTTTAGGTGAAATGGTTAAGGTAAGGGTCAGGGGCTAGGTAATTCATTATGTCAGTATTGGTTCTCACAAATAAAGAAAGACAGAGACTTCTAACTCCCAACTAGAGTTCTTCTTCTAATGCCCATTTACAGAGTGTAAAGCTCACAATATTTCATTTTTAAAAATATGACGGGGTGTCAATCATTTTTAAACAGATGTTAAAACAAACTTTGTATTCCCATCCCTCCATCCATTATTTCAGCCATCTTCCACCACAGCCCATCCATTCCCTTGGGCATACAAAAACATCCTACTATGACTGTGACCCAACAATCCTACGGCACTGGATTCTCTCACCCATGACTTTAACGGTTCCCTAACCTCCTTAGTACCGTATGACTCAAAAAAAACACGATACTGCACTATTTTGTTGGTATTTGGGGATTGACTGCATATCTCTACTGTCATCTGTAAAGAATCTGTGCTGTAATAACTCTAGGATAGAAGAAAGGGAGTTCCCTTAGTTTAAAGCACACGTGCCACCTTCAGATTATGATGTCATGGAGAGCGAATCCTCATGTCTCAACCCGATAAGAATGCAGGTAACTCAAAGCTCAGTATCTACTGTACGGGTAGCATCACACGTGCTACATGCACATTTTCTACAGTTTGCAGTGAAAGCAACATATTGTATAGTGAGAAAAGCTCAACCGTGGCTAATGTCGCACAGCGGCATGTTAATGCTCGGCAGAGTACAGAGATTTGACTTAAAGATGAAAAAAAATCTAATATTGAATTGGCATCAAGTATTGCAAGAGGAAAAAACTGAACAAAACATGGGTGAATATTAGTTGAGAAATATAACATTTACGTACTAGCACCTGATGAAGCTGATTTTAGCAAACAAACAAAAACCAACAATGAATGTACCCTACTAACAAGCATTGTGTGTTTATCCAGATATCATGTTCCTCCGGACCACACAGCTCCACTGCCGCCCAAAAACTATTAAAGTCACATCTCTGAGTCCATTCATCGCCATGAAACCACACACACCACACACACCGTCAGGCTGACTACAGAATAACACAAGCTTTATCCTTTCAAGAACACCTATATTAACGGACCTGGTGACAGGCCACAGCCTTTGGCATGTTTTTATAAATGGGTTTCCATCTGTAAAACTAAAACAGTAAACATCCCAATCCAAACCATGTCTGTATCTGAAGATTAAGCAGATGTGGAGAATTTTTTCCTGGAGACCTGGAGGCTTTTCAAGATGATTATACCTTTCCAGGCCAATACATCTGAGGACCAATCACGGATGTCCAATTTTGTACATAGGAAAAATAGAGTATAGTCTATCTAAGGGTTATTTTTAAGAGACAGTCCTCCTGGAAAAAAATGATCCAAGAGGTCATTCGTGCAAGCAGCTTATTATAACCCATAGTTATGTTTTAATTTTAGGCAAACTCCAGCGGCCATAGTAATTATGACGGAAGGGGGAGTGGAGGCCAATGTGGAAACATATAGTCATCGTAGACGTACTTATTGTAACCTACAGCATGATCCTTCCCAAAACCAAAACTAAACCGATCCATACGTTTAACCACACGTTTATTATTGTAACCGTGATGACAAAGATCCGGTACACCTGCCGCCGTAGGGGCACTGTTGCAGGGGACCCTCCTATGCGCCATATCGGAGGGCCAAACTACCATAAGTCAATGGGGTCAGAGGACTTGTTGAGGTTTTACGCTGTAAACAAAGATAAATTCCATAATAAATGACTCGACAGGGTTGAAGCAGAAAAGCACAAGTATGGTGGCTGCTTGGGATCAATGAACAATCCCATCATGACATTAGCACAAAGCTCCTGTTTGCTAGCTGTAATGGTTCTACTTTAGAGGGGAGCTACAGTTTAATTTATGACGTCTTGTAGAGTATGTTTATCTCCGTGCAGTGGCATCTGCACATCCGGAGCCCCGTGGAGGCACCTGCAAAACGAATTCAAGTTTTTACTTTCTGTAAACAGAGGATTTTTAGAGAAGAGTGTGGCGCCACTGAGCTGACTCAAATGTCTGCAAACCATCAAGAAGCGAAGTTAGATCCTTAACTCTTCCATAATTGCTCTCAACAATTATGCTCAAATGGACTTCCATTTTACATGCCTGTTCACAAATCATAATCATTTCGGTAGGGGCCATGTGGAAAAAAATTGCTGTGCAAACTGCGACAGGTCCAAGGCCATTATTGCCAAACTAACCTCTAACAGCCTGGAAAATTATATTATTATTATTATTCAGCTCTTCTTGCTGAATCCCATAGTTTTCTTGCAGCCTGGTCGCAAACCTCTGCAGGAAATAAAATGAGACGAGTACTACATCTCAAGATCCGTCGAGTACAACAGAAACCCGAAAAAGGAAAATACTGGATGGACGGGACAAAAATAGGTGATACCGAAGCGGGTAAACCCAGGCACATTATAGGTAATACCAGTACTTGATCAAATAACAGCCTGTCCGTGTAAGCCAGGGGGTGGAGTGTGAAGGTGTTGCTGTTTCACATTGTGAGCAAGGTCCAATACGGTCCACCAAAACATTGCTTTTGTAAGTTATTTTAGTGCTGAAAGTGTCCAGCACTACCTCTTTATTTTTTGCATGTCTTAATTTCCCAGTCCACCCGTCTACCACGCGTGCGTTTGACAATATTAACAGTGACAAGAAATATAAAAATCAATCAAAATCAAAAAAACATTTGAACACACTGCGGCCTCGAAAAATGACCGGTGCCTCCGACGGGACAAACCAGAAATACTGATCCTCACCTCCACATGACTATGGTGTTATTGTTCTTGTGTCACTTTGAGTTTCTGCGGTTTGACTGGGAAAACCCCCTGGGGAAAGTCAGAAGGTCGGACTTTAAAAGAGGCAACATGTGAGAATCTGAGGCCGTGAAATGTTTGGTATTTTTAGCAGTTCAAAAAATGACAAAGATTTGCTGATAAATTTCAGATAACTGAGTTATTGACTAGTTGATTTAAACTCACATCTTATATACTGTTGGTTAGTTTAATCTTTTTCAATGCGCCGTATTTGAAAAGTTCTTTGTATGTTTTGTGTGTAAAATCTTGATTTGTAAACAGAGTAGTAGCTGTAGCTTTCAGATAAATGGACACGGAAATATTCGGTACAGTATAGAGTTACAGTACCTGAGTACGTGTAATCAGTTACTCTCCTCTGCTCCCCTTTAACCACTGACAGCTCTGAACTGCATCGGTGCAGCTGCAGCGACACCTGGGACACTGCCGCCCCCTGTTGGGCATCGTTTGAACTCACATTGCAGGCCTCACTGTTGTCCGGCCTGTGAGGAAGCAGGAAGGAAAAGACCCTGAGAGCTCCGTCGCACTCCTCCAAAGTCTGGTTCAGCTCCTGACAGCTCGTCACGACAGTGTAGAAGTGGGTGGGGACGGGCGGAGCGTCGGGTGAAAACCTGGACCGAGGGAGGGAGGAGAGAAATCCCAGTTACAAAACAGCAACAATGTGCTTTGTGAAGTTAAAGGTTCCTTTTGGTTCGTTTTTTTGTCGGTTGTTTGTTTGATTGATCAAAGGGGGCCACGCACATTAACCAATAATGACCTTTTCAAAAACGTCAGTTTAAATGCGCCCGGCCTAGCTCAGCTGGTAATTTGAACCAGTAGTCCCAGCACAGCACAGCTGGCACAGCTGGCACAGCTGGGACTACTGGATTCAGGCAAAGCACATTGAGACATTTTACAACACAAAGTAACGATAACCACATGAGAACAATGGAGGTACATCACAGTAATCTGTCCAAATGATCTCTAGCAATCAAATATTACTACAATACAGTTATTAAATAAAAACGTTTAAACAAACAACTTATGTGAAAGTCATTTTTTAAAAAGAACAGCGCTGGATAAGTTTTGAAATCATCCAGTGTGGAAGTATTTCTTGCTTTTCCAGTGTTTTCACTGGTGGAGGAAGTGTTCAGCTGCTTTAATAAGAACAGCAATACAGCAGTATAAACATCTTCTTTCTGAGTAAATTTCACTTTGTTAAACCCTGCGGACGTCTGGTAAACAAAGTTATGTTTACTGTCAGTGTTTATCAGCGGAACCCTTTAGGTTCAATCTCTGAGGCCTAATAAACAAGTGAATGTTTTACCATCCTCTTAAAAAAAAAAAAAAGATCGCTCAGCCACTTTTGAATTTGAAAACCTACATTGTACACATCCGTGTTTGCTGGCTTGCAGTCTCTTTATTCACTGGCACGTTACTGCCTCCGACCGCTGACCGGTGGAATAGTGTGTGCAGGACACAAACAAAAAATCGAATGTGTTACTGGTGCTCTACCACTCCACTGGGTCCCTCTGACCTCCAGCGGTTGACCTTTGAACCTTACTCTTTGATCTTCTCCGTGGTGTCGCGGAGGCCGTCGTGGTTGTAGTCGAAGACGGGCCCGGCGAGGACGTTGATGCCGTTGTGTTCGTCTGCGTAACGTCTGAGCAGCGTCCCCTGCAGGTAACTCCACATTCCTGCAAGCGGGAAAATAAGCAGTGAGATGCTGCTGCGCAAAGCAAATACTGACCTTTTGATTCATATCGGCTACACTGTAAAAAACAAAACAACAAGAACAAAAAAAAGTTTCTCTGAACATTAAATGAAAAAAGTCTTAGTCTTCGTTTCAAGGCATGTAATAATCTCAGAGTTTCTCTATTGCAAAAAAGTGGGCTCCGGTGACTAGAAAGATGACTCTACATTGACGTTAAAGCTGTTTTCAAAGGAGGTTTTTCCACCTTGACAAGAAAACAAGCTGGATAGAACAAAAAAAGAATCCGTGTCTGTTATTTGGCCCAAAAATAGCCTGTTTAAAAGGTTGATGACATTTCTGCGTCCTACGTAACTGGCTGTGAAAATTCGCAGAAGTCCAGGGATCCTAAAACTCAATCGGCCCGTAGAGAATATGTCAATGAAAATGTATAATCCTTCAAATGAAATAAAAACACGAAGTCGCACACACTCTGAGTTACAATGCCAAGGTTTTCGCTCAACAGCAATATGCTGAGAATACCATCCAGAAAGTGTGTGTCTCCTACCGTGTCTCAGTACCACAAAGACAAGTTCTTGCGCTTTCACCTTGAAGAAGAAGACTGACGTGTCTTGATACTTCAATTTTGCCGGTTGTTATTTAAATAACACTTTGTTGCTCGCTTCAGAAATAATCTCAGGGTAAATATCAACAATGCTTCCCTGACTACGCCTTTTATTCATTTCATTTCCATTTCATTTAATAACTTGCCTTTAAAAGCTCTGCATAAGTTCTCTGTGTCAGTTTTCAAGTCACCCACTACAGGCTGCGTTAAGAAACAATCTGAAGAAATGGTCAAATCGAATGTTTCTGGAGAAGTTAAACGTCTTTAAATGAGCTGGAAAACAAGATTTGTCCGTTTCGCAGCCTTACTATAGAACCAATGAGTTCCTCCGGACACACGCGGCGTTCGCAGAGCCGGCAACAATAATGAATTATGTGTATCTGCATGAGACAGCCCCTCGGACACAGAGTGTGTGTGTTTTGCCCTGATAAGTCTTCTCTCTCTCTGCGGAAACAATGGGTGTCAGGCCGTCCTCTCTCAGGAGCCGACATCACCTCGTTTCTGCGCTTTGTCTCATGTGACACGGCTGGACGCCACTCGTGTGCAGGAAGAGAGATGGGACGCGTAAATCTGTTACACGCAGGCGGCTGAATACGATAAAAGGACTTGAAGAACGCCCTGCGGAAAATACCACTTTTGTTCATATATCGGAGGCATCAGTTCAACTTTAAGGCTGATGCTTGGAGTCCTGGTACAGACACACTCCTTGAATATGGTGACGGCACCGACAAGAGCCGCAAATCCCCAAATTTCCTCTGAGCTCACTACTGATGCTCTCGTTAACTCACAGTTCACTGACTTTACTTGCCTATAAAGGCAAGAAAAGGGGGGGGGCCACGACTACAAAGGACTCGGGGAATTTATAGGATTAAAAGGTGTTTGAGTCACTTTGTCCACTCGCTTGGAATCTCCGTAGACTGAAGAGTTCACCACTGAGGAGTCACTAAAAACACTGAAATGAAACGTGCAAAGAAAATCAAAGGAGATGTTTCACGCTTTCCACTTTGTTTTTCCGTAGCTGAGTTCCAGGAAGAATCCGTAGGAGACTGGCAGCCTCATATCTGAGTCCGTTTCAGCATGGAAGCATGCTTCCTTAGCCAAAGCAAACAGCACGCTTGCTTGCGTTCAAACGCCTTGTGGGACGTGCAAACGTATCTGCCATTTGGGAGCAACAGTCCTTTGTGAAATCTGACATTCGCAAATCGTCCACGAATCGGCGCCTGTTGCATCGGTCGAGTTAAGTCCTGAGCTAAGGTGACGTGACTCACTCTTGAAGGCGGGGTACATGGGGACGGTGTTGGTGATGAGCGAAGCCTCGTATCTGGTCTCAGGAGACGACGCTACCCCTGTCAACAAGATAACACAACACATGATCTTATTATCTGCTGCTTTTCCACGTCCAAACGAGACCATATGAGACCACTGTTGTCAGAGAACCCTCACAAGGAGGGGGAGAAAGAAAATATCAAAGCAAGTATTTTCCAAAGACACCTGCTCCATCAGCAAAACAAATAACAAGATCTGCTATCAGCGTGGAAAAAATCGGAGTTCCGTTTAAGAACACGCCCTGCTGGAAAATGTCAGGACAAGAAAACAGCATCAAGATGTTACATGACTACCTGTTATCATTTCTAACCTCTCACGGCAGGTTTGGAAATATGTTCTTGAAAAGAAGAGTTATAAGAGCAGCTGACTGGACTACAGTTGTTTAATGTAACACCCTAACCTCGAGCGAAATACATACGCAATCAGTTCTGTTATCTTGGTGAATACTGAAGGCAAAAGTGCAGCAAATATATGAATGCAAGATATCTTGTAAGATATGATAAGGAAATATATGGTTATCAACAGATTGAGTGACTATGTAACCATAACGTTTGTCAAACTTAAAAAAGGAGCTTTTCTACCGTGACAGAAAGCCCACATCGGACACTGAAGATGAGAATTGGCTTCTAGAGATCGTGCACCTGGCGTCAGTTATGAGACACAGTACTAAGACGCCTCCGCAGGGTGTCCCGCGCTCGTCCCGCAGGTTTACCTGGGGGGAAGAGGAAGCCGTAGGTGAGGTGGCTGGTCTGGCTGTAGGCGGTGCAGCTCTGACTGTGATCAGCCGACACTCTGGAGTCAACTCGGATGCACTGACCACTGGGGGCGACCTCCGGCACAGGAGTCACGTCCTCCTGAGAGACACAGACACCAAACACAGGACAGGGGAGTGTGTGTGCGTGCGTGTCCCCCCTGTGAGCAGCTGCATCTTGTAAACCTGCAGCTCACATTTTCCTGTAAACATCAGACAACCGTGTGTTCAGAGAGTCGGACACAGAGTTTGCGTGTTTATTGGTGCTTTTGGACTTGTTATTGTTTATGTTCACATGCTTCTGTAGCTCCGTCATGTTCTGCCCTGACATAAACACACCTTCACCCACTACTGACAACAACATGTGTTTTATAAGACGTGGCCTGCGAGGACTTATACAACCTGAGACTTGGCTCGAAGGAGTGGAAGGCTGAAAGTCAGGAGCAGGGGGGAGCCTACAAACTGTGTGAGGAAACAACAATGTCAAAGGGCACCAAATGTGTGGGATCAGTGCTTCCTGGAGGAAAAAGGCCGATTCGATGGCCACACGGAGCAGCGTGCTAGGTTTCAAAACAAAGTGCCTTTTTCAAGGCGCGGAGAGACCTGCCTGCAGGTAGACCAACCATCACAGTGAAAATTAGTCACCGTGAGTGTTTTTTTCTTTTTCAAGTTCGCTATAATCGTGAAGTCGTGTCGCTGCACGCAGGGTTGGGCTTGATCCCCCTAATGGTGCATTCAAGGGTGCTCCGACATAACGGAACTGTTGACAAACGAACAAGTTCCTGAAAAGCTGTTTCGTCAAAACTGAAAATGGAAAAAACGAACTGTAGGCAATCACTGATGACGTTTTAAAGCACAGCAGCTTTTGTGCCCCTCTAGCATTTAACAGGCTGCAGCTCAGCGACAAGCTCGGAGAGACTTTTATGCCTGCTTGGTCTTGTATGCACCGACAGTAAAACACCTTTCCTGCGGTTGCATTTCCACAGGACTTAACTTTGACAGTAATTAATGGTGTGATGGACAATCCACCTGCTGCAAGTTGATTCTCCTAGAGATGAACCGAACAGTGGCTAACTGTAAGGAAAGAAATCCATATTAAAGCAATGCAGTGGGCAGTAATGTGAAGTTCATAAAAAAAAAACAACAGGTGTGTGTTTACCTGTCGTGGCAGTGTGTATGCTGTCCACAGAGGCATGGCCAGCTCTTTGCTGTACCCACTGATGAACTCCACATGATGAAGCAAACTGTACTGAGTGTCAAACATCACCGCTGGACGACCAAACGGCAGGTGGGTGCTGTCTGCATAAGCGCACACACACACACACACACACACACACAGTCAGTCAGTTAAGTGACAGTAGCTTCCAACCTCCCTATCGACTGAGGGAGGATGACGTTTCGGTACAGAGCATCTTGCTTGATTACGTCATACGATCCCTAAACACCGTGCCCCGCTATCTGATACGAAGCTGTGCAGGACAGCTGTCCGTGTTAATGCGGTCTGTGCCAGTCACTAAAGGGCGTCGTAGAAGTTATGGTTTGGTACTGCATTTCGAAAGAGAGTGGAATTTGACAGGAGGGGGAAACTGGAACTAAACCCGGAGCCTCGGTGCTGAATTACGGTCGTGTGTGATGTGTTGACACTTTTCACCAACATTTTTACTGAATGCGCGCCACTTCAAAAACCACTGCCGTACTTCTGGGATTTTTCAAAGCGGAGACAACGCCGTTCTGGGGCAGCTGCTGCCACGCAGCCCACCCGCGGTCCACGACACTGTTGTTCACCCTTAAAAAAAAAACACAGGGAGGTGTAAGAGAAACCTACTGTAACTGTAGACTCCATCTGGTGCAGGACTGAACGCTTCAAGGATCTCCTCCACTTTGTTCTGCGACAGAAAAACACAGATGACAAGGCGTCAGCTGGCTTTCATGCTTTTCACGGACGAGCGTCGATTAACTTCACGTGTCGGTCATGTAACGCATTCGCAAGCACGGTGCAGCCTGCTGAGTTTGGTCCGATGGTGGGACGTGACAGTCCGCCACTGACCTCGTCATCGCAGCTGCAGCCCAGGTCATGCGCCGCGGCGACCTCGGGGTCCGACGCCGGCGACGGCGGTGTCACCTCCTCTGGCATGCCGGGCGCGTACGGTGGCTCTTTCAGCATGTCGTTCAGGCTGCCGTGTGTCCCGTTGTTGGGCGCCGGCTTCAACCCCAACAAGTCTGACGCAGGGAGCACAGAAGAGCTGGTCAGGAAAATGTTGGTTTCTTTTACACTTGATTTTGTAGTTGGAAAAAGAAAGTAGGAGCCCTCTTAAAAGATCAAAGATTAAAAATAAGCATATATCCTGTGATACCACCTAAAAGTACTGACTAGACTAGATCTTCTATTAAACAACGTGTAGCTGTATCTAAAACGTTACCACATCTTTTCAAAAAATATTTTAATCATTTCAATCATTTTAATTTGTTGTTACTTTACAAAGTCACAATTTTTTTGGGGCATGTGTGGCTCAGATTATAGAACATTGTGAATCACATACAAACAAGCATCGAGATGTTAACTCTGTCCAACCACCACATTCGCTTCACACTTTAAAGTTTTAGATCTTTTCAACTTTCTAGCTCTCTTGACCTAATAAACACAAGTGAACCAAGGGACAGACATGAATGTTCCACCATATTTTCTGACCTGCTGTTCATATGCAGTTCTATTTCACGTCATTTCAGGAAATATAAATATTCTCACCACACATGACGTTGTATAACTCTATATTATCAAACTCTGGCACTCTCTTCTGGAACTTGAAGCTCGGCCCATGGCCCATAAAGATCGTCTGCACGCACGCACACACACACACACACACACACACACACACACACACAAAAAAAAGATGAACGTACAAGTTAAGCACAGAGAAATACAGAACTGTGGAGTCTTCATCTAAACACACAAAGTTTCAGTTTGGATTGAGAGTTCCACCTAAAAGCATCGTGTCTACACCTGATGTCTAACAAATGCATGGAATGGATATTCCTCATGAAGCAGCCGACTGTGTGGTGCGCTGCTGCCACCTGTCGAAGAGTTCAACAGTGCGACGCCGTCGGCAGGAATGTGCTCGTACAGGCGCACGGGACAGAAACAAAACGGGGACCCGCTTGTGAAAACAATGCTCCGTGCTCCAAATGGTCAAAAACCCCACATGGTACCTTTAATAAAATATATATATATATAGTACAGGTGATAGAATTCAGGAGAGAAAAAGAGCAGCACTCTACCCTCATGCTGGTTATCTTGTTGTCGAAGCCGTGGTCACCAAAGAATCCGCAACGACTCCTCAGCTTTTCGGGCATTTTCCTGAAACAAATGTTTTTTTCCTACAATGAGTGCTTCTGCACCGTTTGAATAGAACCGACAAAATCACTCTTTGATTTCTGGAGCGTGAAAGAAATCTAACATGCTGTCACGGTCACTGAAAGAGAAACTCGAGAAACCGCCTTGCCCCCCAGAGGAGAGCAGGGGCTGCTAGAGGCTGAAGGTTTCCGCTGTGGTGCTCTCATTTCTTTGTGGTAATTTCACTCAGGCCTCGGACTTGACGAGCTAATAAATCACTGTTATTAAAATACCGCACGTGGCGGATTTGAAGCAGCGGCTCCGGGCTACCTGGCAATGTGCCACTTCCTCTCCATCAGCAGGTGGACGTCCTCGATCCTGCGGTTATTGGCGTAGTGAAGCCTCTTGGGTAAATGCTGCTTCAGGTACGGCTTGAAGTGCTGGGTCGGCATTTTGCACTGAAACGACAAACAGCCGGGTGAACGGCCTGACCCCTCTCTCGTTCTCCCACACCGACAAACGCAGGCAGCACTGGACAGTTCAAGAGAAACTACAGGAAAGGTGGTCTGTGATCTGTGACTGCCGGTGTCGTGCTGTAGTACTCACGGTGAGGTTTGCAACAACTACTTTTGGGTCATCTGGAAAAGAACAACATCGTGTTAACGTGGAGCCTTAGGGAAGCTCTGCCTTCATCTCCACTGTTTAAACCAGAGAGCGCTGCCTTACATGTGGTGGATCTGGGGTCGCGGGGTCGTATTCGGCCCAGCGAGCCGGGGATCAGCATGATCTCGTCTATGTTGAGCGGGTAACTGCTGAGAAACTCCGTCCTGTCACAGTGGGCCTCCTCCATACCTGAGACACAGAAACAGAGAGAGGCGTGGTGTCGGCTATTATTTTCAAAGGGTCAGTACACTTAAAACTAAAACATGTTACGTAAATAAACACGTTTTCTCGCGTACTTACTTTTCTGTTCATACTGATAGTTTTGGTTTTCTGTGCCAAGATCTCGACATATCTGCCTCTGAAACTTGTGCTGCCACTGAAAATGCACTGGAGGTGAATGGGACTGGAAAACCTAACCGCAACGTGTCTTTCCAGACACAATGCCCCAGTTACTCAGGCCTCACTGTCAGCCGTCGTCATAGGGAGCGTTTCTCTTGTAGAAAGAAGACCATAACTTCTCAATAAATGACATTTGAAAATAACCAAACCCTGAACCTGCTCAGAAAACCCGATACTTCAGAATTCTACTGGGAAACGCTGCATTTAAGTTTTTGGTTTTTAAAAAAAATATTGGTTCTTAACACGTTGAGCATCACAATCAAAATTTCTCTCACCTCTAGTGGGTGGAGGCAGGAATCTCAGATACGACTCTTTGCATGCCTAGACACTACTGAGTGAGAAAATGTGTTCTTCTTGTACAGTAGTTCATCTGGAGATGATTAGGCGTGATTCAAAGCCCAGTCAAATATCATCATACATCACTATCATTATGTGTTTGTTCTTTTTCGGGTTAATCTGTAGTGGCCTCAGCCTTTTCAGCTAGCCCTGGTTCTTTCTTATACAGTATATATAAACGATCTCTCTGGTAATATATTTAGGCGACACTGCAACACTGAGGGAAACACACTTGACTGACATTCCACCAAGGTTCATGCGAGAAACTCAGTATCTCTTGTGAATCCATTACAGAGCTAGGTTTGGGGTGTGTGTAGCCTAGCTAAGCACCCAGAGGGAAGCAGAGAAAAGCCGCCACTTTACCTCCGAGCAGTCCTGGAGCAGTCTTCTCTTACATACCCCTCGTTTTTTTGTAAGTGATCCACTTACGTATTCATCCACCGTTTCAATAAACTGGCCAGATTTAACTAAAGAAAACAGATCAAAACATCCAGGCTTCAAAGGTCGTGCGAAGGTCCTACCATGGTCTCCTACGATGATGACGTTGACGCAGCGGTGCAGGTTCATCTGCTTCAGACCGTTCATCAGCTGACCAATGATGTTGTCAAGGTCCCTCAGAGTGTTATCCAGCTATTTACGGAGGGAAATGGAGAAAAAAAACAAATGACTGAGATGTTTTTTTATATTGTAATGACAAAATGACGCATAGGTCCTGCCTCCACTCACACACACACACACACACACACACACTCACCCAAACATTTTCTACCCTCAGGTCCCACACTCACCTCACTGCTGAGCGGTCCCAGGCGATGTCCGTAGGTATCGGGCTGCTCTGAGTGGACAGCGTAAACGTATGGCCTGCAGAGAGAAAGCACAGACGACTTAGTCCTGAGGTCTACTTTTACCTCAAAAAGTAGACCTCAGGTGTGGGAGCTCTTTGAGGTCGCCGCGACGAGGGGACAAGATAATAGCCTTGGCTGAGGTTGTTGTTTCTGGCAGTGAGCAACTCACAGTCTCAACTCAGCCCGAACTGAGAAACACGAAAAACCTACCTGACCCCCCTGCCTCACAAATCACTACAAATCAGGTCGCGACCCCTTCACTGACCCAGCATCTGCTCGACACCGAAACAAAACTTTACCTTCAGCAGAGACACTCGCCAACTCACCGACAATCCTGACTAAATATAAAACACACAAGGAACTTCCACAGACTATACCCCAAGTAGGACCAACCATACTCACCGAGTTCTAACATACAGTACAATTTAGGTACTTTAAGGTCAGGTTTAGCACGGCCTTAATTACAGAAATAAATTCTAAAATGTACATATTTTCAGGTAAAAGTTGTATAAGAGCACCACTTGTTCATGCAAGCTGCACACACAGCTTGAAGAGGCACTCCCCAGTCACTGGGACCGACACACCCTTGAGTCCAGTGGAGAAGCAGCTGAAAACCTGGCAGTAGAGCAGGCAGGGAGCACCGCTGGAAAATGAGTCAAATCACACCAAGACCTGACATGGCCTGTGTTCAAATTTCAACATTTTTCACAACATGCGTATCACCCCTACTAGTTGTGATTACATTTTTGTATTCACCTATAAAACTTGTAGCTGATGTATGGGGAGACAGTGACAAAGCTAGACACTCAAAAAGGGTCAGTGGTCCCATCCGGTATCCACACCGAAGATTAGAGAGGTTTCATACTTGAGACAGAATCATTTGAAAGTGAAAAGAAGGTGAAATTTATCCCGGTCAGTCATCCAAACTGTCCACTATAATCGTCGATGAATTAATCAATTCAATTTAAATGTTCTTCTGTGAGGCAGTGAACAAATATAAGGAGGGTATATCACTGTATCTGTACGGAAACTAAGAAAAAAACTCTTCAAACAAGCTGTTTAAAGCACAAATGAAGGATCTTTCCCACATATGTAACTAGTAAGAGCAGAAATTGGCAATAATACATTCTATTTAGCTGTTTCCATTGTTTGTCTTATAAGATGGATTACTTTCATGGTTTATTGGGACACTTCAATCGAATGGTGTCTTGTTAATGTTTAGTCACAACTGTGCTTTTGCTGCAATCGACCAACCACAAAGATTCCACCGTGAGAAAAGTTTACACCATCCAGGTTGTAAAAATCCAGAAGTTCCCAGAATGGAAAGACACACCTTACATGATCAGGCAGATGCAGCCAACGCAGGATCGTCAAAATCCTCCGCTCCAGAGGAATCACCCTGGAAACAAAACACGGTGAATGGACATCACGCTTAAAAAAAATGCACTGCCTGGCACAAAGAATGAACACTGGCTGTTATCAGATTCTTCTTCACTGCATGTGTTTTTGATACTTGACTCCCCGACTTATGAGAACCGCTTGTTCCACAATACATTTTATGACAAAATAACTATCAATACTAACATTCTGTATATGAAAGCAGTCTAAGCCTTTAACCGCAGGTCTTTAAATGCATTGGTTCCGACCAGGTTTTTGACAGAGAGGTCACTCTGGTTATATGATGCTCCTGTGCATGAATGTGAATCAGCAGAGCTCCGTGGCTCAACAGACTGCTGCTTTGGCTGCTTTGAGTCATCAATAGCCTCCGTTGTGACTGGGTGTGTAGGGAGTATTGTCCCGTGTCTGTGACCATTGTCAGTCAGTCTCAGGATGTGACGAGCCCCCAGCCACTCCTGCCCTCGTGTCCATTAGGTCATTGATATGTAAATGCGTGTGCCTGTGCTGTGAATCTGTCAATTAGGGGAAAGGTAAACAAACTCTGCGTTGCTGTAAACGTGGCCCGAGGTTTTGGCTGGAGCTCCAGCGATCTCTTTCCTAACCACGCACACATGTATATACAGTGTGTGCAGCATGTATATATCTTTCCATTTGCCATTTGAGAAAGAAATTAAGTAAAGTTAAAGAAGCCATTCAGCGCCTCCAGCTTTACCATTTTTGTGTTGCTTGGACTCCCAGCAATCACATTTTGTGACATTTTTGTCAGTCATCCCCACAACGTACATGGATTTGAATTTTCCAAATATTATGACATTTAAGGTGAGTATCATTA
This sequence comes from Xiphias gladius, assembly GCF_016859285.1. NCBI lineage: Eukaryota > Metazoa > Chordata > Actinopteri > Istiophoriformes > Xiphiidae > Xiphias > Xiphias gladius. Next base: position 24,125,050 of record NC_053423.1, read on the forward strand.
CAAAGTTTACTTTTGATATTGTTGAATATTGTAAGACTTTTGTTAATATCAGCCAACAACACAATGAAGATATAGCATATAATCATCGAGATGCAAGGATTTAATATATATTTACTATATATAATAGACTGATTTCTAGAATTTTAGATCTTTAGACTTTTAGATGAAAACAATGGCTACACAAACACACAACAACCCTATTCTGTGCCCCCTAAACCACCTTTAGCCTTGATCCTCCCAACTCAGTCTTGAAGGTTTTGTAGGGTACCAGTTCAGTGCTGTGTTCAGTGTCTGAAGCTATTAAAAAATATTCTAGTACCAACTTAATTACCAAGGCCAGAAGAAAGTGCCTGCTTTCACTCCTTGTTTCTCTGCCGTGATCCAGATCTGTAACAGGAGGTAAAAAAAACAAGGTTAGTATTCAGATTTCCAATCTAGTCCATATAGTGTGAACTGTGTGTCCATTGTTACTTCATCTTGAAATCCCCCAATGTTCATCTGACCCTCTTCTCATTCCATACTACACAGCCTATTAAATGTAGAGTACGGAACGCCAATTCAGCTTCATAAAGAGAAAACGAAGGTTTTTCAAACATTTAATACCATTAAATAAGTCTTTTTTTAAGCTGCCACAAGCTGCAATTTGTGGTATACCGACTGCATGAAAACGCTACATAGTCAAAACCCGCTCAGAATCAATATGTATGTATATATATAATATATGCTATAGATGATGATGGGTTCCTAGTGTCTAAATCTCTATTTACTACTTCACACACAGTACTGTAATTAAAGGAAATAGTGATTACATGCATTATCCAACACAGGTAGCCCTTGATCTTAAATTACGTTTCTGGTATATTTAAGCGACATTGCAACATCTGGGGACAAACACGTGACTGAACTCTCACCAAGGTTCAGGTGAGAAAAATCAGTTTCTCTGTGAATCCATTACATAGGACAGGCTCGTGATGTGTTTAGCCCTAGCTCGGCACCGAGGGGCAGGCAGAGAAAAGCTGCTAGCTCACCTCTAGTCTTCTCTTACATGTTGTACCCTGTTAGCCAACAGGCTAGCCGCCAATGCATTCTAAGGGGGGAGCTGGGCCTTGCTCATAGTTAGGACGGTGGTCCAACCTGGCAACCCCACTGTTGTTAGCGCAGGTGATCTGAGGTGCCAGCTGCTATCGGTTCCAATTAATACCTAACTGATCCCAAAACAATAATATCTAAAAGTTTCAGCTGTGTCAACATCTAAAATCGGCTTAATGAATGATATGTGGTCACTGATTGCTAAACACAGCAAGGACAGGCTTCTGCCACTCTGGTTTGTTTAGTCAGCCTGTCAGTTTGGACCGATTCCAGTCCAATCACAAGCTGGAATCTAGCGTGTACTCACTGGCTGTCCGCCCCACCAGCGGTGGTTCAGTTTCTCTCTGGTGCGCAGGCTGAAGGTGGCATTAAACACCGGGTCGTGCATGGTGTTCCCCACAATCCCATGGGACTCTGGGTAAAGACCCTGTAAAGAGAACCCACAGAACAATGTCACTACAGTTGACAGGTTAAAAACCAGTCCCACAGCAGTGTCACAACGTGAACAGGCTGTAAGAACGTTTTGAACGTGGCTATTGGCAAACGCGTGTTTACTTAGCCTACAAACATAGGAGTACATATTAACAGCCCTGCTTCACTGTACCGTCTAGTGTTACATGATAAAGATGTGGACCAGTCATTCAGACACACTGTAATCCAGTGTCACTTACTGTGGCTAGGGTGTATAAATTTGGGAAGGTCTTTGATGGGTAGACTGGCCGCATGTAGGGTGCTGATGTACCACACGTTCCTGAGGGGAAACAAATGCAAACCTTTAGAATTAGGCTCAGTAAAACATATTTAAGGACTCAGATCAGGCGGGTGAAAGTTATAAATACCTGTAATTTACTGGGTTGTACTGCACATGTTATCTGCAGCTACAAACTACACCTGCAATTTGCAGAATTTGCATTTTGACTTGTATAACTGTATGACATGGATGAGGGCTTCTCTACGATCCACACAGACACACAGGTCATGACCTCCGCGATCATTACAACTGCATTTGGGTAACAAGTAGAAAAAAAAATACATACTGAGTTTATGCATGTTGGGGATGACAGATTTGCCCTTCTTCAAATAGGAGGCTCTGAACCCGTCAACAGACAACATGATGAGGGGAGGACGGATGAAGCTGAGGAGCACAAGGACGACAAAAATACATGTGGCGGTTCTGGACCATTGAAAGGTAATTTCAGGGTTCATAAAGGTTCTCACTGAGACGATGGAGGGATAAAAGATAAACAGAACACTGATCTGGGTAAGTTTCTCGATAAGACCTTCTCACAAAGGTTTCACCAAGGAATGGAGAGACCTGTTACTATGGATATGTGTGATGACTGATCAGACTGATTGTGCCCAAAGTAATTGGTCCGCCATGCCGGTCGGTGCTGTGTCAATCAAGCAGCTAAAACAGCAGTACTCATGATGCAGTCCTCTGGACTCCCCCTAACTTTAGACATAGAATTTGTTTTCGTTCCTTTAGTCCCTTTAAGAGTAACTTAAAGGGGCACTCTACTGATTTTGCACTTGGATACATGTTTACCAGTCATGGATAGTGCTACTCATGGTCTGTAATGAGGCTTCGTACTGCTCCTGAGGCTGAAATGAAGTAGTATCTTCAGCCTGAAATGTCTCAAGTAACATCACTTGAGAATGTTAGGTCTGCAAGGCATTGGTGTTGATCACGCAGGGAGGGTCTAATTAACGACACCTTGCATTGTGGGAAATGCACGATGCAGTGTTTTTGGAGTTTGACCCATACTAGTGAGGACTAAGAGTCCTCTCGACCTCTGCCGGATCAATCTTGATAACTCCTTTTTTGATCTGGCTCTTGCGAGTCCCTCAGTTTTGTGGAAGTGCTCAGGTGGGCTGTTGCTCCTTTACCTGTAGCCAAGAGTGTGCTGACACGCCCTGGAGTACACCTATACAAGCAACCTTTAACCTTTAGCCTCAAAGTTACTCTTTAAATTTTTATTAGGAGTTTGAAAGTTAAGACACTGTAGAAGCTGCTCTTAGCTGTAACGTGTTTATAAATATGCCCGTATTAATTAAAAGGAAAAGCAATGATTGTTTGTTCCACATTAACGAAGGAGCCGAAATGATGTAGGAATATGCATTACTGAGCATTTTGTGGGAACGTATCACTAAATACCACATTTTTTTACATTATTTAGCTACAGAAATTCATCAGAAGAGTTTATCATCGGTCTCGGACTCACCCTGCAGGGCATTCAGCACTCTTAATCTCCTCACAGTCTCCATGCACCCAGGAGGTCTCACCTCAGAGGGAAACAACAAAACACTGTTATCACCTACTTTCACGCACATACATTTTCTATTTGTAAATGTCGTCGACCAGAAAATATCTCACGGTAGGTACCTTTGCAGAGCGACTTGTAGTTGGAGCAGCAGTCTCCTCTCTCCAGACAGTCCTCCGAGCAGTGGCAGGCATGGTCATCGTTCCTCTCCTCCCCACAGCGATCCTGTGTGCACTCGAAACCTCCGGCTGACCCACGGGAAGGAGGAATGTTCATTATGTATCACTCTGTTACAGTCGCCTCACTGCCGTAAACAAACCTCAAAGTGCGGCAGCAGCGTTAAAACACCATCAATCAATAGGCTGAGCTGCGACCAATTAAATCTACCGTCAGAACCCACAGTCTGTTAAAAATGATGCGACAGATCCTCTAAAAAAGACTCTCAAGAAGCTCTTGGCTGAAGATCTAAATCGGAGAGACTCTTGTTTTGGAAAATGTCCCAGTGTTGTTTGCTTAATGTTTTCAAGATGAAAGTGTGGTTCCACTCTCTTTACCCGGCCAAGGTCTAAGTTAGCCTCAGATGAAAATTAGCATTTTGGCTAACTCTTGGCTCGTGCTGTGAAAACTGAGCTTTCTGAGAGCTGGAGCGACTTTGGCACTGCTGCATATGTGACTCGACTACTGCTTATTGTTACTGTTATTATCAGGAGGAGAACCAGCAGTGGCAGGTTTAAAAAATTAAACTTTTTTCCATGTGACTGAAAAAATGGTATGATTTGTAAAAAGGATGTGGTGTGTAATAAAAGTGGTTTTTACGAATTTGCAAGGAAATGTTTATATTTGCTGGAAGGCCTTCCCTGTTTAAATCCTCCGCGTTCACATGTAGTGTCATTTTAACTTTAGATAAATCCATCTCAGTAACGCTTACACAGAGCACAAAATACGAAGCCTTATTTTATACGTTTCTTACTGTCAACCAGTACCGTGAGGGTATCGAAGCCTGATACTCTATATCTCGTCCCTCTGAGCCATAGAGCTCCGTTGTTTCCAAAAACGATTAAAATCTCATCAATGAGTCACACTGTTGCACTGGGCGACATGTTCCTCCATGGAACACGAACACATACACTGGAGTTTATTTTGGCCCAGTCCCGCACACGCCGTCCTGGTACCCGAACCACTCTCTACGGCTCCACATGTGGATTAATCTGCCGTTGAAAATAGTCCCCCAAAAAAATGAACTATTTCCTCCTGTTTTCGTGATAAAAAGAACAGTGAGAAGCTGTTTCAGGAACATTACTGAGCCTTTTTTAAAGATTTCCATCTTAAGTAGGAACCACTGGGCTTGGGGCTGAGAGCCACAGACAGACAGACTGCACCGAAGCCATGTTGGTTTGGTCTTGTCCTGGGATTTAGTTTACAATAGTAAAAAGACATTTAAGATGCGTGGACATGCAAGGGGAAACCAGGAGACGTGTGGGGTGGGTGGGGTGATGCTGTGTCAGACAGACTGACCTGTTTTTAGGCAGTGCTCATCAAAGTCCGAGCAGCAGCTGTAGTAGGTTTTACACAGATTGTCACATCTGCATCCTGGAGGTTTGGCCTCCTCCAGCTCAAAGCACCTCCCCTTACAGGAGCCCGCTGAGCTGACCCACTCTGAGACGACTGGAGGGAGGAGAGGCACATTTAGACACAACTGCTGCAAACGGACTCATCCGCAATTTGCAATTTCATCTGCCATTTTTCTTCTTGGAGCTAGATTACTGATCTGAGATTCCCCTCAGATACGCTCTCACCTTACTTGAGAAGAACTACTTTCTTATGCAGACCACAACTTTGTGGTGTGACTTCCCACTCAGCAGCTTTTGGATTCAGCAGACCAGTCTAACTGAATAATGGCGTTTTTTTTTAATCAAAGTTGCAATATCTTTGTGCGGCAAGTGGAACATTTTGGGAAATTCTTTGGTATCTTAGTTTTCTAGAGCTAGCCGCCGAGGCGTAATGTTTCATTTAATGCATAAATTACCAAAGTCGATTATCTTCTTTTTCACGGCATCATTCTTTGCTCATTTCTTGTCTTTTGGATTTCAGGCTTTAAGTCTTAGATTTTAAAGTATCAGAAATTTGTAGTGAAAGGACTAAAACATGTAAGCCACCAGTTTGGTCATTTAAAGCCACAGCATTGTTCCATCGTAAGGAAAAACCCCAGATGTTTTCAATTATTTTAATGTGTGTGATCTCACCTTTAGTGTGAGGTGGTGGGCTGTCTCCTCCCTCTGCAGGCCGGCTGGCTTGAAACACATAAGCTCTGCTGACATCCGTGCCCCACAGGCAGATCACAACCACTACCTGCAGAAACACACAGACTCAGGAAAATCACTCTCCACTTCCCACTCCTGAAGGTCAAAGCTCAGGCTCAGCCACAGGCCGGCAGGCCGGGAGCTAACAGAGCTTCGTTTGTCTCCTCACAGACACTTGCTGACGATGCTCACCAAAACAGGGCCGCAAAGGTGGTCGCTATGCTACCTTGCTGCCTAAACCAGGGGTTTGTTTCCCTCTCCGCTGAGACACATTTGTGTTCACAGCTCACCAAAGGGGTCAGAGGTCAATGGGCAGCCAGGAATGGCAAACCCTGGAAAAGCTGAAGTTGAGTGTCGCGTGATTCCGCTCCTTGTACAGCTCAGAGAAGAGCCCGGCGCTAGCCCGCCACTGATAAAGGCTCAGCTCCCGCCGCGGTCACACAACATGGCGTACAGAGCTCACTGGGATGTGTACACAATCAGAGCGACAGCAATTTCCCTCCAAATGTTGAAAACGATGTTCTTTTTCACCATGAGAGGACAGGCCGTCCTGGGTTTCAAAGAAATAATGCCAGGAAAGGAAATGAGGCCACTCTGCTTCTACGGGGAGGAAGCAAATGCCAGTGAAAGAAATAAGTTAGAGTCACAACAAAACAGTGGGACAAGGCAGTTCGTGACCAGAGCGTTTGTGGAGAAGACCGGGAAAATCGAACGCAAGGTAAATGAACATGTTTTTACACAAAACTTTAAGATGTTGTCAACCTCTCAAACACAAGGCACTTAGGAGGGATAACACATCCTCTGGCAGCCTTTTTTTTTACTTTCTTCACCGAGCTATTTTGTTTGCCTAAATCTAATCCGAACTTAATCCCACTTATCTTCAGAGCTGGCTTCGAACTTAAGGCTGATGCCGGAATGGAAAAGACAGCTGATCTCTACTGATGAGTCTACCGTCCGACGGTTCGCACTGCCCGCCTCGGGGCCGTTCTAGGAAAAGCAGCGTGTGAATCTACAGCTCAAGAGGATGTAGACGAGGCATCGAACGTATTGTCGCAGTGGTAACGTGCCCAAAGATTCAGAAAGTCTTTCACGCCAGGAGCTCACAGCAAGAGGTACGGCTACAGCTCAGATTTGATTTTAAATGACGCAGGTGTTTGCTGGCTCTTCAGCTTCCGAACATACAACTGATATCTTCAAGAAAGCTCCTGCAAACCCTTCCAGGAACACCGGAGCTCCACGGAAAACGTTTGGGAACCACAGCTACTGAATTAAGCGACGGATGCGTCTGTGTTCATGCTCTACACAGCTCACTGAGCCAGAGCATAACCTGAGCACCACTTGCGCCACGTTCTTGCAGAGCTGTGTTCTTTAAAAAACAGTGGCCAGGACACTGCACCAATCCTGCAACAGATCCCATCACGTTTTGAATTTTGGGATAGCAGTCAGATATAGTGGCAGAAGGCTGTATAGCAACACCTGTAGTATTGGAGATATACATATATATAAATTGAACACATACAAACTATAATTTCTCATTACGGGAATATTATATATTTACTACCGGACGATTTTGATCACTAGGGAATTTAACATATTGACTTCATTCATTAAAAAAGACAGAGGTGCCTCCTCGGGTCTCTTCCTACAGTAGCTGATGATGATGATGATGATGATGATGATGATGATGTCAAACGCAGGCCCTGACAGACCCCAACCACCAGCCCACAGCTTACCTTCGTCTCCCCCAGGTAAACAAACCTCTGTTGACACTGAGCTGTTCCCGGCAATCCGTCACCGTCACCATCACCGTCACCGTCACCATCACCAGCACCGCACATCCCGCGCCCCGACCCAATGTCAGCCGCAGGCAGCAGTCAGAACCGCTCCAGAACCAGAGTTCTGTCATCTCCTCTCCCTTAGGGCACAACTCCACGGCTCGTGCTGATGTGAGGCAAAGTGCAGTTCTCCCGACCACAGGTCGATACATCAATTCTGCAAAGCGCAATCCTTTTTTCTTTTTTTCTACTTTTTTTTGTGGGGGGGAGGGGTGACGGGGGGGTGGGGGGGGGGGGTGGTAGTGGTAGTGGAGTGGGGGGGGGCACATCAACCGTCCAAATGAAAAGTTAAAACAAAGCGACATGGGAATCAAACAACGAAACTGTCACAGTCTTACCGTACCAAATTGCCCAGTAGCATGTTGCAAACAGTGAATCCACTTTTGGCATTCCCCCTGAAAAAAACCGAAAGCTCAGAGACTGCGGCCAACGTCCGATGGAAGCTCCTCTGTGCGCCTCTGCAGATCGATGGAGCAGAGCGCAGGGGTCCAACTGCCTCTCTCTCCCTCTCCCTCTCTCTCTCTCTCTCTCGCGTTGTTTGCCCTTGCTTTGCCTCTGCCTCTCTCTCTCTCTCTCTCTCTCTCCCCAATAAGCATGACGTAATGGTGACAGCTGCGGTCTGGAACAAGAGTGAGTCAGGTCGGGGTGACGCTCCGGAGTCCAACGCAGTCAGCAGCGCTGAACCGATCGCCCGGAGGGGAAGCGAGAGGCACGCGGAAGGAGAACGGGGGGTTGTATAATCTCTATAGTCTGTCTTAAAGGAATATGAAGGGTTTCATTGGCCTTTTGGACAACGGAGGCAATATAGACACCGAAATGTCTGCAACAGTTGTCAAGACATTTCACTCTGAGCCACAAACGTCAACCTGTTGGCGGCACCAGAGGAAAGTCGGGGGCTCATTAGAGTCATTAGGTTTCATCCTCTGGGGAACATGAATGTTCCCCATAAGTTTCACACCAACCCGACCAAAGCAGTGGAGCGACCGACCCGCCGACAGTGCCGCCCTCCACTGAAGCGACTGACGGCCTGTCACAGAGCTCTCGCTCACACCTCTGCCGCTGGTCCGTCGTCTTCGTCCGGCCTGGTTCTCGTAAGCGGCGCTTCGTGCCAGTGCAGCGGCCACACTGCAGGAAACCGCGGGTTGGCCACAGACGCTCAGCAATGGCGCCGACTCTGTGGGTCAAAGCCACTGGTGGTTGGCGTCTTTAAAGACCCAACCTGAATGTGAGCCTTTAGCACCATTGTCAGCTCAAACATGAAATACAGCAGTTTGCGTTCTGCCTATAAGTTCGTTAGAAGACGGTAGAGGCGACACAAACAATTACGATGTGATACCCACAGCTTGAACGTGCAACACACTGAACTACTGAACTGAACCATCAGCCCTGAATTAACAACGCGTTAGCGACTGCAGATCTTTGAAGTGAAAGAAACAATTCAAAAAAGCAAAGTCATCATTATTTCCTCCTCTAGTTTGTAGTGTAGTTAGCTTTTCCGAAACCAGTCTGCTGAAACCAGGTTTTGCGTTGAACCTAACTCAAGTTAAATTTCGTTATTTTGTGTTAACGTTATGTCACTTGCATTTGTGCAACACCGGGAGAAAGTACGAAACTGTAGAAAGGTCTCATCCAAATGTTAAACGCTGCGTCTGCTTCGTCACTTCGCTGTGGACTGGTCGCCTTTAGCATTGTCGTGTTCTTTGTGTGTGCCCGCCATTTTCAGTCTATCTTGGCCCTTAATCTTTGATCGGAATCAGCTTTAAATGGCTTTGGATCCAGACTGAATTGGTCATAAATAAAGCAGATCTTATCTTTTAAATGTGTCTGTGATGCAGCAACGTCAGCAGGGCTAAAGGGAGTATATTCCCCCCCTGTAGGCTGAAGAGAGCGTTCTGTGTTCTGTTGACAAATGTTCCAAAGCAAAGGGAACAGTGACCTAATGTCAGTGGTGTCCAAGGCTGCAGAGGGACTTATAACAGAGAAATCTCAAGGATGGCATTTCCGACGTCATCCTAACGCAGCGGCCTTGTTAAGTGTTTCAAAATGTTCACATGCGTATCAATAAAAACTGCCGAGGGCGTCAACATGGTACATGCCACATACCGGCTGCACTGGGCTTTGAAAGACCCCTCAGTCAGGAGTTTCAACAGTCTCACTGTCGAAGCTGGTGTGGGATTTTATTCAGGATTCAAGGAAGAACTTTCTCCACATACATGAAGTGTTCACTTGTACTGTGTATTTGCTGCGTGTTACAGCGTCGTGTACCTGCTTGGGATTTTGTCATCTCGACTCAGGGCTGTCACCTCTTATTCTACCCCTTTGAATATGCTAAAAGAAACAAAAAAAACCAAACGGATTCGTTCTAATTCAAAGTTCACAGTGACTTTCCATTTGGCCCGTCACTAAGCTGTCTACTTGTGGAGAAAAAAACCAGACAATCACGACACCAGATCATATGAAAAAGTAATATCTGGAATTTAGCAATGTAGCTGAAAAAAAAGGAGAAAAACAAGGCATTTTGCTGACGTGGTAAAAGGCAGCTTGCCACTGACCGGGTACAGCGGAAGCGCTGCTAATCAGCAGAGTCTTAATTCGTCAATTCGATGTGGGTTGTGGTTGATTAATTCATCACAGCCCACTTAACCCAATTCGTTTGACCAGATTACACGTTCTAATTTGTTTGAAGTGGCAGCACCATCTTGAATGTTTAGTCTCATCTGCTGTTGTAGAGTCGGAATCGTCAGATGTCCTTTGCTTTACTTTGTGAAGCAGTGTGTGTGTGTGTGTGTGTGTGTGTGTGTGTGTACGAACCACCCACACAGCGCTTCTTCCGCGCGTCTCGTCTTAGATAACAGTCGCGAGTGTTTGGGTTTGTGTGCGACAGGCGCCCGAGAGCACAGACACGAGCAGATTCAGCCGAGTATTAACGACATCTGGGGGATTTAAGGCAGGAGTTTCCTCACTCGTACCTTCGAGACACGCACCCCTGTTGACATTTTAGCGGAAGGGTCAGGTAGAGGTTCAGTGACAGTCAAGGACAGCGGCTGTCAAACATCGTCACCTCACACTCTTTCCTTTATGAATTACTGTGTTGCATTTCTAACATGCACATTTGATTTGTATGAATGCTCTAAAGACTTCTAAGTCCCCCACCTTAGGCCCCCCAGCAACGAGGAAGCGCTCCACTGCGATATCCCCGCCTGCACCTGAAGTGGGAGTAGGTCGCGGTTTTTCAGTCGGCGTCTCCTGCTCGCGGCGGCTACAGAAATACAAGGTGGGGTCAACGAGAACTGTGTGTTTCTCCTGCGAGCTTCTGACGGCGCTAGAGCAAGTTGCTCACTCAGCGCGACCCCCCTAACAGTGAATGGAGTGAATGATGTGAATGGAGCACGGACAACGTGCACCATCGTAGTGCTAGATACCGACGTGTGTCCCCGACTTTGAAAATTTGTAGCCGGCTGCATGAACCAATCAGGACCAAGGGTGTTGACTTGTGTTTAGCACGTGTTTACTTTACCCACAACAATGACAAAGGTGGAAATAGTGCAAACGAAGACGTGGGAGAACTGCGTAAGGTCAGTAGGGGCCCGAATCACTAGATCCTTCCGCGGGACGAGACCTGAAGCCCACGGTGAGCGAACGGTGCGCCGAGCCCTGTGAGGGAGACGTGAACCTCTCACTGTTTTCCTCCGTACACAACAAGACGAAGGCGCCACACTGGGCGCAGAGCTCTTCTGTTCAAAGCCGCCTCTGCAGCAGACAAGTACCTCCGCTAGAGCTCCCTGCATGACGGGCGTCAGTCTTCGTAAGATGTTTATCTGCTCTGTGATTTTGGACGAATATCACAGAAAGCCACAGCGTTACGCTTTTTTTTTCTTTCACGGCGCCGCGCTCAGAACACACTGGGGCTTTTGAAATGCTCCGCTTGCTGCGCTCCGCCGGGAACATTTTGTTCATGGGAGGAGCAGATCTCTCGGCGTTAAAAGTTATCTGTACATCCACCACCTCAGGGGAAACATCCTCACCTTACAAAGACCACACACATACATGAGTAGTCACGTGTGCATGGACACACACACATGTACAGAGGCACACCTGCGTGCAAAAAAGAGCACACACACAAAGGTGTTCATAGACATGAATGCTAAACCACAAAACATTTCCAGAGATTTGAAGCATCGGAGCCTCGTTTCCAGTCGTGTCTGAGGCCTGTAGAGCCGCGTGCGCCTCAGATGTGGACGCACAAATACACACTCTGCCCCCGGCACAGATTACCTTCCACAGGCCGCAAAACAATCTGATTGGCCATTGTGTCCCCCATCACCTGAGGCCACGCTTAGCTGGCGGATCCTGGCAGGAAGTAAGACTGCAGCTTGAGTTTCAGCGCACCTGGACTCGTCGCCAGATGTTCTTTTACATCTGTGCAAGTGTGACCAAACGTTTTCCCTCTCATTATTCGTTCTTCGGATCAGACGCTCTGTAGATTTTCTTTTTCACTTTTCAGTGTTTTTTCTGTTTATATCTTGTGTTTGATCATTTTCGCTTTTATAAAGACTTATTTGGATGTTATTATTGAAATTTAAGTTTTTATAAAAGTTAAATATATTTTTATATCATATGATATTTTCAGTCATAGTCTATTTATATTTTTTTTCATGATGCAGACTTTGTACTTTAACTCATGCAATAAAACAAACCATCATTTTTATTTTTATTTCAGCTTTAACTCTTTTCGTATTATGGACCTTTTTTTTAATCATCGTTATTTAAAATGTTCAATAAAGGTACGTGTGCAGCTCCCTCCTGGTGGAAAAGGTCATATTCGTTGCTCCGTCGGATGTCGTCCAGGATCAAAGCACCAGCACTGGGAGGATTCAGGCTTCAGCGCCCGAGGACGAGCTTACAGAGAAACTGAGATCCTCTCTTTTGGCCGACGGCGTCCTCAGTCATCTCCAGAACAGACTGACATGGCAGCTCAGCTCAGTGTCTGGCCGAGTAAAAGTTGTGAAAAGGAGATTTTAGAAAGATCCTGATTGATTGGCTGTTAGTTTAAAAATACCTGCTTCTGGAAACAACGTCTCCGGCCAGTTTTCTTCTGCGGGTACAAACAAGTTCTTCCTTTTTGTGGCCGTATTGGGTTGAAGTATAAACTCTGCCCACTGTGTCTCCGTGTTTCTCAATCAAGTCTCCAAACCCTGGGTCGTATTAAATGTGTGTGGGGAATGAACGGACAAATCTTCGACACTGACTCATTAAACTGAGATTACGAGGAAACTGAGATCCTCTCGGTTTCTCTGTAAACTGAACTGAGTTTGCCAACTCATCAGTTTTATTGACAAAATCAAACTTGTTCCACCGATGCTTCCTTCACTTGTGACTCAAAGTGCCACTGCCATGGTTGGTTACTTCCTGGTTAAAGGCTGAAGGACGGCGAGAAGCAGAAGCGAGTGTGATGCAATAACACATGCTTGCATATGCATAGTTTTGTACTGAAGCAGCGAAGGCTGAACTTAGAATCGGAGGCTCAACTTGAAGACAGTCGGTTTGGGTCAGATTCAGTTTCAGCTGAAAAGGCAGAAAGTGAGAAGTTAGCAAAGTGGAAAGTGTTATTTATTTCAGGGACACAGGGATTCATTCATTTATTCATTTCATGAGTAGATTTAGCTGAGAAAACTTCTCTTTGTTTAATCAGGCGGGATTTAAAATACGGGATTTCTTTTAATAGATTGTTTATTTTTCTATTTCTTTGAAATTGCCCTCCTGTTCCCAATAGCAGGAGGCTAGGTGGAGAGGGGCTAGCTTGAGGTGGCTAGAATCGGCTCTGCGTTGCGTCACCGGGCCGGATTCCCAAGAAGCTGTTCTATCCATTTAAAGCTGCCTTCATGGCTTTCTGGCCGCATGGGGGCAAGGGAACCACGCAACAAGCTCAAAGCGCACACCTCTGACATATTACTACCTTATACAGTTGTCATGGCCAACGTGTCCGCAAACAGGTGTGTTTGCACACATCCAGCGTCTTCTGTTCAGTCATGTTTCTGACGGATCAGTGCCAGTTAATCCCTGTTCTCTCAGCTCCGGTTCGGGCTCTGGCAACTCCCCGTGAAGGGCTCTCACCGGTAGAGTCTCGCACACGCAACCTGTTCAGGTTCTGTCGTGAAATGTGCCTTTAGTGACACCGATCGTCCGATAGGAGGGACCGGCCATACGCCGTCCTGGAGAGGGTCTGAAGTTTGAAGTTCAGAGTAGGATAGACGCTCAAATACATTAACTCTGCTGACATTTGCGCATCCTAATTCAGGAACAGTAATGTACTTTGGACAAAGTTAATATTTGCCCCACTATGCTCAAACACACACCCACACTCACGCACACAAACAACCTGTTCCAGTGTTCACATGTCTCCATTAACATGAATGTCTTACATCACACACACACGCTCCATTATGTGTCCCCACAAACTGCATCTTAGAAGCTTTGATTTTTTTTTTAGTTTCAAACAGGGTTTTTTTTTGTCCTGATTCAGGCTTGAAGAAGATATGAAATATTACTTTTCCTAAAAAAGGGAACTGTGTGTGTAAAGTGAGCGTGTTTCTCGACAGATTCAGACACTTTTCAATAAAAATATAAACACTGGACACGTGATGTTAAAATATTTTATCACAGGAAGAAATTATGGTTGTTAGATTTGATCCGACCACACATGGTCACTATTATTGAAACCTCCATCCTCTCGTATCTCATATCTATTAGAAATAACAGTGGTAGAAAAATGCACAACTTGCAGATTTTCCTTCAGGTTTCCCCCATTTTACCTCCAGAGAACTTCACAAAACTCTCCTGTGTGTCGGTGCCTCCTCCTCATCTCAACTTACTATGAAGATTCCTTGAGGTTCAGTGCAAATTAAAATCAGCTGTTTTACTACTTCAGCAATGGCGCTCTCTTTTGGTAGGCAGACGTGTGAGGCTTGACTCAGGGCAACAATGCCCCACTAGTCATAAGGTCCATACCCTTTAGCTCTATGGCTCGTCTCTTCTGCTCTTCCCTTCTTTTTCTTCCCTTTGACTTCTTCCTTTCCTCCTGGCTGCTACAATGCTCCGGCTCTCATCCTCCAGCACATACTTTTCCCTCACCGGTCGTCATGTGCATGAAGGGTTTGCGGTCGTGACAGAGGAGGTAACTAGAGAAACCAAAGAGGAGAGGAGAGAAGAGCTGGGGAAACAGCAAAAGGGGAGACAAGCTGGAGGGCAAATGGACAGGAAATCAGGAAGACGACACGAGGAAGGAAAGACAACAAGCTGAGGTTTTGATGAGAAAGGAAACTCAGAACGACGACTGTGTCAAAAGTTTTCGTCCAGCAGGGGGCGGCATTATCTTTGTTACAGTAAATTGGAGGCAAGAGCTGAAGATAAAAGAAAAAAAGGCAGAGGCACAAAATAGACATAAAGGTTTACTCAGGTGACTTCGAAGTAGAACTGGACAGTGTGAAAGTACACACACGTCCTCAAAGTACTACAACTAGATACCGTACCAACACTGAAACATCTCAAGGTCGTACATTTGCAGACACCTGCAGCTTTGTGTCTTCTGGAGCATGCAGCGGCGCAGTGATGGATACGTGTTCTATGAGTGATCGTTGAAGTGCACAAACGTTTTGACCACTGGAAACCTCCGGGTGCCACGTGCACTTGAATACGCACGGTGAATCGATGGTACAGCAGGCTCTGTGTGGCGCTCCGCTTATCGACGGTGGAGGTCTCGGTCCGGCAGCCTGTGAGCTTATCGATCGGTCGGATCAGTGAGACACAGCGGCGTTGCGTCCCCCAGGCGATGCTACATCATCAGCGAGGGAAGTGTGACCGCAAGTCTTTTTAAAGCGTCACTTTGTGACCGAAATGTCCGTCGCTCGAACAGCAAGACCAGGAAACTGTTCCGTTACCAAAATGACCTCGAAATGTAGCGAGCGGTCATGAACGGGTCTCCGCCGGAGCAGCTGGAGGTTTGACGTGCTTTGCTCAAAGGCACTTCAACTGAGGGGGGGGCGATTAGTCGTCGGCGCCGTCTCGACCCCCCCCTCTTCAACCTTTATGCTACCGCCGCTCCCGCGGTAACAATCAAATGATCCTGTGATTAAACGAGTATAAATACACAGTGGGATAAGCCCAGTTACCTGCTTCTAAAGCGAGCAAAGAACCTCAACAGCCACAGAGGAACCAGTCAGCTGGTCGTTATTCCCACCTCGCCTGTGTCACATACGGCATGTGAAGCCTATTTCTGAATGCAGCCTTATGGACTGTATCTGTTTTCCACTACCAAATTACATCTCGGGGGAAATATTATTGTGGGTTTTTTTTTTATATATGTACATGAGGAACAAAATCTTTGTTTTCAACATAGTGACACTGTTTTTCTAATTGATACTTCCTTCAACTTCCATGTGAGGGAACTAAAGTCTGGTCAACGCAAAGCAACTGAGGGGGGTCCTCCTCTCCCACCACAGTAGATCTGGTTTCGGACTCCAGATGGCAGTGCCTCCAGCTTGGACATATTTTTCGACGAATCCGGTTGTTAACGTTGGTGGTGGGAAGACAGCCAGGGAACGTGTCCTTGTATGAGCCCTGTATGACTCTTTCCTCAACCCTGTCTCCAAGAATTGACATATATACACAACTAATCTGCAACAGCAAATACATTTTGAAGGAAACGCCATGTAACCAGACCACGTTTTCTATTAACATGATGAGGAAATGTTGTCCATTTACATGTCTGGCAAGTCGCAAATATGTTGATACCGAACGTCTCAGTAAAATAATCAGACAACGCGTTTGTTTTCCACCAAAATATCTAACCTTGCAGTTCAACATCCACTTTCAGTGACTCCAGCATCATTAAACTGGTCCTGTTTAGACTCTCGCGGCACTTGGTTCAGGTTCGGGAAAGATGCCGGTCTGGTTTAACACAGAAAAAGTTCACAGTGACTTCGGACACGACCTGTCTATTCACACTGAACCAAAACCACCATCCGTCCCGAACCTACACCAAAGTGTTTTTGTTGCCTGAACCACAGAATGGACTCTGGAACATTTTATCACCACAACATAACTGGGAAAACAAACTGGTAATATATAAACATAAAAAAGACAAGGGCAGGTTTCCTGCACTGGCACTGAGCATAAGGTTGCAGAGGTCGTCTGCCTCTGGGTATTGTAGCAGGTCAACACGGGTACAGGTGGGAACTGAACACATGTGGCTTCATGTGGCTTTTGTTCTGGTGACACTGCGGAGAAAACATCGGGCCCAAGTCACGCTTGATGGAAAAAAACCTGGAAAAGAAAAAAATCTGAATTCGGGCACTTTGACGTACCTGATGAAAATCAGTCTGACAGTTGCTGACAGGAGATCGTGTTGTTTATGGATGACTTCCGTCTCCGGACTTCACTTGAACCCTGAACTGTTATGAAGTCATACACTTTACAACTGCTGCCCGTTACTGGATGTAATTGCTTCTGAGAGACAAGTAAACAAAGAAATGAAGTGACACAGACATGCTGGTGTCTTATCACGGGATCTGAGGTCACTGTGTCAAAGGTTGAGACACCGCTGGGCTTGTTTTTGGTCGACGGTGCAGTCTGCAGAAATCCCGTCCAATGTCTTCTTGCCATTATTCTCTGTAACGGTGTTAAATACTCACCAAGTCAAAGTGCTCCTTCTCAGTGGACCCTGTTTAGTCTGGCTCACGCTGTTCCTCGGACCCCAGTGAAAGCGTGGAAATGTTTCTCTTCCCGTCACACACAGTTACGACAAGATGTGTGCGAGAGAACAACGTAGATGACTCATTATAAGAGAAAATAGAGCTGCTATGGTAAAATTGACTTATCGGACACGTCCAGAGCTTCAAGGAATTCCAATACTCAGGATCACTGTTGGAGCACAAACAGTTCAAGGGAAACTATTGATTCCTTCGAATCAAAGCAGCAAATGAGGTCGTGCTAAAACAGGGAGGCGAAATTGCAATTTGACGTTGATAACAGTGAGTGATAACGGTCCAACAGACACAGGCTGGACTGACGCCTCTACAGACAACGTTCACGTGCGTATCGCTGAATGTGTGCGCTACGTAACAGATGAATAAAATGTACAATATTTCAAGTGAATATGACCGAATAGAAGTATAAACCAACCCCACAGTCATATAACGCAGAGGCCTCGTCCACTTTTACATTATATATACTTTGCCACGGAAAATAGGCTATTAAATTTAGAAAGTGTCTGGTTTCGCATTCCTAAACTATTAATGGGTATTAATTGGTAGTTAGATATAAAATACAGTACAAAATAACATACAGTAGGGATGGCATCATGATAACAATAATAATAATGATGATCAATGTAAGTGGGCACCATGATAAAAGTGAGAAGTTCATATTATACTGTTATTTTGATAATAACTGACTACAAACACAACAGGCACATACATGATGGTGGTGGGTGCAGGACACCGGGGAATTGTCAGTGACTGTACTAAAGAAAGTTGACATGTTTTTACATGCTGTTTATTTAAAAGAAAAATACATTAGCACCTACGGTATCATGCTCTTAACCTTGTACAAGAGTCCTGTCCATCACTGAGTGTAAATATTCTGAATAGTGGGCTTCCTTAACTTTATCTCCCTGGATTTCATGAATCTGCAGACAGGTCAGTGGGTGACGCCGCAAGAATCTACAGAAAAACCAACTTTAGGTGACTCTCTGAGAGGTGGAAAGAGTCCCTCACCTTTTAAAAACACACAACCAATGACTATTGCGCCCTTCTTATGGCAAAGCTACAAATTCGGGGGCCCGAGTGTCATAGTTCTCACTGCGAGCAGGATGCAACTGTGTCTATGAGTCAGACCATTTTCATCTATCAAAAACCTCCGGCTTGAAATTGGGTTTAACTGTGCAAACACAAGACGGAGCAAGTAATACTTATCCCATTTTCCTAGAAATATTGAGATTAGTATCGTCATCAGTCCACGTATGACTCCAAAACCTGTGTGTTGTAATCTTCAGTTTGTGAAAACACGTTGGCTGCTTGACTCACCAGCAGTGATTGATCACTGATCAGCTCTGACCTGAAGAGTCAGGAATGTTCCTCCTGCAGACAGAACAGACTGGGGTTTTATCAGAAGCGTGTTTACTCTGTCTGCAACATGTTGTTGTTGTCGTTGTTGTTGTTGTTGTTGTTGTTGATGGTGGTGGTGACGCCAGCTGCACATGTGTTGTTTTTGGCCACGTTGTCGACGTGACTCAGCTGACGCGGGTTCATTTTCATTTACCTGCCTGTTGTTAAAACAAATTGAATCCGAAACACGGTACATCTACTCAAAAACATCCACAGGCCTTCCATAAGATCACTACTTGAATTTCATCCTTTGTGTCTTATGGGTCTTGTGATACATTGCTCGTCTATTAAGGTTTAATTCTCACAGGCACAAATAATTTGATCCGTTTTTAATTGGCTCGAAGACTGAAGGGTCTATCAGTCAACTCAGAAACTGTTAATGAATCCCTTCAAGCCAAGATTTTAAACTCCGCAATTTGGCTTTTTGACACTTGCCTCCAAAGTGAGGAACTCCTGCGAGCAGCCAGACGTGAAACGTTCGCGGCCTTTGTTGTATTTCTTCTTTACTCCGAAACAACACTAAAGGAAATGTGTTGCACATTACGTAAAAACAAACGACTGACAACTGACCCTTTAAGGGTCGGATTGTGCCGTCTCTACCGCTAATATTTGGGGCATTCGTTTCCTGGCTCCCTGCAGACTGAAACTCAGCGATGTTTTTGTTTGCATTTTGAAATTTCTGTCACGGAAGCCTATGGGGCATGATGGGAATGAGGAGGAAGTCAAAAGCCCACAACAGGTCGTTCAAACGAACACATACCGTATGAAATTTCCTGTTCCATGTGGTGACTGAATAACATGGACAGATAGAGCAGGAAACACCTTTTTGTAAGGGACACTGCTAAGTGTGCACTGACGGAGGAAAACCTCGGCTGCTTGTGCCTTTGTCCCGATTCCCCTCCAACCATTCAGGCAGAAATCATCTTTGTGTTTCCCTTCTCCTCCCCAGCTGCAGCCTCCCGCGGTCTGCGGGGCAACCGTGCCGTAGCTCAGCTGCTTTGCAAGCAGCGGCTCTCCTTAATTCTGTACATGTCCTCGCGGTTTTTAAACATTTGGTTTGCTGCTGAGCTGCCAAACTCTCTTTGTGTGAAAGCTTTTTCTAAAATTGCACAATGCAAGATTTTCCTGGAGAAATCCACCGGTCTTGTCAGTAATAATCAAAAACTGTAGCCTGCGGCGACCGGCGGAGCAAAAGGTTAAACGCAGATATGTTTCAAATGATTCCGTTTTCTTAGGAACAGTCAGTTCTGGTTCAGTTATTGAAAGCAGGAAACCACACAACCTCAAACATGTGGCTGGATGTCTTGCTCAACAGCTGCTGCTGAGGAAGTCACTTTCAAGTTAGTGTGTGAAATCAGACCGGCAACCTGGAAGGCTGCCTGGCCTTCAGGCCCCCGGGCAATTCACTGCGATCACTGAAATGAAACCTCCTCCTACAGACCTGACTTGTATTCTTTACTACGTAGCATTTTGTGTAGGATTCACATTTCACTGGTTATCCCGTAAATTCTTCTATTAAGCTCTTCCTTCTTGGGATTGCTCCCGATCTCGTTTTTAAATTTCATTTAAAGGATTAAATCATTTTTCAGTTTGGTCGTTGCTGTGATGCAACAATAGCCAAGATTTTTCTATGGGCTGCAGGACGCACCAGCGCGATAAAGGTAAAGGTCACCTTAAACATTAAGATACAGGCCCCACATGCAGCATCTTCAGGTTCAGCCATGGAAGCTAAAGCTGTTTGTTTGCTTACAAAGAATTTTTAGATACTCGTTGTGCACAAGGGCTTTGTAACATTTGGGAATTTTATTTTGAAAAGTCATACAGAAACCGTAGCATGTTTCATATAATAAGCATAGGATATTACTATTTCAGAGAAAGGTAAAATTCCACTAAACATGTGTCTCCTCCTGCTGAGGGTCAGTTTGTTTGTTCAGCGGTTTAATATTTAGCTCACACACACACACGCTTTTTTTTCTCTTTGCTGGATGACTACCCCTCGCTTTCAGATCTGTAAACACAGACATTCGCAGATTTAACTGACCAGCTGATTAAGAGGCCTTATCTAGCGGCCATCAGGGCTGTGCAGAGGCTCATTCGATGCCAGAGAAGTGTCAAAGCCTGATGGTCTGACCGACTGTCTCTTTATATGAGCAGCCCGTCTTCGCCTGGCTTCTGCCTCAGAATCTTTATTTTTCAGAGCGGAGAGGAGAGATGGGACCTCGTACAGCAGGTAAGAACTGCGTCAGGTTAAATACCGAATCACGGGCAACGCGATCGCTCAGATTTCATTCCCAAATCGTCAGCATCACCAGAAACAACTGAGGAGAGCAGAGGTCGGAGCCTTCACTGCCTTCAACTAAATAGTTCCGGGACTTTTGAAGTGTTACTTATCCTTTGCATCCAGCCACAAACTTTGCTGCATTATTACGCATTTTTGACAGATCATTTTGTTCCATCCCCTGAAAGCTGCACAGTGTTTTTCTCATCACTGGTTCTAAACTGGAAGGCGTCTTTGAGGGAGATGTGGTTGATCTCTGTGGTTTGTCATAAATAACGAGAGTTGGTTTTATCCAGTTCTTACTATGGCTTATTAGCTGCTCTGTAAAATTCGGGAGGCGTTGAGTTTGTTTTTGCTCACGTGCTGCATCCCTGCTGCGGCGTGTTTTTAGACTGGGTGACGGGTTAATAAAGGTTGGGCTTTATTTTTTTATGTTTTTATTATGTTGACAGAGCCTGCGGTAATATTCTACACCGAATACAAAACCAAACACTGGTCCTCTTTAAAATCCCTTTTTTAGGAACGCATTCATAAAATGAACCTTTCAAGAGCTTATCTGTAATACTGTTTTGTTTTCGTTTTTAATTTCGTAACTCTATTTTTGAAAAGTCACACAGTGACGATGATGACAGTGCTGATTGCCGATGCACTCACGCAGTAGGAAAGGGTGAATACATTTTAGCCGACATTCATACGCAGGGCTGTTTGCACTGGGCAGGTTTGTCACCATTAATGGAATCTAACTTCATCCACCAGATGTCAGACACGTTATTGAGACTAATCTTTGGTTCTGTGACGTATCTAAGTGGATACATGGACCATGGACATGAGAGGAAGCAGTGAGTAGATTTTTATCCTGAGCAGGAAGTGCTATTGTTATGACGGGACAACGGCCGTGACACTGATATATGGGTCTAATCATTTTATTATCTGAGTTAATGAGGTCGATGTCCCTCAGTCACTGTGTCCTCCCATCATAAAGTGACCCCATTGAAAACGCGTGCGTGTGGAGATGAAATTCAACTTTGCACTTTGTCCGCTGAATAACATAAACAACACAATATATGAGACCTTCAGATTTACTGCAAACAAATGAGACCCCAACAGAGCAGACTGTCCGCTGACCCCCCCACTGGGTTTTACCCTGTGATCCACCGGGGCAGTTCTGTAAACCAACCCTCCGCATTTCTTTACGGCAATAAGGACGGGGAGGCTCCTGTTTCAGGGTGACGAGTTTCAGGTGACGACTGAAGAAGTTCATATCTAAAATACGAGAGTTTAGAAATGCACATGACGCAACGTTATCTGCCGGATTATCTGCCCAAAATCACCCAAGCGATTTGAAAGGTGTCTGGCCGAGGAGGTGAATGGTCTCAGAGCCTGGGGCTGTGATGGAGGTCCAGGTTCGCATCTCATCTCGCTAGAGGTCTGCGTAAGAAGTAACTTAATTTAACTTGGCAGTTGGCACGAAACGCGGTGCGAAAAAGGGCTGAAGGTGTCGTACGAGCCGCAGTAATTGCGATACTTCGGTGTTACCTGACGTTCGGCGAAGCACGTCTTGCACGGAAGCCGTCGGATCACCACACTTATTGTCGGTCTGACAAAGCAACCGCGAGGCTCAGCGGCTCTTCTGTAGCTCTAGATTTGGGGGTTGTCGTCGTGTGAGTAATGAAACAAGCTGGTTTTCATTGTCCGGTAGCAGCTTTACTTCTGTTGAAATCAAATTTAATCATCTGGTCATCATTCATTTCTGTGTCTACACTGCAGAAATGAAACCATGTCTGCGGATAATCAGGCACAGAGGGGGGGTTTTTTCTTCTTTTTTTTTTCATTTAATGGGCAATGGTGTGCACACGCTCTCTGAGGGATAGTGGTCAGACACCTTTCTTAGTTTTTTTTTTTTTTTCCTTGTAGAGCAAACAGCAAAAGAGACCAAAAACCACCACAAATATGCATCATCCATTAGTATCCGTTTCCACTTCCCAGCCCCACACAGCCTGGGAAAAGACAGATACAACAAAACCAGTACAGAAAAGTGTGGTGTCACATTAGAGCAGGGCCAGCGCCTCCATCCAACACTGTGACCTGTCGGTATTTCGTATCTCTGCTATTTAAGGAAGCGTCACCTGCTATCAAGGCGCGTTTGAACAGAGGCAGAGTAGCTTGAATTGAATTGAGGAAGTACTGCAGGTCACTTCAGCGAGCCTCACGATTCCCTCCCTTTCTCCATCAGTCACTCCCTCTAAGGAGGTGAAGGCGGTCGCAGGACGAGGGTGCGGAGGTCAGGCGGGAGCCCGGCTGAGGAGCAGCAGCGATGGAAGCAGATACAGCAGGAGAGAAGTCTGCCTCCCCAGAAGCCCTTCCTCCTCCTCCTCCTCCTCCTCCCCAATGCTCTCCAACCCCAAATCAGGTAAAAAAACAAAAAAACACCTGCACAGACTAGAGGAGATATTTCAGATGTGATCTTTTTGTTCCCATTTTGATTAAACCAAACGGTGATGCAGATCTAAATCTAAAACTGAAAAGCTCACTTGGACAGGATGGGGAGAAGGTGAGGTGTTTTGCAGTCGAGCCGCCGTGTTTGAAAGTCACACACAAAGTCAAATGACCGCCAGAAAGAATGACGTTGGCTCGGTCAGGTGTAGGACGGATTCAAGTCACCGTCTGAGCGAGGAGAGGAGCTGACGGCCGCGGAGCCAATCTGTCACTGACGTCTGCATCGGGTCGATAGTGTGACGGTGTTCGGATGCTGCAGTAACAACTGACAGTGACTGTCTGATTTGTTTGTGATAGTTATGCCGAAACTCAAAATTAAGAATCTGATGCAAATTGAGATTTTCCACCTTTTAAAATGTAAGTTTTCTACAGGTTTGTTGAAAAATACAGGACGAAAAACAAAGTGCTGGTGGTGCGACACATTTCTGTCTTCTGCTATCGTTTACGTATGGATTCCATTTATTTGCTTTCCATTGGTGGAGACAAATCATTTTGACATTTTCACTTTTGTTTCCTGTTCAGTTCTGAAGAGACCGGTGAGCACGGAAGAGCTGCAAAAACCAGGAGGACCCTACATCAAGAAAACGTTTACAGTACGTTAACAGTTTAACAGTTAAGAGACTGGAGAGGCTTTTTTCGTTAAGCTGGGCAGAGACTACCTGTAAATGCTTCTCAGGATAGAAGAAGAAAAGGAGACATTTCACTGGCCCAAAGAAACTAAAGTCTGGTTGTTTAGCAAGAGCCTGTGCTACAGCAAGTCTCCAGGTTCACACATTTGAGTCATACTTCTGTTTCGAAATACTCTTCTCTCACTATTATTGACGCTTATTTCAAAACTATTACAAATGGGTTTTCTGCTGGAATCACCCGAACGGGTGTTAGGAAAGACTGGTGCAGTACGCGATGAGGGCGATTCATCACAGAGGAACCGTTCTTCTTCTCGCCTGCTGTGTGAAATCTTTATTGCTGACACACTTACCCCCTGATAAATGTCCCACGGACCTCTGTGTGTCTGCAGATTGTGGGCGACGCTGTGGGTTGGGGGTTTGTGGTGAGAGGAAACAGGCCGTGTCACATCCAGGCTGTGGAGCCCTGCGGCCCAGCTGCCGCTGCAGGGATGAAGGTAAGCGCCATGGGAAATGTGGTAACCAAAGATACCCGGTTACCGATTCCCTTGATGTATGCAGAAATACGGGGTGGAAGCAGCTACTGAGACTCCAGATTCAGTAGAAAGAAAGGACCTGTTTGTTTAAAGAGAAGTTGGGGTTTTCTCAATGACTTCACCTGTTGACATCTAGTGGCCTGTAGTGGAACTGCAGGTTAAAGCACTTTTTGTTCCGGGTTGCCATTTGGTCCATTACTGATACTGGTTTTGTCTTGGCAGAACAGAGGTCAAATTTCTCTCTTTTACAGTACAACCAGTTTCCAAAGCTGGTTTATATGTAACATTATCAGGCTAAGATGTATAATTTTAATAATTGTGTGCTTGTTCAGGTGGATGTAGGCAGAAACCATCCTAGTAATTCAAAGACTTGTGACCTCTCCTATTGCTCTCTCCTACTACGACAGGTTTGTCAATTTGTGGTGTCGGTCAACGGTCTCAACGTTCTGAATCTGGACTACCGGACCGTCAGCCACCTGATCCTGACAGGACCCAGAACCGTGGTGATGGAGGTGATGGAGGAGACTGACCACTGAGGAATGAAAGACACACTGATGTATGGACAGTGCAAGTAGAAGCTGAGAATGCTACGTGTGGTGTTCTGGCTTTGATGAAACAGTTACTAATGCGTGCGTCCTCGCCGAGGTTTTCTCCAGAGGACTGCGAACACACAACAGTGAAACAGGTGGAACCTTGTTAGGAATTACGCGGGAAACGTTCTGTCCTTAAATCGCTGAACTGAGGGAGGACACTTGTTTTCAGATTGGTCGGCTGAAGATTTAACTAAAAGGTCAACACTTGTGTCGAGTGGAAGCCACATCTTCTTGGGAAGCTTGGGACGTTTTGAATAGCGTTAAAAAGTCGCCCCCCCCCAAAAAAAATAAAATAAATAAAAGAACCAACTCGAATCCAACAGTCTCTAGAGATGGAGATGACTCTCAGAAATGGACTCTGGGCAGAGCATGTCAATGCTACGTAGGCAAACAATGGTATTATTGTCTGTGTACATAGAATAGCTGCTCAGCTCAGAGGCAGACCGATTGATTGCATGAAGCAGGTTTAGGCTGCCCTCTCTTGGGTCTCAAACACATAGCGGGGGTTTGGGAGTGATGCACTGCAATTTTAGTCCGGGTCTGACTCAAGCGGTCGGCTTAATGTTGGAGCCCAAGCCAAGCTAAACACTGGGCGAATAAAGACGCCGCATTAAGAAGCTTTTCGCCTTCGTGCCCCTCAACGCATCGGCACTATTGACTTCCTCTGGCTGAACCGGGCTGACTCGAAAACAGAACCGAAAACAAAACAAGATAATATCTTGACATGATTCTTGGCTGCGTTTAAAATATATTGGACATAACGGTTCGAATTGTGATATGTTTTTTCATGCCCGTTGACAGTCTGGAGATGCTCCTGAGTTCATCGTGTGACTCAAAGTTTTGACTGCGACCACAGTTACCGTTTTGCATCTTACTGTTTCCTGGGGATGCAGAAGTGTTCCCCTAATGGCTACTAGACGCCGTCACCAAAAAGAGAATGTCTCTCCTACCTAGTCTCTCGAGGGCTTACGGAGATCTGCGTTTGAGCCGGTGTTTGCTTAACTGACAGGTGTATCAGCCTGTCGCAGTCCACCATGGCCGCTACCTGCTCGTCCCACCTGTCAGTCCGGCAGATGGGTGAAGTCATCTTCCCTGGACTCTATGCCAATGACGCTTCAGTTGCGGTAGCAGGCATTATTTTCTTTGTCTCATTCGAACTACCCCGTTCATTTATTTATTCCAAACAGGCTTTTATTCTGAACTTTAAGCTCATTGCTATTTGTCTGAGGAAGTTGTTGTTGTTCTGTTTTTTTTTTTTTTTGTAAATAAAGACTTGTCAGGCACCAGATGTTTCTGACAGAAAACAGAAAAGCTTCCATGAACTTGATGACCTCTTTATGCAAGAAGACGATAGACCGAAGAAAAACGTACACATATAATATTTATGAGAAGGTGTTTTGAGATACACCTGCATTGTGTCGTCTTAAAAACTGACCCCAGGTGTAATCATGTTGTTGACACCATTCCAACAGCTGGTGTTTCCTTCATTGCAGCAGTTTGGACTTTTAACCCCATGTGTCGACTCACAGCCCCCCCCCCCGGCTGTGTTTACTTTTCCATCCACTCCCTGCGACGTCTAATTCCCAGAAAGGAAGTGAGGAGTGTGAAGAAGTGCGAGGTAGATCAACAGCTTAGCGAGGAAACAGACTGTTACTGAAGTGCTTTGTTTTGAAGCCTCTCTTAAGTTTCTCCCGCTCCTTTATTTTTTATACCTTTGTACTATATCTGTTTTTACCGTGTGCTTGAGTGTTTGAGTGTGTGTGTGTGTGTGTGTGTGTGGTATTTGATGAAATATCAGTCAGCCGGCAGTGTTCTGCTCTCTGCAGGGGGATTCTGGAGACTCAGTGAGCCTCTCGGCTCCTCTTGCATCTTTAATGGCAGTTTTCATAGAAGCCATTATTAGAACCATGGTTGGATATTATTTTAAAATACTATAGTGAAGATTTTATGAAGCAACTAAATATCCTTATTAAAAATCACTCTCACTTACCTTGAAGCACAATACAGAATTACAAGCAGAGAATATGCCTATTAGATTCTTATCAATATTGAAATAGTATATATAATATTTATTACTCTTCTTTATTATGCTTTTTCATTGCTTACTTTAAGTCGGCTCTTTCTCTTTTTTTTCTTCTCCTGTAATTTGATTTATATTATGAAACTACTTAAAACCTGCACATCTCTCGTGTGAAACTCAAAAATTGATTGTAAGTAAAGGATTGATTGATTAATTAGTGACAAAGTTCAGAGAGCCGGGAGGTGGTGGTGGTTCAAGAGGTGTAAGGTTCAGCGGCTGGAGCAGGAAGATGGAGGTGAGAGCGGCTCCACTTCCAGGCTTTGAAACGCCTCAGTTGTGTCTCAGCTCCAGGTGTGATGATAACGTGAGGTTTCACCAGGTGTTAGCAGCACGATCGTTTTTAAGAGGATGACAGCTCTGGTTGTTTCCCTTTTCTTTTTTTTTTCTGTCAATCTCAGAAGTACTCAGCCTGCGAAGACAGGATTTGGAGACCACAAGTTCAGCCTGCGTTACAAACTGGAGGTGTGGAGTCTGAAAGACGTGGGCATTTACCAAGCAGGGAGGGTCTGATGAAAGTTCGGGTCGCATGATGGGAAATGTAGGATCCAGTGTTTTTTGGAGCTTGACCCATACTTGGGACTAAAAGTCAAGATACCTCGGCCTCTGCTGCTTCAATGTCGACCATTCCTTTTAAAATCTTTCTATGATGAGTTCTCCAGCTTCACGGAAACGCAATGATAAAACTGCTAGTGGAGCCCTTTTTATGTGACTACAGTACATTTCAAATTATGCTGATGACAAACCCCAACTTTTGTAGAGGAAAAAGAGGCTGAGCCTTTCATCCTCATTGTCCCCAGGTCAGAAGCTACACACGAGGACATTCAATTCTATAAATATCTAAAAAGCTGATGCCACTAAAACGTGCTACACTTCCCGATGATGTAAAAAAACCAAACAAGAGAGCAGAGACAGAGGAACCGGGAGAGAGAAAACCACGGTCAACATCCGTGGATGTTTGCTTCCGTGAAATCAGGACATCTTACAGATATCTGTTGATATGATTTTTTTCCTTTGCCAAACATAATATCGTGTTGTGAAATGAGTGTAAATATTTGGGTCGATGATGAACTGTTGAACTTGACTTTCTCCTGCAACTTTTTGCCGGTGAAATACTTCCTGAGAAAGACAGAAAGAAATCATATAACTGTCATTACAGACATTCTCTCCTGTCCCAGTGACTGACGGCGATTAGCCAGTTCATAAAGAGGTCAGAGTTCACAGAGCCCAGAGGTCACGTGTAAGGTTCAAGAACGTGAACTTCTGGAGCCGGAGAATGAGGGGTTACAGCGGGTCAGTACAGCTCGTGCTGTTTCAGTTCAGGTTATGACGGACTCAGTTTGGCTTTTCATCACTGAAAATTTAGTTCAAAAACATCATTTGTGTTTAGCGAGTTCGAAAAGCGTGAACGCTTCAATGCCGATAGTAGCCGGGGGTGTGAGGGGGTCCACACCGCGCAAATCCCATCTCACACTTTCTCCTGCACTTCTGTCGTGAATCACGCATCCGCTCCTCTCGCCTCGGTGAGACGTAGCACGGAATGGCATTCCTGTAAATTCCGGGAGATTTTAGAGAATTCCAGCTGAGTGACTTTTGACTCTGAGCTTGTGGAGACACATTCAACAAGAAGGGAGAGGTAGACCAAGTGTGGAAAGGCCCCGCGCTACAGTGTGCAACGGTGCCCTGAGGATTCGCTGGCTGAGTTCCAGGTCGCCCAGCGGCATCGTGCGTCATCTCAGAGGTTGATTTTAGCCGTAGCTTCGTGAAATAATGTCTATATCCAGGCCTTTGTAGAAACCAAAACAAAAAATAGAGCGCAAGCAGCTGTCTGAGAAGACTGCCGTGGAGTAAGGGAACCATGAACCCTCTGGAGGCCAACTGCAAACCATCAGAAACCTTTACATAATCCCATTAAAAGTATTCCAAGCCATCACCGACCAGCAGAAACGGTTGAGAATGCATAGCCACCACAAACTGATCCACTCATCAGTCCAGGAATCCATCACAAACCATTACAGACTACTATGAACCGGAACACCTGACAATCTCGAGGGTCTCAGGACAGAAGGTGTCGTCACGTTGTACACACTGTTAAGACCCTGGAGGGACAAGTTTGTGCTTTGTGATACTGGGCTACGGCTGTGGACTGCGATGGGACCCGTTGGAAAACTTTACAGCCTGCAGTGGAAAGCATCATAAACTATTACACACGTCAGGTATTACAGACCAGCGCAAGTCATCACGGACTGGGATGGAAACCGTTAGAAAACCATTAGAAAGCTTCAGAAACCAATACAGTTTATGAGAAAAACCACGACAAACCGCAGCTATTTAGAAAGCAGCATATCTTCTAATGAAAACCATCAGAAAAAACAAGAAACAGCCTGTAAATGAGCCATGTAAGAGGAACTACGATACAGTATTGAAGACCTGTAGGAACAACTGCGAAGTCCAGACACCCACTCAAACTGTTATGGGTTTAATGAATTCTGATGTTTTTTAATCCAGTGGAACCTACCAGGGTTCTTCTGGTGGTTTCCGGGAAGGTCAGAGCTTTGATCCATTATTGATTTCACTTACTAAATTCATTTTCATACTCATGAGAAAATGCAAATAAAGGACAGGGGAAGGTCGAAGGAGGCTTTTTAAGCCTGGCCGCAGCTGAGACATGATCATCATGGAAATCAGTTTGAACAAAAGACTTTGATGATTCTTCAGCAGGTCGGCCAGAAAGGACAACTATTCTGAATTTATGGCCAGAATGGATTTCAAGTTGCTGGATGAATTATTTAAAAAATGCCCAAATGAAATGAATGAATCAAGTATAAGATACCTACACTTTAGTTGTCCTGGAAAAAACAATTACCATCACGTCATCTCTCTCTGTCATCATGAGACGAAATGGTGCAGGCTGCTGTGGTTACGGCCGACTAACTGTGTTTCAAGAATGATTTCGGTCGCTGTGAGATCAACGTCAAAATCAACCTGCCGAGCTGCGATTGTGGCCGACGGCTCTCTAGATGGAATGTAAACAAGCGGCTGCCGCGGTGAGTTTGGCCAGCGGGGAAAATCTGACGTGGAAGAACAAGAGCCCGCGAAAATACCTTGCCCTTGAGCGAGACTGTGGTCGCGCCGGGCAGCTTCCCGTCAGGTTTCTGACTGAATGTGAAGCAGGTAAGTGCTTGAAAGAACGGTTGTTAACCCTTGAACCGCCCCAAACTTTACGGTTCCCTGTGAGGCACAGCATGTAATCTGATGTCTAGCCTTTAACAACAGCTGTAGAAGTAATATTTCTTTTCTTTTTTTTCTTTTTTTTGCACCTATTTCAGACTGTCGTTCAATATGCCGCGGGTGTTGTGACACAGAGTTAAGAAGCACAGCATAAAATTGCCAACATAAATCTTCAAAACAAGTTTTCTGATCCCAAGTCAGTTTGGGAACAAAACTTCAATCAGCATCTAAACACGTTTTAATCAGCGATGATTAAAAACTGTGGCTATAAAACAAACAAACACAAATCACCTACGGCGTTTTAGCGTGACGAAAGGATGAAGGTGACAGCTCGAAGGTGCGCTCTTACACCAGCGCTTCCTGCTTGCTTTTGCTGAGCTATAAGCCAAACATCACGAACCTCTCTCTCTTTACTGGACACACGGACACGAAAGTGATACCGATCAATCGCATCTGCCTCCGAGTGCGATGGAAAAGAGGTGCATTTTTAAAAAAAAAATGTTGGCTTATTCCTTTCAGCAGCCGTGCTACAAAACCTGGTTGCACCGTGGAAGTCACAGCCGCTCAATCTGCACCCAAACATCACAAAAGGTCTAAAGTTTCACATGTGAATCAGGTTTTATCTTAAGAGAGGATCAAGACGTGACCTTGGCCGTCACACACAGACGCAAGCTGTCAAATCGTTGAATGATATGTCCCGTCTACTGCGAGTTCCTCACACTTGTGGGGAAATGTTTGTGCTGAAACCGATCGCTTCTCATGTATTGCCTCCTACTGGTAAAACCGGGGAACTTCCACATGTGTGGGACCCACAGTGTCTGCGTTTCAGTGGAGGACGCACGGCCTCCATTTTGACTCTAAGATTGTCCGGAGGCAATTCAGTCTGTGACATTCAGAGTCAGGGCTAACGACAAGACTGAAGGGTTTTAGTGCAGGAGGGTCGCTGAGGCAACATGAAACATTTTTTCCTTGTTTCAAATGGGTTTGCCTCGTGACCTGCCTCACGCCTCGTTGTCTTGTTGACACCAGGGTAAACCTGTCGTGTTGACACCATTCAGTGCTCATACAGACAGATACGTGGCTGTCCTCCTTGTGTTTTTAGGTTTCTCATTCTGCTTCGTGCCACCCCTCTCCTCTGTGGGCAGATGATCGGTTATTATTTCCCTTTTCCGTCACAATCAGTGCATGTTGTGCGGCTGTGCCTGTGGTTCTCTGCGGGTGATCAGGGTCATATGATTCGGCTTCAGCAGGAACAGAAAAACAGATCGTGAGTTCATTTGAATCACCCGGTTCGGTCAGATCAATTGTGGCTCCCGACGGTCTCCCGTTCTCTGCCCGCGGAGCAGTACGCCTTCACGCAATGAAGCCTCCACTCTCCGGCTTATCAACATGAGAGAAAGAGAATGTTTGTATTCAGAAGAAGGGTTTGCTCACAGAACAGCATGTCCACCATCAGAGACAAAATGTTGGAACGAGAAATTAGTTGATATTTCCTAAAGCGGAGTTAATTTTCCCTTTTCAAAAACTCAAAGTCTATTTTGAAAGCGGAGAATCTGAGATAAGTCATAACTTCAACAACGGCCCATAACAGCGGCAGGAAGGTCTTTCTCTTTTTAGTGCCCAGGCTTAAGTTACGTTGTTTCTTTGAGTGTTTAACAAGTGCTTTCAATGTTCTTTTCACCTTGAAATCTGTTTGTGAAAAACAATTATATGAATAGTTTTAATGCTTCCTGCCACCACCACCACCATCATCATCATATGACCAGAGCTCATTTTAGTCAAAAATTACCTCAGAAAAATGATTAATTTATAGTTTTTCTGACACCGAAATTCAATATATTTTCATGCTACTGTGCCACAGTGCAACAGGACAACGGTAAAAATGAACCACTGTTAAGATTTGGTGCATCGTCCTGTAAAAATGCACAAACCGTTTGGACGTGAACTCCTGCCGAGGAAAACTCAGGATGACAAACTGTTTATTCGAGCTGCAATTTGAGAGTCACGAAACTTAGGGTCTGAAGGGAACACACAGACTTTGGCTGTTAAATAATCATGAATATGATAATACGGGAGACTTCAGAGAGCTCTGGCTCTACTTTTCGGTGAAAGGCTTCGTGGTCAGCAGAGAAACCCACGATTACTGAGATACGGGGAGCGAGGGCGAGCTCGTCAGCCTCAGCAGACGGCAGCCCATCGCTATCTCCTGCACATCCAAGGCTGCAGCTCAATCTGGACGTACCTAAGGGATTTCAAAGTCTACTGTATTATGCTAATGAAACAAACACATCAGGCGTAAACAGGGAAGAAGCATTTGTGATTCGGTATTTCAGATCTGATTTGGTGCCAATACACAAATAAAATATGTTCGGTCTCTGCAGTTCACAGGTGTTGTGTTGTCTACCGTGGTCCTGCCAAACCCTCCCACGAACTTGAGTCATTCTAACAACAGTTATATGTCACAAGAGTGTTTCCATTCGTCTTCCATGATCCCTACTCTCAGTTTTTACATTCACCTGGGCAGAACAGAAAAGAGGCATATTAACCGGAGCCCGGGGGAGTCCCACAGCAAATAGCCGGGGGTCACAGAAATAAACGTTTCGTCCCTGCCAGCCGCCCAGGAACAGTTTTCTGCCGCCTCGCCTCGCATTAAACAAGGTAAAAAGAATGAACAGCTGCAGGGGTGGCTGGCGAATGGAGCGGGAAACACCCATCGGTCCCCTGCAAGTCTCAACTGAGAGGAGACCTTCCAGCGGTGTTAAGCTGGTCACAGACAGCAACAGCGAGATGGGAAGTGAGGCAACGCTCCCTTCAAATTAAAGTAGAAATCTGCTCCCTTGAATTCATGGTCGCACAGGTACAATAACTCATATATGCCAGGTCAGAATGGACACTTTTAAACTACTTTTTAATCTGGAGAGAACACTAATATTGACATACATCTTATTATTTCCCCTCAAGTCCAGCAAACTGTAAAACTACTGAGAAAACAGTTGTAAAGTGTGTAAGTTGTGAAACTATTCAGGTGTGTGACTTGAGGTCCTTTTGTGTCCAAAATGGCCAAAAATTGTTGGGTTTTTTTTCCAATTTTTCATTTGATAATTGGTTCATTTCAACAGATGATCTCTTGGTTTAATGATAAACATGTTTGCCAGAGCTACTGCAAGATCCAAAAAAAAAGAGGGGAATTGTATTGAGTGGTGAATAAATTGCTATAAAATCTAAACGTACCAAATGTCTCGAAGAAAACTGTTTATTTCTCGAATATTGCCTGATACTTTGTGGATCGTAGCTGAAGCGCTGAGGCTCCCGTGATTACAGCAGCCTCTCATCCGAGTCTCTGAAGGACGAGCAGCGTCAGACTGGGGGACTGGCCAGTGGCGGTCGGTCGGGATTCAGAGGCCCAGCAGAAAAGGGTCCAGGTTCTCCTGGACTGGAAGCGAGCGAGTCAATATTTGAAAAAGTGGACCCGACAAGAGCGGCTACCAGGTGATGAAAAGGCTGCTGCAGCACGGGTTTCATCTTCTCTGACACTCCATTAGACGAAAATCTATTTGGAAGTTTTCTCTAGAGGTTCTCTGCAACTGCCCACTGTATTAATACTTAATCAAATACTCTTGCTGACACCTATTCTTCTTCTTTGGCCCCTGCTACTGTTAATCCTCTCTACTAGTCCGGATTACAGATCTGGATTACAACTGACAGCCCGAGTGGCAAAAAGGCCGTAATGTTGTCGCGGTGACTCTGGGAACGTCGAGGGAAACAGCACAGTGAACGGTCAAAGAAGCAACATGTCTTAAAAATGTGATGGTGGGTGTCTCCCCGGCTCTGTCAGTTTCTACCTGCCAGTTTATGGGAGAAGGTACGCTTGTAAAACGGATTTTTTTTTTTTTAAACAGCCTCTAATAACCTGAAAGTGCAGGGTTGGCAGGGAGAAAATGTTCGGGTTTCAAAATAACACAAATGTTTGAAATAGTAACTCTCCTCTAATGGCCGAGCATTTTAGTCATAAAATCAGCTCCGAAAATGTGCTCTGGTCAAATGAGGATGAGGATGACGATGATGGGAAAGTGGTCAGAAACAGATTTACACGGCGATTCACGGTGAAAAATGAAAGCACCGGTGAAACAACAAAAATAACATCGTTTAAACCTGGGCAGTAAAAAACAACACCTCCACCTTACTGCAGCTGGCGCGACAGCAAATCACATATTATGGGCTGTTGTTAAAGTTCACGACTTGTCTCAGATTCTCTGCTTGAAAGTGGAAAATTAACTGCGCTTTTGGAAATATTAGGTTGTGAACATAAACAACCTCTCCTCTCCTGTAGTGATAAACCAGCGAGTTGAGAATTTACTGTGCGATGTGGTGTTTGCTGTTTATTGCGGTGATTTACATTATTTGCGTGTGTGTGTGTGTTGATTTCGAGTCCTTTCCCCTGATGTTTCCTGCTCGAGATGACGACATGTTGTACAGTCTCGCTCACAACGGCCTGTTTCCTTACGATGAGAAGTGTGCTGTTAAGGTCACCGTGGCCAATTCTCATTCTGCTCCGTGTGACTTGCTCTTTCCTATCACTTCCCCTGCTCCTCACCAAACCCACCTTGCTCTGTATTGAATGTGGATGTCTTCCTTTGGCTCCATGGCCCCCAGCCCCCACGCTAAGCCTCTTCACTCCGATTTGGACAGTTTGATGTGGACTCCGACGTTCCTTTTACGTCACGTTTGGCCAGCCTTATCCGGTTGTGTGCAGGCCCCCAGGCGCATGTGACGTCTTTGGCCTGACTGACTGTTGGCGAGCGTGTGAAGCGGTGTTTCTTACAGGAGAACACACCGGCGAAGTTCTAACCGCTCCTAACCACAGTCCAAGATCCCCAGCTTGTATAATATCCAGCCTGCAAGCGGATTGTGATGCCGGCCCATAGACAACACTCCTATCTTATTCAGGTGACCCGTAAACCACATGCTCCAGTGATGCAGTACTGGCTCCTCACTCCAGTCCTGCAAGACACCTGATGGCGTTTACCACTTCTTTGGCGCCTATTAACTACATAGCTAATACGCTCTTTCCATGTTAATCTCTGGTCAAAATTCACTCCCAAAAAACACACGCTTTCCACTCGCTGTATTTGGTTTCCATAGAGTTTCAGATTACAACCTGCCCTGAAGCCAAAGATTCCAACTTGATTCATTCAATCTTGCGTTTTTTTTTTTTTTTAAACTGCGTTCTGAATTCCTCCCTCTTTTCCGCAAAGCCCCGTCATCTGCCACCAACGACCTTCCCGTCTCCATCGGACCGTCTACAGACGGATCATTAATTATTATGGAAAACAAAGCTGGACTAACTTCGCTTACTGTCCTGTCACTGGACCCACGGTGGCCCTTCCTTCCTGAACCGGCGTTGGTATGTCGCCATCACGACTCTTTTTTCCAGACAACACATTAACCTCTCATCTACCGTTTGTGATGTCGCGGCACTTGGCCTTTGGTTTTCTGACCTACTGGCATCTTTCCCAGGTTTCCTTGCGGGAACAACGATCTCCTCACATGCTCACTGGCATTTTTCCCTCCTCCCACACTCCATTATATAACAGCAACAGTTTCTTCAGTCATTCTGCACTCAAAGCTTTTAACATGCCATAACATATTCTATCTCCACCTGGTGCAGTCTTTCCAGTTTTAGCCAGGTGCTCTTCCTACCCCCCCCCCGTGCTAAACGGGACATCTTGTCTTTTCTGCATCAGCCTCTGAGTTGTAAGGATTTTTGTTTTCTCTCTGCCTTCCTCGGACAAATTTATTGGAGCTATGTACCAGGACGAAAGTGCTGGTAGGGATTCATTGTTTTGACATTTTCATCAGTGTCTGGCCTTGGCGGAGGTTTGTGCTCCACTGAGTGCCGTTTTCCTAGTTCGCCTCTGCAGATCCATCTCCATCAGTCAGAACCGGACAACTCCACCCCTTCCCCTGGCCTCCCGTCCGGCCAGCTTCTTATTTATTCCCCACACCTCTCTCAGCTGAGTGGTGTTCCCAGTTGAGCCAGTACTTTCTCCAGTGGTAGCCGCTGGGGCTGTTAAAACTCCCGCTCAATTCCGTGGGGTGCCTAGCCGCAGGGACGGATCTGATTGGTCGAGTGAGACCAGAGTGGGTGGGGCTAAAAAAAACGACAAAAAAAACAACAACATTTTGTTCACAGTAGGAAAACAGCCGCTGCTTTTTATTGATTTTTTTCAACCTCGGAAGAGATTCGTGACGTTTGAAGATCAGGGAGGTGTAGGTTAGGCTAGTTTGTTTAAGCTAATGTTAGCCGGAGAACATTCCAGCTCAGGCAACCGAACCCTAACTTTTCCCCAGTCAGCCAAATGTTCTCTCGCCCCCCCGACCAAGAAAAACAAGAAAAACCTGAGCGCAGTGTGTCGATTTGATTACTTCAGTGGTAAACGCGTCAACTTCGTTACGTTACCCAATGTCGGAAGTTGTTGTTGACGTTGCTGGATCGCTGAAACGGCGCCAACGGTGTCACCCGGACAGGTACGACGTGATGGGCCAAACGCAACAGTTCCTCCTGTGGAAAGGGGCGTTTTTAGGGTTTCACCTATACTAGTACCACTAATAATAATAATAATAATAATAATAATAATAATAATAATAATAATAATAATAATAATAATAATAACAACGACAACAACAACGACAACAACAATAATAATAATGACGACGACAACAACAACAATACTAACATTTAAATAAAGTTTTGAGAGAGGATTTCTGCTGAGAGAAGGCAAACGGAGTAGGCTATGGCTGCCATGGGGAATGAGTCACTGAGAGGAAAAGCCTCAAATGACAGAAGAGCAGCAGGAGGATACATTTCATTCAGTCCCCGTCGCGTCTTCTAGACCGACGTTGACCTGGAGGCGGACCCCGGCTGCCTTCTCCGAAACGCGGCAGGCGGCGGAGGTTTTATTTTGAAACGTTGCACCGGCAGTCTCGCGTGTGACGGTGTGTGTAACCTGTCTGCTGCCCGGCAGAGGGAGCGGGGAGTTGTGGAGGAGGTGGGGGGGACGCGAGCGGAGACGCTGCGAGGACTAGTGAGCTTGTCGAAGAGCCGCGTCCGGGGAGAGCTGCGGAGCCTGGAAACGTATGATCTGAGAAGGTAGAGCTGCTCTTTTTTAAATTATTTACACGCTGCACGAATCGGAAAGAACAAGAACAACAGCAGCAGCTGCTGCTTTGCGATCCGCGGACCTTTTCCCTGCACGTTACACCGACCCGCGCGAGGCAGAGCCGCCGATGGCGCAACGTGCGGATCTCACCTGTGCTCGTTCCAATCACGGAGAAACTTCCGCCGTGAGGAAAAAGTTGCGTGGGGACGGTGTGACAAAATTTCCGCGTCTTTCCCCCTCCGCGGCGAGTGGCCGAGCGCGGCTTGGGGCGCGCTGCAGCCGATGCCTCCCACCGGGGCTCACCGGGCCGGCGAGCGACCGATCCGGCAGAGGCAGAGACGCAGCCCGGGCAGGGTACTCCTGTGATGCCACAGTGCGCGTCGGGAGCATGCAGCCGTATCCCGACGGGGCTCTAGAGGGTACGGAAGCTGCCTCTCTAATAGGTCACTATACCTATTGGAAGTAAAACAGCCAGGTGTTCAGTGTCGCCATTAGCCCACCACAGCGAACCCCAGTCCGGCTCATGGATATTCCAGTGATCCATCCTAGACCTGTAATCCTACCCCGGTTCTGTT
This sequence comes from Xiphias gladius, assembly GCF_016859285.1. Lineage (NCBI taxonomy): Eukaryota > Metazoa > Chordata > Actinopteri > Istiophoriformes > Xiphiidae > Xiphias > Xiphias gladius. Next base: position 24,163,269 of record NC_053423.1, read on the forward strand.
CCCGGCGCTGACACGGTGAAGGTGACAAGTTGTAATGGAGTCAGTCGTGGCCGATTCGTGAAAACTGCGTTGAATTTAAAAGTTGGCTGCAGCACCACCTGGAAAAAAAAAGGTGGGGGGGGGTTGATATTTCTAAACCCTGAGTCTTTTCTGAGCCACATTGGGCGCAGGAGTTCTGGTGACCACACAAGGTCATTATTAATATTCCATGTCTTGTTTCTCGGACAAGCCAAGGTACAAACAGAGCCCTTAAAGGTGACAGCTGTTACCTGCTGCACCTTCGCCCCCCCACCACCACCACCACCACCACGACCCGCTGGGGGTCATGTGCTCTGTGCTGGAAGCAGCCTGGAGGACCTGGAGGTGTATAATGGCGGCGGTAATGCTCTTTTCATTCACCGACTGCTGCGTTTGCCGTCAGTGCTTCATATGCTTTACGTTGACCCACAGATAGTTTGCTGCCGTCCACTGTGGTGGGGGGAGGTGTGCTTCATTGTAGGGGTGCGCTTGAGTCTGCGTACGGGCGCCGGACTTGCAGAGACGGTCATCTGGGAGCTTAACGAACCCTAAACCAACGGGGTGTCAGTTGGGATAGGACTGGATGGGAGGGGCAGGGGGCGGCTGTGGCCAACAGATTTTCGATGTAAGTGAAATTGGCGGTCTACACATCATCCAGGGGGCCGCGTTCCTACTACAGATCAATGTCCACTCACCGACTTTTGAAGCCTTTTTACAAATCTGTGCCTGCATGGTTAATGGAATCCCACATATTGACACGTGTTTACGGCAATGAGAGCGGACTTGGATCTAAATGCCTTAGTACCGCGACACAGTCTAGGATAACATGCTTTTAAAATGCGATGTGGAGAATTCAAGTCTTCTCTCCCTCTTCTCTTTCTTCTCCCTCCTTCCCCTCTTCCCTGCTCCGTCTTTGTCTACCATCCTCTCACCCACTCCCTTCCTCCCTCCTCCCTTCTCCTTTCCTGTCTGACTTTTCTTGTCTCCGTCTCCCGTTCCTCCTCCTCCTCTCTCTCTCTCTCTCTCTCTCTCTCTCTCTTCCTCTCCGTCGCCTTACCCCCACGCGCCCTCCGCTCCTCTTGCCTCACCCTTCTCCTGCTCAGGTGTGTCGTGTCCTCCTGTCTGCTGGTATCAGGATGCAGTTCTCAGTCAGACTGAGTCTCGGCCTGCTGGGCTTGGTTCTCATCTCCCTGTTCCCCCAGCCAGCGCGGGGCCAAGGTAAGTACCTCCGCAAGCCTGCTTTCCACTCGAGGGCCAGCGGGCTCAACAAGGCCGACGGGGGGTTTACCACACAGCCGCACCGGGCCAAACATGGACAGGATGGGCTTTTTACGATAGGGCCAGCAGTGACCACGGCGTTTCCACACATGGCAAACCAGAGCTTTCAAACCCAGTGCTAAGGTGGCGCCATGTGGACTAGAAACAGGGCTTGCAAATACAATCCTTAAACAAGGATAGCTGGGGTTTTCATTATAGGGCCTCGCAACTCTAACAAAGGGTGCCAAATGGAAATACCAGCGATTTCCGCTGTGCCAAACAGGACCAACAGTTTCCAAGTTGTTGGAATGATGACCGTTTTCTTCAACACAGCCCTCGACTCTGAGGCCAATCAAGGCTTTCTACCAGAAAAACAAACATCGCTTCCCCAGGCTTCCCATCCTGGTGCTAAGCAGGGTTTCCTAGGGCATCCAGTTTGGTGGCAAACGGCGCCAGCAAGGGCGTTCCATATCAGGGCCAAACACGGCTACGAACAGCCAAGTTTCCCCATTTACTTGAAAAAAATATTTGGTTGTTTCCGTGATGGTGTCATGCACCTAGAAATGATTCACCGCTCACCTGCTGTCAGTATTATGGTAAAGACTATATAGTGAGTGCAGGTGATGCCTGGAAATGCAGGCGTCACCTGCACTCATCCTTTTATCCGGCAGGTTAAATTCTGACTTTTACTTTGAAATGTTTGCTTTTATTGAACTCATCCTTGTAATGTGCATCGACGCACGTGTGTCCGTCCCGAAGGGAAAAGCCATGCTGCCAAAATCGCGGATAGAAAAAGTGTTTTGCTGTCTGCTAGACAAACGGGGCTGCTGCGTCGCTCTGTAATTAATCCACGTGTGTTTTTCTGTTATTTATTTATTCATCTGTTTATTTGTGGAAATGCTCACAGGGCGTTCTAATGACGGATCTGCGCGTAACTCAGGTTACAGAGGTGAAGTCTCCGCTAGTCCCCAATCCCACACTCGGTCTTACAACTTTGCGTGAAGCAGTTGTTCCGTTCTTTTGCTCCCGCACATCTGTTAACTGCACGGCATTGGTGTGTTTTAGCATAGCCCCGTCACCGTGCGCTGACATTGTCTCTCAACCTATTTAACTCATTTGACTTATTCAGCAATTAACACATACCCTCTTTCACTACCTCATAAACAGGGAGAGGTGAGTCTCCTTAACGCCGTTATCGACCTCAACAACCTTAAACACTCCTTTTTACCAAGTAGACCTTGCCTCTAGGAATGCAAATGATGGATTGATATTCATGATGTGTGTTAAATTAGCTGTGCGGAGTGCATTTTCGCCCCTTTTATACAGAAGACCCGACCATGAATCTAAAATAAGGTTTTGTATTAGTTTTCAATCATAATCTGTTAGGTGTCCCATGTGGTATGAGACTGTGGAAGAAAACGAACACAGTAAAAGAGCGATGTTTTGCCCCGAGTCAGTTGGGTACTAATGCTGCACCCAGACACATTTTGCATCAGCCAGCTTTCAGAGGATGTTGGCGGCGTTGAACCTGAAACGGGACTAAATCTGCTCAGTTTTGCGGCGCAAAAAACCAAAGTCTTCCGACGTTGTTCCATAACCATGAAGTCACTACATGAGCTGATTGATTAGGGTTTTGGAAGGTCAGCATGGAAGCTAATTAGCTAACCCGTGTAGATGCTCTTATCTTATATTAGGCCATATTCTAAATTATTCATATGATATGATATAATTAATATACTCGTTTAATAATTTCAGTGTTTTCTGGCCCGTACTGGATTATGCAACTTTAAGCGGATGTTTTTCCAAGTCGTTTTTTCATTTCTATCTCTGTGCTCTTGTATAATATTAAAAAATTAGGGTTCTCAGAAACCATTAAAACTGGACTGTTGTTTTCCACAGTATGGTTCTCGTGGTTACCATGATAACGTTGCAAGCTGGAAATGTTCAGTGGTTGTCAACCCAGGCAAAAGCACAAATAGCTGTGGGCATAGACGAGACTGTCAGTCACCCCCCCCCCCTCTCTCTCTCCTGGCCATTGCCACCCACCTCGACGGTGCCATTCACTGTCTGAGAGCACCCAGATAACCGATAGCACATACTTAGCAGGAATACTGTGGCTCTTTGGTCCCCCCTCTGACTTTTATCTCAAACCAATGAGATTAGGACTTGAAGTAACTTTCTTTTTTAATTTTTTTTATTTATAAATGTGCTGATTATGTCCTTTGATTATCATTTGGTCCATAAAATGTCTGAAAAATGCCATCACAGTTTCCTAAAGCCAGTGGTTACGTCATCACATTTCTTGTTTTGTCCAACCGACGCTACAAAACCTAAAGATATTTAGTTTCTTATCAGATAAGACAAAGAAAGACAGCAAATCCTCAAATCCCCTTCCTGTAGATTGATTAAATGACTGATCATTCAGCTCTAGGCGAGAGTACGTTTACCCCCAGGAAATGCTCGCCAGCCAGCCTCCAACCCTAAGTGGCCCGGTAAAGGTACAGCTTGACACTTGAGCAACAGAGTAATCCTTTCATAATGAGGACACTCGCTAGTTTTTTGCCAGAGTACGAGTAAACTGAAAGCAAGCACAGCATTCCTCAGTGAAGAGGCCATAGTGTGCTAGCCTCGGCTACAGCAGTGACCCAGGAAGAGCCCTGGAGTTATTATCAAGGCTGGAGAGCTTCCACTGTGACACTTTCAGAGGAGTCAGGTAAGTTTTTCAGCAAAAGAGTGAAGGAAATGGAACATAAAAAGCTTCATGCTGATCTGCTCAGGTTCAGGTTCAGGTTCAGGTTACTGTATTTGTACTCGGAGATGTCTTTGGTTCGCGGAGGACGTGGCATCCTTCTGCACAAGCATTTTATAAACAACACAGACAATAGACAAACATAACAGCAGTACTCAAGCTTCCATTCATCACCAAACCACTGAAAATGAAAATGAAGTGAATAAATAAACGTTTCTATAGCGCTGTCTGTCTATGAGCACAAAACCTCTGCCAACACGAACCCAGAGAAACCTTCGTTTAGCCTTCCCGTTTACCAGGTTTCCTTGTGGCATATAGAAAAGCGAGCTGGGACTGTAATTAAGTAATTACTTAGTCAAGTCCTGAATAACTCTCCAACCAGACACCTGCCCCCAAAATCCCTATTTAGAGTGTGAAAGGTCAAAGAATGACTTCAGCGGCTTAACTCAGCCTTTGTGGAGGCTTCTCGTGTTTTTCTTGCCCGAGGAAATAATGGAAGAAGTATCTGCAGGTTTCTGTGCCTGGAGGGGGAACAGTCGAGGGGAACGTGGTCAAGCGTCAGTGTTGCTCAGTGGTACCTTTTCCAGGTCACATCTTTTATAAGCTTCATTTTCAGAGAGCTTCTGACATTCCAGCGAATATGATCAGAAGCTGTAGAAGTTGTCAGCGTATGAAATAGAAAAAATAATCTTTAGCTCTCGTTGGCTTTGTGAGGACAGCGCCCTCTACCTGTTTTGTGCCAGAAAGCAATGACACAGGTTGCCCTTCACGTCTTGGGGGGAAAAACACAGCGTTCAGTGTAGCGATTATGTTGATCAGTGAAATTTGACAATGCTCTGTTTAGCATCTTTAAGATAGTCTGCTCGTGGCAACAACAACGCGGTTCTTGGACTCTTATAAAAGATGCATTTACAAACTAAAAGTGACTTTGAATCGGGAAAAACTTTCCTCCACCGCTTTGCAGCTCCCTTCAAAGCTTCCTGCTTCACCTGGTAACAGCAGCAGACAAACAGCAGTCACCTCTGCTGTTTGCACAAGATTCTCCATGAAAAACAGATGAGAATTAAGTTCCCATCTCTGCAGGTGAGGCCTTTTGTCTTCACCGGGCCGTTTGGCTCAGCATCCAATACTGCCAGTCTCTGTGTGAGAATACAATCTCACAGAGAAGATCCATGGCTTTGTGTGTGCGTATGTGTGTGTTTGCGTATGCGTGTCAGTGGCTGCAAAGGAACTTTTCTTGAGAAGCTTGAGAAAAAACTCCCGCCAGAGCTACGCGGAATAAGGTTCACAGAGATTTTTATGTGCATACACCTGAATGCACTTGCTTCCGGTGGCGGGCAGACGTAAATAATTCATGCACACGCGGGTGCACTCGCGTGGGTACACACAACACATGCAAACACACATAAACACATCTCGACTACACTACGAACAGAGACGAGCGAAACCTGCGGCTGGAATCATTTGGGATTTGAGCAGCTCTCTCCAGATGAGAGAATGTCCTTTGTTTTCGAGACAGAGAGCTAAACCCCGAGCCGAAATCCCATGCAGCCCTCGTTCTCGTCCCCAGGTTGGTGAGATAATTGGTAGAGTATTCCTCATGTGTGTTTGTATATAAGTATATTTGCCTGCTGTTGAATGCACCGGCTTCACATTCTCCCCATTGAAATCGGGATTATCCTTCCCGTGCTGAACTCAGGTTTCTTTGCATACCTACATGTGTAGTTTTCCGCAGATAGTGACACGTGTAAAGAGGCGGTTCACCCACAATGCTGCAGAGGTGTTTGGTGCTAAGTCTCATCAGCTTGACTAAATCCTGTGTTGAGGAGAAAGATGCAGGGAAGAAGCCAAATCAGTTCTGAAAAGTGGAGGAAAACAGCCACTCTCTCTTCAGATTCGTGCCATTTTCAACAAAACTGTCAGTTTACCTTGGGTGGCACATGACAAAAGAGCGATCTGGGTTTGTTTAAACATTCGTACGTATTGTTGTTACCGTGTGTCGTATGGACACACAGCATGCCTGCATCTTGTTCCAACAGCAGAAATTCCCTCTCAAAGATGCATTTTCCAAAGTCATTATGTTGTTGACTTTTTTTGTTTTGGGTGAAACCTCCCTTTAAGCCCCTTGTTTATTGCGCTCCAGAGCATCAGCGCTCTACCAAGCGTCAATCACTTTGTAGGTATTTAAAGAAGTCGGCGGCAGCAGATGGCTCACCGCATAATGAGGACATAAACACACAAGTTTGTGGGTTTTATGTTTTATTTTCCACCTCCTGGCTTTTCTCTTTTTTCATAGTAAACCAAATTAGATTTGGAATGCTTCTAGATACGTATTTGTTATCTGGGATTTGGCTCTGCCGGTGTGAAAATGATGGGGTGTTGCGGTTGTTGATCCTGGAAATGTGGTGTTTTGGCACTGCAGTGCTTTACAATGGCCTCATTCCAGTGCTTGAACTTTTGTTTTAATATGAAAATACAACAACGCTGCATAGGAGCCTAGTGAAATATGATCACACTCTTGAATACCAGGGGAAAAAGTTCCACCAACACGGCGCTGTTGCCTTTTCTAAGGGTTTATACACAGGTTGAGGCCGTTGAAAAGAGTATGTGGATATTCAGTCTAATGGTCAGCCTGTGCTGTACATCTGAACACTCCTGCTGAGGACAGGAGAGGAATAGTATACACATGCTATTCCAGAGCCTTTCCCTTTGGTGTCCTTTGTTCTCTCTCGCCTTGCAGTTAAAAGGGAGTCACGTTCGCTCCTCATTCTCATCCTCTTCTTACACCTGATGACAATTTCAAAGCACAGATGCAGAAAGAAAAGACGCGGGGGGAAAGGGGACCGGGACAGTAGGGGATCGGATATGTAGAGCGCGACAAAGGGACAGATGAGGAGACAGGCGGAGGGGGAGAGAGTGCGAGCTTGAGACGATGAATGTAAGGGAAGGATAGAGGGAGAGAAGCGGGGGGTAGGCCTCCAGGCGGCTGACGGGGCCAACATCTAATCAGGATGAGAGGCAGGGGCGTTGCTTTGAAGCCGACGGTAAGTGGAACACAGAAGAAGACCTGGTGTATTCCCACAGAAATGAGCACGGCTCGGCCTCGTCAATAGGTGAGGAAGATGAGGATGAGGAAGAGATGGCGAGTGGGACTTTGCTTTTTAATGTGACATCTGTGCAAGCTAATCTCTCTGATGTGTGTCCTCCCGCTTGGAGGAGATGCAATTTATCCACCCTGACTGTTTTAAAACACAGATGGAGCGACTGCCGCTACGCCGCCGTAACTCTGGAGGGAGTTCGGTGTAACTTAACTCAGCCACAGTCGCGTGCTCGTGCTTAGCGGATCGACCGCCGCCGCGTAGAAGTAAAACGGGGGGAGAGCAGTGACGCTTTATGTAGCTAGGGAGACAGAAACCATAGTTAATATTGAAACAGGTTGAAGAGGTTGAAAAGCAGTCACAAATCTGTTTGGAATGATATATGCTTCAATCCAAATTTCTAAACGTAAGCACTTTGCATAATTTTGATCTTTTTTATCATCACCTGAACCGAATTGAGCTCAATCCAGTGTTGTGGATGTAATCCACTAATATGAATTAATGATGACAGATAACAATATTGGAGGTATGGATGGTGCATGACAGGGAACTTTCATTCATTCATTCATTCAGTCATCAGTCATATATTTGCAGTCCGTGTCAAAAGCTGTTTATTTTGTTGTGTCTCTGTCCAGTTTCATCGCCGCGACGATTTCGCACCAAAGTCCTGAGCCCCACCAAGCTGGAGGTGTTGTGGAAAGAGCCGAAAGGAGAGTTTGAAAGCTACAAAGTCATTTACGCCACGCGACCAGGTAAGATCCGGCACTGGCCCGGAGAAGTGGTCTCAACAACAACCCCAGTGAAATATTGCTTCCCTTTTATCGTGACGCTGTTTCTTTTCATCGCTGATACCTTCACGTTTAAGACGGAAAGAGGGAAGGTAGTGTTTTCACTCCAGTACTGTTCTTTTTAGTGAGAGTTTTCAAAATGATACAAACAGATTTACTTGATGAACTGTTGGCCAGATTCGAGATCCAGATGTGGGACTTCTGGCGCTTTACTTTGACTTCGCATCATACCTAAACCAACCAAACAAACCAAAACCAAAAAAAGCCAAATTAAAACATGTTTTTCTTGACTGAATTGATATTTTTTGACTTTGGCGAGTGTGAGCGACGTTTTTGTTTGGTTAGAGTTGACAACGAACTCCAGAAACCGGGAAATGAAACCCAAACGGTGAAACTGTGAGTCAGCCACACGGTTACCCACGTTCACACCTGGAAGCTGAGCCGCACAACCTTTGTGATGGATTGGTTGTCCAGTGCCTTGCCCGGGGGCTCCTCAGCAGTAACTGTGCCGGGATGATGCGTCGTTAAAGAAGAGCCTCCATCGGTATTTGGAGTCAAAAGTTGCGCCCGTGTCGTGCCCAGACATACGAGGGGATTTGTCATAGAATGACACACGGAACGCAGGCTGATACAGTCACTGGCACAATCACCTCAACTGTATCACATTTGTCTTGTGCTGGTGGAACAAAAATTCCAGTTATGCACAGAGGAGCGCGGTAGCTGAACCTCCTCCCCTGAGGGAGAACAAATCAACCTGTTTATGAGGTTTTCACCTGCACGTCGGTTCATAATTCACTCTGAAGAGAAAGAGACACGTAACGGCGCACAGGATGCGATGGAACCGATACCGGGGCTGCTCGGGTGCCCACTGTGCACATCTGCGGTTGACTGCGGCGGACACCCCCGGAATTTATTGATGAATGCTTCGGCAAGTTCTCGAAAATACATGAGGCTCAGCATGTCACCGTGGGGCTCAGCGTGGGTCTGGAGTGATCTTGACGGGGATGAAAGCTATTTTGCAAGTGATTCAGGTGTTTGTTTGTTTGTTTGTTTGTTTTTTTTGGTTGGGTGAGGTGGGGTTGGCGACTGAGGAGTGCTTCAAATCCAACCCTTCTGACACCTGGTTGTAACCCAGTTGCACCGATGAAGGTAGAGTAAATGCTAAGAGCATGGCTCAGTCTAACGCAGCACAGTTCAACAGCAGCGCAAGCTGCGGCCTCCATCGTGTTGAGTTTATGTCCCACCATGTTGGAAGTAAACACAACATTGTAAATGTCTCTTTTCTTACTTTTTCACACCTGTTACTGTGTAATTTGAGCATTTAACTTTCACCAGTTCAAATTTCTGTGTTTTTTTTTTTTATGAAGAGAGGATAAGCTTCCACAGTCTGTCAGTCTTCCAACATGGCGTCTTGGTCATTGACACAAACGGGTAGAGATGTTTTGATATGTGATTGAAGCGCTCTGTAAAAAAAAAAAGAAACCATTTTGAAAGACATTGAAATTAGGCTTCGACAGGTAACAGCTCAACATTTTTAGTGTTGGTACAGGATGTTCTACCGACAAGTGCTCGGTGGGCTGTGACAGACGTTCATTCATCTGTCTGAATCAAAATAGTTGCTTTTGTTTTGTTCTTATTGATTTAAAAATTCAAAGATTCAAAGCTTGCAGGGTCTAATGTATGGTCTTTGCTCCGTTTCACTTCACCCTGCTGACAAATACATGGCCACACTTCCTTCATGGTTTAGGTTAATTTTAGGCCACTCTCACTATTTGAGTGTTTGTCACTATTTTATTGCTATGATGAAATGCTTCAAACATTCAGTTCGTAAACCAGCGTGAACTACCGCCTGGTTAGTCGGTCGGACTTCCGGGGACACTGTAGATTTGAATGGGTGTGCAGACCGTACAGAGAGTCTGTTCGGGTCATTTTTCCCGCCGAGGGAAACGTCAGAGTGCCAAGAGAAACCTTCTTCCTCTGCTCCTGTAGCGGTTACGATACGAAAGAATTCATTTTCTGAAGAATCTCTCAGAGTAAGGTGTGAGGGTCAGCAGGGAGTCTTCCAGCTGGTTTGTGGAGTTAAATGTCACTTTTACTTCTCTCACTAGACACTTGGCACTCAGCACAATAACGGAGACAGTTTTAATAGGTTACCAAGACAAGGGGGGACAAAAAGGTACATTTTCCCCACTGTTACCATGTCTTTCTAGAGATAAGGTACTTCTCAAAATTCCAGACTTAATCGGCGGTGGTGGCTACAGCCGTTGTGGAAGTACCATTGATGACCTCTACATAAAGATCCATTTAACCCAGTGTCAACCTCTCACCCCAATACAACATTAAGTCATAAATTTTTTTCACACGAGATCTAAACAGGAAACACACCAATCTAGTCTTGCTTAAATGCATTGAGAGTATCAGTATGTTAAATTGATTCCTTATCTCCAAAAACCTTCCCGAGCCTTTTTTTAGTTTGTTGCAGACTTCTTCTCCTCTTTTAGCGGTGCATTGCTTTATTCCGTATAACGGTACGTTACTGCCACCATCTGTCGACGCGCGCCACCGCCCTCGGCATTTGGCTAAAATTCCAAATTGCACCCCTCCTTGCGCATGAGGAGGAGGAGGAGGAGGAGGCACATCAAGGAACATAACACATCAAGGACACGGGGACATGCCTCTACAGCACACGGCTACAACTAGTGGATAAAAGCGACACTCAACACATTTAAGGAGGTATTGAGGACTGGGGAAAGCTGTAATTTGGGGCATTTTTCTTCATTGGCAGTCGTCGCGAGTAGTGATGAAAGCACCAGGCTGAGACACCAAGCTGTCAGTCTGGTAACACGGCGAGACATGGGAATGAGTTAAAAATCTCAAGTGATGTTTGTTGTCCGCGGTTCCAAACTTGTTCCCTCACTGGAATCGAACAGGGGCTTTTGATTTCTGAGCTGTTCTTGACTTGGAGGATGTATATCCCAACATGATATCAGGCACCCGGATAAAAAAAAATGTGCCCACGCGCTATATAGATGCTCCCAACAAAGACGCTTTGTTTGGTTCAGTTAGGACGACATTGCTTCTTCATCAGGTAATACTCAACATGTCACTAAGAAGGTCCATTCGTAGATTTATCCTGATTCAACCCGGGTATGAATCCCAGGTCCGGTCCGTCAGCGGTGTGGACGTGACATCCTCTTTCCTCTTCAGACTGTTACCGACAGGCAACCCAATGTTTCACCAGAGGCCCAGGCTTTCCCTTTCTTAAAACCTCGGCACTGCTGGACGCACCGGTCTGTTGCGGCCTGAAGTTTGAGGGTGAAGTCAGCCTCCGCCTCTAGTGCTGCTGTCAGCCAGTGGCGGAGTAAACCTGTAGCTGCTTGGGTGGCGTGGCTTTCTGTTTGATCACAGTAATGGAGGAAATGTCAGATAAGACGCAGTAAGCGCAGGCAGCCGTCCGCCGAACACCGCGAGGGACGGTCGGCTGGATGGAGGGAATGACAGAGGAATATGAAAAGGGAGATACTGGAGGGCGAGATGAAGGATAGAGACGGAGAGTAAATGGAAAGAAAGATGTTGGCCCCAGATAAATAAAAGGTAAAGCATGGGGAGAATGACAGATCCAGACAAAGTCTTTTTATCTGCAGCTCCTCTTGTGAAAGAAAAACATGTTGCTCCGGTTTCATACTCTCGTCGTGTTCTGGCCGAGCTGAGGGTCGGCTTCAGTGTTGGGCATAAATCTTTCTGCCGCTGTGTGTCTGATAACGTGTGAGCGCAGGGAGCTCCACCGGAGCGCCTTCTCCTCTCTCACGTGATGTACACGCTCCTCAGTTTAACGGTAATAAGCGCTACGGCCTCACACGCGTGCTGCAAATCTCACAGATATTCAAATAGGCTCGACACTTTCGCCAGAGAACCACGACCTCATTTCTGAGACGTGCCCGCACAGCTCGCTTTGCAACATGCAGCCTTTGGGTAGTGCTTAGTTTTGAAGAAAGGGAGAAAAAAAAAAAAAAAATCATATTTAAAAAGTTATGGCTGTGTGCCTCCGGGGCCAGGGGAGGGAGGTGAATGGCGGGGACGATCATCTTCTCGCCGCAGGCCGCTGGTATCAGTGTGAATGTAATGAAGGTGGAAAAGCGGTGACGGAGCGGTATAGTTGATTTCCCTCGAACGGCGTGGAATCTTTGCAGCGCTCAGCCGGATGGCTTCGACGAGCTGGTTGAAGTCAAGACGCGGCTCGTACTCCGCGACAGTTTGAAAACCGATACGGACAGGTGCAACAGGCAGATCAGGCACATCCAAGCTTTGAGAGTATGAAGACAAAGCTGATCATTAAGGAGTTTAAGGAGCTGATTCCTCTCGTGTGTCATAGTGTGACGGTTTTGCAGGAACGGATGGTGGAAATTAGATCTTTGCATCAATCATTTGTAAATAAAGAAGGCGGATTTATTGATCCCAACTGGAAGATTTGTTGTGTTGCAGCAGCAAAAGCAAAGAGAAAAAAAAAAAACAGCAGAAGGCAAAATGTCAAATTGAATTTAATCCCTCAAAAAAAAGAAAAGAACAAAGTCCCATCAAACTCATCAACTAATTTGCTGTTGTCGCTCCGATGATCTTGGACTCCTCAGTCAGTTTCTGTGGACATGACGCTCTCTCCGTCAAAGCCAAAAAATCGAGCCGTGCTCTTCTCAGTCCGCCTGTGAACTGCTGACACATTATGAGGCAGGATTAGATGCTGAATACACATCTTCAATTTGATTTCTTGGATTTTTTGATCTCTCCTCCTTATTGCTCTTTTGTTTCGTCTTACTCTCAATCTCTCTGCTCGTTGCTGCTGTCGCGAGCCGTTTTTCACCTCGGGCATTAATAAAGTGAATCTTCCCTCCCCCTCAGTCTCTGGAGCCACAGGGCTCCTCAATGTTCATTTTCTTCCCTGGGCAGTTTGAGCGATGGCATTTTCACACGGCGGCGTGTACCAGGTGTGTGCAGGTCGCCAGTATAACCATCATCTGGCGTGGTGCTTTGAGAGGCCGCTGTAGTGTCCGTGAACAAGATATTGAGCCCTAACTCTCCTCTTAACTCTGATATCTAGAATGCAGTTTTTATATGCATCAGCCTCGGGGGGGGGGGTTTGTTGCAGAAGACCTGCAGATGCATGTCTGCCCAGTCCAAAAGGAACCCCTGTACCGTAGGTCAGACCTGCCCCCTTGTCCTTACGCCGAGCAGTTTGACCCGGCACAAGCACCTTCCGGAGACACTCGTCTTTACTAGAGCGTACCGAGGGCTCTGTGAAATGTGGAAGTGGCTGAAAACCGGATAAACGAGAAATGTATTTCCTAGTGAGGTTTAGAAAGTTGCCAAAAGGCAAAATGTAATTTAAAACTAGAACAAAGTGACTTTTCAGACTCCGTTTCTCTTTTTTACCTTTTTGTAGTTTCCCCCCAAATAATCTTAAAGTTGTTTTCATCTGTCTTTACTTCCTCCTCTCATCCTCTCCGTCTTCCTAAATATCTTTTAAAATCGTCTTCCTTCTGTCTTCCCTTCGCCCTTTTTTCTCTCCTTTGCTGCTTTCTTTCTTTTCTTTCTCCCTTCCTTTCTTTTCCCTCTCTTCAGCTCTTCTCGGTCGTCCTTCCCCATGCAGTCGGTCTCAGAGCTCACGTGCAGGTCAGGTGGAAAAGAGACTTCTTCCCGAAATGTAATTCGCGGTCAACTGTGCAGATGTGTCTCAGATTGATATTTGGATACAAGGCAAGCCGGGGACACCTGACCCACATGTTGCGAAGGCCTACGTCTGCAGGTTTAGCCGCTCGGGTTCCAGGTTCTTCGCTTTCACTCCGTCGATCTCCACGCTGCTGAAGCAGGTGTTGCGAGTGCCTGTGTTGGATTTATGTGAACATAATTACATGGATATTACTGAAGTTGAGTGATACCTGTGACGTGATCGTCACATTAGAGATGATGCTAGACAATGTAAATGACCCTGCAGCTATTTTCATTGCCGGGAGAAAAGACAATGGAACGTTTGTACTTTGGAATGAATAGTTGTCAAGCTGCTTTGTTTGTGTTTTTCCAAAGATACTTAAAGCAGAAGGTTGGTGTTTGTTTGATCTTTTTATTAAGAACAACAGACTCTTGCCTTCATTACAATCACTTAGCAGGATGAATTCATTGCTGGTTTTGATCACTCTTTTTTTTTTTTTTAATTGATACTAGTAAAGCCAGTTTTTTCCTGTAGGACGCAGCTTTATGTTACCGTGTGGTGCCCCACCACCGGCTACATTGGCATGGTGCTTTATTGATGTGCACATCTTTTATCCTACCCCTTTGATTTTAAACTGTCCAAACGTGTCTTGGAATTCAGGTGTTGCCTTCCTCCCACAGGAACTCGCCCGTGCGCGCTGGTTGTGAACTCAGCCTTAGACTGACTCACGGCCACAACGCTTAGTTTTCCAGCCCTCGCTCCATTTGCATGTTCTCCCCATTAAATCGATAATGAAACGAATCTTACAAAAGATTCCCTCGTGTGGCCGGGATTTAAACCAACAAGCGTTTGCTCCCCCTCAGCATCAGGCCTCAGCTGCTGAGCGTTTGCTCTTCTCTCGCCCCTGAACAGGTGGACAGCAGACGGAGGTCCAGGTGTCGAAGCAGGAAGCAAAGCTCCTCATTGAGGACTTTGACCCCTCTAAAGAATACAACTTTAACATCATTGCAGTCAATGGAGGACGGGAGAGCAAACCTCTTCAGGCCAAATACGAAGGTAAGAGACTTGCACTGAATCAAACCATCAGAGTGATTTCGATTTTCCGATGTTAGTTTGATGCTGCCGGTGATTTCAGAAATGCTCGGGCTGCCTTTTAGATTGGGGATTTACAGAAGTAGCACCATATAATTAGAAGTGTAGTAATTTAAAAATTGCACATGTAAAATTAACTGAACTTAAAAAGAAATGCGAGGACCTTAAGACATTCTGCTGTAAAGGCGGCAGCCACGTTAAATCGCACAAGACAGGAAACTGCTGCTGATCTGATTTCTGTGTGAAGCCAAGACGCACTTCTGGCTCTAGTCACTGATGTCACGGCAGGTGTTTTCCAGCAGCTGTGATCGACAGAACACCTGCTTTGACATGGATGATTGGGGCGTGGCCGCAACGGCAATATGCTCGAAAGTTTGAACCTGCAGAGAGCAACGCAGCGGTACCGTGTGATTCGGCGTCGGGTTACCGTACTGTAACTGTACCGCGCACGTCCTGACTGAGTGCTGGCCTCCACCGTTCGGTGATAGCTCTGATGTCGGTTGGTGGAGGATGGAGTGCGAGACAAGTCGAGCAAAGGAGGAAAGAACTCAGGCGGCAGCCGCAGCTGCAGCCGGCGCCGCAGCCGCAGCCGCAGCCGCAGCAGCAGGAGCCGCAGCCGCAGCCGCAGCCGCAGCCGCAGCAGGCCCCAGCAGGCCCCAGCTCGATGCCGTGGTCAGAAATATGCTGACGGCATCGTTCACTTTGTTTCAGTCACTGACATTCAGCAACCTCCAGATATTGGTACAGAAATACTGCTCATGAAGCTTTTAAACAGGAATCTGAATGCAGAGACCCACGGTAGCTGAGTGTTTCCCCTGGAAGTGTATTCACGTTGAGGTGGAAGAGCATTTGACTCAGCATTAGAATATCCCGCTGCCCTTCAAAGCTAAGAGACTAAAGAAATGGCATAATATGACTGTGTGTATACTGAATATGTGTGTGTGTGTGTGTGTGTGTGTGTGTGTGTGTGTGTGTGTGTGTATTTTCCAATTAGTTGTAATGGGTCATGGTATCTACTCTGGTCGATTCAGTTCTTGGGATTTTAGCAGTGTTCTGTGAGGCTTCTTTCTCTCTCTTCGCTTCGAAACACTTCCCCAGCGTGTGTATTCCGTTTTACCGGGTGAATCCCCGTTTGGAATTGATTGATATGCATCCTGGCCAAATTACTGCGTGTAACCGTCTCCTCTCCTCTCATTAACGTAGATTTTTGCATTGTGTGTTATTTCTCCCAGCTCAGCGGACAGGCATCGAGACGGTTCAGTCCCAGAGGAGACAAGACAGCGGCGTCACCGAGGAGAAAAACGAGATCTCTGAAGGTAAGATTCTCGGCAGGGTGACAGCAGGCAAACCGGGTGAACCGAACTGAAATGGAAAAGACTGATGCACCTGTCTGTTGTGAGCCTCTTGTTGTCTGGATTCAAGACCTCTTCAGTGTAACAGGAGCAGAGGATATTCTCTTTGAAATGCCATCTCAGGAAGACGAGCTGTCATTCGTCAAGAACAACTCTGAGAGGAAAAGTAAGGAAAGCATCCTGCAACCAAGAACCAAGAAGTTGTTTTTTTTTCCAAATTCGAGAAGAAGGCACCATAATCTTCTCTGCTCTCGGCTCAGTCGTCCAGAATGCAGGCACCTTCAGTCTCTAAAGGGACTGCTCCGGCACTGCCGCATGAAAGCTAAGAGTTTTAATACCCTGGCCTTTCTCAGACTGAAATTCCAACCACGAAATCAAAGCAACTGCTCAACAACAACAACAGGTAAGTGGAAGCTGAAGAGGCCTCAAGTTTTCGACTCAAATGGCTTCGTTCGCTGCAGGTCGGGAATGGGTTCGATTCATCCTGTAGATCAAGTTCAGACAGTCTCTCTGGTTCTGTCTGTTCCTTTGGAAACGCAGCCTTTTCATGATTACCGTTCTCACACATCTGAAGAAGGACGACGGCCTGTAAATGTAATAATTCGGCACTTACACAGAGATTTTCATCGAGCCTCATTGCCGATAAAATGGAGGGAAAGGAAAAGAAACGGTGCGAGACGGGGATTCAAGTGAGAGCCCGCAAGAGTCGGGAAATGAATTGAGACTCAAGCGCGCGCGGTCAACAAGCCTGGTATAATTTTGCAGGGATTGTATGCACCGCATGCCGACACAAACAATCAGGCACCGGAAGGAAAAAACCAGGTAAGCCTGGCTCTGTGTGAGCTGCGATTCTCTCTTCTCGTGCTTCAAACCGCAGGAGCCCTGGGCTGCACATTCACTGACTATTACATGATTTAAATTCACACCTCAGAGAAATCCTTAACGCTTAGTTCTTCGTACCATAAAGGTGTAAATTCAGGTTGTTGCGTCACTTCGTGGGTGACACTAGACGTTCACCGCAGCGTGTTCTGTTGACAGAGGCCGGATGTTGTGTCGTGTTCCTTTGCAGCTTCCGAAAAATGCGACGTGTCCCTTTGTGTGAGCGGAGTTGTCAGTGTTTCGAAGGAATGGTGTTAATGACGGTGCAGATGGGGCTTGTGGCAGACGGTTGGCCGCCATCTCAAACCCAAATCACAGCCTCTGCTCTGAAAATCGTCACAATGGTAGAAATACCTCCGTTTTTTTTTTTCTTTTGTACAAATCTACTTATCAGTGCAACTCAATCAGCCTCGTCTTATTTATTTTGTCTTTAATTGCCTGCAGTCATGTTTTTGATGCAGCGAGACGCGTTTTCCTTCGGATGAAGTTGTACACTTCGGTTCGTGTTTGTGTCTTCATTTCTTCAGAATGAGGAAGAAAGAAAATAGCTCTCTTCGTCTTTTCCTTGTCATCACTTCCCATGCAATTACGGAATCCTCTAAACGGGGATTTTATTATTCTCTCAGCAGCGCCAGACTTTGCCAGGAGAGGTTTGGTGATTCGCTTTCATTTAATTTAATTTTTCTACCTGCAGACAGCAGAAATGATAATAATCTGACAGGGATTCTTTCTGCTTCTACCTGACATAACTTAGGCTTTGATAACTCTGACGTCCTTATGTCATTTTGATCCTGTCATACAGGAACCTCTTTTCCCTCGTGGAGCCTGAGCCGCGTAGCCAGCGTTGGAATGTGCATCAGACTCGAGATTAGATGAGACTTTATTGCTCTCCTGGGGAAATTAAGGGGTTGCGGCAGCAAATTTACGCGGATTAAAGATGTGTTTCAGTTGTCACGAGGCGTAAAAGCCAAAACCCGACGCCGCCAAACAGCCGCCCCACGACACTTCACGCCACAGTCCTATGTCCAGCCTCACCGCCCCTAAAAAGAAAAAAAAAGCTTTTGTACTTCCTGGCTCCCGTAGCAGCTGGACTTCCCTCCCCTCACCTCTCGCCGTCTCCGTCGCTGTCTCTCCTTTGTGTACAACGGATGAGGAGAGCCTACGTGTTGAGGTCGAGAAATATGAAGGGCGTCACGTGACGTGGAGCGTCTCCGCGGAGACCGAAAGGATGAAAAGATGTCGTCGCGTGACTTTTACTGCACGAAAATAAAAATAAATAAAAATAAAAAAAGCCTGACCCAAGGAGAAGCCACAGAATCAAAGGTACAGATGTTTGTCAGGTTTTGCGATGAGGTGTCAGTTTTTATGTGGCTATCAATGGGAACATTGTTGTTTCGGCTGATTTAAGTAGATCAGTAGTTAACCTGCTGACCGGGTGCTGCCCGGTTCAGATGCTGCAACCCGGCTTGACTGGATGGATTTTAGTGGTTCTTTAGTAAAGACAGACTATTCAGGACCAGGTCCGGTGGTCCCTTTTTTCTGGAGGTGGTTGAAGAAAAGAAAAAAGATTTTTAAAAATTCTGTAGCTTGAATTAAACCACTCTTAACAAAATGTAATTAGAGAAACGTCTTAATTAAAAATCCTTTCGCCGTCCCTGCGTTACATGTACGGAAATCGGGGAACGAGCAGATACCGACAATAAAGGAGCTTTTGAGGCGCGATAAAGTATCAGAATGGAGGACAGCTGCTTCTCGACATCAACACTTTGCCGCTGCTCAAGACGTTTGAGTGACGCTTTGGCGAATGTTACAGATCAGCCGTCAGCCGTTTCTCTGTGACAACGCTGAGGGCTCAACAGATGTTTCAAAAATGGGTGCTAGACTTCACCGGCTGTGTTTGCACTTGCTGCACGAGACGAGTCAGAAGACAGAGAGAGTGGTGGCAAGCCGGAGGGAGGGAGGAGACGTGCAGAGAGGCTAAAGGGATCTGATCCAAACTGCTGAGATAATTACAGCCAGGACCTCCGTAAAAGGCCTTTTCCCTGACTCACTACTGCTGCGCGGGTGTTGCAAGATTGCTACTCTGCCTCAGTCTCCTTCTCCTTCTGTCTCTCTACTTCTGTCAGTCTAACGGTCTAATAACTTTATTTTTGCAAAAGTTTCTCACCACAAACCCTAAGCCAAAGCAGCAAATGACATGTTTGTTTTCTGCAAATGGCGCTCAACATTTAAAATCAAGCGGCATCACAGAGGCCAAAATCCTCCAGTTCCCCTCCTGCTTCTTCTGTCATCAAGACCTGTTCTGTGCAAATGTGAGCACATGTGGTCGTAGTGGAAGTCTGGGAAATAAAATCGGATTGTTTTTATGGAGAGAGTTTGACTTAAATTAATGTATGGGTAAAGAAGTGCGCAGAATCAGCAATGTTTCAAGTAAAAATGATTCAGTTTGAAAACGTGCACCCGTTATTAGTGACATAACTATAGATCAGGTAGAAATGAACTGATACTAGTATTGATTACTAGGGTTAAAAGCCTGACTAACATAAAATGATGTGTCATTAATATTTTAAAAGGGGAACCTGTTGCAGGGGTCAGTCATAAGGCGTGAAAATCACCTGCTAGGTTGTGTGTGTGTGTGTGTGTGTGTGTGTGTGTGTGTGTGTGTGTGTGTGTGTGTGTGCGTGTGCTTCATCTTTCCCTCCCCTTCCTGTCTGCCTCTCTCCCGCGTACCTCCGCCCTCTCTCCCTTTTTCCAAGCTGTCACCTCCAGCTTACCGGAGTTATATATAAATATACAGAAGTCCAGCAGCAGAAGCTGTCACTGGAGGAGGCAGGCCATTAGTGGAGGAATGAGAGCGCCGTCTGACGGGGGCCGACGCGGTAACAGTTGGCGACGTTGGTCGGAGATCACTCGGTGCGTCGCGTTGCGTGGCCCCCGCCTCGGCTCCGGCAGGAAGAGTCGCCATTCGGCCACGGTGTCAGAAAACGTTCAAAATACTCGAGGGGGAGATGAAACGAGAGGAAGTTGGCCTCAGTCGTGGGGACGCTTCCATTTTAAATAGAATTCAGTTTATATTTCACCCGTCTGTTTCCTCACTAATATAAAGAGCAACTGAGACAATTAAAAGCTGATAAATAGAGATATTACTCAAGTCTGTCAGAACTCTCATGGTGCCGAACTGAAAGTGTCAACTAACCATTACTTAAAATTTCAATTAATTAGGCCAAAAAATGTTAAAATCAATTCAAGGTTTGGCAGAGTCCAAAGGGATGTCTGCAAACTTTTTTTATTTATTTTTTATTTCTGATCAAAAAACAAATAATCCGAATTGTACCAATTCAGATAAATGCGAAGCGGACACGGACGGGAACGTCACCTCCTTGGTGGAGGTAAAAGCCCGACATTTTTAACCGACTATCTGTCGACCAGTTTTCGGTGTGAAACCCTGAATTGCTTCATTTCTCCCTCTGTGATGCTGCGGTGCGTTAGCTTTAGCTTCAGCCTGTTTACCCGAGGAACTCGGCAGAAATGCGACGGCACATAAATGCAGAGTCATTCCCACCAGTGTTGGTATTCATGTGTGCGGGCTGTAGTTACTAACGTGCTGTACACACACACACACACATACATGCACCAGCGGTGATGCAGTTAGTGCTTCAAAGATTTATAGATTCTTTTAGTCCAATAAAAGCTGAGAGTCTGCACTCGAGTCCCATCCCTACGGCTCCGTTTCAGATCCACAGAGGCGAGGTCTGGAAAATTGCGTCACTGTCCAAATACTTCCGTACCTGACTGTATGTATGTATTCATGTATGTACACATGTAGAATGTATTCGTCAGTTCATCTTCTGAGTGAGTGCTCAAGAGTGAAATCATTCACAGGTGCTTCCTGTGCATGCTTTGATTTTGCAGAATCAACCATTTGCGTTGGTGAATGTGTGGGTCTGAAGTATTAATGGTGTGTGTGCGTGTGTGTGTGTGTGTGTGTGTGTGTGTGTGTGTGTGTGTGTGAGAGAGAGAGAGAGTCACTTGCTATTTCTCCACACTGCTCTAACTGGCTGCAGGCTAGAGGGGACAGATGAGAGGGGAGAAGAACCAAGCGGTGATAAAACGCTTGGCTTGTTTTTATAAGACTCCACCTCAGTGCCGTCTTATTGAACCCCCCCCACACACACACACACTCACACTCACTCACTCACACACACGCTCGTCAAGCGCGCTCCCACCATGACCATCCCCTGCAGCTCTCTTTGTCATCAGCTTTCTGCTTTTCTCTCTTGACTGCCGTCCCCGTTTGAACAGCTTTTTCTCTCCACCACTTTGCTCTTTTCCATCTTCGGTCTTTTGCCGTTCTCTCGGTCTTCCTTTACTTTTTCCCTGTGTTAAAACATTTAGGACGTACGTAGCGCTAGATGCACGCGGTGACTTTCCACAGTGAAATGAAACACGTGAGCTATGCAGGACGACTTTACGCCTCCGACCCGGCGGCAGACGTGGCCGGAGGCGGCGCGGTTTCGGGTTGTCCGCCCTCTCCGTACGTACCCCGGGAGCCCCTTGAGCCAATCTCTTCAGACTCTGTACAAACGACAGATGGATGTAAACTGCAGCTCGCCCGATGAACCGAATGGATTTTGGTGGCCAGAGGTCGGAGGTCAAGGTCAAGGTCGCTGTCACCTCAGAAAACACGTTTTTGGCCATAACTCAAGAATTGGTGAGCTAATTGTGATAAAATACACTTAATACCTTTTTATGAAATGTCTTCAAAGTTTTCACTAAACGAGCCTGGACAGGCACGGATGGACCCGACTGGTTGGCGGAATCACACACCCGCGAGGCGGCAGTTCTAGTTACTTCCTGTTGTTGCCACGATACCTGATCACCGGTCTTAAGTGAAGTATTTGAACAGATCCCTCTTTGCAGGTTGTGCAGACAAACGTTGATCCCTAGGTTTAGGTTGATAGGTTTCTTTTGCCGTGTCTGTCTCGAGAAGGAGAGTAGATCAAGTTCCTGGAAGCAGTCGAGGAAACGTTCAGCTCGTGCGAGTTTTGTTACCTACCTCTCTAATCACTACTGTACAGATAGACGGAAAAAGAAAGAAATGATGAGGAAGTTAATTGCCGATCACATTTAATGGAAGTATGTATCGTTTTTCAGTCAGAGTATTAAAGTGGGTTTTACACAGTCCCCACTTCTCATGTTAAGACCAGCTCCTTTCCTCTTTCCCTTTGATTTCCTCTCCTCTCCCTTCTCTTCTTTGTTTCTCTGTTTCCACTTTTAGCCCCGTCTCAGCACCGTTTCTGCACCTTCCCTCCACCTCTTTCTGTCGGCTCTTTCTCTGCTCATAGCTGACAGTCCGCTCCTTGCCCACACTTGCTGAATACCACAGCCATAGCCTCACAGGCCTCTTCTTGGGCTGCTGCCTCGCTGCCGATCAGGACCTTTAACAGCTGCATGCCTGCCCGCCCGCATGGCTGTCAGTCTGAAGGGCTGGTGGGCTTTTTTTGTCTGCTGGTGTCGTTGTGTGCGTCAGGGTAGAGCGTACGTCCGCGCAAGGCTGCCAGGCTCTGCAAGAAAACTCTGCTGAAATCTAAACTTTGATTACTAGATACCCAACCCCTGCGGGCTTGAAAGGTGGCTCTGAAAAGTTTGTAGCTCGCCCCTTCACAGTTTGATGGCTGTAATTAGCTCGGATGCGCAGCAATTACGGTGGATTCCAATGGTGACCCAGTTTTGTCGTGTTCTCAAACAGCTCCTGGAGCACAACCTGCTTCTCCATTGTCAATCCATGTGTTCCAAATACTTTTTTATTTTTTGTTCTTCAAAATATGGCCAAACACACAGCTACAGTTATTGGCAAATGTGGTTAGCTGTTCACTTTTGTCATTTGTGATCCATCGAAGCAAATATAAACAACAAAGAAGTGAGCTCTTGGCCACTACAGTCCCGATTGGGCTCAGACATCACGTGCAGTTAAAACTTCAGGGGAGATCATTTTCATCTTTTTCTGAGTCGAGAGTTATTTAGGCCGGAGTTGAAATTACAGAAGTTCTAAATGAAAGCAGGAGGAGGTCGACTCAGAAAGTAAGCAGGCTCAATGAAATCTCAAAAAAAAGAAAAGAAAATCAATGTCATGAAAAGCATTTTGTAGGGAACATTTTAAGAGTTAATGGTAACGTTACATTTCAGTCTCTGTTCTGTTCTTAAATCACGTGAGGCCTTTAACTGAAGTCTATTTTCGCCCGGAATCGATTGTTACAAGTCCACGATTTCATCTCGTAGCCGGTTGGTGCAGATCAAAACCTTAAAATCCTTATTCATCGATGACTTTTCTGAAATGTGTGAGGAGGAGGAGGAGGTGGAGACACTGACTTTGAGAAAGTGGCCGGTCAGGTTTTAACTAAATTGAAAGTTTGGTGGAGCGTGGCACAGACGCCTGACCTTTTTAAACTTTGTGTCAGGGCGCCAGCTAAAATGGAACATGGCTCCTCTCAGGGTATACGGTGGCGTTTCTGTGCCGACTGCACCTCGCCGGACAAACCGTTTGCCTGTCTAATTCTCCTGCCGTTTGTCCTCCATTTTGTGATGGATGGGGAGTGTATTTTGACACGACAGCGCTATAACTCATCTGATCTCTCGCTTAGCTCTCAGAGCGCCCGGGTGGCCTCCGCTCGTGTCCCCACAGGTCAGAATGTACACCTGTCCTCGTGTCTGTCCACCCGTGTGCCTGTCTCCTCCCCATCTGTCTAGTCAAACATTCCTTTAATTAAACATTAGTGGCGGGTGACTGTATTTTCTTTTTTTGGATTGTTTACAGTGGACGGAGATGATTTAAGGAAAGAACTTCTGCAAATGAAGCCTTATTCTAGTAACTGCTGTCTTAACTGTTCATGAGGTAACTTTCTCTTTTTTTATTGGTTTCCCCTATTTGCATTCATCGCGGAGGAGACATTACATATGACAATGAAGTACATCTGTTCACTAAGAAATATAGACTGTAAATGTACATAACAATACATTTGCATAGAGACATGAAATACAGATGCAAAAATAAGAGGTGTGGATAATACAAACAAAAAAAACACCTAGGAGAACCCAAGATTAGCACATGAGTGTAACATGCCTTAGTCAAAACTTTCAAATCAAACTTAATTGCAGTGTATTATTTTTAACCCCCCCCCCATTTAAAACTCCTGTGATCCTAATTATGACGTAGCCCCCTCTCTACCCCCGCCCCCCCCTCCGTCTTTTTGATGGCGTGAATCCGTCCACTTTCGGTTACATAGCAACAAGGCGGATGCAGGATTTGAGCAGAATTGTGATTTCTGTAATTTATCTTTGTCGAATGCTAATCTACCTGCAGACAAGTGTCTTTTGTTCCGCGTAGGCAGATGTTTCAAATCTTGACGGTTTTGCAGAGTGTGAGGACGTTTAGTGTTAATCTCGGGCCTTAACGACAGCAGGTTGCAGTCACTTTTGTAAAGCCGTGTTTCTCATATGATCACAGATCCTAGTCACAGCTAGATCCAGTCTGCTTTGCTAAACCCAGCTGCACTTTGTATTCCCCAGTAGTAAAATTTATCGTGCCGTTCCTCTTTTCCGGGACGTATTCTGGCTGTGACACATCTGTAATGGATCGTTCCCTCCTGACGAGTCTGATGACACACCGCGCCTCTGACTCTCCGCTAACAGCCAGGACGGGTTTTCCACGCTGAGGCTCGTGCTCTCAGAAAATGGCCACCACCTCTGCGGTGGTTAAAAAAAAACAAAAACTACTACCCGCACGTTACTCCAGGAGACAGATCTCCTTTTATCCCAACACAAACGAATGAACGACATGCCTTTTAGCGCCGTGTGTCTAATGAAGCAACACCGCGAGAGTCCTCACAAAGCCAAGCTCACCAAAAATTCACCGGGCCGACGACAAAATACGCGTGAAGTTTAATTTTAAATATGCTTCTTTAATCGCTCTGTGGCACCGCATACATTAAAAGGAGTTTTGTATGCAGAAACATGCTGGTCGTAGTCCTCCAACTTGGGTAAACTATCTGCGCCAGCACAAACAGCCAGGAGCAGGTACCTGCCACGCTTTGGCATTTTATCTCTAAAACCAGGAACGAAAGATAAACTACACACCGTTTGTATTCTTTGATGGTTTGAAAATCCTTGAGACTTTTTGTTTTGTGCAGATCAGAGATGCAACTAGCTGCTCTAAAATAGCGCGGCGTCTGAGGGGTGTACTCGTTAACGTTGCTACAGTTAAAGGCAGCCTGTAGGAACCCAGGCAGCGCGTGGCTTCCAGTGGACAGCGCTTCGCCTGAACGTCAGAAAAATTCATGATGAAAACTCCTGCTCTCTCTTATCCAAGATGCCGGCGGCTTTGTATTCTCTAATAGAGCGAACAGTGGAGACTGCACACACACTCACACACACGCGCACACACAGGTACTGTCTTCGCACACAGCCAGATGATTTTTATTGAAGGATGGATTGACAGTGTTACTCAGGCAAGTTGCCGTGGCAGCATTTATTTTGTAAAGGCCAATGGGTTTGCTGATGGTTGTTGGGCGTCTGACTTTTGACTAAAGCTTAACGCTCGCGTCTGATTGGCTGGCAGGTCCCTGTGAAGCATCTGATATTTGAGCAACACGGCTCCTGTCGTCAGCCAGGAATCGTTTTCCTATGTTACCCACTTCCTATTCAGTGTGCCGTTGCTGCATTGCTCACAGAAGAAAACCGCAGAAAGGGGCAGAATTGTAAAACGTGCCTATAAATTGATTTTGTTTAGGTTTTTTACCGTCTCGCAGTTTATCTCCGTGTCATGTTTAAGGGATCTGGCAGCAGAGCGGCAGGCGGGCAGGCGGGCAGGCGCGGGCTTGCTTGGGCAACATCGCAGTTACATAAAAATATACCGAGCTTTGTCTTTATCATATCACTCTTTTATTCCTGACACACTGTGTCACCTGATTGGAATCTAAATTATTCAAGGGCATGGTTCAGGGATCCAGCTGCATAAGTACATGCCCCTTTTAGTATTTGTCTCAGTGCTGTCGGCCCGACTCACATCCCTGTCTTGTTGCTTTAGTCTACTCACCTGTGCACAGAATAGACACTGGAAAGAATGTGTGTGTGTGTGTGTGTGTTCTTACATTCCTGAACCTTCTGTATATGGAGCATATGTCCTAACAAGGATAGAAGATTGAGGTTAGCCAAAGGTGAAAATACTGTTACGTGCCTTTTTTTTTTTTTTAAACCATATAAACTAAATCACCTACACTTTGCAATATTGCTTAACATTTGAAAACCAGTCCTCCAACCTGAACGACCCTTACTGGTCCCTCGTCCCTACCCTCGGAGGCGAAGGCGGCAGGCCGATTGGACCTTCGTCGCCATGGTCACAGCAGCAACCGCGCGGTGAAGCTTATGGAACACGGTCACGATTTGGTTAGGGGGTTGGCACCAAAACGACTTGGTTAGACTTGGTCAAAAAGACTGCGGTTTGGGTGAAATAAGACCTTCCTTAAGTCGTCATGGTAACAGTATTAAACACGCAGTTAAAGTTGCGGATGCAGCCCTCGCCCGTGTCAAAGTTTTGTGTTTTGTTGACCCGTCCATCCGGCCCACCCTCCTCCCGATGCCGCCTTTGCCCCCCGTCATAATTACTCCGGCCACCAGAGGTCGCCAAGCAATAAAACGTAACTATGGGTGGTAAAAAGGTGCTGCACAGACGGCCTGTTGGCTTGTTTTTTTTGTTTGTTTTTTTTGAGGACATTATCTCTTAAAAGCCAAATGTCTCTTTTTAGACACATTTCCTTCCATGCGGGCAGCCATTGGTTCAGGTCCTTTCACTGCGTTATGGAAAGGAATTTGCAGAGATGCTGTGCAGCCACGTAAATCTTCAAGATAAACACTCACCCTCTGTTTGGTCAAAGCTGCGTTATTGTCGCGTGGTAATGCAGTTATGAGCCGGGACCGTTCTCAGATTCATCCCTCGTGGTAAGTTCAAGTGCCTGTGGAAGTGTCCTTGAGCAAGACGCTAAACCTCGATTACGCCGGTGGTTAGGCCAGTGCCTTACATGGTACAGTAGCTTCCCCGCCACCGATGCAGTCCGTTCACAGTTTCACATCTTTGTCACTAGACAAGTTTAGAAATTTACTACTTGCTGTGTTCAAAACCAGTTGAAAAGTCCAAGTTGTGAAACTGTACAATTTTTCTTTTCAGCGGGACGTTCGGTGTTTTTGTCAAGGACTCTGTGTTTAAGAGCTTGAACTTGTGGCCTTTCATTTATAGACACACTCCCTCTGAGCGTGTGTGTGTGTGTGTGTGTGTGTGTGTGTGTGTGTGTGTGTGTGTGTGTGTGTTTGGGACAGACATGGCCCTTTTATTGAGGTCTAATTCCTAGTCCATTTGTTGAGGCCAGCATAATTAGACTGTGTCAGGAGAAGACAGGCAGGAATAATGAAATCACGGCTTGGACCTCTTGTTCCACTTATCAGGGGTGTGTGTGTGTGTGTGTGTGTGTGTGTGTGTGTGTGTGTGTGTGTGTGTGTTTGAGAGAAGAGGACATAATAGAGCATATGTGTCTTGGAAAATGAGTCATACAGTTAATTTTGACGTCCCCAATGTGGAGAATGAATTTTGTGCTTTTCTAGCCTGTATTTCATCCAGCAGTAGTTTCCTGGGCAGTTGTTTTGTTTTGTTTTTTCTGCTCTTTGTTCAGGATGACTCTGATTTACTTGGCTATGATTATGATCAGAGTGCTTTCACACTTCCTGACTGGTCCAAATTTGCCTCAAAATTAGGAAATGTAAAAGCTCTTTCCAAACCCGGGTCCACATTAAGTCCGCCTGAATGACACGGACTGAGATTGGTCACAGCCGATGCCACAGTGGTATCGGAAAAATACATCCATGAAGACGCAGATCCTGTGTACACACTCCTCACTTCAGAACCTCCTCTCTGCAGCTGTTCTTTACTATCACGCGTTTACTCCCTCATGTGGTTACATGTTGTCGTTTCATTTTGGGAGAGGATGATTTCGATTTCGTCAAATTTCGAGGTATGTGTGCAACCACTTAAACGTGCGTGTAGATTGTCACAAGTTGACTTTTTTTTTTTTTTGAAATCATTAAAAATGTGTATGTGAATAAAAAACCATCTTACCAGTGTCAAATTTTGGAGGCGCAGGTTGAAGCGAGTAGAAAATAAAGTGGCAAGTCACACCGTTGTTTACCAAAGGTGGAGTTTCAGTGTCTCGCTCTAGGGCACTTTAGTAGTTAGAAACAAGGCGGACTGAGAGTGTCGAGCTTAAAAACACTGTTTTTGGGGGGATGATGAAAAACGAATGTGGTCCCCCAAAAAAAAGATAAGCCCAATAATGCTTGCTTGGTAAACAGGGTAATACTGTGCACATTAAACTACAGTTAGCACTTTGTAGCTGAGGAATTCTACTGAATGAGTTACATAATACCCGTTTCACCTGTGTTGTAAAGCTTGCACGTGTGTGTGTGTGTGTATTTTTGTCAATGATATTACATGTTGATGTAGTTACGGTCGGTGTTTGATTGATGACGTCGGCGCCGTCTCATCGTCCCGTCGTAGTCGCGGGGGAAAAAAAAAACGGTCGTCGCCCGACATGGTTTTCGTTGACCAAGTTAACTCCGCTTCAGCGGGCTACAGGTGAAGAAGACGGACACATCAGCGTTTTCAAAAGGAGCTCGACGTGGCGTCGATCATGCCACGCCACAAGCACGGCGGAATGATGGACCAATAAATCGACTGCGCGGCGGTTGCCGGGATGTTGAAAGACTAGAGATGTTGATTTAGGGAAATTGGGAGGAGCGGGTGAGGGCCCAGTAATGCAGGCAAGACGGAGGGCTTTCAGGGCAGCCAATGATCCGTCACCTTCTGTTTGACACTGTGACAACCTCATTTAGATTTGAGAGAGAAATGAAGGGCGGCAGGGAGACAGGTGGGGGGAAGAGGGAGAGAGAGGTTACAGTATGAGGCCGGCTGCACGGAGCAGTCGGCGCTGCGCCTGGCGTCTGTTTGTCTGGAAACAGTGGAGGGGGGAGAAATGTGCTTGGTTGAGATTTAGACAGCGCTGCAGTGGCAGGGGGAGTTAGAGCAGATTGTTGGGGCTGGTGCACTTTGATCCGACGAGACGCAAACGGGGTCAGTTGTGGTCGCTGGCCGAGTCAGTCGGTAACAGGCTCAGGTACTCAGGGATGCTGTGTAGGTGTGTGCGCTGCATGTGAGTACGAGCTTTCTGTTTGTTCGGAAGGAGAAGGCTCTCTCTCTTTTTCCCTCTCACATCTCCCCCCTTCTCTTTTTCCCCCCCTTCTCATCACTTTCTTTTCGTCTTATCACACACCGTTGCTTCTTTTTTGACCTCTATACATATCTTTTGCCACTCGTTTGTTGCCCTTATTTTCCTTTTCCGTCACCTGTTTTCCTTCCCTCCTTCCTTCCTTCCTTCATCTACTGTATCTCTTTGTCTTCGTTTGCTCCTGCTCATTCTTTTCCGTGTTTTCTTTCTCTTTCTTGCTCATTTTTTCTTCAGTGGTAGGGCTCTTGTCTTTTTCTTCTAGATTCTCTTTTTGTCCTGACTGGCAGTGCATTAATCATTTCGTGTCTTCCTGTCATCATTTTGTTCCACGGTCCCTTATTTGACGAACATGGCGTCTAATTTCCTTTTTCCGTTCTTGTTTTTTGGGGCCCGTGATGACAGTGGACCGCTTCCTGTCGTTTGCTTGCTTTCGTCTTTTGCTTGTAAACTCTGAAGAAACAACCGAGGAGATTTTAATAACACTAATTAAAGGTTTGGCACGGCCGCCCACCTTAAGGCTTTTATTGTGTACCAGCCACAGCTTCCCGCAGTCCTGGTCAGCGTGACGTTAGAGGCGACCAACCTCTCCTGGGTAAAAATACAGGAGGTCTAAATAAAGGGATGCACCCACAGTGAGCTGGCGAGTGGACGAGCTGCCGGAGACAAGCGTTCAACCCAGTTCAGATGGACATAAAACCTGCAACACATCAGGACGTCTCGTTTCCGTTGTGTGGAGGAGCGCTCGTGCTGTGCCCTGCGTCGTGGTGTCTCCGAAGTAAAAGCTTTTCTGACTCTCACTTAGTTTCAGTCCAAAAATCAGTGGACATCAGTGGTGGCTACCCACAAAGCTGTTACTGCAGACAGAAGACATCCATACTGTCACAGCTCTATCCATTACTGGTATTCACATCTTGTACTTACTCATTTATTATTTTTACTTTAGCAAATTTTATGTCGTATGTTCTTTCTGTTGTTGCATAAATTCAAAATATACGACACACAGAAGAAGCGAACTCTTTGATGATACTCGTTCGCACAAGTTTTTCACTTCTGGGTTGTTTGTATTGCGGCGGAGGAAAAGAGTTGTGTAGGCACAATGACCAAACACTGTTTTTCTCTCCTCACGCCCTCCGTCTGCATCTCTATCCCACGCTCACTGACACACACACACACACACAGATGCAGTGTCACACTAATTCCCAGTTTTGCTCTTTCTGCTGCTACTGGGTGTGTATTTGTGTGTGTGAGTGTGCGGTGGGATTTTCTGTGGTTTTAGTTTCCTTTTTCTCTGTCTAGTGAGATGTCTCATTAAAGAAACATCAAAATCATTTTTGTCTCCTCCCTCCCTCTGTGCCTTATATATACACACACACACACACACACACACACACACACACACACACACACTGTGACTCTTCACAGCTCTGCGCAGAAGACAGTGTGTGACACTCGGTCCCCAGAGGTGACGACGTACTTGTGAAGAGAACGTATACGGGAACTTTGCGCGTTGGTGCCAGGTGTGTTGTCGCCTGTTTGACCTGCGCGATGCAGGTTTAACTTCACCTTCACCTTCACCACTACCACACCGCGGCACCTTATTGTCAGACGGCGTCCAAAATGAGCTCATCTGGTTCAGCCGACAGTGGCACACTATCGAGGAGTCTTTTCAGCCAGAATAACTGAAACATCCGGATTTTCTGTGCATGTCATGGACATGCACAGAAAGCAGATGAACTGTTTGAATACATGCATGTTCGACTTAGACAGTTTCACTGCTTTTTTTAGTTCACTTGATTTAAATGTCTTGCTTAAGCTGGCTTCAAATCTACTAAGTGTTGGCCAACAACTTAATGTTGTTAATAGTTATTTAGCCTAATGGTAGAGTTTGAGTTAATATCACTGGCAGTAGGAGTAGCGTTAGCAGTGGTAGTGATAGCACTAGTGGTGCTGCTGGTGAATCCTATTGCCTTATACTGCCAGCTGTTGATGTTATTGTGTCCACCGCATCAGGGCGGGCTGAATAACACAGTCACCTCTCTGCGTAATCCAATACAGCAGCACCGCAACAGCTGAACAGTGCGACCTTTGTGGACCCGTGTCAGACTTGCATTATGCTGCATTAGTTTCAGCCAGGTGTACCTAATGGACGGCCAACTGAGTATGAGTTTAAGCCAAGCCTCCGCACCAGACTCCGCAGTGTTTTCATTATAAATAATAA
This sequence comes from Xiphias gladius, assembly GCF_016859285.1. Lineage (NCBI taxonomy): Eukaryota > Metazoa > Chordata > Actinopteri > Istiophoriformes > Xiphiidae > Xiphias > Xiphias gladius. The sequence continues at coordinate 24,194,747 of NC_053423.1, forward strand.
ATAATAAATAATTATACAAAATGAATTCGGGAATTGCACCGTAAGGTATAATGCGAGGACACTGAGCGGTTTCCTGTGGTGAGCCATCGCCTTCGGCCTTCGCCTTTTCTCTGAAACGGAGGAAAAGTCAAATTAGCGTCTCTACGTGTGTCGGAATCGTTGCTCATCTGCCGGGCGGGAGGGCTTCCCGCACCGCTGCTCGCCGCTCGCTCACGTGTGATACCGAGCTCTCCCTGTGTCATTACGAATGATTTTGGAGCGTTCGCCTGTGAAAATGGCTCATTACAACAGGAAGACGAATTGTTTCATTATGTCTCTGTGATTCCTGATACACACTGATTACACGCCCGGCTGTGTGTGTGATACACTTCACGGGCTGGAGACGGTATCGGAGTTATTAATTATCAGTTATTAATATCGCAAGACAAAGTGTGATGACAGCAGATAAAAGGCTTAAAGAACCGCATTGTGTACGATAATGTATTAGTGATGTAAAAATCTTAAATGTCGATAAGATCTGAAGTGGAAATGTGCTCAGTTTTAATAGCCGGCAGTCAGAGATTACAAATAAGATTACAAATAAGTGTGTCAGCTGAGAGGTGTATAAGGTTGAGCTACAGCTGTAGGCAGAGTTACATGTGTAGATTAGGGTGTAGTTACCCAGATCCAGCGACCTGACAGCTGACAGCTGACGTTTTCAGTCCCGGTCGGTGGTCAGAGCATCAGTAAACGGGAGTAGCAGACAGGATGCCATCGTAGCAGCGCAGGGCCACGGAGAACTGAAGACAAATCAGGGGCAGTAGTTTGGCCCCAATCTTACCATGATTTAGATTTCAAAGAATAGAGAATCATTGATGCTGACCGGATAAACAGCTCCGATCCAGAGCCGTATTTCTTCCTCCTCCGCACTTGGGAAGAAGAGGCTGAAATGAGCTGCGGCTCGTGAGCGTCCCTGTGCTTGTTTAGATTCGTTTTGACAGTGATGAGGTGCATGTGGTCTACTGTAAACCTCTAACCGGGGCTCATCCAGCCTGATCGGCTCTGCATGTTGCAGTGGAGCCGTCGCAGACTTCCTTTCCACAGGCTCAACAGAAGCCACAGACGACAGAGGGTTTGTATCCTATGGACTTGTCTATGTCTGATACTGTTGACTGTTCACCGGAGGCTTTTTTTTTTTTTCATATGACAGTAGATTGACTATTTGTTGGTCACCTTTATTTTCCCAGGGACGCTGTTTGTGCCGAGTGCGCTTGTTTACCGCACCACCCAGCTTTCGCATTTATGCTGTCGGACGCTTTTTGCGTCTGGGAGCAGTGTATGAGCGCTCAGTCCCTGAAGAGCATCACCGCTGCAACTCGGGGCTCAGCGCCTCGCTCGAGGGCTCCCCGCTGACGGTTGATAAGATAGAGCACCAACCAAAACACGAGCCCTCAGGTTACGAACGTGCTTCTCGAGTCTTTCGGACTTCTAGAAGTCCCTTACAGAGCGAAATGTTTGGATTATTCAAGGTTTGCGATAATCCCCAACTAATATCTCGAGGCCACCGTGATCTAAACACAGGTTAAAATAAACACTTGGAAGAATTTGCGACTGGTGTTTGACTCAGGTTCAGAGGTGTCGCGTCACAGGGATGGCAGGAGACACATGAGATCAGAAATGGAATCTGGGGCCCAGAGGAACCTGCAGCTGCATCCCTAACCAGCTCGCTCCTCTTTCATGTTGTAAAGAGGAATGAGGTGCTCTCTGTTATTAACCTGAGGTGCCCGTTGTCCACTTTCTCATTATATCTAACTGTGGAAAGACCTGGATTATACATCAAGGAGTCACAGGATCCACAGTGTTCTTTTTCTCTCTGGGAGGGCATTTAAAACGTCTTTGCTACTCTCTTGAACGGTTGAAAAGCAAAAACCTGAAGCAATTAAACCTTAAAATGACAAAATAAGACAAATGAAACTTACCATAGCTCTGAACCTTTCTTGAGATCTCATGCCTCACCCAAAAATAACAAATGAAAACGTACTGATGCAGGATGATAGGACATTCAAGCGTACGAGCACTACAGACTGCCCAGAATGCAATTCAGTGAAATCAGCTGATCTCCTATCATTCAAGAGGAGCCGCACGGTAAACCCGTTGGCTTTTTGGCTTGGCCTGCACGTCTGCCGTTACTCTGTGATTCAGCTATTTGTATAAACAATCGTTTGTCTCTTTCAAGTCAACTTATATTTATTTGAGAAACTCTGAACCGGTCCAATTTTCTACATTCAAAACCATTTCACAGCCTACAATCTGGACTTTAGGTCCGGCCGTAGAAATCATTTTCTGAGCATCATTGTTAAGTTTGAAGACTAAAACCGGCGAGCTTACATCTCACCATTTGTTTAGAGGGCGAACCTTTCTTTCTGTTTGAAGGTAAACGAGTTAAGGTCAGATATCATACAGGTGTTGGGACGGCCCCGTCGACTGCTGTACCTGTTAAACTTTCCGCATGGATGACGACGTGGAATTCACTCGAGCTGGAAGTGAAATCTGTTCCGCGAGCTGTCTTGCTGTCGTGAAGCTGTGGAGTCCGAGGCAGCCGAACCTTTGACCTCCTGCCATGTAAATTAGCCGAGCATGGATAAATCCATCACACGAGGGGCTAAGGCGTGATGGCTCACCTTTGACCCCCCCCCGTCGCCTCAGGCTATTAGCTCAGCCCTGACCTGGCTTTGACTGTTTAGAGGAGCAGGGATGTTGGAGATGGTCTGTTTATGTCTTTGAAACCTTCCTTCATTGGAACGTCGGAATGTTTGAACGCTTGCCTTGTTCATCCCAACAAACGGACGAGAAAATAATTTTTTTTCCTCGGCGGCTTTTGGAGAAAGTGGAACAGAGAATTTGACTAATTTTACATGTTGCGTGATAAATCTCCACAGTAACGACAGGGTTATTTCCCTCCGTCCAGTCGGAAATATGCGGGTGATTTAATATTTCCTCTTCATTTGAATATTACGTGTTTTATTAGAGAAGAAAAAGAGCAGTAGACGAGAGCGATTGAGTTACTCAAGAACTGTCCCATCTCTTTCTGCAGTGGTTCAGAGCTGTACGTAGAGATGTGACTCCATGCTTCAGAACTGGTGTATTTTCTTAGAAATTAACAACACTCATTGATTATAGAAACGTGAAAGCTTTTGTCCAGCGGAGGTAGTTGACCTAGCCCTGCCGGAGCTGGCGCGTTGCCTTATAGATTTGGGCTCTGAGTCCTGGCCAAGCACAGCCTGTAGCAACCTGTGGACACTGCCTGCAGCCGTGAATATGTATGGGAATGTCAGTCACCAGAAAGGACTCATTATGATGTTATTTACACCTACGTGACTCTGGTCACGTCCTCTGATAGTCTTGACCCCCACTGTCTTGGGATGTGCCTCGGACCTGCGGCATTTTGACCTTTTGACCTGTGGAGGAACGCTTTGCCTGAGGGGCCTCTCTGCTAATAGCGATCTAGTTGAAGAATCTGTCAACAAACCTCTATTCTCTACGTTTCCCTTCCCTCCCTCCCTTTCTCTCTCATTCTCTTCCTTTCCTTTCCTTTCCTTTCATCCTTCCAGTTTAAAACTCCACCCCCCTCCAGAAGGCAATATGAATCCTTTTAGCAAAGGGATTTGATAGACAGGTAAAGAGTTGCGTTGTTGTTGTTTCTGTTTTGTTTTTTCCCCAAAGACGAACATCAGTCAGTCAGTCAGTCACGGCCGAGGCTCTTTGCCAGTCTGTCCTCGTTCGTCGCAGCTTTGCACATCGATCCACGCAGGCTCACATCAGGACGTTTCAGATCATATCTGGGAAGTTTCTTATCAGACAGAACAACAGCAGAAATGCAGCTGCGAGCGGCGATAAACGGGTTCCCGCGTGTGTGACAAAGCGTGCAGCTTGTTCCCTGCTTCCCCTACAAGGCCTCGTAGCTGTTTTACCCTTTGCCATTACAAGTTCAGACGCTTGTTTTTTTTGTTTTGTTTCAAATCTTCACATATTAGCACGTGACTCGACAGATCTGTTGTTATGTCGGTTATTGTGCGAATAGAAACTGATTTACAACCGAAGCTTCACAAGCGAACACGCTTATTACTGATTTCCTAGTCCATTAACACAGCATTCGCATTTTGACAATCGTGACATTTATGAGAAAATCGTTGTTCACTGGAGTCGTGTGGTGATTACATTCTTTTTAAAAAGTAACACACACATTTAAAACAGTTTCCAACATTTCCAACACATCGCTTCGGCCCAAATTTGTGCCGCCTCAGAAGTTTCTCGCCGCGCTGTATCTGAACGCAGCTTAAAGCAAGCGCCCGCGTCGTGTCCCTGCTCCGTCGCGGCTGCCGGACACAATCCGCCCCCGTCCTACCCGCCGCCTGCGCCCACTGGGTCTGGGAGACGCGGGCGCTCGGCTTCCTTTATGTACTGGCTCCTAGTGTTTTTCCAGGACTGGTGTGAAATTCACTTGTGAATGTGTATTAATGCCTGTATTTAGTAACAACTGACTTATTTATAATTACCATAGATTTTTTTTTTAATGGTCCATTTGTTCCTGAATTGATCATATACAGCAAAACTAAATACCTTGTCTGTATTTAGTGAGAGACAGACAGATGGGGCCGGAGGGAGGGAGTCGATCTTGTTCTGGCCCGTCTTGCTCTCTGTGATCGCCTGTACTGTGTTTTTAAATGCAGCTGAATCCACAATATAGTTGTTCTCATTTACAGGATTCCCTGTTTCTGTTGTTGGATGTTGGGACCAGCGTGGAATGTGATCACGGCTCATAAATAGGCTACTGTGTTTAACCAGAAGTCATTACCAAAGCCACGGAGCACCCAAATGAACTGCCCCCACATCTGGTGGGTCTGCCAGGTCATTACCGTCTAAATTCTAAAACACCAATTATTAAAATGAGTCCTTAGAGAAACAATGGGTTGCCTAATGATGCGCACACAACTGGGGCCACGAGGTATTGGCAGGCATCTGCGTCCAGTCTCCCGGTTATTGCACCTGGCCTTTTTTTTGATTTTGATGCTCAAGTAAATGAACTGTGACATCGTCTTCTTTGGATATTCTGCTGGTGCCTTCGTTTTTTAGTAGGTCTCTCTCTGGGCTCTTGAAGTTCAGCCACGCTGGTTATGCCTCTCAACCAACCCATTAACCAACCCGTTCTTCTTCCTTAATCCCAATTAACCAGAAATCAAATGCATCACTTCCTTTGCAGAAGTGATCATTTCTTCAACTGCTTCCATTGTTTTCTCTCTCAACCACACCTGTTTCTCTTGCTCACCTCTCTACTGAGAACATGTTTGTTGTTTATTTTTCTCTTCTCTATATCTTCTTTCCTTTGCAACATTCCTGTTCCATCATGTTTTATTCTTTCTCATTATCCTGCTTTCTTACGTCTTTTTTACTGCAACTGAACAACTGAAAATTGAAATAATTGTTTCTGGCCCCAAAGAGGAAAGATTAAAAGTCGGTCCTCACCTTGAAACAATGACACTGAACTCTACAGATCAAGCCAGAAGTCCCGGTGTAGTTACGGACTCGGACCTAAATCTCAACAGCCACGTAAAGACAGTTACAAAATCAGATTACTTCCTCCTTAAAAACATGACGAGAATGAAAGGATTTCTGTCTGAACAAGATACAGAAAAACCTGTTGGTGGATTCATTTTCATCAGCCTAGACTATGAACCTACCCGAGTTTTCGCAGGTGTTCATCCAGAACGCTGCCGCTGAGTCCTCACAACACCAAGAGAAGAGGAGCAGATCGCACCGGCCCTTAAATCACTGCACTGGCTTCCCGTGTGTCAGAGGATAGATTTTAAAATCCCCTCAGTTGTCTACAACGCACTAAATGACACATCTCTGATTCACTGGAAGGTTACGAAGCATCCGGACCCCTTCGGGTCATCTGGGGCAGGTTTACTCAGTGTTCCCAGAGTTTGAATGCTCCCCACCTGTGGGACAAGCTGCCTGAATACCCGAGGTCTGCTAAAACCCTCTGCTCATTTAAATCAGGGATTAAAACATCATTGTTTTCTTTGGCTTTCCGCTAAATTACATATGTAAATTCTTTTCAGTCTTTTGCTAATAATTGTCTGTTAAATGCTTTTTTAATATTTTCCTTTTTAGTGCATCTCCGTGCCTCTGTGAAGCACTTTAATTGCCTTTTGCGTGAATGCCGCCGTCTACATAAACTCGCCCTGCCTCGTTTCTTGCTCTTGTATCATTAGTATTATTGATGCATTATATTAGTATTAGTGGCTGTTAAGTGAAAATAAAGAAATACTGTATGGCCATTATAGGATAAGTAAGTAATAAAACGGAGCAGTGCTGATGATAAATGAAGAGGAAAGGAATCAGTACAGCAAACTCACAGAGAAGAAGAGGTATAAGAAAACAAAGGCCGAGGGGAAGATTAGTAGATCAAGCAGAAAGAAACACAACATTGGTATTCGCGGCAGACTCGCTCATGTAGTTACACCCTTTAATATGCATCTGTCACTGCTTCCTCTTCTCTCTCTCTCTCTCTCTCTGTCTTTTTTCCTTTTTTCGACATCTGTCTAGGTGCTAGTGTTTTCCCTGACGTGCTGTTAAAAGGAAGCTCGTCCTCTTTCACTTAGGGCTCCAAAGCACTGTTTTGCTTTCCTCGCCGTCCTTAGATCTGTTTCAACCCTTCCTCTTCACAGGTTCCGTCATTCATCCCGCCACCTGTATTTCCAAGTTGTCAGACGGGACTTCTTAAATAGTCCTAGCCTTTCTCACCAGCGCCTCAATTATCACATCTTTTACTGATGCATCTGCCACTTTAACAGTCACCTAAAGCAAACGTTTTCTGGAAAAAGCCTATCTATAGGCTCCTTCAAGGAGAATTTCGGTGTGATTAGAATTTGTAAAGTTAATCACAACAGTTTCTGTATGAATGTTTCGATGAAGATGTCTTAAAATCACGTCCCCCGGGACCGTTCTCCTCGCAGTAATCATTGGGAAACCTCAGATTCAGTCAGCGACGTTAACGCATCGCAGTGAACAAGGAGCTGATGATCTCTTCAGAGTTCTTGCAAAGCGTCGTCACACTAGTGATCTTAAGCACCTTATACTCCTGTCTGGTGTCATGCCTCTGCTTTCTGCCAGTTAACTATTGACTGCTGTGTTTTCAATCACTTCTCTGTGCTTTTACGTGATAAGTCTGTCAACCAGTATCCACAGTTCGCTACAGTTACCTCCCGCAAACCGAACCCAGAAAAGCCAACAGACAAAACCGGCTGTGACGCATTTTAACTGCGATGGTTTGAAACATAGACATTTATCTCGGTGGTAAAGACACGTGACGCACGTGCACAGGTGCCCGCTGATACGCAAACATGCGTGTGACAGCACACAAGCATTTTACTTCAAAATGCTTTTGAGAAGGGCTTGAATTTCTGTGGCGCTCGACGCACAACCAGCCGATAATCGGCGCCAAGCTCGAGGCTCATTCTTTCCCGCAAAGTGAAGTGACTGTGTGTTTTATGTGTCGCCGCTTTCATCTGCCCACTGAAGTCGTGTTAGGTAGCGGCACTCAGGCTCTCCTGGTACACACACCAACGAGGAGATTTAAATTCCGACACTGTAGAGACTTGTAAGGAGCGATACACTTCTCCGTTCCTGTCAAAGACGAATGAAATGACTGATGAAGAATGCCCGCCGCCGTCCCTCCAAACACACACACACACACACACACACACACACACACACACACACACACACAACCCGCTCCACCTCCAGAGAGGTTAAAACATGCTGCAACCTGAAAGAAACATTCTCCTGTGAGTCTGCAGGATAAGAAATCCTGTGCCAGCGGGTGCAGATACACAGTGTAGGTCTCGCATGTACAGACCAGGGCAGCAGCGGGCCAAGTGTGTATCAGGTTTATTATGAAGATAAAGTGAATCAGTGGCTTTTGCTCGTGGTTTTCCCTACGAGTAAAGTGGCTTATTTTAAAGTTTTTGCTTAGGTAGGAGAACCGTCAGGGTTTTGTTTTTATAAACGTTACTGCCTTGTGGCTACATGACTGAGTTTGTCTGTGTGTATTCTGGTTTTCTTGAGCTTTATTCGTTCAAGGAAGGGTTTCTAGGCAAGTAGGGCTCTCCCTCAGCACCGTCCCGCTTCATTCGTTTCCGAATTTACACGGTTTACACAGCTGGTTTTACCGGGCGGATGTGTGCAGTAAATGCGCTGCAAAACCAAAAAATAAGCTAAAAGAGGCCAAAAGGTTCCGCAGAGCCGCAGACTGGATGTTTATTGGTTGTCATCACATCTCACACAAGTCGGAATTACAGAAGGGCGTGCAAAAGTCCAATGCTAGAGTACTAGTACTAGGTAATACTGTAACTGACCATTTAAAAGTAGCGGGGGGGGGGGGTCCTGGTAGCCAAATGGTCGAAGTGCATATAACCACAGCGTTCCACGTTCACTTCTGGCGTTTTGGCCGGTCAAGCGCTCCCTACCCCCTATTTCCTGGCAGTCGGCTCTTTCATAAAGCAAAAAAAAAAAAAAATCTTAAAAAACGAAAGGGGCTAAATTGACTAAGACTCCGGAAGTTGGTTTCAGCTTTGAGTGGCATCATTTCTAAATGCACACTGAGTATATACAATCCTTACCTGAAGTACTACTTAAAAGGCAGAATATCGCCGTTACTAAAATGCTACACGCTACTTAAAAAATATAACAAAATATCCGTCTCAGTTATCCAAAAGTATGTCATAGGACTTGTTTTTTAAACTGCACAGGGTTGTCAAAGGCATTTATGTTGTATTTAAAGAATTATGCGAGCGTTTCAGCGAGTGACGAGCGGACGGAGTGAGGAAAACATCACTTTCTGTTACTGTCGTTTCTCTAGATTAAAAAGCGTTGAAGATAATCTGATACACAGGCTTAAAACTTCATGGCACTTGACAGAAATGGATTCAGTAATTTTGAACATGAGTAAGTTTGGATGTGACTAATGCAAAAAAAAAAAAAAAAAAAAAAAAGGCCTTTGACCCAAATGTAGATCACAGAGAATTTAATATGGGTTTTCGAACGCTACATGCTTTTTTGCAGAATTCCCACCGGGGGGAACCGCACGCTACAACAGCCTCTTCCACCGGACGTGCTGGGAGGTTCTGTGCCTTGCTCAACCGGATTCCAGCAGTGTTTATTAATCCTGATTATCGGGTTTACCGTGATTAAAGCCAGCACCTTTAACGATTCCGGGGGGAGCCGGGCTCACAGAGGTTTCCTAAGCTCTGTGTGAAAGATAATTGGCTGATTGAGGAAAAAAAAAAAAAATGGTTGTTTCCTAACTTGGCCTTTCGCTCGCTGTGCACTGGACTGGCTTTTGTAAATGAAATGCTGTTGCCTCATTAGAGCCCGGTCTGTTTTTATCACCTAGTAAACGGTTGAGACAAACAACAGAGTGGGCTGTTATTTTTCATCTGGGAAAACTAACTGCCAGGCCCCTCTAGGGTTTAATTATACTGTGTTGAACTGAATTAGATTTAATGAAACACTTTGTAATACTTTGGGACAGAAGCTGCACATCAAGTTGTCCTACTTTTACCACTGCAGCTTTATCATGCGTGTGCTGCTGTAGGCAGCACAAAAAAAAAAACTGTACATGTTTCACATCCTTTTTTTAAAAATCTGGTTCATACTTCTCATTATGGACATTCATTTTAATACAGGCTAACTTTACAGTATGTTCCCGCACACTACAACTGTGCCCAGACGATCACCGCCAGGGCAAGTGACGTTACACAAGACTATATCTTTCTGGTAAATTTGTGTTTCTTGTCTCTGTTTCCGTCTGTCCGTCCTCAGCTGAGGAGGGGTTCATGTGTAAGACTCCAGCCATAGCTGACATTGTGATTCTGGTGGACGGCTCCTGGAGCATTGGTCGCATCAACTTCAGGCTGGTCAGGACCTTCCTGGAAAACCTGGTCAGGGCCTTCAGCGTGGAGTTTGACAAGACCAGGATCGGTGAGGAGGTTTTGCTTTCTGTGTTTCAGGTGTGCTGTGCAAAGGTTACAGGCACTAAAAGTAGCGTGAGGATGCTTCCAGAAATGAAGTCGGGAATAGTTTTTACTTTTTTAAATTTGTATTTAACTTCATACAAAGTCCAGTAAAGAGAAAAAACCTCAATCAGATCAGTATTTGCTGGGACCCCCTTTGCCTTTAAAGCAGCTCCAGTTCTCCACAGTTTTTCAGGTTTGCAAAGATACCAAATACAAGGGGCTGAGTTTTAGAGGAAGGTACAAAAATCGAGCGACAGAAATGCTTTTAATGCCTTAATGCTGCCGCCATTGACTGCAGTAGCCGTGAGACTATTCACCCCGGTATGACTGTGTGTGTGTGTGTGTGTGTGTGTGTGTGTGTGTGTGTGTGTGTGTGTGTGTGTGTGCAGGCCTGGCTCAGTACAGCGGAGACCCCAGGATTGAGTGGCATCTTAACGCTCACACCACCAAAGAGGCTGTGATTGATGCCGTGAAGAACCTGCCGTATAAAGGAGGAAACACACTGACAGGTACGAAACCCTCAGCCTTCCTCTGGTTATTATGGTCTCTCGTACTCCTCAACGTGAACCGATAACGCTCATAGTCTGGGGGCTAAGGCGGTCCTCTGCCTCGGCTTAGCGGGTTCCCTTCAGCGCATTTCATTTCAATTCAGTGCTGAACATGTTGGGGATCTCGCAGCCCGAAGCCGATAAGACCGGCCCGTGAGTCAGGGAGCCGGCGTGGATGGGTCACGCTTCTGACATCAGCCTGGCCACACACAGCAGACGTAAACGGCCCGGTGCTCCGCTGAGGAGCGAAGAAGAAGAAGAGCGAGAGGGGATTTGTTCCAAACGGTGACAGTTTTTCTCACCGGAGATTGAGCTGTTTGAGGCAACAGCTACTGTACAACATTCCCACTGTGCTCAGCAACAGCAACGATGAGATGAGAGATGTCACAGGCTCAGTCGTCGGGGATTTTGTAGGATTGAACATCAACACATGTCCTGTATCACAACCTGAGCTTCTCTCGGACCGCTTTGCAGGAAGGTTTTACATATCTAGTAGTAGCTACTTCTTTGTGATTGTCTACTGGTTAACACATATTTCATCACTCTACCGTTGGTGCAGTTTTGTATACCCGTGTTTTGGAGAGCCACCTCTGGAATGGGCTCTAGCTGTCCAGGGGCTGATTTACCGGCTTCTGGATTTACTAACTGGCTGAAGAACTTAATTAAAAAAAAAAAGAGCCAGAACTATTTTAATGAGATGCTGGCTTGCAGATGAGGTAGAATACAGATCCCTCCTTGCGACTGTGATGAACCCTTTTTTTTCATTTTGTCTCAACGAATCAAGGTTTGGGCAGATATTTCTTTGCGGTGCAGTGAAAACTGCGTATCTAATCATTTTTTAGTGGTAGTCAGGGTTTCATTTTGGTTTGGGTGAAATTCTCCTGCTTTTTCAAGATGAATGAACCATTTCAGAACCAACTGGATTACCCGGAGACTGCCTTGTCCCCAAGGTGAAAACGGCGCTGGTTCTCTTAGCTCGTGAAAAGTTGAAACTGTGGAGATGCAGACAACCAAAGTGGGTATGTTGTCACAAACGTTCAGCAGAGGAACAAGACAATCAGATGAGTGGAGTCTGCATCGTCGAGCAGCTTTTATTTGACTTTGTATTGACTGTAATTAACATATTTATTTCTTCGGAAGTTAATGCTCAGGGACCCAGTAGGTAGTAGAAGCCGTCTGTTAGGAGTGGAGGAAATTATCAGTAATGCCATTAATGGACCCAAGAGAACCCAGCTGCTCATTATGTTAACACACTCATTAGACTAAAACGTCGTCAAGCTAACAACGACACTTTAAACCCATCGTGTTCATTAAGTCTTTGATTGTGACTCTTGAAGCAAGCGTCTTGGCTCAGAGTCACGTCAGCCGTCCTCACTGCACCTCAGAGGGAAACTGGGAGTGCAATCATGCTGTCAGCCAGGACTCAGCCTACCATTTTCCACCGTTCCTCAAAAAGAACGAGAAGTGGCTCTAATTTTCTGCCGTCACTCATTTTTAACGGTACATGTCACTCCAAAAAAAGACGAGGGCAGCATGTCAAAACAAGGACAGGGGAAATGCAAAAAATGCGTCATTATCCAGGCTACTGCACATTGTGATTGATTGATTGAAATTATTTAAAACGTACTGCATGTTTTTTCATGGCTTACTTCTATTTTGCATTTAGCTTTTGTATTTTAGCTTTTTGTATTTGTATTTTCGACATATTTTTTTTGTCTTAGCGTCTTATTGTTTTGGCCTTGTTTGCCAGAGTTTCCTCATGTCTCTTAGGATGACAATTCTCTCTGCACCCTCTAAACATAAGTAGTGTCTGAGCAGTGTTCATTGTCCTTCACTATTTTGGCTGTAAAGCCTTTTTTTTTTTAAATGAATGCTTGTTTTCAGTCTGCTGCAGTAAGGAGCTTAGGACATTGTTTCAGGATTTGGCCTGTTAAGTGTAACGTTGTCCGTATCGCACTGTGTCCACTGTGTCCCGTCTTTGTTGTCTCTTCAGGTTTGGCTCTGACCTTCATCCTGGAGAACAGCTTCAAACCGGAGTCCGGATCCAGACCCGGCGTTCCCAAGATAGGAATCCTCATCACCGATGGGAAGTCCCAGGACGATGTGTCCCCCCCCGCACAGAGCCTGAGGGAAGCGGGGATAGAGCTGTTCGCCATCGGTAAGAGCCACCGACACTAACACCAATGATCCGAATGGCGGACGTGGAGAGAGTAGATATTTACCTGTGGCTTCCGTTTGGGAATTCGCCAAGTTTGGGGGGAAAAAAAAACATTCAGAAAAATTCTACAAGACTCTTTCACGCTAAAAAAGCCAAAGAGTAAAAATCTTGATAATATCTACACTTCTCTTGTGACAGAAAGTTAGTTAGTTAGTTAGTTAGTTAGTTATGTAACAGTAGTGCTCAGATGCTGAGTTTGTTCATCACGCAACAGAAGATGAATGCCATCAAGTTTGAATGGTTTTCATGAGGTTGATCGTTTCACTTATTCATCAGACAAGAATATTAAACAGCTTTTCGATCTGTGGGAAAATAGGCACAAAATAGGCATTTTGAAGACCGAGGCCTTAGGAAGGAGTGAAAGGAAAACTTCATCATTGAGATCTTAATCAATAATGAAAATAATCATCGGTTGCAGCCCTGAAAAAGGTGACGGGGGACTAAATGTTTAGCATGATGGATTACAAGGCTCCACAAGTGGATTTTTACAGCGTATGAAACTGAAGTGAAACAAAAGATTGCCAGAAAGGAAGGAAATCAGTCTCAACAAGCTACAATTTTGTTCCTTCCACACATTTCAGCATGTATCTGCCAATTTGTAGTTTTTTGGCAAAGCAAACACTCAGAGAAAGGCTATTTGAGGATGCCTGCAAAAAAGATTTTCAGCACTCAAGGCAAATCGATCTGACATATTAACTTGAAGATTAGGTTTAAAGAGTTTTGTCTGTGGAACTTTTTAACAAAACATGTTTCTTCAATACGGAATTATTTTGGATGGGGCGCATTTCGGAATTTGACAAATTATTTTGCCTTTTCGGGTAAAATTAAAGATTGTGAATATTCATCAACACGTTCATCATGAAAAACTCGTCTGAAAAACCCCTCTGTTTACCGCTCTCCCTCTCTGTCCCTCGCTCTCTCGCGCCCCCCCCTGCCAGGGGTGAAAAACGCCGATGAGAATGAGCTGAAGGCCATCGCCTCTCCTCCCGAGGAAACTCACGTCTACAACGTGGCGGACTTCAGCGTGATGAGCGACATCGTGGAAGGTCTCACCAAGACCATCTGCGACCGAGTGGAGCAGCTCGACAAGCAGCTCAAAGGTTTGATAGGCTGCAGCGTCTGCCGTGAATGCCTCTGTTGATGCCATTGGTTATAATTACGAGTAGTGGAGATCCCTAAGCAATAAAAACAAAGTCCTCGGCTAATATAACGTAGCAGTCATGACATGCCCCCCCCTTCTTGAAAAGTGTAAACACACACGCTGCCTGAAATAGCAGGAAAAGATTGTCCAGTTTGTCGTTTTCTGATCGAGCAAAGTCCAGCTCACGGATACCGGTGCCCACGGCATTTGTTTTCCTTTTCTTTCTCTCTGCCGCTTCTCCAGGTGGAGAACCCGCCCCCCCGCCCACTTCCGTAGCTCCTCCCCGTGACCTAGTGACCTCTGAGGTCACCGCTCGCAGCTTTCGGGCGACGTGGACCCATGCGCCGGGCCAGGTGGAGAAGTACCGGGTGATCTACTACCCCGCCAGCGGAGGAAAGCCGGAGGAAAAAGTACCTGGATTATTTCTTTGTTTTAATCAGAAAGGCACGGACGAAAATCTGTGGATTATCCTTTTTCCTCACATGTCATTGACGTCTAAAACCATACGACTCCTGCCCCGACACCTTCGGCTGTTCCAGCTTATTTTATAGTTACTCTGCCACACAAACAAAACCGCAACTATTTCGGACTTCCTGTTGATGCCGGAAACCAAGCGTTTATCGAAGCTGTAACAGAATTCATTACTCCCGGTCGAAGGGCTATTAAGTGTTTCTCTGGCTCCTTACAGTCGCGAGAGGGGATTCGCTTTTGTCGTCTTAATGGGTGGAACTTTGCTCCCGAGTTTCCGGCACAGAGCAAATAAAATACTGAGATACCAGATGTAATGGCAGTGTTTTATATAAGGCTGCTCAGCTAATCCCTTTAGGGTCATTTCCCTCATCCGTTGAAGGGAATTAGCGGAATTTGCAGTTAGCTAATCATAAAACCAAGCACCTCCATAATCTGTGGTAAATTACATTCTGCTACCTTAATTTAACAGCCATTAGTTGTGGCAGAGCCACAGGATAGCAGGAGCAAATCGGAGATCATGTCTGCCAACACCTGAAGCATTACCACACGAGTCGATTTGCCCTTTAAGCCGGTGCCACTCGTTAGATCCTCATTCGACGGCGGACATGGCCTCTCCCTCGTGATATACTGCTGCTGAAGGTTTTAGGTGTTCCCCCAGGCGATGTAACTGCAGAGCATCTTCGGCCATTTGACAGCCCGTGCAGCAGATTGATTTAAGCCTCGGTGGAAGTCTCCCTACCTGTATAACCACACAGACGAGCAGTGCTGTAATTCTCTGAGTTTCTATTGATGTTTATACAGTTCCCTCTTATTTTTAACCCGTTTTCTCTTTGATGTCTATTACAACTTGCAGCTGAAACGGCCCAGTTTCCCCACAAGGAAAACTGAGGTTTCATCAAAGCTAATCTGATCTAGTTCCACTCAATTTAAATCTCTCTGGAGAAGAGCGGAATGCCTTCAGCAACATGTGCTGCATTTTCAACCTTACTATACGCAGTTGCGTAATAAACGGAGGCTTTTTGGATACTTTAATAGGTTTTGACACACGAGGGGCTTCGGTCTGTCCGAGCACAACATCTGAGCTAATTAAAGTTATTTTTGCATAACAATGGTATCAGACATTTACGGCCCCGAGCGCACGGCTGAAATGACTTACGGTAATGACCGCGTCAGGCGAGCTCGTCTGGAGTGGGGACATGTGAGCCGGCTCCCTCAAGTCTGTGCCTTTTCATTTTCCAGCATTTTAAAATGATTCAAAAAAAATGACTAGATGAAACTGGAAGCTCTCTACACTGCAGCGTCCAGGCTAAGACCTGGTACGATCTGTCTTTAAGGTGGTCCAGGGCACAGAGAACAGCGTGGAGCTGAACTACCTGAACTCTCTGACGGAGTACCAGGTGGCCGTGTTCGCCGTCTACCGCAGCTCCGCCAGTGAGGCCCTGAGAGGAAGTGCTACCACGTGTAAGTTCATATGTTTATTAGGGTATAACGAGGGCTGTTGGCGGGAGTGTGGGTGGTATTGAAGATAGTGGGTTTTCGATTTGGCCAAGTTGCCCAGGCAGTAGAGCAAGGTCCTGTTACCCCTCAACTTCCTGCAGCTCCTGAAGTTGGAAGACCAGCAGCTCAGCTGTGACTCCTTCACTCAGTCACCCTGCAGAAAAAAAATCTCATCGGCATTTTCTAACGACCTCTTACAGGACTTTCTTTTTCTGCTGTCACTTAGATGTTGGTGAGCCCGCTTTCCCTCGAGGGTCTAATTACCGACCTGTTTGTCTAAAATGTAGGGGCCCTTCCAAAACCCCAAGGAGAACCCGCCCGGGGTTCTTTCGCTAACCTGCTAGTTTTTCTGCATTCTGACCCTTTCTTTTGCCAGAGTCAAGTAGAAATGTGTTTACCGTCAATGATGTAGATTACTGAAACATCAAGAACGTGAACATCAAGCCGTCTCTGTGTATGACCAAGGTATCAACAGCAGGACAACATATACACAAAACAAGCAAACCGAAGTAATGAAAAATCAGTGATACCCCAGCAGGTCCTCTGTTTAAACATTTTTTTGGGCGAACTCTCCCTCTCGTTTGCTCTGAAGGAATTGAAAGGATTGAGCTGAATAGCATATGATCTGTACCCTCAGCTCATTCCCACGGAGCTCGGATCGATCCCACGGATCGACCGGCAGACTTGTGTCTCACTACCACAGGAGACACTGGATTTGGGCCATAGTAGCTACACAGGTGTTCCATTTTGCGAGTCTGGCCGTGCTGCCTGAGGCTTCGTCCCGGCGGTTGAAACACCCGACCCGAGCCTGGCAGGATTCTCCAGCCTCTCTCAGCCCAGCGCCCGCTGATGAATGACGGGGAAATCCTCCCTGTTGGTAGAGGATAAATGCTAAGTTGCGAGTTGACCTTGTACCAAAGTTAATGGGGTTTGGCCGCTGCTGTAGGCTGCCTCTGCTGGCTTCACCGGACTGTCTGGCCAAGGCAGCAGATGAAACATGACGCTAAATACTGACTTTGGGGTGTGGAGCTTATATCTGTGTCCTTTAGATCAGATGGAGAAAATATATATGAAAATAACAAGTGAGGTGTTGACTAATCTTAGTCTTTGCAGATATTTTGAACCAATATTTAAGATTCTAAATTGTGACCAAATCAATTTGAGGTTTGACGACATGTATTTATCAAAAGCAGCCCAGACAAATAACACATACATGAAAAGTTGTTTGGAGATCTTTTTCTTTTTTTTCATTTGCTCTGGCTGTGAGTTGTGCCTGACATTTAGGTATTATATGACCTTATTGAAGCTGAAAATCAGTTTACTCTATTTGGAGTGATATAGCGAGTTGTACTTTAATATCAGCCCACATTATTTAAAAATTGATGTGTCACGTTCGAAAGAAGTCTTTCATTTGGCCTCGGTGCGTTCAGGCTGCTTGACAGAATGCTTTGCGTGTGTCCTGCAGTGGCCCTGCCCATGGTGAACGGCCTGGAGCTGTTTGATATCACCCACAGCACCATGAGGGTCCGCTGGAAGACCGCTGCCGGGGCTTCTGGGTACATGATCCTCTACGCCCCGCTGACCGAGGGAGACCCTTCAGATGAGAAGGAGGTGGGGAGTGTGTGTGTGTGTGTGTGTGTGTGTGTGTCCAATCTGATTACACTTCAGTCGAACAGAAGGTCTGCAACGCTGCACGCTTTGGGTTCACAAACTGTACCGTCGCACACGTCTGCACAGGCAAGCTTACGTCTTCCCAGCGTGATGCCTGATCCGAAGTGAAGTCATTTTAAACCCACCGCATCTGCAGGCAAGCACCAATATTAAAGCAACATCAGTGTGTTGGTTTTCCTTTGGAACAGTTTGATCGATCGCGTTTGTTCAGAGTGAATGAGTGAATCTCAACTTTTACAATGAAAACTATGGATGTTCCTGTTATATTGTGCAAAGAAGTGTATGAGTTTAAGAAGACCCCACAGAGCAGAAGTGGTCTGGATGCAGGATCAGCTGCACTGGAACTTCCTGTTGTTTTTACTATACGTGTTTGTAGCCACGTTCGACTCTTTTTCAGTATTAAGGCAGTAACCATTTGAGTGTCCGTCTTCATTGCAGAGCTTGACCTTGCACACACCTGGCGTCACCTTTCCAACTTTTCAATGTTTTTAGGAGCGTTGCCTTAGGCCTGATGTGCGAGCGTCACAGGGATTCTGTCAGCCACCTGAAGTTGCTTTGAGATGGTGTATTTAAAGACGGTGACTGTCGGAGCAGGCACGCACTACTAATTGGCATTCGGCTTAATAAAACGGACCTGCATAGATGCCTTTGCAATTGTAATTGAGTTGCTTCAAAGAAAAACCATGCTTTCATCTGGTGTTTCTTTTATTTTTCCCCACAATGTGCATATCGGGCAAATCATCCTCTGTACCTTTTTATAATGCTTAGTGAGCGAGATAAGACAGTGGTGAGAAGATGGAAGGGAGGAGAGGAAAAAAAACGGAGAAAGACGAAATGGAATTGGTAATCGGTGGAGGCACCATTTGTCAGAGGGAGCCAAGAGGACAAATCTTCATCTTGTGTTCCTGACCAAATTTTAAATCAAACAATAATCGAGGGAAAATACAGCTTCTCAAGGCAGCACAGCAAACAGCACAACAAACCCTGAGCGAAGCTTATGGTACGTGAGCTCAGAAAAACAAGCACGAAACAAGTCAGCTACTCTCAGAGTTACATTGCTTTAGTTTGAAAAACTGTTAAGTGGCCAACAAGAGGGCAAAACATACAGAGAGGCTATCAGCTAGTGTTGGAGATCGAAGAAAGACACCTCCAGACAGCCACATACTGAGACAAGCATCAAAAGGTACGACAACATCACGAAACAAAGATTCAAACAAGCAAATTCAGCAGTTGAGGAAGAGGAGACCTCTGAGGTCGAGCAAAGAGGGCACAGCCAGCTGTCTGAATCCCTCCCTTTCCCATTAGACCTCATTACGCCTGCCGTCCCATTGCCCTCCAGACAGAAAGCAATAAAAACAACTTAGAAAGGAATTAAGAATCGGGAGGGATGCTTTCCAGTGGCGAGGATAAGCCTGGCTCTGAGGCACCACTGTCAGGGCCCCGGCTTGGCAGTTTCCCGCTCCTATGGCTTCCACTCACGAGCCATATGGGGACTCGTCTGGGCCGAAGCCAGAGTCCAATCCGGTCCAGTTTGACAGGGTTCAGAGCAGAACTCAGAGTGGCAATGGGGATACAATAAGTGATTTCACAGATGGTAAAGTCTACTTTTTAAAGTTTGCTGTTTTCACTCTGTGGTCTGTCCACGCAGACCCATGAAAACCGTATCAGCCCAATTCAGCAACTTTTATTGTGTCTCTGTATCGCTACATCTTTACCGACATGCCTCCTAATGCTGCTTTATTGTGAAACCGAAAACAAAACGGGGGAAAGCTAAACACTGGCGATGCGGGCGGTTCCGGAGTACTACTGAGCCACGTTCCCCCAATGATCCAAGATAAGATGATCTGTTTGGCATTGTGATTTAGATCCGAAAACGTCCGTGGTACAAGAAAGTGGAACTAGGCCCGAAACGGACCTAAATATACACGAATGAATCAACTAAATTAATTTGGGCTCAATTAAGCACAGAGTAGCTCAGGGTCGTGAAGGACTTCATGTTGGCAGTATAGTTTGAATCAGCACACATATCTCTGTCTCAAATTTCACATCAATTATGAAGTGTGGCTCCTATTTTGGCACCGCGTCTTATTTCTCTCGGGCTCCAAATGGAAAAAAAAAACGATTTATGGGATGAGCAGACAAGAAGAGCAGATGGACAAACATTTGTCGGCGCCTCCATTATGCCAGTTTTTTTTTTTTTTTAACATCCGTTTTGTCTTTGCCAGAGGGTGAAAGATGTTAAAGTTCAGGGTTTACACGCGTAGTGAGTTAACGGCTGTAGTACAGAACCAGCCGCTGATCTGGATCTTTTTTACTGCTCCATCACAAAAAGTCAACTGGGAAACGGGGGAGAGATTCGCAGAGGGAGAGGTCTGAGCAGCTTAAGCCGACAGGGCTAAGTGACAACAAGGAAAAGTTCAAACCCCGAGACAGAGGAGTGAGGTTTTCCGGGAACCAGGAGCTTCATCGTCTCCGCCGCCGATTTTGACCTCACCTATATGTCACGGCCTTGGAACATGACGCACATAGGTTTGAGCAGCCCGATAGGTCCGAACCTGCTGAAGGTATGAGGAGAAAGGCACAGACACGTTCAGAAATCACCTTATGCAATCCTAGCTTGATTCTCTGCTTGTCTGGACAGGGCCGTGGATTGATGGAGGGATGATAGAAGGGTAGATATGCAGAGAGGTAGATGATACGATAGATAAATGGACAGATGGATGAGACACAGGGTCGTTTAATGGAAACAGTGCATCCTCTTTCTCCTTAAGACACATATCTTCACGCCGTGTGTATATTTGTGTGTGTGTGTGTGTGTGTGCGTGCAGGTGAAGGTGGCAGACTCGGTGAATGAGGTGGAGCTTGAGGGACTGACCCCGGACACCGAGTACACGGTGACAGTTTACGCCATGTACGGAGAGGAGGCCAGCGACCCCATGACCAGCCAGCAGACCACACGTGAGTCCCACACCCACACACACACACACCCACACACAGCACTGAAATAACTAGTCAATTTAATCGATAGGTCCATGAGCAGGAAATCATTCGCTCGTTCCCTGAAATGAATAATTTCCCCCCTCAAGTGACCGTGAAATGTGGCCTCTAATTAAATAATTCACTCCCCCGATTTAACGGTGTCGCAGCAGGTGGGACTGAGGTTACAGATGGTTGTTGCAGCGCGCTAACAGCTGTGTTACAGTGCGCACTACAGCGAAATAAACGCCGTGGTGAGCAGCTCCAGCGAGAGAGAGATCTGTCCCCCAGTTTCTGCTTTTGCTCAGAGCGACTCCACGCACAACAGTGTGAAGCTGACGGCCTGAGGTACCAGTGCAGAAGACGTGGTGGCAAACGGTCATAATAATAGGAGGCTACAAATCGAGGATGCCAGTTTTCACACAGGATGTGTACGTCTTGTTTGTACAGACTTTTTCTTTGTCTATTCTTTAAGCTTTACTTAGAGAATAAACAATCAAGATCATTATGAGGAAATGAGAATTGTATTTCCATTTGAAATGAACAACTAACACATTTTATAACAAACACATCATCTCTCTTACTACTGGGTGATAAATCTTAATACAGCGATGATGCTCTTTCGCCATCACACATAAAGGAGAGAGGACCGGCCCAACCCTAACCTCTCTCAGGGTCCAAAACTCCGACTGGTGCTCGCCAGTCCTCACCCTCGGCGATCATAGCAACACGTCCAAACCCGACTTGAATCCGAACCCTAATCCTAACCTTAAACCTCAAACCCAAGTCTAAACCCTCAAACGGCCCCTCAAAAAACTGAGGATGGGTCAAAATGTTCTCATTTTTCAGAAACGTCTTCACTCTCAAGATCTAAAAGTCAAATTTGGCCCTGGTGAGGGTAGAATACCAAACGCATTCTCGCTCACGCAGTAAATAGGAATATCACTGTGAAACTGAGCTCTACTAACTGTTGATGGAATTCAGTCTCATTACGTTCCTGACAGATTTAATGATCATCTGAACTCAGGCCACTTCTATTCTCGTCTCTCTGCATGATTGCGTATCAAAATGGCATATTTCAGTTGCCCCAGGACGTCTAGATTTAGTCACAGCTGTCCGACCCGCCATCAGAAGGAAACCACGCGTCCCCCAAAAGACGCGGCTGTTTATGTATGAGGGGGAAATCTTACAGTGAAGCTTAAGCGGCTTCTAAAGATCTGGAGAGTCACGGGGCCTCCGCGAACAAGCAGCGAAGAGGAACCAGCTTTTTACTCCAAACACCGCAGCAGCTAATTTCCCCGATCAGCTCTCGCTGTGCGCCCCGAGTTGTTCTAATCGGTGAAATCAACTGCTGCAGCTACGCTGATTTTTCACTCGCTGATTGCTAGCTTGTACTTACGTAGCTTTTCCAGGACAGCTGTAGCGTGTGCAAGTCACGTCCCGGCATGTTTGCTGCCATGACAAAACTGGCAGCCAGCAATGCCTAGATCCCCGCATGGCGCCGGCTTCCAGCTTCCTCTCCTAGAGCTCTTTGCACCTTTTCACCTCACTTTCATTCTTAAAGAGTTTTAGATCCTTGATGAGAGCCCCCCCCTCCCAATCCCCAACATGCTCACTAATTAATGTTTTATGAAGTCTCCTTTAAGGTCTATGGCCTGTGGCTTTAAGTCATGTTTATGGGCACGTTTATTTCTTTATGATGCCTGTGAGTCTTTGAATGCAGGTCAGATAAGGACTCCGGCAGCTGCTGGGGGGGAGGAGAGTGGCTGCGTTTTTTTGGGAGGGTTGAAGTCTCTCTCAAATGACATTTTCATGGTAAAATTACTTCCGCTCATCCATGCAGGCAGGGCTTCGTGCCTCCATCTGCACACCCTGCCACCATCGGTGCATACAGACATCCATTATGTTTACCTAGGTGTTCATTTCTCCCTATGCATCCATCCATCCATTAGCTGTACCGCTGGAGCCAATCCCAGCTGACACTGGGGGAGAGGTGGGCCACATCCTGGATAGGTCGCCAGTCTATCACAGGGTCGACGTACGGAGACAAAACCATTTCTCCTTATGTGTATTACATTCAATCAATAAGTGCAAGAAAATATCAGCATGAATTCCTCTGACAGTCAGATCTGTTTTTTGGTTTTTTTGGCCATGCGGTTTGCCTGCAGTGAAGATGGGGTGCATGATGTTTTCTTCATTATATTGGTTTTGGGCAGTCGTTCCCTAAAAGCATTTCATCAGTATTAGTACATTTATCAAAAATGAAATCAATTTCGGTTCATATTTGTGCTTTTCCGCCCTGCATAGATTGTCGTCCGGCGGTCACAATTTCCCCGTTTGTTGCTTGCTGCTGTTCGTGATGCATCTGGTCATGTGGGAGATGGGCTTAATGCGCTTTTCACTCAGCGTGTTTGTTCATAATCATTCAGACCCTGTCCCTCTGCCTCCAGAAGCTTCAGAACATTTCATCCAGTTATTTCACTGTTGTGTCTTTCATTGTTAACGCAAAATGAACTGTAATGATTGCTGTGGTGGAAGGAGGCCATCGCTGCTGCAGAGAAAAGGACCTTGGGAAGAAAAAAAAAAAGGGCGGCGTGAGGTAGACTAAAAGGTCTATTTGCAAAATGAGACTTTATTTTGGCTGGGATGGTTACAAGCAGTAATTTCCTGAGTTTTGCATTGTAAATTTACAGAATATACAATTGAAATATAGCTAGTTAAATAGGGAAGTCTTTGTTTTTTTTTCATTGATCTAATCAAATCATTTTCACTTCATTATTCAGCCTGACATCACGTTAATGTCGGTTGATTTGTGTTTGTTATTTTGCAGTAGCTGGGAGCGGTCAACCTTGCTGCCGCTGTTGTCGAAATGTTGTGCAGAAATTCGTCGATTTCTCGACTCTCGGCGACCTTTTACAGCTGCGTCAATCAAAAGAACATGACCGCCCGGTTCTTAAAAGAGCCCGCGAATGTCTAATTGGCTCGGTTGTTTTTCTAAGTGGGGAAAAAAGGCCTGAGTGGAGACGACATCAGACCGGCACGAATCTCTGAAAAAAGCAGGAGATGCGGGCAGTGATTCGCTGGTCAGGAACGCTGCGTTAATTCAGACTGATATTAAGGTTTTAGAAAACGGTCATAATGAAATGGAATCTTTAACTTTAAACTTCAGAAATCTTTCTGGGAGATGAAAAAAAAAAAAAAAATTGTGACTGCACATTGTAATAGCTTTTTAAACCTTATGGGCAAAATCTGCCAGTTGTGACATTTAGAGCAGTCGTGCCGATCTGCAGATCTGCCAGTTGTGACATTTAGAGCAGTCGTGCCGATCTGCAGTGTCATCTGGCATCTGTGTGAATGGCTCATTTCATGAAGTGGATACTTTTATATGGGCAGATGAATTTGGAAACTTCGGAGACTTACTTATCTCTATGCTTTTCAACTTCCCACCCTCCTCATTCCTACGCTGACCCTGCCAGGACCGGCAGTAGAAACGGGGGCGGTCTCTCCTTCCCTCCCTCCCTTCCTCTCTGCTGCCTTGTCTTCACACTGACCCCTGGTATAATTGAGGAGAAGCAATTGCGAGGAGAATCAGGATTTAAAAAAAAGAAAAGAAAATAGATCAGTAATTCTAAGCAGAAAAGTTTCCCGGCCCCTGAGAGTAAATGAGATTCCTTAGCTTAGAAAAAAAAAAAGTCAGGGTAAGAGGCTTTTTAAAATCTTTGCAGTAGCTCCGGGGGAGAGGCGGAGAGAAAAAATGGCAGAGGAAGTTTGGGCAGAGCCTGAGGGACAGTGAGTGATAGAATGAGGTTCTGTCCACCTTATGATTAAAACAGTGGAGTCCAGTAACCCTGCTTGTGTGAGTGTGAAACCACTTTCAAAATCAAAACCCGACTAACCTGGGGCCTCTGATAACATCGGCGCTTATTGCGGCTCGGCTGCGTTTTCATTCTTGTTGCTGCTTCTTCTGTCATCGGGTGACACGGGGTCGACGATGTAGTTGGGTCCGGTACATCACATAGTGAGGTACGAACCGAACCAGACGCTCATCTCTGAGGCTGTGCAGCGCCTTGTGGTGTTGGGTTTGATTATAATTAGAGCTCATTAATCATTTTTACTTACTGTTTACGCGCTAGCGCGAGCAGTTGATGGCTTTTCTTTATTTATTTTTTCAAAGGAAACTCGAAAAAGCCTCGTCTCTGTTGTGTCTGTGGTATGACCGAACAGAGCAGCTTGTAAACAAGCGTTCCTGTGATCAGTGTGTAGTCGTCACCCTCCAGGATGTGCAGCTCTTCGTCGCAGATTAAAACCGCGACGTCAGATGTTTACTCTCTGCCCCATGCCTCCCCACCCCAGTGCCGCTGACCCCGGCCAAGTACCTGCGTTTCTCCGACGTGGACCACAGCTCCGCCCGGCTCGCATGGGACTCCGCCTCCGGGAGGGTCAAAGGATACCGCGTCATGTACGTCAAGACCAACGGGGTCCAGACTAATGAGGTGAGAGGATCCTGCAGGCTTCGGCCACTGGGAGCGGAGGGGGCAGAGCTTACCTGACATTATGTCGTAGGGTGTAGATTTGTTCTCATCGCTCTCGGCAGTTTTTTCTGTGTCACGTTCGGGGCTGGCAACAAAGGCTGATTTTCCTTTTTTTCTTTTTCTTTCATAACTACTTTTGAAATTCGACAGTGGCAGAGGTTCATGAGAAATAATTTGACATTGTGTTGTTTGCTTCCAGTCACACAGTGTGACCCAACTCCAACCTGCTTTTCCTTGAGACGCGGTGGAGGCTAGTCTGCCACAGTCGGCAGGCGTCATGAATCATTCATACCTAGACAAAAGAAAGAGGCTCACGCCGAGCAGCTGAAAAGCGTCGTGGGAAGAAAAAAAGAGAGAAAGAAAAAGCAGCCGCCTCTTCATTTGCACAGTTGTTCAGCTGCGGTGTGCACCGCCCTGTGTGGTTTTTTTGTTTTGCCAGTAACCACCGGTGTAGGTGCCACAGTTCTGTTTGAACCGACAGGAGTGGACAGTTGTCACGGTTGTTTGGTCCTCTGTCTACAGGTGGATGTTGGCCCCGTGACCACCTGGTTGCTAAGAAACCTGACCTCCCTGACGGAGTACACGGTTGGTGTCTTCGCCATCTACGACGAGGGACAGGCTGAGGCTGTGACTGACAGCTTCACTACGAGTAGGAACGAATATCATTATTACCAGCAGACGGGCATTTTTATAATATAATATTTCAGGCCCCAAAAATAATGTGAAATTCCCGGAAGATTGCAGGGAACAACATAAACTGTCCAGTCTAAAGGTACCATAACCATAAGTGTGTATTTGTGTGTGTAGAGACTGTCCCGGACCCGCTGGATCTGAGGAGCAGTGAGATCTCTACTGACAGCTTCAGGGTGTCATGGCGACGCCCGGCCTCTGATGTGGTGCTGTACCGCCTCACCTGGACGCCCGCCGACGGAGGAGACAGTGCGGAGGTGCGTTGGTTCGTGTTTTTCCACACAGGTTGTCGAAGAGATCGGTTGGTTAAAAAAAAAAAAAAAAAAGTCACGGAATTCATACATGTTTTTCAAGCTCGTTGAACCTGAATTGCATTAGCTGAGGGTCAAACCGCCAAACGAGGACGAATAACATTATCAGGGTATGTACGTGTGGTGATACGCCGCCGTCCTTCCGCTCATTTCCTCCATTTACG
Organism: Xiphias gladius; assembly: GCF_016859285.1. Taxonomy (NCBI): domain Eukaryota; kingdom Metazoa; phylum Chordata; class Actinopteri; order Istiophoriformes; family Xiphiidae; genus Xiphias; species Xiphias gladius. The sequence continues at coordinate 24,221,024 of NC_053423.1, forward strand.
CCCGTCCAGGTTTGCAGTGGCACAAGGCTGCACTCAGCTAAACAAACCTCTTTGGGCTGCTTGCATCAGCCGCCTCGTCCTCCCGCTGACTGCTGAACAGCTTACGACCTTAAGAGAGGTCTGAAGTGCAGGTGGTCTGGCAAATTGAGAGCTTCTCATTCAGGATCAGCTTTCTCTGCAGTGTCTGCGTTATTTGATCCTGAGGCACTTGAACTCCTTCACTCGGGGTAATAACTTGAAGTGAGCAATCCGCGGTTTTCCAGCAGAGCGCCATCGCCTCGGACTTAATATGCCCGATGTGACTCGATTTAGTTGATGATGATTGTCTTCTTCTTCTTTCTTTTGCCTGTCATCTCTTTCATCACACGTGTCACAAAGAGTTTGGCGATTTAACGTCGTCGTTGCTTCCACTTTTTCTTCTATGTCTACACGTCAAACGGTAACCGCACCCAACGCCGAGCCGAACCGGTTAGTTCTGGTTAAAACGGAGCCACAAAGAGTTCAGAGACCTGATCGACTACATTCAGATGATTCAGTCAGGACATAAAATGAAGCAGATAAAAAGACAAAAGTCCACTTGCTGTCCGGTCTCCCTCCGTTTCACTAGTGGGCTTTTCACCGGGATTTGACGCCGGCGACGCTGATCTCCAAAGCAAGACACCTGTTATCGGTCTCTTCACCTGTAGGCCTTTCATTTCTCTGCCAGGCTTTACTCTACTTAGATCTTTCTGTCTGCCGAGCTGTGTCTCCGTGCAGTGGCGTAACAATGAAATTAAAGATGCATCTTGCTTCAGATGCATTCCAGTAAAACCAAAGTCAGCTACTTCTCGCTGTGATGAACGGTTTAACTCCCCTTTTAAAGTTGGTAAACTGATCCGATTCGGTTGCTTTCACCTCATCTGCATACATCTGATTTTCTGCTTCTCTGACTTCTTGTTTGTCTGTAGCAGCTGGACATCTGTCCATTACAACACAACCCCCCCCCTTTTGTTTCAGGCTCTGGTGAACGGAAATACCAACAGCTACCTGATAAGAGGACTCAGCCCCTCCACCGAGTACGAAGTCCTCCTGGCTGCCATCTATGACAATGAGGTCGAGAGTGACGAGGTGATCCTCGTGGAGTCCACTGGTAAAATAAATGTTCCAGCTGCTCATTTTCTTCACGTTAGTCGCTGAGAGTTCACGTTTTTCTTTACATGGCATATTTTCTGTTTTCATTTCTGTAAACCAATCAGACGAAGGCATTTAGTGTCCAGACTGAGACAACCATCGGAGGGTGATTTCAACTCTTTATTAAACCGATGTGGGAAGTTTTATTTCTTTTTTATTTGGTTTTCAGATGAAAGAACAACCACCGTCGCTCTGACAACCACCACCACAGCAGGTAGATATTTCATTGCAGCTGTTGTGGAGAATTGTGTTCGTTTCTCCTTCCCTCCTTCCTCTCTACCTTCCTTCTCCTCCTCCTCACGTTTGACCTTGTCCGTCATCCTTCATCCATTACGTCATCCGAAGACCTCCCGCCGCTGCTCTCCCTCTCACTGATGCTCTCCAGCCATCTGGGGCACGTTTATGTTCCCCAGTATCTGGAATCACCTCCATATCACTCTTAGATCTTCTTGGTGCATCAATCTGTGGAGCTCGAGGACGACCCAATGCCTTGTTGCAATTAGTTTTGCCAGATTCAATTAGAAAAAATGTCATTTGTGGACGTGCGTTTAGTCCAGTATGACTCAATCTCAGTCCTCGCGGATGCCGTAGTAGCAACTATCTTACAGGCATAATGGGAAGTCCTCATTGGTTTTTGACACATTTGGTGACATGACATTCCTGCAGTCGGTCTCAGCCATTAGAGGTCAGACATTTTCATTTGAAACAGTGGGAGGAAGTGACCGCAAAGAGCAACGGCAAATTAGCACCAAATTCAGCAGATCAGAAAACAGGAAGCAGTTGAATGTACTTATTGAAATGCGTACATTTAAAATGAAGGTATTTTATTTTATACGGCTGCGCTAAATGATCATTTGAGAATTTACAGTTGTCAGTTTATGAGGTACAACCAGCTAAAACTCGCGTGGTCTAATAGCAGTCCTGCAACGAGTCCTGCTTGGTGAAGATCAGAACGTTCAGGTCGTGTTGAAACTGTGTTGAGGTGTTGATTGATCATTCATCATTTTGGAGCCTGCAATTTGTGGTACTCTGTACTACCCTCATTGATTTGACTGGGGTGGCCAAGAGGAGGAGGATGATGATGATGATGATGATACTACTATATATCAATAACTTTATTTATATTGCACTTTTCAAAACCAAGTTTACAAAGCGCTTTAAAGACATAAAACGGAAGATACACAGTCCAATTTCATACTAAAGTAGTATGTTCAGTAAAGAGGTGTTGATTGATGATATGATGTGAGATATTATAATAATACTTTATTATCACTATTATTATCATTATTATTATTCTTATTACCAACCTTCTCATCCCTTACACCCCTGCTCACTCGCTCACTTGTCCCCAGGGCAGGGCTGGAGATTGGCTGTTAGGGCTCCTCGGCCGTGGGGATCCTTTCCCTCGGGAATCAGACGAGCTACCTCACTGTCCTCTTCTAAAACTCTTCTAAAAGCTCATTTCAATAAAATGGCTCTTAGTTAGAGTTTTCCTTTGGTTTAATGCTTTAACTCATTTACTTATTCTTAAGATTTTTCACTGTCTCTCATCTTTATTTCCATTTTCCTGGTTGCATCGAAACCCATACCCTTCATGATGGTAGGATTTATTGCAGGGCTGTTGTGTTAGACTGCATTAGTCTTAGCTAGGCGTTCCTAATAAACGGACAGCTGATACAGTGTGAGATCAATAAATTGAATATTGACAATCGGACAGAAGAACAGAGGTAGTGGCGAGTTCAGTGAAGTGCAATAACAAGCAAAGAGGTGTGATATGGGTGACGTTATCTGAGAGTTTGGAGAAACTCTTTCTAACTTCTCAAAGCGTCTTATAAACCTTTTATTTTGCAAAGGAAGAATCGGGGCTGAAAAAAAATATCAGGTGGCAAATCTCTGATTATGAGATTGCGGGCGTTGTTTCACTGATGGCGTTTGTAATTTGTTTTCCCCCCATATTCAGATGAAAGACGCAACATCCCTCAGGAACGTTGTCGGATATATTTTCCCAGGGAGCGTTTCCATATTGACACTGACAAAAGACGTAAATATACACGTGATATAAATGTGAAAACCTGAGTAAATTAAATGCCAAAATGATGTCTCCTGGGTGCGATTGGTTTTCCTGATACAAGTTGAAAATCATGGTGCTGTGACAGCTTCGCGCCTCGGCGAGTCGATGTTGATGTTTACCTCTGTGACCTGCAGCGGGACTTTTTACTCTCTCTGATCCTGCAGCTCCTCGTTACGGCGTGAGGAACATGAGGATCGACGAGGAAACCGCCTTCAGTATGCGGGTGTCCTGGCAGCCCGTCGACTACAGGAACGTCCGACATTATCGGCTGAGCTACATCAGTGCCAGGGGAGACCGAGCAGAGGAGACGGTAAGACGCAGAGAGTGTCAGCGAGTCAGATTTTCATCTTCAGACTGACGGGACATTTGGGTGGTTTTCACTTGTTTACTTATTTTTTGTTGTTATAACTTTTCTTGTTCTTTTTTTTTGCTTTGGTTTTGCAGCTTAGATGTCCAGTGAATTGAACAACGAGGATTGCGTATTTTTTTCTTTGATTTTCTTTTTTTTTTTTTTAATCCTGTATAATGGATCGTACTGGAACTTCCCATAGATGTGTAGATCCTTTTTTTTTTTTGTCTTGATCACAGTTTTAATGCATTGTACCTGCTTTGGAATCCATTTAAGCCCACGGGGTGTAATTGTTTCATACTTCAAGGGAAGAATTATGGATTTCGTAGAGGTAATTGTGTAGTAACTGTAGCCAATGGAAATTCTGGAGTTAGAGTCTTAAACTGTTACTGGACATTAAATGACTTGTAGAGGTATACAAGGTGTTTGGGGACTGATAGAAGGAACAAAGGAGGCATTTGTTGACTCGAAAAAAGCCAAACCTTCCAGGTTATTTGATGAAGAAGATGGCAGGCCTTGTGATTGAAAGTCCCCCATGGAGGGAAAGAGGGAGGAGAGAGAGAGAGAGATACTGTGTTGTGGCAGATCTTCAGAGAGAGAGGGAGAGAGAGAGGGGGGCAGAGAGGGGGGGGCAGAGAGAGGGAGAGGAGGATAATGACGATGAAGCCAGGGGGAGGGGGGGCAGAGAGAGAGAGAGGTAAAAAAAAAAGAAGACTTTTACGGAAAGCAAACACTGATGCAGAAACATGCGGTTTTTCTATGGTGGACATTTTGTGTGAACATGTCTGTGTGTGAACATGCTCCACTGGAAAACATTAAGGCACTAAATAGATATTGATATGATGAGCCTGAAGTGCCAAAATTAAAGCCTGCGTTTGGGTAAAGCTGCTTCGGATTGTGAAATCAGGAGCTAATTACCTCTAATATCGGTTTTCCAACAGAAAAAAAAATAAATGTGACAGAACTGTTTTTGGAACCGATTTTTGTGCCTCCTTCAGATCACCAGCCTTGTTTCTGGCTGCCGTGTATGAATGTGTAACTTCCCATTTATGTTTGGTTGTAATGTTTGTTGAGCTCTATTTATTTAGCTAGTCTTATTTAGATCAGTGGTCATTTTACAAGAGACCTGAGAATAAATTCAGTTTATACAAGTTCAGCTAGGCAGTAATTAGTAACTTTTTGGTAACTTTCTTTAAAAAAAACAAGTCGGCGTCGACGTTTATCAAATTTCTTCACATGATAACTTACTGCTCTGATTCTACACCGATTCTGAAACTGTCTTGAAACATGGCAGAGTTCATAGCGGTAAATAAAATACACACATACCTATAAATGCCATTTGCTTTAGGAATTTTTTCTCTGTTCACGGTCCGATGTCAAATTTATTGACTGTTCTTTATCTTCCCTCTTGTAGTAATCGATACCTGTGCGGCCTCGGTAAATGTGTGGCATTAAAGACGCCTCCCTTTCGTATCCTTGGTCTCCAGAACCTCGCGTATTTTGGACAGCCCGAGTTGACAGGGTGTGTGACTTTGCGGCATCGCCACAGTGGAGGCCGCCACGTCTGTGCGGCCGGCTCTGGCCGCAGGTCCCACGTCAGCCATCAGCTGCTCCGCCGGCAGCCTGTTAAATGAGATCTCGAGCAGCTGTGGGCTCTGTTTTGCAATCCAGTCAGGTTATGAGTCACCAAGTGCTGCACTCAAAAGCGACCATTTAGATGTCTATCTGCCTGAGGGGGAAAAAAAAACAAAAAAAAACTGGCAGGCTTCCTCTTCTGCTTTGTTCAAAGTAAGTTTCACTCCGTAGTTTGTGGCTGCCAAGAGACAGACACCAGCCATTTCAAATAAAAAAATCAGTCTTTTACATGTGATTGATTTCTGAATGGCACTCATCCCACTTCATCTCCACTGATGGAATCTGCTCTTAAACTGCTAATAACTTCTACAAAATTGTAGATGGCAGGTTGGCTCTGTAGTTGTAACCAAATCACATCAAATTTAATTAAACTGCAGATTCAATGCAGTGATTACTGTATATGCAAAGGGATTTTTAAACACGATAAAAGCCATTCAGCCTCATAAAAACAGAAAAAAAGGATTTAACGTGACGAAGCAAGTCTTCAGCAAGACGCCACAACCACAGTCTGATTCTGTTGGCTTCTCTGTGACCTTTGACCTCCAGAGCAAGGACGACAGTGTACATATCGTCCCCCGTGACAGTTTAGTCAATGACAAATGTGTAACATTCATCGAGAGCCGTGTCTGTACGCCCTCTTTTTGGGTGACCTGGTGACAGGTTTTCAATACCTTGGATGCAGTAGTGGGATGTGATGCCGCATTTCCCCAATGTCTCGTCAAATCCATACCAGTCTGTGATGGACAGATGCACAAGTGGAAAGACTGGGGACAAATCGTCTTCTCTCGCCAGATTTCAGTGAGGGAAGAGCAATTAGAATTCGTTCAGCGTGTTGGTCTAAGAAGGATTTCTTTAAAAAGAAGTTTAAGTTCAAATTTGATTGCTATGGTGGCTCCAAAGTCCAAAAACGTTGTATTCAGAGTGTTTTTTGTTTTTATGCATTTCCGACTGCTGTTCTGTTTCTCTTTCTCTGATTGAGCAAATGGGGAGTGAGAATTGTTATTGTGACAATAACAGAAGTTTTGTGGAAGCTCCTCTAATCAATATTTTTATATAAACAGTGATTAAAATACCATGAGAATTATCTCCAACTCTGCAGCTTTGCATAGCTCTTTAGGCTCTTGTAGCTCCGTTTTAGTTTTATGGCAACAACAGCAGACGGAGTTAGCGACAAGTGGTGAACATAGTGGAGCATTTGGCAGCTTAAGAGACATTTAAGAGATATTTTCCTCAGGGGTTGGTGGAGACCAAAACCAGAGCTAAAAGGGGAACGAGAATTGGGCTAAAACTCATCAGGTGGACACGAACACCACCACAGTGGGACGATTGTGTTGCTGTGTGTCTGCTGGATGTATACACGAGCGTTTGCTAAAATGTCACCCAGAACGACCGAGTCATTGAGTTCAGATTTCCTCAACACTCAGCTTTCTCCAAGCATATAAAATACAGAAGTTAATGGCTATATCCATTTAGATGGTTCTGTCACCGTTTTACCAGATGTCGGTATCTACATCATAGCCATGGGGCGACTTGTGCAGCCATCTGTCCACGGAAAGCTTTGATTCTGAACTCAGTGAAGCGCCGTTATCTCCCTGTGCTGCCTCATTCGGTGTCGAATAAACCAAAGCCGCTGGGCATCAAGTGCAGTTCCTCTGTGTGTAAACTGATTTTTGGTTGTTCCAGGAGTTAAGAAACTTAGTCAAGGAGGGATTAAAAGTTTTAGGTGTCATGGTTTTCCTTCTGTCGCAGATTTTCTGTAGTTTATACACTCCGTCAAATAATCCAACTCCCGTTTCAAGTTTCTCTAGCCATCCTTCTTACCATCCACACGCCAGAAAATGTGGATGGATGTGATTTTTCCTTGAATTTTGAGTCTGTCGATGAGACTCTTAGGGTTAGGTAGTTATTCCAAAGAGACATAAAAAAAAACCGAAACGACTTCTAATACAAAACAAACAAAAAAGCTTTTTAAAGTTTTTTTTATTCATACAAAAATGTCATAGAGTGACGCTTTCCACCTTGACTTCCCATTGGATACTGAATCAGGCCCATACAGCAGTAAATGATTGGAGCCACTCTGAATTATAGGTGTTTTGATTTGTATATGAGCATATAATCGTATTCTTGTGGTTTGGAAGAAGTGGGTGTACCAAACAAAGCCAGCTCAGGTGTCAGCATTTAACCTAACTATGGAACTTCTCTCACATCAGGCGGTCATCCATGTGGACTAGATGGTAACCCCTGTTTCTGTCCAACGATAGTTTCTGGCATCGGATTGGTCGGAAGGTCGTTGGGGTGTACCCGCGGAGATCTTAAGGTGTTGAATGGTTTGCGATAGGCGGCGACTCCTTGTGACTTGACTCTGGCTGGCTACGTGTTCAGATCCTTGTGGAGTTAGCAGGGTTAGGTCTGTCCTGGGGCCCCATTTATGAAACTTAATAAATCACAATCAACTCAAAAATGTGACCACGTGGACAAGCCCCATATTCCGCCCACTACACTCCCACAAGCAGACATGGTTGCAAAAAACCTGCCGATATAACCAATGTTCTATGGGGAAGATGGGAGCGATGTTACATCTGCAGCTGTTAATGCACTCGGTTCAACAACTCTGACAGTGCCTGCAACTAATTTCAGGACTAAACACTAGCATTTAAACAGTAGAATGCAGTGTGCTGTAGTGTGTAGTGTTTCTCTCATTTCGAGTCAGTATATGAGTGCAGGCGATGGAGAGGTGCAGGGTAAGGTGGGCGGAGAAGGCGCACAGTGCGCGTGGCAGCTGCAGCGGCGTCTTCGGCACAGTCTGTGCGCCTTTTGCCCCCGGACGTACGGCCATGTGTTCACCGTGGCTATTTTGCATTAAAAAGAAAAAACTGTTTAAAAACCCATTTAAATCACACTGCACAGTAGTATCACCAGACACTGTTGCACTGTTCAAAGCACTGTTCTTCTGTTGTATATGGCTCCTCTATGCTGTCTCTGGTGTTTGTAGGCCTAATTGATGATTAGATGGGGTTGATGGGAAAGTGATCAGATTATTCAGCGGGAATACTGCGGAAAAGTGAGCCGGTCTTTTCAAAAGCTGCCGCCCGACCTGACGCATCCTGGCATTCCAGCTGCCCCGTGATTTGCTCCACAACCGATTGCGAGGGAGTGTTGGCATTGTCTGTTCAGGTTTGGGAGTGTGGTGAAGAGCCAGGAGTTGATTGAAGCACCACGGTCAACTGAAGAGAGGACAAAAACAAATAGTTCAATAATAAATCACAGATGTAAATGGTTGTTGTTTTGGTTGGCTCGTATCATCTAAAATGGAGAATTACTTGTGGAATAATGGGTGATTTACTACAGGTAAACACGGTTGGCCCGAATATCTGGCTTCAATTCATTACCTCGCCATCTGCGCCGCTAGTTGCAACTGTCTCCAAAATGTTCGCAAGCGTGGGTCAGAGTTTGGGGGCAGCTGCGTGCAGTCTCCCATCAACTCCGGTCTCTTCCGCGGGACGTAGCGTACCCATGTTTCAAGCCCCATTTTTAGCATATGCGACGGTTATAAATGAGGCCCCAGGTCTTGAGTAGGTATGGGATCCTCGTCATCCCCTCCCAGTAACCGTTTGCCTGGAGCGCCACCTGGACCTGGCACATTTCATCCTCTTTTGTTTCTTTAATTTGTTTAAAAATGTGTTTTAACTGTCATATTGCTCGCTAGTATAGTCACCTAAAATTGACTCCCATTGTCTGTGCACTCGACTGTGTTCTCCATGCAGTTTTCCTTCAAGCCTTGTGTGTCAGGTGCATCAAACTTAATATTCCGGGCCTGTGCAGAGTCTCTGTCAAAACTAGATTGTGTTTCTGAATCCTATAAATACTTTATGAAACCATGTTTGCATTTACAAAGTGATGGAGTACAAAAATGAGTGTGGTTGGGGGAGATTTCTTCCAACAGTGTGGCCTGGTGACAGTTTAGACTTGCTGCCTTTTTCATCAGACCGGGCTGAAATTGATTTGTCAAGGCCCGCGGTGTTTGTTGGACTGACACGTCTGAGAGAGCGGGGTTTTTTTTTTCCCCTCTTTTTTTTTTTTTCTCTTTTTTTTTTTTCTCTTTTTTTTTTTTTGGGGGGGCGTTGGATTGAGTCAGGCTAGACTGTGCATGCTCAGAATGCAAACTGGGCCTGACAGACAAACAGACGGAGACAGGCACACACAAAGAGGGCTGTAGAGAGAGACAGAGGAATGAAAAGACTTGCACAGACAGAGCTCAAGCTTTCACATATTAAAAGATTTATCCTGCCCAGAACAAAACAGGCATCCAGCAGCAAAAGAAACTCTGTGTTCAGTCATAGGTACGATACCACTGACCATCCGAGTCTGTAGAATTCCTACACTGAAGACTGAAATGTTTGAAAATGCCTGTGGTTGACAGACGAATCTCAGCCAACTGTGCTGTGAGGGTTAAGCGATACGATAAAGCTCTGCCTTTAACATCTCCGGTTGTTTGCTCTGACGATGCATTTCATTTCATTGTATTAGCCAAGAGCATACAGTGCCATCTGTTTTATTTTTTCTCAGTTTAATTTTGTTAACAGGTACTGTCACAATACATTAGACAGAGGTAGGATGAAGACGTGTCAGAGATTTCAGTGAATAAAAGTGAAGAAGAGAACTTCACTGGGTTGCTAAGAAATAATACAATTAAATTAATGAGTGATTAAACAACAGATGCACAGAGAGGAGCGGGGAATAAGAAACAGAGGTAGAGAAAGCAACGGAGAGCAGAGAAGAGGAGTCAGCAGGGTAAAGAAGCAGATTAGCTTCGGTTCACCTGGACGGATCAGCCATGAGGGGGCCAGTTTTATTAAAAAAAGGCCAAGTTCACAGGCGGGTGAGGAGGAAACCTGGACACAGTTAACCTCAGCAGCACCTGAAACCCCAGAACCACACTGGAGCACCTCTCACTCCTACACCCCTATTAAAAGGCTGGTGTGTTTTTTTTATTTTTGTGGAACTCGGCACCTATAAAAGCTTAATTTGCCCTTTTAATTCCATTTAAGAATAAGTCCCAGAGGAAGCACTGGCATGTATTAAGTTGATATTGAAGAAGAATCCCACTGAAATCAAATCCCTTCCAGATCCTTTTCAGTGGAGCAGGAACATTTACTTTTCTGAACCTTTATCTCTTGGTGACTCTGTGATTGCATTTGCTTTGACCTTTGCAAGTCCGGTCCCAAACACTGGGAAAACACCTGGGGGGGGGGGCCCATCTCCACTGGAGGTCCCTATTAAAGCTGTCAGCAAGTGTTTCTCCTGCAGAGTGGATCAAACATTCAGACTGTTCTGCTGTTACAACATCTGCCATCAGCAAGTCACTCTGTACGTTTGCAGTCTAACATTAATAATAATGAATAATGAGTACCAAGTTAAAAAAAAAAGGAAACAACTCCACTAAAACATCACTAAATATCCACTGACTCTCACCTGTGAAGCATCTACATAATGTCCAAGACAGAAGATAATGTCAAAGGGCTGTGGACGTGTTTGATTGACGGTGAACTTTGGGGGGGTTTGCACACAATGACGGGGTAAAGAGGCCGCTCTGTCTCAGTCTGCCTTTCTAACCTGAATGTTTCTGCTTCCAGAGGACGGTGCCCACGGCACAGAGCAGCCTGGTTCTGCAGCCTCTGCTGTCAGACACGGAGTACAAAGTCGCCATCACTCCTGTTTACCCCGATGGAAACGGACCGACAGCGGCACGAATGGGACGAACACGTAAGTCACGTTCGTGATCCGTTTATTTCGACCGATATTAGTCAGATCGCTTTCTTCAGTCTCACAGCAGTCGCATCGTTTCCAGAACCTAAGGCGGTATTTCCCATCAATCCTGTTACTTCCACTCCACAGTCCAGAAGAACAGCACCGTGGCTGCTGTTTTGTGTCATGAAGCAGGTCCATCAAGTCCTCCAAAGTCAGCCTGGTGGATCCCAGTGAAAATGTGCAGAGAAGCGTCCAGTGGAGACGGGAAAAGCCAGATAGAATCTGATTTCTTTATGTTTACATGATACATACGGCATCTTTTATTGAGTATGGGGATTCGTGTGGGATTGTTCATATAGGGAAGTTTCCGTTCAGGTGTTTCTTTATGTCCACCACGTCGCCTCTGTTTTCCGGTCACTCTTTCTTTTGTCCAAGTAGTTCAAAAAAGGCAGCGGTGCTGACGTGTGATTTTTCTTCTTTTCAGATTATTTCAAGTAAAATTATTTGGATTTGTTGAAACAAAAAAAAAAAAAAAAGTCAACAAAAAAAAAAGCTATTCCAGCAGATACGATGCTGCGATTTAAGAGCAGAGAGGAGAGAAGCTGCTGTGGTTGAGAGTGCCGACCTCCTGACCCTCCAACACTCTCTGACATCTTGTCGCTCTAATCTCCAGTAGAGTTGTAGACGCACAGACTAAGGTTTCAGTGGGTTATTGCTGAGGAGTTCCTGTCGGGAATAAAGGAGGGAAGAATGGCAGGAAAGACAAACAGAAGGATGGAAGTGAAAGGGAAATCCATCTCGTGCTGTCCTGGTAAACTGTTTGAAGAGTGAAAATGAATGAAGTAACACTGGGCTGAATAAAAGCTGAGGTCAGTAAAAATAGAAAACCAGAGTAGCGGAACAAACGAGTCGGTGGAACAAGAGTGAGACTCGCTAAGAGAGAAAGTTGGAGTAACTGCTTGAAAATGATGTTTAGATTTATATCTTAGCAGCATGAACGTGTATCACACGGGTGTGTTACCTGGGACTCGGCCTGTAAATGGGGAAACAAGATGGAATGGCTTCCATACCTTGCAGACATTTTGGGAATCCATAAAAAAAACGGCATTACGCGTGATTGGGGTGTTGCCGGTTCAAATCCCCATCTAACAGTGTGCTGGTGCACAGCTACATGCTTAGGGTGTGTTTGTGCAGGTGTATGAAACCCTGACCTCTGCCATGCTCCTAAGAGGAAGACTCAATTCAAGGTGAATTTCCCCCCACAGCGCCTGTCACTGTCTCTCTCTCTCATTACCCGGAAAAACAAACACTGCAGTTTAAGCGGAACAGGAACTTGTTACCCATTCATCATCTTGAGGGTGTCTCGCCTGCTGAGCTACATGTTGCGGGACCGTCGCCAGAGAGGGAGTGGAGATGGACGGAGGGGGCGTTTCCCCGCTTATTGCCAAAATAAACGAAAAAAGGATTCATTTCTGGAGAAAGAAGGAGGGGGGGGGCTGCTCATATCAGACCACATTGTGATGTTAAATAGCTTACATGAAAAAACTAAAACCGGCCTTTAAAACGTACATTCTCTATGTAAATACATGATGAATGTTTTAGCCATTTAATTGTACCGGGAATGATATTCGTAGCCCTGAGCAATAAAAAAAGTCTGTTGGGAATATTGGCTTTGCGATTTCACTTCAAAGCAATAGCTTGACACTAAAAGCTATTGTAATATCTCTTAGTAATTATGAGGAAAACACTTAACAATTGCAACGACCGTTCCCCCAATAACTTCCTGTGGTTTAGTCGCAACTCCATCAACTGGTAAAGGTATTTAAACGCAAGCATGTATTCCGAGTAAAGAAGACAGTTCAGGTTCTTTCCACTGAAACCCATCCCGCATCTCTGCACAGCTCATTACACTCCAGACAATTTCAGGGGGGGGGGTGATAAAACCTCAATGCACGACAGTCAGATTCTTTACTGTGGAGCTAAAGACAGAAATATGTGGGAAGCGTTCTTTCCTCTTTTGTTAAACGTGACTAAATCGCGCTGTGAATGCACCAGCAGAGGCTAATGATTTTCTCCGCTGCCAAGTGCATTACAGGACAAATACTCGACTTTCAGGGAGGAGGAAACACTAAATTCGAGACATTCATCTTTCCACTCATGTCTCCCTGTGCAGCGCATTACGCACATTAGCAGGCGCTAACGACGTTCGCTGCTTTTTAAACGATGGGGCCTATGACACCCGGTAATGATGAATGGTTCCTGTTAGTAAGTGAGGGATTAGATGATCGCCCAGGGAGAAGCGACAGGGAATGCAGAGAGGGGGGATGATTGGGTTTTGAAGATAGATGATGTGACAGAGGGAGCTGGTGTAATCTGGGGATTTGAACCTATGAGAGATGGGGTGAGCGCTGAGGGAGGCATGACGGGGAATGCAGAGAGGATGATTGGGTTTTTAGCCTCAAACTGAAGATGGATAATGTGACAGAAAAGGCAGAACATTCTGAGGGTTTGATCCACTGAGGGATGGGGTAATCACTGAGAGAGGTATGGGAGAGAATACAAAGGATGGCAGGGTTTTCAGTGGCGAAACAAAGAGGGAAAAAAGGTCCGTGCAAACTGGACATTGTGAAGAATGAGCGGGTCGCTAAGGGACAAACGACAAAGAATCTGAATATGGCCGACTGCCATAGGCTCAGAGTGGAAGCAGATATCGTTCCCTGTTCAATCAGGAGATTTTGAGGCAATGAGGAACGAGCTGGTGTCTGACAGGTGTCAACAATCTGAGTCGGTCGCCGGAAGAGAAGGGTTTCTTTCTCAATCCCGGAACAAACAAGCAAAGTTACAGCAGAAGTGAATATAAGAGCGAGGTCGCAGTGTGAGTTTCGGACTATTTTCCATCGTCAACCTACCTAAATACCTGAGTCAAGCTGAATTTACTCAAAGAAGTTGAGATGTCTTTTTAAAGGGTTCTGGTGTCGGAAAGCAGAGATTGTTATTCTAACTCGAGATGACCTGGGGTTGCGAATTTATGAGGGATGTTAGAATCGCTGAGGGGCGATACAGGAGGGAAATAACAGAAGATGATAGGATTAGAGGTGAAATAGTGTAAGTAGACATACAAAACATACCAAAGAGAGTTAGACATTGACCCAGCATAGTCACTTAAAAACAAAAGAGGTTTCTCATTGTGTTAGTCCTGAAATAATCTTCATTTATTTACACGAAAACGAAATAATCACAACGTCAAGTTACAACCAGTTAACCAGTCGGCACGTCGAAAGGCTTACAAGCACTAGTGTGTGAAAACTTTCTTATTTTGCACTCGGAACGGAAAAATCAGAAACCAGCTTGGGGGACTCGGCTGTCCTTCAACGCATTTACAGTGTGTTTGCAATTTCCACCTGCACCCGAGCACTGCGAAGACCTTCCCGCAGCAGATAACAGATGCACAAACCAAGGCCTAGCAACCAAAACTCAGTCTACATGCAGAATCACTACCCAAGTTCTATTAAAAAAAAAAAAGTTCCTTAGGTCAGAAGGTTTCATTAAATCTCCAGTTTCTCATTACTGTTGGGCCTGAAGGGGGAGGACATAGTGGGAGGGATGGCAGAGAGAGCCCAGAGGGTGATGGTAATTTTGTCCGGACCAGCAAGGACACAGTCAACCCAGATAATGCAAGAGAAGAGGCCAGTATAACGTGGGGATTTGAACATACGAGGGTGCAGTCCACACTTGGGGGGGGGGTTTCGACTGAATGCAGAGAGGTTGATTGGGTTTTTAATAGTAAACCACTGCGGAAGGTGTAGAGGGAAAATGAGGTAGAAGAGCGGGTGTAATCTGGAGGTTTCAGCTCGTAAACGGGGAAGATTGATACCCAGGGTGGAATGCCGGAGAGTATCGGATGGGAGGTTTTTAGCATTTTAAATGTGCCTCAGAACAGCCGGCAGATTCACGCTGGGACTTGGACCTGAAAAAAGCCTCCAATGTTTCCCATTAACCGAAGGGATCTTGAGAGGATTTGAATCTGTCGTGGATCAGGAGGAACAGAAGGGACTGCAGGGGGGTTAGACGTGGATGTGAGCGCGCAGATGGGTTCAAAATCACACATTCCACAAAGAGGGAACTTTTTAAAATATACTATTAATACCACCCTGCCATTAATTCTGTTTTCCGAGGTTCTGTCCCAGTTTTCATCCTAATGATAAATCCTTTGGATTTAATATCTTTCTGACAGATTCATTTAACTGTACACTCTGTAACAGCGGATGGACTTGACATATATATATATATTTTTTTTTTACTGTGCTAACTGTCAAAAATGTTATTAAGTGATATCAAACTTTTATACATCTTTGACTCTTCTTCATTATCTTCCTCCTGCCAACTTGGTTTCTGTCCCTCCGGTTTCTCCCTGTGTACTTTTCTCTCTCTGCCGGTTGGTGACAGTTTCCTCTATGAAGGCACTTTTTCATCATTCTGACTCGCTGGATTTTTTTCAAGGCGAGACACTAGAGGTGAATAGGCAAAAAATTTTAGCACATACATATCACCACGAAACTTCCCCAGTTGATTACTCACATTAGTTATTTTTTGTATTTCAGGTTTTCAGAAATGTTATGTTTAAATATTCAAATGAGCCATTATCCAATTAAATTTGCACTAATTTCCATAAATTTCCAGAACAGAAATCCTAACATTGGATAAAGCCAGGTTCAAAATTCTTCTTTCACTTAGTTGACAAATTAGAGCCAAAGGTCTTGACAGAGGGAATTTTGGACAATCTCTGTTACATCACTCCATAAATCAGAAAATACTGTCAGCAGCCATGAAAAATTCATTTTTGCCATGTTTTTAGGAATAAAATGTTCTAAATATGAATCGGGCTATGAGTGATATATGAACCAACCCCTCTGTAAAAACCTTCAGGATATAGGCAGGAATACAACTGCACAGTTTGGTGTGTGTAAGTGCTGCTGGGGTGGAAGTTTCTGGCTCAGAGTGTGGAAAATGAAATCATTTTGAGGAAAAAAAGGCCTTTAAAGATACAGTATGTATGGTAATTGAAATCCACGGAAGCAAATAGAAAAAGAGTAGGAAAATAAACACCTCTGTGTGTATTTTGGATGTTTTCTTTCCACTAGTCTGAAAGAAAATCTCAAAATTGACCAGTGCATGAAAAAACATTGTTTTTGCCTTAATAGATTTGGTTTTATTCATTCTGTTCATTTTTCATCTCTTTATCAAATTCATTACCATTTGCCTTCCGAACCTCCTCCTCCATTTTTTCTTTTTCTGTCTCCCCCTTCCCCTCCCTGTCTTGTTCTCTTTTCACTAACTCTTTTTTCTGTCCGCTGTCCTCTTTGTTCCTTGCCCCGTCTCTCCCTCTCATCTTTCTTTTCGTCGTCTTTTCTTCCCGTCACTGATTGGAGTACAGCCAGAGGCCCTCGTTGCCCTGGTTGTCGCCCCCCTTTTTATCACCATAGCAGCTGATAAAAACACTACAGGGTACTCCTGGATCACAAGAGGCAAATTAATGAATTAAAAAAATGCTTGATTAACTGCGTTATCTTATCCTGTCCTCTTTAATATGCTGTGTTTTCACATAAAAAGTTTGGAAACGTACACGGATTGACGTTTTATTTTGCCATCATTTCAGAAATTCAGTTGAAATTTAGGCAACAATTTAATAGAAACATCAAATCTGCCTTTTCTGTCTCCCCGTCCCTCCTCAGTTCCTCTCTCAGCTCCTAAGAACCTGCGAGTATCAGAGGAGTGGTACAACCGCTTCAGGATCAGCTGGGACGCTCCACCCTCACCCACCATGGGCTACAGAGTCGTCTACCAGCCTGTATCTGGTATTTTACACACACACACGTGCTCATTTCTTTTCATACGCTCATGCACGAAAAACTGTGTCTGTCAAATTTAACTACACTTTATCCACCACAGATATCAGGACGTTCCAACGCTATCCTACCTTTCGGGAAACCTGACGTTTAATTGTCGTATTTTAAAAACTCGGAACAAGACTTAGAATCCATGATCCGCCTAGAGACGTCTAGATTAAAGTGTTTATCGCACTTGAGAATACATATGTTGGATGGAACACTGTCGTAATGCGGATTTACCAGTTCTTACCAGAAGTGCCCAGAAGTGCTGGATGAACGTTCATGAGGTGTTTAAAGCACAAAAGTTCAACCCGTGATTATAAATTCATGTTCCCCAGAGGATATTCATCAAATGACATGGAAAACTTGTCCTCTTGAGATCATGAATATCTGCAACCAAATGATTGCTCTGAAGTTTTTGACAGACGGACCAATAATCATCATCCCTGAGTCGGCGCTGGTTGGGTCTGAAGACTGGGATACCGTAGATTTTTATAAATCAGTTGAATGCTCAGAATAAGGAAACATGTTGTAAAACCTAGGGGAAAAAAACACAGCGCGACTGCCTATTCTGTCATATACTTGTGACTGTTTTCCCGCTTCTTTTCACCGTCCTTTCCCTGCCTCTGTTACTTTTGCACCTTCCATCACCAAGTTGTCCTCCAGCCTCTCCTACTCGCTGGACGTGACGCTGATGCTTTCCTCCGTGCTCCTTCCATTCACTGACCATTTGCTCCTCCTTGACGTGTCTTCTCAATTATCCCGCCCCTCCGCAGCCCCTGAGCAAGCTTTGGAGACCTTCGTGGGGGAGGACGTGAACACCATACTGATCGTGCACCTGCTGAGCGGGACAGAGTACAGTGTCAAGGTCATTGCCTCCTACACCACCGGATCCAGCGAAGCCTTGTCTGGGAGGGCCAAGACCCGTAAGTCCATCTCTGTTTCTTTAATTTGATGTCACAGCCTCGTTAGGCTGTAGCAGCACAACTAAGACCTCTTACAAAAACGTGTAAATGTGCCGAGCATTAATACCTACTAATAAGATTGGGTTATTTCAGTTTTCTGAGGGGAAATCTACTTGATGCAAGTGTCACCGTCTTGACTAACGTGATTTGCCGCGGCACTTCCCTGAAAAATGTTTTGTAAACAAACATTTTCACGTCCCTCCGCTGGCACAAGAGTCCATCGTTTGGAGGAACAACAAGCATAAACTTTGATAATACAAGATAATTTTTCTCCATCATAGTGAACTCTCATCGAACCAGTATTAATTTGGACTAACATGCCTGCTCTCTTAGCATTTTGTTGTCAGTAACTTAATTGTTTGTTGGCATCTTCTAAACCAGGTCATTTATGTACCTCGTTATCTGGCTTCTCTGCCCATTCCACCACTTTGAATACAAGTGGATAAATCGATCGATCTCTAATCTAATCTGAGGCGCAGCCAGACACTTGCAGACGTCAATGTCTTGATATCCATCTGACACTTCTCACCTAATTACATCCCGGCCCTGGAATGAAGTGTAGACGCCAAAGATTTAAGTTATCTCGCTGGCTATTTGCGCACTTCCTGAGGCTCTGTGACCATCTGGTCCGGTTCAATCAGTCGGTGCCTCTCAAGAACAATCGTTTGAGTAGGAGCCTGGATGTCCCCCTCCTGCATGATAATTAACCACTTAAGCACAGGCTGGCCTGCTGGTGAAACAGCCTGTTTTGAAACTGAAAAGCCTCTGTTTGATCTCCATGAGGGCTAAAACGACAAAAAACCATGCGTCCTTTTGAAGTGTCCTTGAGCACGGAACATCGAATCCCTCCCCCCCTTCATCCATTCTCATTTCTCTCTGCATAAGAGCTCTCGAAACAAGTGTCAACTAAATGACTTAACATGTAGCTTTAAATGGAGCATGTCACTTTGCACTGGAGCTACATTTTCCATCACCTGCATAACAATTACGCAATTTATTTGAAGGACAAGCTTAAGGAGATTGGGGCAAAGAAAAAGCGGAGAGAAGAAGAGGATAAAGCCCCAAGAAGATGGGGAAAGGAAGAAGGAAGATGGAGAGATGGGTGGGGCTGAGAAGAGGCCAGTGGGATCCCAGGAGGTAAATGGAGTGTCTGTCATATTGCTCAGCAGCATGTTAATGAAGACAGTGGACCAGAAGATACGAGTGGACTGATGCTCCAATGTCACACACCAGCACAAGTATCAGACTTGTTGAGGACAGAAAGGAGACTGCTGACTTCAGTCTGCAACGTCGAAAGGGCCGTCATCGATCGTCAGTGAAACGTCAATATCGGTCACATTAAGCATTTGAACAAGTGACCGACGCTGCCGTCTTTTGAGGTTGTAGCAAATTCATCCATCCATCCATCCAACTTTTTTCCCACCATTTCTATGGATCTTGATCACATTGGCAGCATGCCCACACATCCTTCTCCCTAGCCATTCCCTCCAGCTTTTCCTGGGAGATCCTGCGATGTTCCCGGGATAGATGGGACATGTAATCCCTCCAGTGTGCTCTTGATCTGGCCAGGGGTCACCTCCCAGTTGGACATAGAGGGATTCGTGTGTGATTTTGTCAAGGGTACTATATGTAAGAATGTGAAGCAATTCACGTCCATTAATCGGCTTTTTTTTATTACCAGTGTGTGAACAGATTGTATTGGAACTTAGAAAATGAAATTTTGCCTGCGGACTGATTTCCCTGTAGAGGACTCGGGAAAGGATGCGACATTCATGCTCTCTCCCGAGTCCTTTTGACTTTGGAAATGGAGCCCGCTCACGTCAACCGACGTCCGGCTCCCAGCGCAACAAAAAACATCAGTTCTTTAAAACCTCTTACTTTGTGGACTTTATGTGCATTCTCTAACGTTGCTCGTCCCGCTCCTATCCTCTGTTTTTAACTGACGTTGGTTTTAGGGTCGTCGTCGTCTCAACCCGCTGCCCCGCTCGTTTCAGCACCGCGCACACCGGAGAGTCAGATTCGCCCTGTAGTCTCAAATATAGCAAACTATAAGAACAGTGTGAGTTTAGTGACCTCATCTATCACCTTGGTGCCAGTCAATCACCTTCAGTCTCTTGCCACGTCGCTGCTTTGGCCGATGCCCAGCGTGAGCAGCAGGATGCTGACTGCAGTCAGTTTTCTCTGTGTGACATATAGCACCTTTTAAAGCACCGGTAGTTTCAGTATTGTCACATAATTGATAACAGCATATTCAGTAGCACCTATTGAGATATTTTGTCTACCTCTCTCTGCACTATGCCGTTCAGATCTAGAATTAAGACTCCCTTTACGCATCCTCTGTTTAAATCACATGGTGCGATTTTTTACATAAACATTATGCAGAGACACATTATGTATTTGCAGGGAGTCCTAAATAATGCAGATTAGAAATTTGGCTCAACTGAAAAGTGTTCTGTTTTGTCAGAGGCACTGTAAGATTTAGTGCGGTGAACGGGGCCATTATCAACTCACAGAAACATGCATGCTAATGTCTCTGAACTCAGAGTAAGTGGTGCTTTTATCGGACGATAAAAGTGCATACATAACATTTGCATAAATACAGTGTGTGGGTTTGTTTGGCCGTATGTGTATTTGGAAATGCGTGCGTAAGCCGCACTTCCGGAGCAAAGAAAGTACAGCTATATTTCTCTCTATGTCGGTGCCCTTGAGGTGCACCGGCCAGACGTTTTTAAGTCTGTCATCTTAGAAAGCACAATAGCGTCTGGTTTCTCGGATCTGAGCACAGCATGTATGCAGCATGTAGAGAAGAATGACTACGACTCCACGCTGTGTACTTTGTATTTAGTTTTAACATTGCTAATTTTGTAAGAATGTGTGCAAGGAAGGCAGAGACAGGGTGGAAATAATACGGGATGAGTCAGTAACGACTATTTTTTGCCTGTACTTGAGAGTGACAGTGGAGGGAGACGGGAAATGTGGGGAATGACATGCAGCAAACGGATCAAACCGGAGACTCGCTGCTTAGGGCCGTTCCGCCCCACGCGGTATGCACCCCAACCCCTCGGCTATGGGCTCGCCCAGTCAAGCATCACCCTGTACAGCTTGGGAAAAAAAAGAATTCCTAAATCATTTTTCTATTCGTGAATATGTCTGTGAATGACTTTTGATCGAAAGCGTGTCACGTTGAAGATAAAAACGCACACATTCTTTCTCTCCCCGCCCGTCTCTCTGCAGTGTTCCTGGGGGTGACTAACCTGAGTGTGTACCAGGTGAGGATGACCAGTTTGTGCGCCCAGTGGCAGACTCACCGGCACGCAGTCGCCTACATAGTGGAAATCGAGTCCCTGCTCAGTAAGTACACTCGCTGACGGTTTTGTCTACTCCCTCTATTCCACGAACCACACTCATATGCCATAGGTGTGAAGGTAAGTAGCAGTTCATCGGGCTATTTATTAGTCGGAGTAAACTGCGCCGAAATTGATTTTTAAATGTGACTGAGCCTCCTGTGATGCTCAGAAAATCCTGACAATGAATCCAGTCTGTCACTTTCACCGAAGACCGTGGAGTTGGTGGATGATCCGGTTTTACCACCTTTGATGCCTCTAGTCTTTGGGCTAAGCTATGTTGGCACACAGAGATAAAGATATTATTGATCTTTAGTTTCCGAATCTGGGAAAGACGTAACACACGTCTGTTTCTGGAGAAGCTGGAGGTTTTCTTTAAGGACATCCCTTTTACTGTCGGTGTGGTTTTTGTTGTTGGTTTAACGGGCTAGCGGCGTAACAAATTACTCGCTCTGAGATAATAAAGATCACCGCCACCTTTTATATAAAGAGGGGGGGGGCGTATGCAAATTCAAATAAAATGCATACACACAGACATTCGCTCCCCTCCTGCCACATTGTCGGCTCTCTCGGTGATCTGGAGGATTTTAAGCCGAGACCGACGAGGTTATTTAGCGTGACCGTGCATCACGAGTGCTACATCAGTGTGATACCGTATGGGCAGCTGTCATTCTCCTCCTCAGATTTTCCCATCAAGCTCCCACGCTGCATTTCTGCGCCGGGGGCGGGGGGGCTCATTCATACTCGCATGCTTTGATTAGTGGGAGATTCAGCATGCAGCACAGAGAAAAGTGTCCAATTTTCCGAATCCCCAAACAGCCCGAGATGACAAAGATATTGCTGTATCCCATCAGAGACATGCAGACGGTCTTAAAGGTTTAGCTGCGCAATCACACACTGAGCCGCTCTGTAGACAAGGGAGGCTCACGGATTGCCGCCCGGGTGACATTTACATTTGCTGGGTGAGGTAAAAAATACGGGCAAAAAGACAAAAGGTCGGTATGACGGCTGCCAAGTGTGTTGGGATGAGATGTTGGTGTGGTAGGAACCCTGTTGTGTCCATCTGAAGCTTTCATGAAGAGAAGAATAGAAAAATAAACAGAGAGAGATTGAGTTTCTTCCCATCAGGGTTTCTCTGAAGTTTCGGTTGCAGCTTCAGCCTGTTCTGTGATTGGGAGAAGGCCGCTGGTATAAAACTAGAAAACAAAACGAATGCTTCCGTTTGACGTTCAGGGGGTGTGTGTGTGTGTGTGTGTGTGTGTGTGTGTGTCACCACAGACGTAAATGGTAATCGACCCCAAGTCTCTGAATGTTACTTTTGAAATGTCTTCTACCGTCCCTCTGACCTCTGTGGTGAAGTCCGGAGCTCTACTTGTGTTTCAGAGGGAAATGCTCTGAAGGTCACAGGTGCTGGATGCTCCACATACTGGGTATCAGAAGTTCTGGACTTCGGTTTCTGCTGGTGATGGAAACGACGGTGATCTTTCCGTTTATAGCCTCCCGCTGAAAGAACACCTGCCTCGGTGACTTTCCGAACTTGACTCATTTAAGAGGGGTCAGGAATTTTTACCTGGTTTTATCATCTTTAACACAAATGACCCACACAGCCACAAAACGTGTAGAAACATACAAGAAACACTCTATTTTTTCCAGTCAGGTTTCACCTCCTCCACTGTTTTCTGCCCGAATGCTCTTAAATGGGCTTTTTTGGACGCAGCGTTTGCCTTTGCAGTAGACAAGGGTGCAGCTGACAAATGAGTTGACCTTTTATTAAATATCAGATATCAGTCATCATTCAGTGTTGTCCGTCTCTGTTATGACTGGTTGACTGGTGACTTTTTCTAGTAATATAAAAACACAGATTTAATCACATAAACCTAGAGGAGGTTTTTTTTTTTTTTTTTTTGGTTCCCTGTGATGATTTCAGCAGCTGACAGGAAAAATACCCAGGAGACAACCCTGTCAAACTGCAGCAGAGAATGCGTTTTGTAGGAAATGTAATTGTTGCAGTAATCATACAAGGATCACAACTGTCACACCAGGGACCGGGTTCGCATCCAGAGTCCCGTCCGTGGTTTAGTCAACAAAAGCTCTCTTTTGAAGGATCGGGGGGAAGATGGTGGTTTAGGCTCAATGTGGATAAACGGGCTGTGTCCGAAGTCACTGTGTGAACTCTTTCTGTATTAAACGAGACCAGGATCTTTCCCGAACCTGAACCAAGTGTCGTGAGAACCATAAACCAGTTTAATAATGCCGGTGGAAAACAAACACGTTGCCCGTGAACATTTTACGGATGCGTGCGACTTGCCAAATACATATATTAACAACATTTCTGCTGTGCGTTAATAAAAAACGTAATCGGTTACCAGAAAAAGGTACTTGATGGTGTTTTGTCCTATATAAATGTACTTTATAGGAGACGGGGGAAAAGTGAATACTTTCAGTTTGGTGAGACCAGCAATGTACAAAATTCTCGATTTATTGTTTAACTTTTAATCCAAACTTCCCTGTAATTCAGCCCAACACATTTGTGTCTTTCTAAACTTTGGGATCTGGAGTTCGAAATAAACTCCAGTGATCCACCATGCGGAGAGATTTCCCTTTTATAAATCCACCCGGTAAAACTTTGTGTGTTGAAATCCTCGACGTTGAGGGAAAAACCACAAAGCCACTGCACGATACGTTTCCGTCACCCTTAAGAAACCTTATAGTTTGAAACCCTTAAATTTCAGCTTAGTGTCTTCAGATTTCCTCCAGAGTGTTGATGAATCTCTTCGTAAAATTCGTTTTTTATTTGACGTACTTTGATCCTTCAGCTGTCAAAAAGGACTCCGCGCCAACGTCACCTCTACAAAAAGCCTCACGATTATTAAAGCCATTCTCTCGGTTCCGACTCTCCGCCGCCGCCGCCGCCGCAGAAATAATTGTGTGTTTTCTCGTTTGTTTGAAACCGCTAACGCACCCCAACACACCAAAATAACATCAAACAATAGACGGTGGGGCTCCGATTCCATTGCACACGTCCGCCGCTCAGTCGCCACGGCACAGGTAAGATTGACTTTTTATACAGCCGTCATCCACCGAGTAATGGCCGTTATTCATCACCTTTAGGCCTACAGCAACAACATTCCCATCATTAACGTCACATAAAAGGCCCATTTTATTGCAGTTCCCCCGTGTTTCTTCAGGGAGCTCCGAGGTATTGGTTCTCTCAGCACCCGATAGAGCTAAATGAGGATTTATGTTGGCGCAGCTGGTAAATAATTACCAGAGAAATGTGTCTACTGCAAGAGAAAGAGAGAAATGATTCGAACTTGTCCTGTTTTGGTGTGGACGGTGGGGAAATAAGAGAGAGAGGGAGGGAGGTAACGTTGGCAGGAGAGATGAGGGATTGATAGAGAATGAATAAAAGCGAGATGGTACAGGACAATTAGATCCCGCAAGCTGAACACGCACGTATCAGGGTTGCCAGACATCTGAGTGATCCAGCCTCTACTCTGTAGAACCACGTCCACCTTCACAAAGCAAAGAGCCACGGTGGAAATAATCGTTTTTGCTTTTATACAAATGGAAAAAATGCTGCCTCGGCGTTATGGCTGGGGGTCAAGCACCGGACACCGCGCCTTTGCTTTATTTACGTTTGAATGGAACAATTTGGGCTTTTCTGGTGAAATTAGCAGCAAAAACAATTTGTGCAGTTTCTGTTTGTCTAGTGTAAAGACACCTGTCCAGTTACACGTTACGGGCTCTTCTGATTGAGCTTCCGACTTTCAGAAAGTTTAATAAGAGACAACGCAACGTGCTGGTTCTCAGTGATATCACATCATTTCCATCAGCGGATTAAAAGATTGCACGAATAAGTGAAACTTCATTTCATTTTGTAATAGAACTAGATAAAACTCGATAAACATGACAGATTGTGTTTTGTTACTGTGTAACTAGCTTATTCAGTGAGAGGGAAGCGTATTTGAACGCCCACACAGGACCCGAATGCATTCAGCACTGGCTGAGTCGAGTGAATATTCACCTGTTCCCTTCCTGCAGGAGTTTAACTGGCTTTTCTTTGACCGTACGATCTGCATCTATAAATAAATGTATCGAGTTTTGCAGCTGTTGCTGAACATCCCCACGTGTACCTGTGCAGCATCAGTCTGTACTGAAGTGGATATTCGCAATTTCGTTATAAGCCTCGGCAACAGTAATCGACTTGGCACAGTGCTGCAGCCATTTAACTCGTTAAAATGTCCCACCTGTGATGAGGT
Source organism: Xiphias gladius (assembly GCF_016859285.1). Lineage (NCBI taxonomy): Eukaryota > Metazoa > Chordata > Actinopteri > Istiophoriformes > Xiphiidae > Xiphias > Xiphias gladius. The sequence continues at coordinate 24,246,456 of NC_053423.1, forward strand.
CGTAGAAGTGAACGCATGGGGTTTTGTGAATAACAAGTTTTTCTTAGAAATATATTTGACACATTGCCAGTCAATCTTGACCAGGCAATGAACAAAAGCCACAAACATAGGTTGATTTCTTTCTTTGTTTTTCAGTAAGTGGATTCGGCCCGTCAATTATTCCAGACTGCTGAAAGTTTCCTTTTGTTCGGGCGGAAACACAAACTGGGCTGCCGACAAAAACAGGTCCTACTGTAAAGGAAGTTTGAAACAGCTCATTTGTGAAAGAGACGAGTGAAAACAGAGCGAAAAAAGAAGAAACATCCAAATGACAAACAAGAATTAAGGAAATCCGGAGTCAGAGTTACCCGCCACTTTTGGGATGAACCGAGGGAATGAAACGACAACCTCCTTCATGCTTTAAAGTGAGAGGTCATCGTAATGACTCTCAGTTGTGTGTCAGCTTAGAGAGCAAATGAGAAATTTGGCAAATAAGGCAGCAAATAATGAGATGTTCACCGGCCTGAAAAACACTCGCACGTCTGTCCTGGAGTGGCGTTTTTTTCTTTTTCCTTTTTTAACATCGTCTGCCTGTGGACTTACCGCACTGATCAAAGCTGAGCTTCAGTGTAACGTTGCTCCTGTTTAGGGGCCAGAGAGAAAAGGCCTTTATTAAATGCACATCTTTCCATTCGCATATTGTCTGTTGTGAAGCAACGACGTGGTCTTCTGAATCTGTAAACGTTCGTACCCCGTCCACCTCCGTCTGTCTGTCCGTCTGTCCGTCTGTCTGTCTGTCTGTCTGTCTGTCCGTCTGTCCGTCCGTCCATCCGTCCGTCCCACCTCGAGGACCAGTCCTCATTCGGCGCTGATCTTTTGTGTTTTTGCCGCAGACGGTCAGAAGCAGGAGGCGAAGCTGAGCGGAGGAGCCGGCAGACACTGTTTCAGCAACCTGGAGCCCAGCACGCAGTACAAGATCAGCGTGTACACCCAGCTGCACGACGGGACTAACGGACCGGCAGTCACTACCGTCGAAGAGACGCGTAAGTGCGCGCACACACACTCTCACACACACACACACACACACACACACACACACACTCGCGTGTAACACTTTCAAACACTGACAGAAATACTGAAGTGTGTGTATCACTTTGGATTTATTTTTTTTTTTTTACATAACAGATTTACATGTCATTCTGCACGTTGCCCAATTTATGCTACTGCTCTGTTTGTGAGATATTTTCTACACGAATTGTTTGTTTTTATTTAAAGCCCCTTCGTTCATCTGGAATAAGTACGAGATATTGAGCCGTAAAGAATTAGATTCTTCCGTTTTTCACCAGGAGGTTTAAATCCAGAAATAAACACTGAAGAACTGACTCACTCATGGACATATTTTTGCTGAGCCAATGAGCAAAAGCAAAACAATGGAGATTGTTAAGAATGGTTTCAAAAACACTGTGTTGTAGATGTAAAATGAAGCGTGTTTCTCTTTAGAAATTGTTTTAGTCACTTTAGTCACAGCTGCTGTGTTTTTGTCAGATTCAAAGTAGAATTCAATGCCCAGTGACGGTTGGTTTCACACTTAAACTCAGTTTCAAGCTGATGTAACCGGACCTCAGTGAGAGAACTGAACGTTGTAGGACGGCTTTGGGATTTTGAGGATTATCCGATCCTGAAAAACTTTCATTCCAGAGGCCTTTTAGAGCTGATACGCTGGCCCACACTGTGTGCGGCGTTTCTGCACAAACGCACATTGCAGCCGTCTCGCATTTGAGGCTGTAGTGCACAAACGCGCTCACACACACGCCACGCCGGCACATCTGGAAGTGCTCCACCTCCTCCGCACGATGCGACCAACGCACGCGCTCGCACACGAACTGCTGTCAGCTGTGGCTGTGTAGGAAGGAAGCCCGGTCCAGGCTGGGAGGACGATCGCATCCTTTTCCTCCGGGAAGCCACGGGAGCCGAATCCTCTGCCTTCGTTTCAGAATGAGCCGTTTGTTCTGCACCGGCAGCCCCCAACCACTAATCAAGACCCACTGTGTGGAGACAAGGGAGGGGAGGCTTTTCTTTTTTCTTTTCTGCGTTTTTTCAACGAGCTCCATCTTCCAGTGTTAACGAGTAAATGATCTTATTTTAGGTGTTTACCTGTCACTGACTAATAGCGGTTTCCTCGCCAGCTTCAGTGCAAAAGACGAGGACCGGTCGAGTTTCACACAGCGACCGAAGCCTCGTTTGAGCGTGAAGGTGCTGTAGCTCTGCGCCATCGAATGCACGGGTTCGATGGCGGGTCTTTCGTCGCCTCCAAATGTTCATGCAGCACGTGTGCTGTAGATGTCGTCGCAGAGCGCGGGCTCATTTTCAGTCGCTTTAACCAACACAGCTCCCGGCAGCAGCGTCGGCGCTCTCAGATCAGACTGTGCTAAATCAGAAACTCATCAGATGTGCGTTTGCTTTCTCTGAAATCGTGCTCAGTATCAGTATGTGTCATGAAATGATACATTTTCTACAAAATCAACTGGACCAAATAAGCTACAATTACTAAGTCAGTAACTAGGTGAGTAACTACAATAAGCTAGTACTAGAAATTGCCATTAGTTTTATATTAAATTTGGTACCTTGTGTTTTTCTCATTAGCCTGCTGCCTTTTTATCTAGAATCAATTTTTTTATAATTGATGTGTACTTTGCTTTACCAATTACCCTTTTCAGAGAGTGAGTTTTAAAGATTTGTGTTGTTTTTTTCCTCCTTTGACAGGCAGCTCTTTCTTCCGGTGCACATCAGTATGCTATGAAAATTTCCCTGCACACTTGAAATGTGCCTCAAGTATTCAGCCAAAGGAACATCATGCAGTTTCTCCAACGTCGGAGTGCAGTTAGTTAGAGTTACTTTGTTTCTGCGTGATATTGCATTGGAGGGTGTTAATTTAGTTGTAAAGTCTGAACACTGCTCTGCCGGGAAATTAAAATTAAATTTTTGACAGAAATCATTGCAGGAACAAATGTAGAACCTCTGCAAGTGCATGTCGGTAGAATAACAAAGCGAGGACGAAGAATTCGCAGAGAGGGGGAGTGAAAAGATGGAGGTAAAGAAAATGAAAGACAGGACGTGAGATACAAATAGTTTTTCTGGAGACAAAGAGATGAGAGGCTGAAGAGGTGAAAGCAAGACAAAGAAGTTGGAAGGAATAAAGAAAGAAGGTTCCTTTCCCACAGCAGGTATTTGTTGGCTCGAAGCTGCTTCCCTCTGCACTGTTGTTCTGCAGAAAGCCTCCAAAATGATTTATTGCTTTGTTTTGATGCAAATGAAAACCAGGGCCTTTTCTCCAAATGACTATCCCCATCGCTGCAGGCAGCCGATGCTGAACGCTCCCTACCTGCCATCACAAGTAATTCAGAGCCTCAGGTAGCTGATTTACTGCCTAAACAGGATGAATAAACTGTGTGTGTATGTTTGGGGGGGGGGGGGCTAGTTCATCTAGTTTTTTCAACCCCACACACACGCACACCACACACACAGAATAAAGCTAAGGAGCTGAAAGCAAAGACAGTTGGAGTTTGATTTAGACTGCAGCCGACACTGTGATCAATCTGCCAAATTATACAGGAGCTGAAATCACAGAGCCGAACGTAGTCATTTCCCAGGTTCCGTACCTGAGGCCTGTGACCGTGCGTCTGCCTGAGGCTCGCTTCTCTCTCTGGCATGTGGTGATTTTACGCCTAATGTGGTCATAATTGTGTGTTCTCATGTCCTCTCTCTCTGCAGTACCCATCCCGACCCCGGCGCCCACCAGGCCCCCCACCACCACCCCGCCACCCACCATCCCCCCGGCCAAAGAAGGTAAGGGCTGATGTGACGTTGTCATCTGACTGTTGTCAGTTTCTTGATGCGGATGTATTGGTTTAAATATCGGGTTTTTCGGTTTTACTGCTCAGACGAGTCACACGATGGATTCAAACAGAAGTCAGTGTAGTGACTGTGGCTGCTGACGCTATAGAGGAGGCAGCGCAGTCTGTCAGATGAGCGAGGCGAAAGCAGCTTTCAGCATATTCGCGTCACTTGAGCTGATAGGTGAAATATAAGGTAACGTTTCCTTCTGTTCCTGGCACGTTGGGGTCAAAGCCACTGGTGGAAAGCACCAAAGTATGTTTGCTCACGTACTGTATTTAAGTACAGTTTTGATGTAATTGTTTTTGAGTATTTTATGCAGCTTTATGCGTCTACTCCACGACGTTTTAGCAGGAAATATTGTACTTCATGACATTCATCTGACAGCTGAAGGTACAAAGTTGTTTAGCCGTCGTTCTAACCTCTTGTCTTGTAAACGCAACCGACGCACAAGCCTCTTGATGAGTGACCGTTACCACCAGCCCCCGGCAAGAGGCCGCGCCCGGCGGCAAAGAGACTCACGTACAGCCCCTTCAAATTTAGGCCAGGACATTGAATAGTCCCGTAACTCCCTGGAGTACGATCACAATAGCACTGTCAGACGCACCTGAGCGAATGCTAAAGACGGAGAGTGGGCAATGTTCCGTAATGGAGAGCAGCGGCAACATTCCTAACTTTAAATGAGTAGTACGTCCCCATTAAACACCACTATATAAATCAGCCGGACAAACTCTATAGACACGACAGCTTGAGTATGAGCAGGGGAAGCATGATTCCAGGAAGGAAATATCTTAATTCAATCGAGCTGCAACGTCAGGTTTCCTAAATGGGACCGGAGCCGCTTTTAGTCGGGGTGGGTCATTGGTAGATCTCAGGAAAACACGTTTGTGATGCTCTCAGTGTATCAAAAGGATACCTGTCATCTTCGGAGGTCAAACTCTGCTCTCTAATTAATACAAGAAATATATAGAACAGTAAGGCCTTTTTCTCCGGTGACACAGCAGGTCGACACACAGAATAAGTTCAAGTAGTTTCCCAGCAATAGTCAAGAAAAATGTTGCTTTCGACAGGAATCTGTCCGACGGTGTTTGCTGTCCAAATATAATTTCGTTCATTTTAATTTTTTTTCCCCCCTCTGGTTATAACTGTTGTATAAGTTTAGCTCGGTGTTCGCCCACATTTCACTTTATATAAATGAAAATGAGACGTGACGATGTTAGTTGTCAAGTCTGAGGCGCGAGGACGAGAGTTTAGTGTCCGTCTGCGCTGGTGTCGTACGTACAGAGTAAATAAGCTTTGACTGCCCCCCCCCCCAACACACACACACACACACACACACACAGGCACTGAATTCTGAAATGTGATAACCGGCACAAAAATATCTACGGTGAAGGATTTAGCAATAATTTTCAGTTCCAGTCATCATGCAGGCATAACATCAGACGACACATAGAACACGTAGTTACAGAGATGGATTTTCGACAGAAGATAAAAAGGGTAATTTCAAACAATTGTCGTAAAAATGCAAACCTTGTTAGTCTTTAATCTGTTACAGCAGTTCCCATCTCCACAAACATGTATTTCACATTCTTCACATATCTGTCACCAACGGTTTCATTTTCAAAACACCGCAAAGCTCTTTCATACCAGTGAGGGGAAAAGGAAAAAGTACGGTACGGCTCATGTGTCTTTGTCCTATCAGCGTCCTACTGATGATCCCCCTCTGTCTCTGAAAGAATATTTGAAGCTGGAATAAGCAATCAGCCGGTGAGACGGAGCCCCGTTGTTTTCCAAACGATTGGAAATAACGTCACGTTCATAAGACACTTTGGTTTTATGAATGAAGGTGAAGCTGCGCAATGAACGGGCCCAGACAGAGACGGAGACAGAGACGGAGAGTGTGTGTGTGTGTGTGTGTGCACTGCTCCTCACCGGCTGCAGTCGTGTGAATTCGTCCAAGCTACTCGCGTGTTCAGAATTCAAACTACACAGAAGGCGGTTCCAGCAAATTAGACATACTGGACACTGAGTTCCTATTCACTGGTGTTGGGCTGTTTAATGGTGGAGTAGGTTTAAAAACCTTCGTAGGTCACTAATAGGGTCTGTTTTCAAACCACGTGTCAGCTCAGTGTTACAGTTTATACGATGGTGGGCAAATAACGATCCATTGGCCAAATCTGGCGTAGACTATAGATACCTGCGTAAATACGAGGCCCACGTAAATCCCAATAAATATGACCTCGCAGGGTCTAATGCTGCCATCTGAACAGCGCGTGATGCCGAAACGAAGTCTAATGAACTTACCAGATAAATAGCACCAACGTAATCCATAGATGAGGCGAGACAGCGTCTGTCTTCAGAGATCATGGTTCACGGTGACTCTGGCCGTCGCGCTGCTGAGTAAATCTGGGACGACGAGACGCCGCCCCGATGCTGCAGTGTGATGGATAAGAATCCCAAACGGTGCCACGGGCACTGGACATTCACAAATGTGGCTCATTTTTAACGCCTAAAACAAACTTTCATACATCTTTATTCTTACCTTCATTAAAACGAAACCTATACGTCGGCCCGCGTTTTCCACCATCCCAGTAAAATCCTAATCCCTCCCTGATGGCTGACACTGTGTGACACACTGCATGCGGTACCAAGTCCACACAAAACCCTCCAGAAAGCCAGCAAAGCTCCGGATCTCTCGCTAGGCAGAAGATCGCCTGGGCCATATGGAAAATCCAGCACACAACACGGATCCCCAAAGCAGTTAAAGGCCGCGCTCAGTGTTCCAGCTCATTTTATGAATTCACTCATTTCATCTCTGACACACACACGCACGCACACACACACCAAACTGGCATCATTAAACGGAGGAAGTCCTCAAAGAACACCACACGTACATTTATACAAGATACCAAGTAAATATGAGAATCTGTTTTTGAAATATTTTCCCCTTTTTCCAGCTCGATGTCCAGTCACTTCTAGTTGCTACGGTGACACATTTAAGTATGTTTGTTGTGCAGAATCTGCCATGAAAAGGGTTTCAAATTCCTTTCCCTTCACCTGTAAGACGTATTAATCCACCACCTGTCAGCTCTTTCTCCTCTTTCTCATCCGCTTTCTCTTTTCGTAACTCGCTGCCTCCCTCCCTCTATCTCATATTTACCAGGAGGTGCAGAGGTGTCGACGCGGCAGCCGTGGCTGAACCGAGAACTTAAAATAAATCTGTATTAGCGCTTCTCCCCTCAGAAAACTCGATTAATGCCAGCCGCAGGCTTTCATTGTGGAAAAAAAAATCGCTTTGTTGTTTTCGTCCTATGTGGTTTATTAAGTAAATGTTTGCAGTAAACAAAGAGCAGATGACAGAATTAAAGCTGTCTGCAGATCAATCCGGCAGCAGCTCACCCTTTAAATGTGATTTTATAAGAGGAGAAAGAGAAGCGATTGGAGTGACTGGTGAAGAGCAACGGCGGCAACTCTGTGGTCTGCATGTAATGAGTTTAACACAGTTTCATTCATTTACAAGTCTAATCAATCAAAGGTTTACTTTCCTCAGAAGCTGATTTTCTTTTATTCCTGGGTTGTCATCCATCAGAATCAAGTCTTAGTTTGTTTATTTGACCAGCGACGAGTCGCAAATGAAAGCAAAGTTACAAAACTGGTAAAACGAGGACGAGAGGCAGAGAAAGCAAAGAAAATAAAAGAGGTTCAGAAAATCCTCTTTCCACCAAACGGAGCAAACAAAGCAAAAGACAGAGCAGCCGACCCACAACAGCAACAACAGACATGGAAGTCACTTTCCACACTTTCAGCATCCGGCCCTTCAATTCTGGGTAATCCAGAATCAATGTGTAAAGTGCATTTAGTATTAATATTCAAAGAAACTCAGTTAGCTTCCGTCTGGAATCAAAATGGACACATTTCTCTGCGTCAGTGTTTATCCGTCATTCCTTCACCGCTCTTTAAGCCTTCTCTGGCTCCGTCACTCTCCTCAACATAAGACGACACTCGGGTGATTTCACCGGCGAAGGGATACAAAATTAATGTGGAGCATAAATGACACGTTAGACTGTGGTCGTACCAGTGGAAACAGCAGCCAATTTCGGTTTCAGAGAGCCTTCAGTGGAGAATCTGGGCGAACTGTTTGGCAAGAAATGTGAACAATATCAAGTCATTAACTAGACATGTCGTTAATATGAGCAAAACGAATCATATTGAGGGAGCAAAGTTTTTACAACCACGAGAGCGACATGAAAATAGGAAGAAATGTCGTCTGTCCTCTCTAGTTTTCCTGGTCAACAACAAAATGGAGATGGAGATAGAAAATGGAAAGAGTTGGCTGTTTTTGTTGCTTCTCCTCAGATCGCCCCCCCCCCTCTCTCTCTCTTGTCTAGTCTGTAAGGCAGCCAGAGCAGACCTAGTTTTCCTGGTTGATGGGTCCTGGAGTATCGGTGACGAAAACTTCCTGAAGATCATCCGCTTCCTGTACAGCACCACCGGCGCTCTGGACAGGATCGGCCCGGATGGCACACAGGTACCGCAGAGGGGGGGTCGGGATGTCGCCGTGAACGTTCCTTTGCTTCGCTTTCTCTTATCACTCTCCGGCATTCTTCAAACAGCGAAACCGTGCCTAGTTTCTTAAGTCTTGGCAGCCAGAGGCCCGGAGCCGCGTTTTCTTTCAGGGGCGTGGCAAAAGTAACACGGTGCTCTCCCGGAGCGCGCGCCCGCCCTCACGCTTGTGCCCTCGCACGGCGCCGGCAGGAGGGAGGGAGGAAGAGAAGAGAAAAGAGAGCGTCAGTGGCGGTCCACGTGCCATACAAGGGGCACTGCGCGCCGGTGGAGGCCTGTCCAAATCACACAAACCCCATCGTTAAGTTAAACACAGATGAATGCACGGAGGAAAAATCTTGTCTCTGTCCTCGTGGCATTGATGCCAGGAAAAGCAGTTTAACTAATGATTTACTGAAATCAGATAACTGGGAGAAACAAAGAGCTTACAGATCAGTGACTAATGAAATACTGATTCACCTGTCTCCCATTTTTTTCAGTCACTTGTTTAGTCAAACTAAATCACTGTTGGTCAGTGGTTTACATATGATTTAGGATTCTCCTGGTTTCCCCGGGTGGTCGAAACCCTGCTCAGTCCCGTGTTCAGATTCTTCTTCTGTGTTCTTAAAATACGGTCCACCAAGCTGCTCTCACTCACGTTTTTCTTCTTAAGTACAACTAGAGAATATTTCTGCGTGGTCTCCCAGTTGCCACTGATGAAAACAGCTCGTTTTTATTCCCTGCATTACAGAGCTTTCCTCAATTTGCCGTGTTCTTAAGAGACTTAGTTCTTAGTTTATTTACATGTTGTCACTGTTCCCTTTTTCTCTCTGGAGATCGGAGCTCAATTCAGTCACAACACGGGGACTAAAGTCAAGCCTGGTTCTTCTTAAGTACAGAGAACACATGCGCAGCTCCTTTTAATGATGGAACATGATTAAGATCAGATGTTTGTATTTAAAATGGTACATAATTTGTTTCACAATCACATTCATTTTGAATCATCGGCTCGACTGCGTTAAACGAAGAACGCCACGCGCGAGCAGGCGTTTCAGAGTTTGGAGGGAAATGTGTTGCTTTGTTTTTGCAGCAGAAAAGGGGTAGAGGGCGATGTTCCTCCACCGCACACAGGTGAAGCCTCAAGACGCTCTGCTGTCGGCGGAGGGTACATGAAGTTAAAATCCAAAACCGCGGGAAGTGTTTTGTCTTCGTTAGAGGAACGGACGTGGGCCACGAAAGAAACGGGGCTTTTGGGAATTAGAGTGTTAATCTGGGTGGAAGATAACTGCCAATCACCTTCACCGTGGTGTACTTCTATTTTATTTTATTTTATTTTATTTCTTGAAAATAATTTTACCAAAGTAAAATAACCGTCATTGTAGGTGTAACTGGTATATTGGTGTTTTAAGAGTAACCTAACGCCCACTGGAGGCTGTGCCACTGCATCACAACACAACGCACAGCAGCGCACACTCCTGACCACACCCCACCACACCCGGCGGCCGAAACGGGCGTGAGACCTTCAACGGGAGAGGGCAGTAAGGCACTGCCGCTGAGCCCGGTGGGAAGATATTTTGAGATCTGCGTCTGAAACTTCCGCCATGATGGAAATGGGTTTTTTTACTCTTTAATTTAGGCTTCTTTGTCGTCCTATGGCGTTTACCTCGAAACCAAAAGTATCCGCGTGGTTGTATATCACAAGGACCAAGGTCTTTTTGTAATGTGGAGGAATTGGGTTATTGAATGCATTCTCTAAAACTTTTTCCTGCTTCTGATTAGTAATCCTCTTGTACTCTGCGGCAGGTGGCCATGGCCCAGTTCAGTGACGACGCCCGGACCGAGTTCAAGCTGAACTCGTACAGCGACAAGGAGCAACTGCTGGACGCCATCAACCGGATCTCCTACAAGGGAGGAAACACCAAGACGGGTGAGTTACGCACAGCGCAGAGAGACTGGCGAGGAAGAGGAGAAGCCGGCAAACCTGCCGACTGAATGCGATTATTGCAGTCGGCTGGAGTTTCAGGAAAAGCGCGAGCGCTGTCGAGATGCGTGCTTGAAACCACTGCAACACACAAACACCAGTGTACAAGTACTGTGGCTGCAGCAGCAGGTAACATCCAACTTTTCCCCCGAGGAAATCCAAGGAGGGCACCTGTGTGAGACGAGTCGGCGGTTCGGCGTGTCCGCACCTTCCTGATGACGTCAGTACTCACTGAGCAGTCGGCAGCCGCAAACAGAAACTTAGATCCGTGTGCACTTGTGTGACTGCTCGTGTGCTTTGTCAATACACGCGTGTGCGAGTCAAACATTTGCACTTTCCCCCCTGTGTGAACGTGTGTTTGGAGGCTTACGTTCATGTAAAACACGTTTCCACAAGAGCGCGTGCGCCCACAATCTGGTACATGCACAGGTGCGTAGAAGCCTGTATTTCTCGGGCGCGCGGGTGTAATGAGGAGAAGTCTGCGGGGAGGCAGCGAGAGTCGTACCCATTAATCATTGTGTACAAACCAGCGCAGCCAGTTTCAGAAAACAGATTTGTAACAGCGACACTGCTGGGGAAACATTCTCCCAACGCTAATGCCACACTGTAAAGCACTAATCCTTCTTTCTATCAGGAAGCAGCAGTTTGGGGAGTTTAAAAGCGCTCGGTCACTTCATTCTGCACAATGTTGTTAGTAATCTGTCTCCCAGTGTTCCCACGGGCCTGGGGAGTGGTTGATTACTGAATCCGTGTGAAATACCTGGTGCTCCTTGATTCCTCCACGGAAATGTAACAACCCTGCAGTAGCGGTTTGCTCTATCCTGCGTCACACATCCCGGAGAAAAGCCTGCGGTCGGTATGCAGCCCGGAGAAACTGACGCATTTTGTGTAATATACTGCATAATATCGGCAAACCGCCCGAAACCCAGAGGAATTCAGTTTACAACGAGACGAGAGACGCAATCGGCAGATCTTCAGATCGGAGAAGCTGGAACCAGAGAGTCTTTTGACTTAAACGATTGCAGCCTAGAGGAACGGCGGATTTTACACAGTCTTCACATTCCAAAACCATGCCAGCGTAAATATGCCAGTTTTAAAACTCCACCTGTCATTTGCAGAACTTCTGTGATCCCTTCCTCGAAAGGACCCTAAAGCAGAGTGGCGCCGTACTTTAGTGAACGTGGCACTTGCCTCAGATCTGGCCTCAGATCTGGTCTCAGAGCTGGACCCTGACTGCTGTAGAAAGGCTACTCACGGCTCCTGACATCTTAGATGGACAAAACGGATTGTCTTCATTCATTCTGTCACAGTTGGCTACTGGGCCTGTGGTGTCCCCGCTGGGCCCCTCTGATGCAGCTCCCTCTGATGTTCATGTACACCAGCGCGTTGTGCACCAATTATCACGGACTGTCATCACACTAAATGTTTCAATTTTCGAAATACATTTTTTACCCTGCGGTGACATCTAAGAATTCATTCGTATGACAAACTCAGATGCTAATAAGGTCTCACTTCTTTGGATAAACTCCAGCAGTGGCACATCAGAGGTGTCGCTTTAAGTCACAAAGCACACAGTAGGTGTCAAACGGAGGACAAACAGATCTTCCTGCTGCCGCATGAATTTCACATGCAGCATTTTAACTGGCACCAAAATTAGAATCCTACAGCCTGAGAGCAACATCAGCATTTGGGTGGGCGTCGTCTCCTGGCAAAAGTGAGACAGGAAAAAGTCGAATGTGAGGCAGAACTTTTCTGTTTAGAGGCCATTTCTCTTCTCTGATCTGTCAGCTGTTACTTATATAAACGTGTCCTCCCAAGGGAGTTTCTTGATTTGTTGTAAGTTGTGATTCAGAGCTTTGTTGTCAAATTATCATCACTAATTCAATTTCTGTCAGAATGACTTCTGATGAACTTGGGAATGCGGCTGAAATGGATCAAAGTTTGACTGTTGTGAGTTGAAATCAACACATCGAAAACAAAATGTTCTGTGTGTCCTCTTACCACCACCCAGCTCCGCTACTGTTTATCTTCCTTCTACTGCTGCTGTTAAGCATCTGTGCTCTCTCTGTCCCGTTTAGCAAATAATCAAAATGAACTTTTCTGTCTGAATCTGCTGGGTTTGATTGGTGGCTCCGTCTGTCCAATCAGGTCGAGCCATCCAGCATGTGAAGGAAAACATCTTCACGGTGGAGGGAGGAGTCAGGAGGGGAGTCCCCAATGTCCTCGTGGTCCTCACCGACGGCCGATCCCAGGACGACGTCAACAAGGTTTCCAAGGAGATGCAGATGGAAGGTCAGAGATCCAGTTTGGTTTTTGAGATTTGAGAAGAAGCTTGTGTGGTCTGTTTGGTTTGGTTCCGTAGCTCTACAGCTAAATGTTCACCTGATAAAAAGAACATGTTGCCAGGTGGTGCAGTCAAGCGGGTAGTCATTGGTGAGCCCATATAGAACACTGGGTAGAATCAACGGCTAAATGATATGTCCGCTAGTTCAGTCTGCACGTTGCACACAGTACACCACCACGCTTCACATGTGGTGAAGACAGTTGAGAGTCCCCATCCGCGTTTGAAGACCAAGGCTTTTCCTTCTCCGTCTTCCTGTCCAGGTTACATCGTGTTCGCTATCGGCTTTGCTGACGCTGACTACGGGGAGCTGGTGAGCATCGCCAGTAAGCCCAGCGACAGGCACGTCTTCTTCGTGGACGACCTGGACGCCTTCAAGAAGATCGAAGAGAAGCTGGTGACCTTTGTGTGTGAAGCCGCCACTGCCAGTGAGTGACCGGACATGGCCTGTTTCTTGTTGTAGGACAGAGTTGAGTCTGAAAACCTGACGTCATTGTCACTGGGAACAGTTTAAATTCATGTCATGTGTGACGTTTCTTAGTTTCAGCGTTGAAAAGTTTGTCTTGACTCTCGAGGCTGTATGAAGGTATATGTCCTCTCAATAAAAAGCACACCTTGTTCTCTTCCCCAGCTTGTCCATCTATACCAATGAGCGGCAGCACAACACCAGGTGAGAGATCATACATGTTGCTTCACTGCAGCCGGTGTGTCGTGCTTTGACGTATCGACAGACAGAAAACAAGGGAGCAGCGCAGAGGGAACTCAAAGAGAAACCCCTGAATATCAATCTGCTGTGAACTGCGGAGGCCTTTTCCATGTATTTACTTCGTATGCAATGTAGATGTGAGCAGTGCAGTGTACATCTGACGTTCAGAAGGAGCCTATGTGCAGTTATGCTCATTTTAAGACCCTCAAACAAACAGAATATCTATTTCACTCTCGTCTGCATCGCGCATTGTCATGCAGTGCCGGTGGCATCTTAGCCCAACAACGGCAGCCCTTTACAACAGCCATTAGGTTGAGCTCTCTGAGTCCCGCTCTTCTGCTTCTTTTCCCTTTTTTCCCCCTTTACATCTGGTTTCACGAACGGGACCGAAGATTGGTGTTAACCAGTAGCCACAGGTCACACAGACATCAAACAGGTCAGGCAGATGACGAAAAACCAACACGGCTCAAAAACCCAGCTGCCCTCTTAAAATACAAGTGTCTCTCCAGAAAATCTTGTTTTGTTTTGTTTTTTGTTTTTTAAATTGCTCCCAAATTGTGTGAGGACCAACAGGAGTGCCAAGAAACAGAGGCTGCAGTTGTTACTTTGACATAAGCAACATCACAAGCACATACACTCCAATAGAACTGAAATCACTGACCAGTGCATGTAGTGATAAAATCACCAGACCTCCCGCAGATAAATACATCTTATTGAAACGGGGCTGATTTCATGACAAGGTAAGGTTGATGTTGCTTTGTGGTTCACTGTTGGTTAATGACTTTCTCACTTTTTTTTAACGCACTAAACTGTCTGCAGCCGCTGTCACTCAACAATGGGTTGGCCCTGGCCCTAATTGTATACCATGTTCATGAACTCCTACCGTCTGTCGCCAGGTTTCCGCATGATGGAGCTGTTTGGGCTGGTGGAGAATCGGTACAGCAGCGTCTCTGGCGTTTCCATGGTACCCGGCACCTTCAACACCTTCCCTTGTTTCCACTTGCACAGTGACGCACTGCTGGCGCAGCCAACCAGGTACGCAGATATATTCACCTGTATATTGTACCTGTATTTATTTTTTTGTCTTCACCTCGTTTATCGAACGCTTTATTGCTGACTGCTGCATGGATCTCACACAATGGACATCTTAGTATGTTTTTCGAAGTTAGGTGAAACAAGCTCTGATGTCTCCAGCCGACTGTACCAAGACCCATGATCCAGCTGTTCAGCCCAACAAGATCATAACCAAGAAGGCTTCACGACATTTACCTGGGTCTGTTGTCTCCGTTCTGGCTCGCAGGTACATCCACCCAGAGGGGCTTCCGTCCGACTACACCATCACCCTGCTGTTGAGACTGCTGCCCAACACACCAGAGGAGCCCTTTGCCCTCTGGGAGATCCTCAACAAGAACAACGAGCCACTGGTGGGAGTCATCCTGGACAGTGAGTCGGGAATCTCAGCCAACAATAAATATGAACAAATTCATCTATCTTAGTTGTTCCTGCTTTATTTCTATAAATACAAACCCTTTGAATTATGCCGTGAACGTACGATCCACCAGGAACGCCATGTGGAGAAATTCAGGTAAAAGCTGTTTTGTTCGGATTTCCATTATGAATTCGATACCTGTGTAAAGTGTATTGGACAAAAGTGTCTGTCGAGTTTTTGTTTTTTTGTTTTTTTTGTTTGTAGATTGGTACATGCTTTATTTTTTGACACGTAGTCGTTGTGTCTTCCTGCAGATGGAGGAAAGACTCTGACGTTCTTCAACAACGACTACAAAGGGGAGTTTCAGACCGTGACCTTTGAAGGGCCGGAAATCCAAAAACTCTTCTACGGCAGCTTCCACAAGGTCAGAATTGCTCCTGTCTGACTAACGTACGTGACTGACAGGCGTCAGATGAATTTCTGCCTCAGCCTTAAAACCCTTATCAGGACGTTTGTTATGTAAGCTACAGTTTCTGATGTGAGCTGACACATTTCGAGGTTGAGCGATGGGCGTTTTTGTTCTGTAAATGCCATCGTTGGAAAGACACATCTGTGATTAGGTATGAAGCTGTGCCCTGATTTGGGAAAAAAAAAAAAAAAACCTACCTGCACTCGGAGTCACAGGAGCATCAAAATGGTTGTTAGAGAGGTAATGACAATACATGTCCTTGAAATTAACAAAATATTTACTTATCCCTGAAGATATTAAACGTTTGTCTTATCATTTCTTATTCTGAATAGAGACCAACCTCAGCTGATCTTGATCTTAATAACGGTGTAAATTAGTCACAGACTGAGCGAGTGACTGAAAGACGTGACGTGTTCGGTTGACTTACCAACCTGGCTTTTTTACTGACAGAACAACTGACTGGCTTTTTCTTATCGACAAGCTGACTTTGGTCGAGCGGATCAGTTGTTCGTCAGTGTATTGGTTCATTTATTTGTTCAGTTGTCCCGTCCTTACCGTCTCTCCCTCCTTCCTCTCCTTACTTCTCCCTTCGCTGCACTCGTTCTCCTCTTATCTAAAACCTGGCTGAGCAGTGAGACGGGTTGAGTCATGCCCTGGGCCCGAATCTGCTCGTCTTGTTGGCTGGACCAGCCCTATAGACACGAATATCTGTCTGACTGACTGTCTGACTGACTGACTGACTGCGCCATTGGTCGGCTGGCCGAGTGTTGGAGTTTCCCTCCAGACGCATCTCTCTACGTGTCTCATTCAATTAACCGCACGGCAGCCGACACAGATGCGACTGAGCTTCTAACTTCCTCTCTGACTGATCATTTTACAGGTAGATACACCTGAAATCACAGCTCAGCCGTTGCCTTTAACTCGTGTGTCTGGTGATTCTGTCAGACGACGTTGTGGTTGTAAAATCAGGATTTTAGCAGCAGAGCAGCAGCTTGGAAGTGACTGCTGGTTAACATGTCGTCTCAATGGGCCACGTTTCAGTCGCTATTTCATACTTTTCATTGTCTGACAACAGAAACAGAAACACATGTAAATGAGAACAGCTTTATTGGGAATTCAGCTGGATTAAGTTACTGTATATGTGAACGCAGAGAGTTGGAGAGGAGGAGATGAAGGACGATCCAGCCAGATACCAGGTTTTGACCTGGTCTTGTGTTAGGGTCGGTGATGGGTTGTTTGGGACTCACTGACTGATCTGCGTACATTTCTGTCTGCTCGCTGTCAGCAGAGCTTAACCTTCCGACCCTTTCACCTTTTGTCCTGTTACCGCTGTGTGTGTGTGTGTGTGTGTGCGTGTGTGTGTGTGTGTGTGTGTGTGCGCGGTGTGTGTGTGCACGCGTGTGTGTGTGCGCGCATCTCCCAGTCTCTGCCACTGCTCAGTGGATTTTCTATTCCTAGAGGACCAGCGCCTGCGGTGCCTACCTGACATGTCAGCGTGACATTTGTAGAGGTCTGTGTGATTATGGATCAGACGCCATCACTTATTTGATAATCATCTCTGTGGAAACGCCCAAGTTTGGTGATTGTCACATCATTACTTACTTTAAGGATTAAATTCTCTCCAGCAAGTTACAGAAGTTCAGTTTTTGACCAGCTTTTGTCATATTTTTCACACTTTTTAAGTGAAATACCTGGTTGCCATGTTTTTTTAGTTCCTAAACAGGTGACATCTTGAGAAAATATCCTTTAGCAAGGTCTTTAGACCGATGGGGCCGCGTTGCTTCACACCTCACACTCCCGACGGGATTCATCTTACAGTTCTACAGCGCTAATGCAGGTCAGAGGGACGTCTGCACAGCCTGTAAATGGAGAAGCATGGATTTGCACACACGCACAAACACTTGTGGGCATGCAGGAGATAAAGTGGCGCGCTTCGCGAGCACAACTTCACCGCTGGTTTTTCTGATATAGAATAAGCCACCGTGACACTTTCTTATCCGCTAGAGGTCCAGATATTTTTAGTTTGCAACTTAAGAAATGCGGCCACATTTAGAAAAAATCAGAAACTGTTACTTGTGTAGAGCATAAACATGACTTAATTGTGAACCTTGTCTCCAGTGCAGATTTCAGGCGCCAGTACTTTTTTGCCCAAAGTTTGCTAACTTTCTGACTGCAGCACAAATGTAACCATCCCCTGCATTATTTGCATGGAGTGGGAAGGGTTGCAAACCGGAAATATTTTCCACAGAAGAGGTGGTCATCATTTTTGTAACATCAGTAACGGTTAGGTCCCGGTGGATGATCGACAGAACTGGATTATCAGTCACTCCGTTTACAGTGTAGAACGATGGGTAATAAAACCCCTGTTGCGTATCAGCGTTCCCCTTTAAAATGGGTTCGTTTGCTCCAAAACGTTCGGCGCACCAACACGAAGTCTCGCATCTCAGCCGCGTGACATTTAAAGGACGTTTCGCAGCAGCGGTGGAACTCAACAGGCGGACCAAGCGCTCAGTCTACCCCCACAGCAGATAACGACTCTCAACACAAATCCTGTCCTGAGTGCCATCCCCGCACATTAGTCACCACCACTCACGTTAAGGACTATGTTAGTTTAAATGCGGCTTGTTTTGGGGGGAAACGGGCTCCGTGTCCTCACCGTATTCATCAATTTTAGAGCAAAAACGTCACTTTACGACCGGGCCGGCACGAGAAGCTGTTGCCTAGTAACAGCTCAAACCAGCCGAGATTTTTTTTTATCTCTGGTGATTAAATGTAAAGTGGGTCATGTCAGAGCTGTGAGGTTGGACCCCCTCCAGCCAGTCAGAATCGATTGCCACTACCACTAATGATGATAACAGTGTTGTGAAAACACATTAGAAACGCCTACGTGTACTATTAATATTGTCATTAATTGGACCTCTGCTGTAGATTCTTTTATTCCTCACTTAGCAAACAAACTAAAATATATCAGATTTCTTTCATTTAATTTCACTAACGTAAAACACTTATGTTTTTCCTCCGATGAGGCAAATGCTGGAATTTCTCCGGAGGGATTTACAGCGAGGTGTAAATCACCTGCTTATGAACAGAAACAGAAACAGTTCAGCGGCTTGCGTGTAAAACCCAGTGACGTCTCTGTGTAAAGCTTAAACTTAATGTTTATGTCCAAACGCACCGGAACATTAATCAAAGGAGCCATCAAACTGTCAAATAAAGTAACACCTCCTCTGACATCCTGATTACTGCCGTGGAAATGAATCCCTTTATTACAGGGAGTTGAGGGTATTAGTAGTCTGGATCCTGCAGTTTGTAAAACTGTAATCACCTGTGCATGCTAAGCAGTAAACAGTAAAAGTCGTTTCTCGTCTCTCTGTCTGAATTCACACCTGCCGCATTTAATGCCTCTGATCTAAACACAAAGTTCACGAGGCACAATGGAAACTCATCTCTTCTGGTTTCACGCAAACTAGGAATATTTAGTTTAATGTCAGACTGTGCCAGCTTCAGTCATGCTTATTTGTCCCAATCGAATTCAAAAATGTCAAAATGACAGAGCAGGCTTCTTAGGTTTAGGGCCTGTATGGCCTCTCTAGAGCCGCCTGTGTGTGTGTGTGTGTGTGTGTGTGTGTGTTTGTTTAGAATGCTCTCTTTGCCAGGACAAACATAGAACATTTTAAGAACTTAATTTGCACTGTCGTGAATTTTAATAGTACCCCATAGAAAAGAGATTTTAAATAAAGAAAAGACAATAGAGAAGCAGACAAAGACAACCTGCTGCTTAGCGTCTTTAGTTTTCCGCTTTTTCTGGAACTACAGCATCCGTTCAGAAAATAAAACCAAAGTAACTCTTTTAACTCCTGTCACACAAAGGCGTGCTTTTAACAGAGAGCTAATAGGCTTCAGGTGTGTGTGTGTGTGTGTGTGTGTGTGTGTGTGTGTGTGTGTGTGTGTGTGTGTGCGCGCGCGTGCCTGCGTGCACAGCTTCCACGAGGCCAATAAAACCGAGCCGCTGACGGCAGCCTGGTGGTGTGTCAGGGGAACCGGTGCTGAGGAGCCACTCGGCGCAGCCAGGCAGCGTCTCACCCGCCTCACAGTTCGGCACTCGACTGTCCGTGGTGCTGACAGCGCTGCCTGTGCGTGTCGTTGCAAACGGCGGCGCCGCTCGGGGCGGTGATTCTAGTTTCAGTTCCACGCGCTCTCTGTGAAGGCGTTCGTTTTGAACACCAGCCTGCGCTGCTTTGAAACTAGGCTGTCGGCAGTATAATCGGATTTGATGTCTTTCCTGAAGAAGCGTGCGTGAAGCCACACAGAATCACTTCGGGATTATCTCGCAGGCTTTCGGTATTTTCCTGTTATAACAAAATTCAAGCCTCCCCCTTAAATTATTAAACATGTTTTAAAATGACCTTTAAAACCTTTAGTTAATTGCTATCAACTCAGCAGTTTCCCGATAAAGTATATTATCAGCACAGTAACATTAAAGCATTAATGTAACTGCTGGAAACCTCTGTGTTGATTAATGTGCGTTGTCCCTGATAAGGACATGCGTACGGTGAAGTACGGTGGAGGACAGTGGACTGGAAGCCGGTATCAGCCTCTGACGTGCATTTTAGCTGTTTACACCACCAGGTTGGATTTGGGGGAAAAACCTGCCCGATTGCTCTACAGCACTTCACAGGAAGAGGGCGCTGTTCTACCACAGTTTATGGAGCAAATATGGGACAGAGTGACAGACTGATCCTCCTCAGGGACATTAGTCCATAAAATACAAAAAAGCAGCACAGCCAAACCACTACATTCATGTGGTTTATGTTGACTAGCTGCCAAATGACCTGAAATTAACAAGAGAAAATAGAAAAACAAAACGTGCATTGTAGTGAAATAAAACAAACACAAAAGGTTCCCCAGACACAACTGTCAGCAGCCTTCACTAATATTTAGTTGCAGAGCCTTTGGGAACAATGGCAGCCTCTAAACGTTTCCTGTAACCATCCAGAAGCTTCTCGCTCCCGTCCGCTGGTAGTTTCTGTCACTCCTCCATCGCTCTGCGTTCAACCTCTTCCAAGTTTGCAGGAGTCCTTTTTGCAATGGCAGATTTCAGCTCTCTCCAAAGGTTTTCAATGGGATTCAGGTCAGGACTCACTGCTGGCCAGTTTAAAACACCCATCTTTCCCTTTTCAGCCATTTCTTTTGTGCTGCTGTCCCGGTGAAAGACCCAAGACCTTCGCCCCAGACGAAGGGTTTTCTGACACTGGGTAACACATTTCTCTCTAAAATTCCCTGGTGATCTTCTGATTTCATCTTTCCTTTGATACATTCGATGCCTCCAGTACCAGAGGCAGTAAAGCAGCACCGCAGCCTGATAGAACCTCCACCATGTTTTACTGTAGGTAGGTTGCTCTTTTCCTTAATGATTTCATTTCGTCGACGCCTATAAACAAACTGATGCACTGTTTTCCCAGAGAGCTCTGCTCTGGTTTCCTCTGTCCATAGAACATTATCCCAGAAAGACTGGGGCTCATCTAGGGGAGTTTTTGCAAACAGTAGTTTTGCCTGTTTGTACCTTTCTTTCAATGGTGGTGTCCTCCTGGGCCTTCGCCCATGGAGCCCTACCTGGTTTAGCGTGGGTTGTAGGGTACGGGCTGAACCCACCGCTCCAGATTGATCCAGATCAGCCCGGAGCTCTTTAGATGTCTTGCGTGGTGTTTTTTCCACATCAGCATCAACCTTCAGACTTTTCTCATTGAGTTTCTTCTTAGCGCCGTGTTTTATGACTGTGAAACGTCCTGATGACATTACGAACTGTTGAAACAGGGATTTCAGGATCTTTGGCGATCGCCTTGTAACCTTTGGAATTGTTTTATTTTATTTATTTTTTTGACAATAACATCTCTGACGCTCTCAGACAGCTCTCTTGTCTTCACCATTGTGAAAAAGAAACCGGAAACAACCAACCCCTGTTTATGTTGTAAAACCACCATTCATTGGTTTATTCAGGTCATGTTAACACTGAAAACTATCAACAGGTGAGTCTCATTTGTTTTTTCATTTTGTTTGAGGAACTAATTTAAATTCATCAGAAGGGGGCCAGTACTTATGTGAAGCACACGTCTGTATTTTTTCTTTCATTTTTTGTTGTTGTTCAGTAACTTTGAAGATTTTTTTGAAATATTTTGATTATTCAAAATTTGTTAATTTGCATTTAGTTCTGAAGATATTCTAAATTCTGTACTTACAAGGATTAAATTGTCTCCTGCAAGTTACAGAAGTTCAGTTTTTCATCAGCTTTTGTCATGTTTTTCACTTTTTAAGTGAAATACCTGGTTGCCATATTTTTTTAGTTCCTAAACAGGTGACATCTTGAGAAAATATCCTTTAGCAAGGTCTTTAGACCGATGGGGCCACGTTGCTTCACACCTCACACTCCCGACGGGATTCATCTTACAGTTCTACAGCGCTAATGCAGGTCAGAGGGACGTCTGCAAAGCCTGTAAATGGAGAAGCATGGATTTGCACACACGCAGCAGCAGATACAAAAGCATGTGTTGTTAGCATCCATCATCTGAAGTGATTTATGACTTTATTGCCTCAAGTGCCGGGAACTCGATGCATCAAAAAAACAGTTAAGCACTTGAGTCACTGAGAGAACGTGTCGGCTGTTTCCTCTCATGCAGCTTCACATTGCGATCGGCAAGACGAGCGCCAAAGTGGTGATTGACTGCAAGATGGTGGCCGAGAAAACGATCAACGCAGCGGGAAACATCACCACTGATGGAGTGGAAGTTCTGGGCCGGATGGTCCGCTCCAGGGGGAACAAGGACAACTCTGCACCGGTGAAGAAAGCCTGCACACACACACACACACACACACACACACGAGCATTAACACATGCTGCCACACAAGGTACCGGGCGCCGCACAATGACATAGTCACACCGGCCGGATCCTTACTCCATGACACTAAACAAAGTAGAGGCAACAAAATGTTCACCGTTATTGTAACTGTTAGAATGATCCCTCCTGTTTTTAACCTCCGCATCTGACCCCCCCCCCCCGGTATCTTGGCTTTCAGAGAGCTGGCTGTCACCCTCTGGATATTGGTGTTGGTCCTTTAATGCTAGACCAAGGAGAGTTTTGGGCCCTGCGTGCAACTAGGGGGGCACTCATTTACATCTGAAGTAAAAAGGCATTACAGGCAACTAAATCCTCACCGGGATGAATTATCGAGCAGGTTACAAGTCTCTGCAAGTGGATTTTTTTCATGTCGTGACATTGACAGATACCAGTGGCTGCCTGGAGGGAAGGCGATCGACTTGTAAAGATCAAATCTATCACACTGATATTCTCCAAAAAGGCCAACTGATGTAGCCGCTGCAGGAGTTGTAACTTACAGTGTTTGATCTTGTGCTTGTTGCAGCGGTTCGTGATGTCAAATTTTTTTTTTTTTTTCCTTGAGCAGCTTTATGAAGGTAAACAAATCGGTTTTCTAGACACTCTCCTCCAGAAAGAGCAGAGAGGCGTCTGATTGGTTCGATCTCCCTTTGAAGAGAGAACCCTTGATGTTGATGCTCTGAAGCTGAAGAATTCCACTTGTGTGTGCAATAATCCTCACCCACGTCGTTTTAAAAAATGTTCTCTATCGGCCACAGTTGTGTCAGTGGTCGAAACTGAGCTGAGACACCAAGAGGTCGTCCGCCTAGCTGCTAATCCTTTCCCTTTATTCATCACCATCGATTGATTATTGAAGCAGAAAAAAAGTTGAAAAGAAGAACAAATTTATCTTCTCTTGACGTTTTTCTGCAGGAGCAGCTGAATGTGTTCTTCTTCTTCTTCTTCTTCTTCTTCTTTCTACTTTGGCTTTTGGACTATTTCCACAAACCAAGATGAGGTTAAGAATCTCCCGCTTTGTCATAAACCCCATGAATCACAGGGCGGTCCTGACTAATACTCTAATTTTGTACCTCAGCATTCACCACGCCCGTTTAGCCAACTGACAACAGAGACCTTTTTTAAAAGGATTCAAAGGAAAGCTATAAACCCAGGGTAACCTTGTTTTGCCATGAGACAGGATTATGAGTAAAAGCCTAATTTGCACAGCACTAAAATACCTCAGGACATTCAGTGATTTGTAGCAGTTGCAGATCATCAGTGAGTTAAATCCTGTCATGTGAAAGGAAAATACCTCTTCAGATTCTTTGTTTTAGACATGCCACATCTGCTTTCTCTTGTCTATGGTCA
Organism: Xiphias gladius; assembly: GCF_016859285.1. Taxonomy (NCBI): domain Eukaryota; kingdom Metazoa; phylum Chordata; class Actinopteri; order Istiophoriformes; family Xiphiidae; genus Xiphias; species Xiphias gladius. Next base: position 24,270,034 of record NC_053423.1, read on the forward strand.
CAGAGACTGGATGTCGTTGTGGATCCCACAGAGAAAGTTCCTGAATGCATTTTCACTGCTAAGTTGACTTTAATCACAAAGTTTCAGATGTTGACATTGTGACCTGCTTGTGCTTCTTGTGATTTTGTTTCACATGAAACACGCTGGATTGTGTCATATATTCTGGACTCGTTGGGGGTGTTGAAAATTCAGATTTGTATTTTTACATGTCGTCGTGTTTTTAAAATTTGTCGTTGTGTTTCGTCCTCCTCAACAGTTCCAGCTCCAGATCTTTGACATCGTCTGCAGCACCTCATGGGCCAACAGAGACAAGTGCTGTGAACTTCCTGGTCTGGTGAGGTCAAAGTTAATACTTCTCTAAGCCCCTCCTCCCTCCAGTTTACTCTCTCTGTGCACAGAACAGATGTTATTAATTGAAGAATTGTTTAAAGGAATCTGCCGCATCATTGCCATGATACATAACTTTAAACAGTTCACAGACCTAAATATTCTCACACTAATGTATATAGTGTTTGCATAAGGGTGTTTTTCAAAAACCCCACAAAGCATTTGTACTATTACGATACTTGTTTTTGCTATTTATCCTAAGTTTTCACATACCAGAGATTTTTGTCTTGATAGCATTCAAAGTTAAAGTCAGTGAGGTTTTCTTGCATACACCTATTTTCAGTAATTGCTTAAATGCATAATTTTTACCATCATCTACCCCTGGAGAATGTTGCATCTTTAGTAATAATCTATTAGTATTAGTGGGAATTAAAACTCAAACCAATAAAACCATGACAGATTTTTCCTGTTTGAAAAGACGATGCTCCAATAAAGAAGCAATATTACCCCAAGAAATGCTTTCACTGTGAGATATCTTATATTCACAGCTGATAAGTATGAAGAAGTCACACCAACTTTGCCGGCTCCATTGTATCACATTTCCTGCCGTTTCATTGCCATATCTTGTTTCGATTCTTTTCTTCGTGTCATCTTCATCATGCTGTGATCACCCAGAGGAAGGAGGCAGACTGCCCGGCCTTGCCCAAAGCCTGCACCTGCACCCAGGACAGCAAAGGCCCCCCTGGCCCTGCTGGATCACCAGTGAGCCATACACAAATACACACACACACACACACACACACACACACACACACACTCTCATCAGTCACTGAATTCTCGCTGGAAACATTTGATCTTACAATGACACTCGGTTTGGATTTAGATTCTGAAGAAACATAAATAAAAGTCAAACATTTTTCAGTGATGTGATATATACATATATATATATATAATATATATGTGTGTGTGTGTAAGTGTATGTGGTCACATTTCTGTATCAGAAGACCATGTTCCTAGATATGGTACATTAGGGGGCTTTTGCAGCAGCAGTTTAGCAAACAGGTAGAAAGCAACAGCAGGACTTCAGCACCGTCTATGTCCGTATTCACATCCCCAAACTCACGGACTGTACCACACACTCATTCGCGCAATCACGCAGATGGATAAAGACACACACACTCGTCAGCACATCTCATGTTTCATGTTCAGTTTGAGTCGCTTTAGTTCATTGTAGCTCAGTCGTCTTTTCACTTTTCAGTTTGGCAAATTAAAACTCATATCTCAGCTTGTTTTTGAGTTTTACACACACACACACACACACACACAAACACACACACACAGTGTAAGTAAGAAGTAAGACGCTGTGAACTTAAATGTGTTGACTGTGTGCTTCTGAGCAACTCCTTGTTTCATACAGGGAGGCCCAGGAATCAGAGGAGCCAGAGGCGATCGCGGAGAGCCAGGCCCGGTGGTAAGTTGTGTTGGTTCAGATACTGACGCCACACCATGACTTTCAACGCTCACTCTTCTCTGATACGGATCCCGCAGGAACGCCCCGATCACGCTCACACCCACTCACCCCCTAAAGAGACAGAGGCCCGTTTGCCAAACGAAAGCAGAATATTCATTATTTATTCGTAGATAAATACGACCGTTTGCAAATACCGCCGTCATTCTACTGGTTGCACACGACAGCCCACCTGTAAGCACTCACACCCACGCATCTCAAATTCTTTACACTCGCATACAAACAAAAGCAAAACACGGATAATAGTGAGTCTTGTCATTAGTGTAAGAGATCAGCCACATCTGCATTATTAAATTCTGCGCAGCGATTGTGAAAACAAAAGATTACAGAGAGAATAACAATAACCAGGTATTTACCATCCGTAACCTGATGATTCCAGATAACATGAGATAAAAAAGGATGCGTCTTTATGATAACTTAGAAATCAAAAAAACACAACAGTACAAAACCTGCAGCATCATTTCAGGAGGCACCGCAAAACATAAAAGCAAAATAACTGACCCTTCAGCTCCCGGAGCCTTCAGGTGCTCGGTGGTGTTTTAACTGGGAAAACCGTCTCGTGGCTCTTGTGCTCCGTTTCGAAAGGCTGTTCCAAGTCGCCCTTCTTCTTTGAGGCCACGCTCACGTTGCAGATAAGACAGATGGACTTTGAATTTGAGTAAACAAAAACTTATCCTCCTCAGGTTTCAGATTTTTGGCTTGTGCCATATTTGTGGTTTGCCAACTTAGCTAGCTCGTCCACCGTGGATGGACACAGCTCTCAACTTCTCCAGTTCGACACTGAGCGCGACGCGCTTAGCAACAACTGGCCAGTAGCTGGTAGCCAACTGTAGCCTACCCAGCATGCACAGCTAGAACTCTGATTTGTTACCGACACACCAGAGGTTGCACGGTGAACAAGGGGAGTGCTGACGCACCTTTCTATTAGACAGTCCCTGGGAAACTGGGCACCCCCGGTCTATGGTCTCAAATATAGTTTAGAGTCAAACTACAATAACTGTGTACCTTTAGTTGCCTGATCTATCAGCACGATGCCGGTCGATCACCTTGGTCTCGTGTCTGCCGTGGCTGGTGCCCAGGATGCTCAGCAACAGGATGCTGACTGCAGTTACTCAGTGGCCACTGGCGTCATTGATAACAAGGGTTTTCTGAATGTTACACATAGAACATATAGAATTCAACACCACACACCCTTCTGTCCTCAACTACAGCAGGGAAATCCAATTCTCGCAGATCCAGTTTTTATAAAAATGGTCATGACGTCCACTTTGCATCCATTTTCCTTGCTGATTGCAGAATACTGCATAGGACCAGTACGTGGGCCGTTTCGTCGGTCCTGACGCCCAGAACCTGTGGGACAATAAAAAGATACATATTGATTTGAACTGGGCTGAAACTCCTGATTATTTTCACACTGAAATAAATTTGAATAGGAAATTTGCAGACAACTCAAAACGCGGGGAATCATGGGTATAAAGCCGATCACAGATGTATTATGAAAACTGGAAACCGGGCTTAGAGATGACACCCATCCATTCACTGCATTGAAAGCTGCCCCCTCTGCTTATACTCCAAAAATGTTCTATCTCTTCCAGTTTTAAATGTATTTTTAGGAGGAAGCTCTGACAAGAACCTTTTGAGATTTCTAACCTGATTATTTAGTCCTCTGTTTCTGTTCATTTCCACTGATGCTAATCATTCTTCCTATTTAATTGGCCACATTTTTCTTTCTGCCCTTCCAGAGACAAGATGTTTTTGTTCCACTTCAAATGTGCAGTGCCCTCAACAAAGCAACAACTGTTAAAGAGAATAATGTTCTCACCTTTTACAAGAGAACCCTTTGTCGTAGCTTATGTCCAAAAGCAACAAAGAAGTGGACGTAAATGTCCCTAGCAGGTTGAATTACGGGTGCTCTACTAGAATCGGTGACCAGGTTTACAGTTCTGCAGTCTGAAAGTTGTTCGGTCACTCTCCTGTTCCTCTTGGCTGTTCATGATCGCCAGATCAGCTCCTCTGCGCTGGCGGTCTCTCCTGCTCCCATACCAAGTTTTCCTCTCAGTGAATTTAGGGTAACAACTGCATCCAAATCTCTTCCATCCATCAGGACACCCCTTCCCCTAAATGTCAAACAGGTGTTTCAAAGACAGATTTCGTGTCAGTCAGCATGGAATTGATAAGACTTGTAATTTCCATATTGAGTGGAAGATCTTTCTTGCCTCCTACTTTTCCCTACTTTACTCTATAAATACTATTAATTTTCACTCAGGTTTGGAAGTGACTGTCGCTGACACAGACATCCACATTGAAAAACAGTTCAACATTTAAAGTAGAGGCACGGTCGAGTGTCATCACGTGATTTGATATAATACTGATATTTTCTGTTTGTTTTGAAACTTTTCTCGGCTTCAGTTTTTTCCTTCGGCTGCTTTAACTTCATCCTGTAACAGGCTGTGATACTCAGTGTTTCGTAACAGCAAGACATAAAACAGGAAAGCAGCATGATAACATGTACGCTCGGTAGGCGGTGTGGAGTTGGATCCTGAACCCTTCATACCTAAGAGTTTTGCCTGGAGCTCGTTGTAATCGTTGCTCAGATTGTTGTATCTGTTCTGCAGCCGGTCTTTTTCCAAAGTGACTAAAATATCAGGGGAGGAACACAACAAAACAGGAAACAGACCGAAAACGTAAAATCCTTGTTCTTAAACTGAAGGCGGATTTAAGTTACTTCTCTTGCGTGATTAAATATCGCCGTCACACTTGTAAACTAGAATTGTATTTATTTTCCGTACCCACTGTCTTTTAGCCGACCAGCTCACTCAGAGTGCTGTAACTTAGAGGGTAACAGAGTCGCTAACCGAAATATCAAGTAAGAACCAGAACCCAAAGAGAGATCAACAGTATCACGTAATTCTGATTCAATCCTGAGAGACATGTTTTTTAGGCTAGAGGCACATTTTGCCGTCAGGGAGGTTTTCTACTTTAAGTGAAAGGACAGCTGTGGACTCGCAGGCCACACTGTATGGACACCGACAGAACTAACGTTTCCCACTCTCAGAACTGGCTGTGAAGTCGTCCTCCACCTGGTGTGACTACGGTGTAAAAACCCGGGGATAAAATCCCCCATCGTTTTTCCGTCTTTGGTTCAGCCAAGGTTTATGTGAGGCTTCGTTAGTCTGACTTATCCAAATCAAAGCGGTGTCTTCCAGAGTTCCTGAGGTTTTTCGATGCAATGTTTTGTCTTCTTTTTTTTTTTTTTTTTGTTTCCTTGCTGGGCCGTAGCAGAAGGACACGTCCGGATAGTCGCACGCTGGTTCCATAAAGGGACACGGCACCAGCAGCAACCGGGATTTATATAACTCACGCTGCTGAAGTCTCATAATAGCTTCAGCTGAACATTAGAATCCATTTTTACACATATGCAGTAAAGGACTGTGGATTTTGTCTCCTGTTTCTTGTGATGTGTTAGGGAGGGATCACTTATTAGACAGTGTGGAGCACAGAAGTGATTACAGCGAGTCGCTCCTTGCACATATGTAATGTACGTATCATATTAACACAGAAAAAAAAATCAATCTTTCCGTCGAGGGCTTAAGCCGGTACTCCTCAGTATTTGAACCACGACTGTATCGAGAAGACGTGTTTGTATTTGAACTCTCAACCAATGGCTAGGACGAGGATCCCAGCTAGCATCAGGAGGCGCAGCACACCTTGACACAGTGCAGCAGCTCTGAACGGCCTCCTCTGAGCTTAGGGGTCCGACATGGGTGTTGTTTTTGTGCTTTTCGGCATCCGTCGTTCTCCGCTGTTATCATCACACAATACTCACTAGCATAATTGCTTGGGTCTTTGGTTGTGGTGGCATCTGTACGCAGCTTCACAACAGAGTCTTGCGGGTATATAGGGCATCATTGATGTCACAGATGTTAAGGAGAGTATTTAAACACTTAAGGTGCCTCATGTCAGCTCCCTCTCTCTCTCACGAGTCTGTGTTGATAATGAAACTCAACAGACCCTGTTGTGCGAGAATTCTTGTCATGTGGTGGCTCTTTGCCCTCTGTCGTAGAGGCATTAACTCTGGGAAAGAGCTGATGCGTTTAAGCTTCTAAGGCTTAAAGAGTTAATGCACTTCTCAGATCAGAGATCTGAGAAACGACTCTGGTCAGGTATGTGTCACCATAACCAATAGGAACGATGCCCGAACCTTTTTGATTTCGGATGCTCTTTGACCGTTACTCCAGCGTTGCTCTCGGCACTGACTGTTCCTTTTTAGCCTCTTCCTCTTTCGCCTGACACGTTGTTATTTCGTAAAGTCATGGACATGTTGGTCTGCAGGAGGCCGCTTTTACTTTCAAATTACGCACAGTTTTTAAGGGAGGGCAGCAAGAGCTCTGGGAGAAGAGGGGGAGAAATGACATGTAGCGAGGGTCTTTGGCCAGACTCAAACCCATCACATCAGCTACATGGAGCACACGTTTGACTGCGAGATCACCAGGAAAGCCTCAGATCTTAGATCTGTTTCTCACGGATCCAGTGTTTGGATCCATTTTCCTTGGAGATCAATATATGCTGGGGACCGGTTCATAGGGTTTACGTTCACTCCTACCAGCCAGGCTCTGAAAAACAGGGACCATATTGTTACGGGGTAAAAGCACCGAAAGACCAGGGATTATGGGTGTGAGATCATTCATGCCGTTCTTGTGCTTGGAAACTCCGAACAAAGTGAATTCTGGACCGTCGCAACTATTGAGCTTCAAATTCAGTCTCTTTATGTCATTCAGCTGGTGTGTACAACAACAAAACAGTCTCAGAAATAAAAAATGTCAAAGTCATGAAGACGTATTTTCTTCGAGCAGTTTGTTTGTTCTCACCATGTTTTGCTTTCATTGAGGACGTCGGCACCGAGGAGGATTAATACGAACATGTTGGTGCCGCCCGCGTGGTAGAACAGCTTATCCTGAGCTGTAAGAGCCCAGCTCAGCAACCTTCAACCTTTGACCTCTTCAATACGAGCTAAAGGGAACGTTCAGCATGTGGTGGCGCAGAGCGCTTCGGATTCAGTTCTTCAGATTTACATTGCGCTCAGGGATTCTGAAAAAAAAATGAAACGTGCAAAGAATAAAAACAAAGCAAACTTCATTTCACCCCACAGCTGCACATCATGCTGCTTTGATGTCTGTTTAAAACCATGGGTTGAATTGTTAAGTCATAGTCATTATCTGTGCCTCGTCTGAGTCTGAGCGCAAGTTTCATTCAAAATATTCACATAATTTGAAAACATAATTTAATTGAATAAATATCAATTAATTTCCATGGAACCTCTTTGTGTTTTTTTAGTTTTCAATTTCATCCAACTGTTGGCCTTAAACAGTAATCCCTATTTATCATGAAGGAACCACTGATGTCTGACAATAGTACACATCAAATAAAGCCTCTCACGTACTAGGTTTGACAGCAGCTGATGACAGAACCGTTAAAGTTCACGTGGGTGTTCTTGTCCTGTTATAATTGTTCCTAGCTTTCAAGTGAGCAGATTTACTGGTGTCTCATTGAGGTTAGACGTGCCCGTAGCGGAAACAGTCCACCATGTCAGCCAAACTTATGTGGAAAAGAAAACAAAGGCAGCCCAAGACGTCGACTGTAGACATCCATCGCAGCTTCCAGACCGGTTTCCCGGTTGAGCTTTGACTTGCGGGACGTGCCCTTGCTGATCGCTGCACACAGTTTTTTATGGGTGAGGGAGCATTGTGAGTGGGAGCCTGAGAAGACCATAAAGTGTTTGTCTTGCTCGTAGCCTGTCCATGTTTCTTAGTTTCTGCATATGCATGCATGATTAATGTAGCTAGATAGCTAAACTGTTGTTGAATTAACTAAGGTTATTCTTCTTCTTCTTCTTCTTCGGGCATTTTATCGGTGGGAAAGCTTCACCTGCATCACCACCAGCCTGTGAAGTGGAGCAGGGCTGACCCTTACTTCCATTTAGGCAAACCGAATTGGATCGCAGTCAATCGAGGGTTTTGTGGCTTACGGATATGCATATATGTGATTACAAATAACTGTGTTAAATTGCATCTGGATTTTCTCCTGGATTCGAGACTCTTGAAATGACCAGCTGAAATGGGGCCTAAATTAAACCCCGGTTTGCCAGCAGACCAGGGGGCCTTTAGCGAAAGCCACTGTGTTAATCAATGCAGCACTTTGCCTCAGAACTGTTGTGATCAGTTTTGAAAACAGGATGTTAAAGCTTCAACAGAACAGATGCATGGTCATTTTCCACCTCGGCAAGTTAAGACCTTCATAGATGTCAGTGGTGACAAGTAAAAAGTAAATTTACTGGTGGTGGTTTGCATTCGTCCAGCGCCCCTCTTCACCGGAGCATTATCAGACTTGGACTGTGCTGGTCCTCTGTGCTGCCTGTGAGTCCGGCCTTAACCGGACTCGCAGGCAGCACCTTGGTCTGGCTCCCTGATTTTAGGATGTTTAAATCTCTCTGTGATCTCGGGAAGCCTTACTGCTGCTACTGTGTCGAAGTGCTGCACGTCCATGAAAGCCAGTGAACCCTGGAACGTCCCACGGCGGGCCGCCGGTCACGCAACCTCATGACCGCTGGAACGCACACGTACACGTGGAAGAGACGGAGACTTCCTGTCTCCAAAGTCTGCCAGTGCTTATAGCATGGTCAAGTTAACAGGGAAGTCTTTATGAGAGCAAACCGGAGAAGAGTTGACCTGTTGCTCCGTTAGATTCGAATGGGCTTACACTGCTTACGCTTGTGCTCGCGCTCTGCTGCAGCTCGCTGCGTGTGCCTTGTCGTAACTGGTAATTATCCGAAAAAAGAAGAAGAAAAAAAAAATGGCATCCATTTTATAGCGTACATGGTTAACGTTCTGGGTTCCTAATCATGGACATGAGTAGTACTGGGCTCTGATTCGCGGTCGGCCGTTTGTTTGTTTGGGGCAAGATGCAACATTTTAATCTGAATTCTAAATCAGTGCCGAAGAGGCATTAAACTGGAAGCAACACTAGAAACAATAACTTCTTCCCAGGACCCTGTCATTGAACCTCCACTGCTGAAACCTACCTCTGGTTTTTTCAGGCTACGTACAACCCTTATAAATTGATGATGATTTAAGCTCTGCCTTTAATGTTCTTTCCGTAACAGCCAGAAGAGAAGGCCTGTAAGAGCCGTTATGTACTCCGAAGTGTACAGACATTGGAAAATTATTGGTTTGACCCTGTGAACGATTACTTTCTAGGCTGCCACTTTACCTTTACCCCTAAGTTTTAACCTGAACTGTATTGAAGGCCAGTTTTCACAGCGGACCCCTGTTTAACACCGTGTTCACTGAAACTGCTTGACGTGTCCTGAAGTACAGTTTTGTCAGTCAAATAAATATTTTTTTTCTCTGGTTGTGATATATTCAAATAAACGGAAACACCGAAAGACATGTACACGGGCATTTAGACGGCTACACATATGAACATACTGTAACAGCTGGCCGAGTCGAGTTTTTCCAGCCTGGGTCTTAACATTTTTTCCTTCATCGACGACTGTGATAAACATTTTTTTTTCGACAGGCTGCCGACTACCCGCCTGTATTTTTGCTTCGTTTTTATTTTCCAATTTTGGACACAACTGCACAGTGAACCCCACAAGGCATCTGTGTTTAACTGCTGGGGTCCAAGCCAGTCTCCCCATGTCGGGCTACAGTCGGTCTCTAATACTCTCTCTGCATCTCTCCCTCCCTCTCTCTAGGGGCCAACTGGTCCAGTAGGTGATACAGGTGTACCAGGACCCCAGGGACCCCAAGGACCACAAGGACCCAGTGGACGCTCCATCATTGGATCCCCAGTAAGAGACAAACACCCACACACATAAAGTAACTCCTACCCTCCGGTTGCCATGACCAGTATAAATCTGATAGCGCTGCCGGTCTCACCAAGTTCCTCTGTTGTCTAAAAGTTCTTTTTGAAAGTTAATATATGACATTTATTTCTGTTCTTATCAACGATATACTTTACAGTAAAGTATATCTGCTATCAAATAGGTTTTTAATATTTAGATGTGCTGAATGTGAGAAAGCATAAGCTAGAAATACACACAGAAACTGAAAAAAACGAAACTTAATTTGTATTGTTCTTTGTCTGCAGGGTGCACCAGGCGAGAGAGGGCAGAAAGGTGACGCCGGGCAGCAGGGAGCGCAGGTAAAAACTGCAAACACGACGAGGATCTAGCGCCCCCTTTGGACCAGACTGATTTTTTAGTTAAAGCGAGATAACGTTTAATTTGGGATTTTAGCGAAGTGTCTCTACATTACAGTTAAATAGATTTCCCATGCCACGTTAGGTCCACGTGATCAACATGTGAGTCGTGTGAATATTCTTCTGGTACATATAATTGAGCCCTGTCATCTGATCAGGCTTATATAATTAAAATACCTCTACGTCATTTTTACAAAGTCAGGACCAGATGGCTTCCAAACTGGTTTACCATGACCGAATTTCATTCCGGTAATTATACAGCGCAAATTTTCACCTCGGTTGGGTCGATATCAGGCGTTGAAACGCTTGGTAGAACTGTATTCTTCTCTGTTTCTGTGTTTCAATCAGACACCAATTAGTAAACATTTTTAGTGGCAAATCTCGGGGCAGTGTGCAGCTTGAGACAGTCAGCCTCCCACGAGTAATAGCTTCACCACCGTAAATCCCCGGCCACCATTATGACCTTCTGGAAGCGAATGGTTGTCAGATTTTGAATAATGGTGCCATTTGCAAAAGGTGGATTTCTGTGGTTCAAATATTCCACTAGCGCATTCTTACAGACTTAGAGTGTTTATGCGACAGCGCAGTTTAAGACAGCAGAGTAACATAAAGTCCGGGGCTGTGATTTGTGTCAGAGGTGCACTGAAAAAGTGGAAATCACTGACAATGCATCTACTTGGATTTGTCCACATATTTTGGAACCCTGAACCGGGGCCAGTGTTACCTGCTAAATAAAAAAAAGTAGCAATCTTTAACTGTCGAATGTTGAATGCGAGCCGCGCTGACCCCCGATCTCCTCCCGGTGTTTCAGGGAATTCCGGGTAGAGCCGGATCTCCAGGCAGAGAGGGGCCTCCGGGACCAAGAGTGAGTCACACCTTGTAAACACACTGTTAATACTGTTAACACTAGCACCAGTACTACTGCCCATGCTCATACTACAGCAACTGTTAACACTGCAAATGCATATGACGGCTAAGAATAACACTAAACTGGCTAAGGTTACCAGTGATAAGGATACTTCTACCACTACAGCCTCTGCTAAAGGTTCCCAGCGGAGCTTTTGACCACCACTACTACTACGGAGCAGTTGTACGAGTGGCCCCCCGTGTCCTTTGTTCCGTGCAGACGCGCGAGCACGAAGGGCGCGAAGGGCGCGAAGGGCGCGAAGGGCGCGAAGGGCGCGAAGGGCGCGAAGGGCGCGAAGGGCAGGAAGGGCACGCTGGTCACGCTGGTCACTTAATACAGATGTCCTACCAGCGGGGTCACTCTGTTCCGCTGAGGGAACGGATTATTAACAAATTATTAAAATAATTTTAAAATCAGCTTTGCAAACGTTTTATGAGGAAGGATCTGTGCGAGGCCTCACGGACGCCCGCAGTGCGTTACGGCGAGTAACACTGAACGTAAACATAACTTTTGTTTGTTTGTAAGAAAACTCCACCGGCCACCTGTAATCCCTCTTACACTAATACACAGTGGTATATCAGATGTTACATGTGAGGGGAACGTCCTTGAGTGGCCGGGTCAGGGCCGTGACTCAAATCCCATCTGCAGTCCTTTTTTCGACTCAACGCGGAATCTGACTGAGCGCCCACCATTCTGCGAGGAGGAGAGGGCCAAATTTCCCTCATCCGGGTTTGCTGAGGTACTAGAGTCATATCCAAACAGACTGATGGCTGTGATTAGAACAAACGGTGGCTTTCTTTTTTTGTGTTTTCTTTGTTTTTGTAGCTTTTTCCTTGTATTTTTTCTGTTAGAAGAGCTAGGACAGTCTGGAGGAGGTATGTGCTCTACTAGAATGTGCCGTTCTAGTTTTATGTGATTTATTTATACATTTATACAGACTCTGTTGCTGTTAGCGCTACAGTACTGCTGCTACCACTGCTCTGCAGTAGTAGTGTGGTAGCAGTCAGTGCTAACCACTCCTCATACTGGCTCTGCTACTGTTGCTGGCACTGATGCTATTCCTACTACCGCTACCACTTCTCCTGCTAGTAATCATGGTTTTCAGTTTACAGATTTCAGAATGTATTTACTGACAGTGAAGTCAAATCAAATCACTTGAAATTGGCCCAGGAAATGCAGGAATTTATTTAAAACTGAAATACATATATCAGACAAAGTCCCGTGTCACATGTAGAAAGGAGCGTCGTGATGAGGAAGGTTTTAATGTTCCAACGTACGTGTCTACTCCTGCTCCACAGGGCCTGCCGGGCAAAGACGGCTCCCCGGGCAGACAGGGCCCCTCGGGAACTATCGTAAGTGATGATGAATTATTGACGTCGATTGTCTGTGGTGTGTGTGAGTTTGTTGAAGGAGACGTAGGAGACGTGCGGCTGTCCTGCCTCTGGTTTCTCCGGCTGGACATCAGAAGGTCGATTTTAATTGGAACTGTGACTTAGGGGGATAATTATGGATTTTTGGGAAGCTCGGGAATGTGAGTGCACTACCAGCAAAGGGACAATGTCAAGCACCTAAAGCTGTAGAGCCGCTATTTTTTGTTTGTTTCTGTACACGCTGACTGATTTTAAAAATTCAGTTACAGCATAAAGAATTTTGACTTCAGCAAATACTTTGGTTCCTGCTTGTGAACCTAATGTAGCGGCTCCTAGTTTCCTCGCTGCAGCTGTCTGGCTGCATCCACTGCTGGGTGAAGTGGAGCAAACCACAGTGGATATGCTTGTCTGAATACAGGCAATTCAAATGCTTTGGTTCTTGGACTGATTTTGTGCCCGACTGGAGCCACTGTACCAGTCCAACATTCTAAACAGACCGTGTTGTTTTAATAGTGTATTTTAGCATTTGTGGTTGATCTACAAACACTCAAATCAAGACGCGGTAAACAGCTCGCACTGTTTATTCTATATTTATATTTATTCTGCTTGTACACAAAGCAACTGTAACACAATTTGCCTTGTATGTGGAAACCGTATGTACATCGTCCACTGTTTGATTTAATCTATTTTCGTACCTACTTTCATTTATGCCGTAGCAGTATGTTTATGTTTGCCTGTCTTTGTGTAACTGTGTCAACATAGGTGGCCAGTAAAGTCGATCCGGCTCTGATTGTTTCTCCGTATCTGTCTGTGTCTCCTCAGGGGACTCCAGGAGCCCCAGGGGCTCCAGGAAGCACAGGCCCCCCAGGAAAACAGGGAGAGCTGGGACCTCCGGTGAGTCTGTCAGTCAGCGAATCAGACACAGGAAGACGATGCAGTGCAGCTACCTCTCCTCTTGAATCTTTTTTCCTCCCCGGTCCGGGTTTGCGTCTCCGACAGGGAAGACCTCGTTCTTATGTGTTTCCCACATCACCTTTCTGACAAAAGTTGCCGCACAAATGTGGAGAATGCGTAAACATCCAGGAGGAGGCAGGAAGTCGTGTCAGTCAGGCTTAACAGAGGCTGTCAGGCGAACACGGAGCGAGCGCAGCGCCGGGATTAGCGGCCTCCTGCTGGGGAACATCTAGGTGTTCAGGCGTCACCATAGCTAAGGCACGGCGGAAACGCCGCTCCCCTAACCTTGTGCCCCCCTCTATCCCGCTGTACGCAGAGCGGCTCTTACTTTGTTACGTCAGAGGACTCCACAGGTTTCTTTCTTGTGTGTGAGCTTCTCCCGGGCGTCACATAAATAAATAGGCCATATTCACACACAGGTCTGCTGTATACAGAGACGTCGGCTCTCGTAGTCAGTGTGGTGGGTGTGGGAGAAATGTGCAGACCCACCCAACGGATCCGCTGCTGACGTCCTGGTGCCGGATACCAGGGGGGCACCTTTGGGGGTCTTGTAGAGTCCACGCCTCGGCAGCTCACGGCTGCTTTGGCGGCAGCGTATTCGGCAGGGGTGGCCATGACGTTCCAGGTCACCGGTGTATGAGACGATGAAGACTTGACTTCATCACACCGAATGCAGATAAAATTCATTGCACATTAATATTTATCTTGAATTAACACGATGGCTGTTAATAAAACATCCCAGGGCGGAGCTCCGGTGAGGCAGCAGGGTCATCTGTGAAACGAGGTTTGGTTATTTTCATCTCCAGCCCTCCCGTCAGCACGTCCAGTCGTCTTTGAGCGAGACACTGAACGTTAGACTGCAGCTGATGATCAGGCCAATGCTGTGCCGCCGTCGGTGTGTGTGTGTGTGTGTGTGTGTGTGTGTGCGTGTGAGGCTTCGTTCTCTGCGTTCTCCTTTTATGCTGAATGCGTAACATTCGGTGACAGTAAATCACCTTCCGACTGCTCTGCCAAAGGAGAAATGAGGTTCCGTGGAGGGCGACACAAACTGCTGACGCATAACTCTGCATCGGTTTGATAAAATGTTGTCAAGCATGTAATTACAGATATGGGGGCGGACTACAGAGAGTCTTCCTGACCTAATTGTCGCACTACTGTCAATTGCAGACTTTAGAGTCAACTTGCGTGATGTGAAAATACACAGGAGTTCAACGTCGGGGTATCGGCACCGTTGACTGTTTGCCCCTAACGGCTCAAATGTAGCGGTGAAGAAAAGTTATCAAGCTGAAAGCTGAAACTTCTTTTCTTGACTTTTTTTTTGTTTTGTTTTGTTTGTTGGTTCGTTTGGATTCAGACAAAGGGACAAAAATCTCACTTAATCTCCACTGAAGCCTGAATTTAGTGGCTTAAAAAACAACAAAAAGAAACTAAGCTCCTCACCCAAAGCTCGACGTGCTTACATTACTCTCAGCTGAAGGTTGGTTTTACTGGCTCGAATGTGCCGCAGCACCGAAATTTCTTTTCATTAGTTGTCAGCGTGTATGTTTTTGTTTCTTTGTTTGTTTGATTTTACACGACAGATGCGTAAAGGCGTCACGTCCAATCCTAGATGTCGGGAAAACTGGGACAGTTCTGTTATTATAGAGACACCAGCAGATTCCTGAGCCCCTAAAATAATCCTAGCGAGACAAGGAAAACCAGATTTTGTAGTCAGTCAGGATTTGGGAGCTGCAGCTTCCTGGTGTGACAGGTGATCAGGTTGATGCCTGTTGATCAGGTTGCGTTTCCATTGTTTTTTAACCGTAGGGGATGTAACATGGTCCTTAAAGTCTGAACCGGTTGTGTCTGCAGAGTCAAAATCCTTCAAAAGTTTGTGTGGTTTTTTTTCCTCTTTGTCATCGCTTCTTCTCTGTTGCAGGGTCCATCTGGAAGCAAGGGGGAGAAAGGTGAACGGGTGAGTCCCTCTGTCCATCAGGCAGGGAAATGTCCGTCATGTGCAAAGAGTGACAAATTAATTTAGATTTTTTTACCCCATTTACTGAGCCGCATGTTTTCATGCCTTCTTAACAGAACATGGATAAAACAAAGCCAAAATGATAAGAAATCAGTTCTTCGGTCTTTTGAGTGACCTTTAACTTCTCAAAGAGCACGTATGGTCTTTTTAACTCTCTGCTTAAGGGTTTGTTCAGGAAAAAATACATCTATGGTTTATTTTCATGGTTAATAGTTGTGAAAGAACCCAAAAAAAAAAAAAAAAAAACCCTGAACATTATTGATTCATTTTATTTATGACATGTCAGTCCTTCATAAAGTAAAATTCGTGAATTAAATTTTAGTCCTGCTGTGACTGCTCTGCCAGGAGAGAGAGGCTGCTTTGTAGTCTGTCAAAATAACACTGCTAATGAAGACAGGAGTGCTGTGCAGTGTTCACGGTGCCCTCTGGAAACAGCCATCATCCTGCTAATGACGGTTGCAGAAATTGTTTGGCGTCGTCGTTGCCATCGGGATGTCACTCTAGCCGCCTCTCCTCCGACTTCCGCTCGGCACTCAGAAAATAAATGGAAATGAGCTTTTATTTAGCTCATTCACGGGGAAACTCAGTTGCTGGGCGTCAGACCTTCACGTAAAGATCTCAGCCTGAAGAAGACCTCGACCGGCTTCTCACCAAAACGTTCAGACGACGGTTGCAGAGCTGAAAAGGTCCAACAACACCAGCAGAATTCACGATCAGCATTTTCATGAAGAATCCCGGAAATCTTTCGTCGTCACCCGGAGAACATATCGCAGGCTCCCGTCGTTCTCGGCTTCATAACTCCAACCGCAGCAGATCCCTTAAGAAAAAAAAAAGATTTGAAAAGCAGTGAAATGAAAAGGTAAAGGGGTTTTCCCGGCATCTCAATCACTTGAGAGTTTCGGTAAATGCTCAGTTGACAGCAGCAGCTGCGGTCAAAGGGCTGGTTTTAGGTGAGTATTCTTTTCTCTAAGGGAAGAGCTGAGCAGCAGTGGTTAACTGTGCTAATAACAGTTTGACTGGTGCCAGCCTGAGCGTTGTCTGTGAGAGCTGTCAAACAGACGTGTGTTTGTGTGTAAATGCATCGCACAGGGGGCATGTCAGTCTAGAGGACGAAGAAAAACGGGGCCGTATTGATTTTCATTTGAAATCTGCAGACTTAAAGCTGTTTTTCATTCGCATGATATTTACTCGGCTTTGCTGTGAGGTGTTGCAACGTAGCTACATGTGGGACGAGCCACAGCTAGAAAAATGTTGGAGTTCCAGTCATTAGCTGAAACCACCGTCCTACGCCGGCGCAGAAAGTATGGAAGTGTGTAGACACCGAAAACAAAAACACAGTACTTTCGCCCGTGTGTCTTCAGGGTGACCTCCAGTCGACAGCGTCGGTCCAGGCCATCGCCAGGCAGGTCTGTGAGCAGCTGATCCAAAGTGAGTAACAAGACACACTGTGTATGTCTCACTTTCACACTCTCTCTGCCTCAAAGGGGCTGTTTGAGGGGTAAGACTGGGTTTAAGGTTCAGGTTCAGGTTCTAGTTAGTGTTAGTGTTAGAGTGGTTAGCGTAGAAGGGCAAACGTCAGTGTTTTTCACCACTTTTTAGGAAAGTTGGGAAATTTCTAATTTCTCTGCACTTACACAGTATATTTCCTACAACAGAGCGTTTCTGAAAAGATCCAGAGCAGTAAAACAGCAATTCGGTGATCAAGTCCGAATTTTCTTGTCCCATCCAGCCTACTGGTGATATACCTATACTTGGCCACCATTTACAGCCAGTTTCACATATGGCCTCCATGTATGGAGCTTCCATATATGGCAACCATGTCGCGTGTGGGTTGTGACTCACGTCTTAAGCTCGTACAACTCATCCAGTTTGGCTCAAACTGTGACAGTTCATCGCCATTTCCGTCTCCAGGCCACATGGCGCGTTACAACTCCATCCTGAACCACGTACCCAGTCCACCAGTGTCCATCCGCACCGTGCCGGGACCCCCCGGAGAGCCCGGTCGACAGGGAGCCCCGGGGCCCCAGGGAGAACAGGGACCCCCAGGAAGACCCGGCTTCCCGGGACAGAATGGACAGAACGGGCAACCTGGAGAAAGAGGTAACAGGATACGCGATATGAGAACGGAGTCAAAGAATAAGTTCAGACTCGATTTTGGAAGGGAGAAAAACGTACCAGGACTGGCCCGTATGGGTTGACATGTAAAAGTCTTTTAAACATCACAGCTATGTGCGTCCAGGTGTTGTCTGTTGTACCCGCGACCACGCCCAGCTGCACAACGTGTGGAAAAAGCATCTTGTTACTCACTTACTAGTTGGCATTGCAAGAAGGATTATTAGACTGGGTGTCGTTACTCTTTAAGATTGATGGGCGGGCTAGCTACAAGCTCCAGGGACGATTCACACCGCCGCCGGCTGTCCTGACAGCTGGGTCGAGAGTCACGCAAGAAAGTTTCATATGTTGATACTGTCCAAAAATGTCCTTTGGTACCTTCAGAAAGGTACCGACGTGTGCCCGTAGGGGTCCCACCTGAGCAGCTAGAACAAAAAAGGTACAAAGAAATTCAAAATAGATAAAATTTAGACACGTTGGGTAATCTAATGCCGGTGGACGATGTTTGTTGTGCTGTATCTACTGGCTGAAGTTTAAGGATTTTTTTTCTACTTTATGCTGTACCTGTCAGAAATTACAGCATCTTACAATGCTGTTTTAACCTTGTGTGTGTTTCCAGGTCAACCAGGGGAGAAGGGTGAGAAGGGATCCCCGGGGACAGGAGTCCAAGGCCCCAGAGGACTTCCAGGACCCCCTGGTAAATTAAAGCATTGCAAGCTGAACAATGCCATTACACAGAAGCTCTCATTCTGGTCTTCCGGATCCTTTTTACTAATTTATGTAATAATAATGGTAATAATGTGGTGAAGAAAATGCTAAACATTATCTGAATACTAAAC
This sequence comes from Xiphias gladius, assembly GCF_016859285.1. NCBI lineage: Eukaryota > Metazoa > Chordata > Actinopteri > Istiophoriformes > Xiphiidae > Xiphias > Xiphias gladius. Next base: position 24,288,344 of record NC_053423.1, read on the forward strand.
ATTTCTCTTACTCTTAGATTTGTACTTTTGTCCATTGAAATCTTCCTCCTCCTCCTCCTCCTCCCAGGTGTCCAAGGTCAGGGCAGACCCGGCAGCCAGGGTTCATCAGGGCGACCCGGGAACCCCGGAACCCCCGGTCGGTCCGGTGTCCCTGGACCCGTTGGCCCCGCAGGGCCCCCGGGATACTGCGACCCGAACTCCTGTGTGGGCTACAACGTTGGAGGTACATAGGGGGACTGAAATTCAGCGCTAGGCTGATTAACAGTTTGATGAAAAAATATAAAATATCAATAGTTTTTGACTGTGCACTTTCCTCGTTAGTGATGTGTCATTGGGAAATACTGAGGCAGGGACACCCGACCATTCTGGGACTCTCAGCATTACTGAAATAGTCTTATCATTAACCGTATTATCTGGCTACGTCAACCTTCACTGCGATTGGTGTGTAGTTACGGCCACAGATCGCGGAGGTTGTAATAACAGATGCAGGGAAGCTTCGACTAAGAAGGAAACAGACATTCAGCTTTTTTCTTAGACAAGACGATAAATGACCCGTTTAGTTTCAAATTGCCTTGCTTCTGCTGTATCTAATTGCAATGCATATTGTGTTAATGGTAGAAAAAAAACTCAGCAGCTCGTTTAAATATGCGGACGTTGTAGACTGTATAACTGCGCATGAAAGCTTTTCAATGCCGAGGTCGTCTCTTGGGCTGAAGGTCGTCAAGTGAAACGTTTAATTCATTTGGTTCCTTTTCATGATGGAAAAGCTACCACTGAGTTAAACTGGCTGCATGTCATTGAGGTCATCCATCCCAACTTAAGTGTATTTGAAGGTGAAACGTGAAACGCCTTGAAATACAGACGCAACTTTACCCTAAAAGTTGCCGGACTGTCACCACCTTAAAGGCTCACTGCACCCAAATCATTAAAAAAAATATACACTTTCCTCTGAGGAAAAAGACCCAATACAAATTGTCCACATGGATGATTTATCCAGAGCTGGGGGGGGGGTCTCAACAGTTGAGTTGTCAAAGACCCAGTGAAGTGGCAGCTAGAGCATCTTCAGCTTTCTTAAGGTCCTAAAGCAGAGGTTTTTCAAAAGTGTGAGTCCAGAGAGATGTGAGCCACAAGCTGCAGAGTGCTTCAGAATTCAGTCAGCTCCGAACACACAGTCGTGTCACACACGTTTTTTTGATTCGGAGCGAGTCACTCGTCCCGGGTATCAGTATCACGGATATCCGTCCGTAAATCCGTCGGACACAGACGCTCCTGATGAGTCCAGAACTTGCCTTGGGAATCCTCACATCTTTATATTTTCTTCAGTGTCAGCGTAGCGGGCACTCTGCAAACAGGGATTGCTGACAGCTAATTCGGTACGCTCAATGCTGGCCATTTTCCAAAGTGTGGACAAATATAGGCTTGAAAAAAATAAATAAATAAACAGGGCTCAAGTCCCTTTAGCCCACAGCTAACTAAGTGAATCCATGGCAACATTATACTTCTGTTTACACCCCCCGTAGCCCCCGATTAACAGGAACTGTAGTTCCAAATGTTTGAGCATGATTATCCCCAAAATTGAAAAAAGACAAAGAATAATAATAAGCATGATGAATATTAACTTTTATCATGTTGCTCTATCAATGTATTTTGGAGAGGGCAGAGGATTAAAAACATTAAAAAAAAAAAAAAAGGTTTAATTTCACTGGGTCTGTAAATGTTGTCTCTGATCTTTTGAGCATGATAAATGAAATTTCATTCACATCAACTGTGTGAGGGCAGAGGAATAAAAAATCTCAAAGACAATGTATCTCAAAACCTTAACCAAAAAACCCCAGAAACTATCTACACTCCATTCCACAGTGAGAAAATGGGCGAAGCGACCCTTTAGGCGTTGTCTTGCAGTGGCTGGTTGAAGCTGCACGGTCTGCCGCACAGATCAGCGCACAGCAAGCACAGGGAAACCGACTGGCTTCTGCACCTTAACGTGTTTCCACTCTGGCTCTTTCTGGGAAATCTCTCGGGATCGTGAGTGTGGGTTTGGTCCTTCTCTGGGAAGATGCTGCATGAAGGGTTTTCTTACACGTACAACACGAATTAAATACTCCGGGATCGTGACCAATGGCTTGACAAAATGCCGAGCAACAGTCAGATAAGAGTTGCAGATGATGAATCGGCGCTTTCCAGCGTCCAAAGCCACTCAAACTGTGTTTACTCAGCCTTTCGCGGGAAAAGACACACGGGAAATTATTTTTTAACGGCTTCGCGGTTAGCACCTCAGGATTTCTCACACGCGCCCAGGAGGCTTTGAGCCGGTACGAGCGACGGTGTTAACTCTCACCACACACGGAATTCAGCAAACACTGGAAGTACCCGGCGTTTATTCAACTCATTATCAAAGCGGTATGTCTAAAGAAAACCCTGCAGGAGTCATCTTTGACCTTTAACTGCATGACTGTGTTCATATTTGCTGTGTGTTGAGGTCAAAGGTCGCACGGCAGCCCGGACGGCGCCGCGCAGCTCGCGGCCCGCCGGGCCGTCACGCGAGCAACGCCTGCATGTTGTAACCTCTCCTCTGTCTTTGTGTTTGTGTCTCTCCGTCTCTGTCTGTCCGCCATCGGCTCGCTTATGCAACTTTTCCTCTTAATAACCCTCAGCTCAGTATTTCAGCGAATACTGAGCCGCGTCCCTCGAACACCCGACAGCGGCGACGGCAGGGACTGGTAGCTTTAACCGCTGCAAAGGCGGCAAAATGCTCTAGGTGGCGTCACTGCCTCAGCTGATAAGCTTCAGCCTCGCTGCACGTGAATATTAGATGACACACAGAGCTGCGATGAGTAGTCGATTACTTTATTAGTCCGCGGACAAAACACGTGTCTGCGACTGTTTTGAACTGTTTCGGTCATTTTGCCAAACGCGCTGATTCCAGCCCCGTAACTTCTGCCTTTGGGTTTTAGACTAAAAAAGACATTTCAAGGCATCAGCTTGGGATGTGGGAAATTACAGCAAGAAATTTCACTGTTTTCTTTCTCCAGACAAAACAACGAATTGATTTATTGAGACAATAATCTGCAGAGTAATCAATAATGAAAACAGTCGTTAGCTGCAGCTCTACATATAATAGAGTATCATCTCAAAGAGTAAAAAGTTAGAAGGAAAACAGGATTTTTAAAAATAATAAATCTATACAGATGACGACGAGGTCTTCTGAGGTCATATTCTCTTGGCCAATCAGCTGCAGAGCAAAGACGCTCAGTGCTTTCATTTGAGAAAGAGCATATAACGTATAAAAATCCCCTTCACATTAAAGGCGTCCGGTTTTACCTTGTTTAAAAACAAAGCACCGCCTTAAAGGACGAGGCTGGTTTTATACCACGTTCTTCTGATTGTCGAGAAATCCCGCAAAAAGTCTAAAATGACTAACTCCGTAAACTATCTTCTAACCCTTGGTAACCCATGGCAACCCTTGGTTACCTTTGGTAACCCTTGTCCCTCTGTGTCTCTTGATCCTTCTTTCTTGTCCCGCCCCTTCTTCCTGTCTCGCTAACCCAATCGAAATCCATCAAACCGATCCAAAATATTGCTTGCTGTGGTGGTGGGTCGGCCATCTTTGTTTTGGGCTCTCACTGACCGTCTGCCTATCTGACTGGCGTACTGGCGGGCTCGCTGCCCGGTTGGTTGGCGACGCAGGGGGTGAGGATGTCACTGACGGCGGCGCTATCCCCGCAGTCCAACTGCCGTCCAACGTCTTCCAGAACTACGGCGAGGCTGAGGAGGACGACCCCTACCGCTACTACCAGCCCAACTACCCGGCCCCGCGGCCGGTGTCGCCCTACGACCCTGCGCTTGCCGCGGACAACATCGAGCTGAGGTCCCCCGGCGTCCACCGCAGCTCGCGGAGCCTGGAGGGGCGGAAGGAGGTCGCCGGGCCGGAGAGGAGACTAAAGAGAGGAGTGAAGACGCCGCCGAGTTTAACTAACTGAGAGGAGGCGATTGGAGGACGCTGTCGCTGTTTCTGATTGGACGGTTTGGAGCCCTTATGGACTAATCAACAAGTGCCTGATTTAGAGGATTTCTTATGGACACTGTAGAGGGGACGGGGTGGGGGTATCAGGTTGGGACTATTTTAACTCATAAATGCTATTGCTTTAACTTCAAGAAGACCGTTTTGCGTTGCTGTGCTTTGTTTTTGTTATTCTTGCCTCAGTGGAGACAGTTGTTTTAAAAACGGACTGAGCTTAGCTGGAGTTTATATTTCACAGTTTAGCTTTTTTTCCCGAACGCGTCGCTCTGTTACCAGGTCAGCAACTGTTTCTGTCGGCAGATTCTAGTTCCTGCAACGTGTCGTCATGGCACCGATCGGAGAAAAGTAGCCGGTCCTGTTTTCAAGCTCCACTTATTTACCTGGTTGGTTAAGTGCCTCCTCGTTGCCTTGCTAGAATATCACGGAGGAAATTTCCAAAGTGATAAATAAGCAGCTGTGATGATTCGGTGCAACACTACGACCTAGCATTTGCACTCAGAGACACTTTCGGATTAGAGCAAACCAACGAGCAGCAGGACGTGCAATGTAAATACATGACGAGGGTTAAGTTTTGATTTTATACGCTATCATTTAAAAAAAAAAAAAAAAAGGGAGTTGGTCGGGACACATTTCTCTATCTCCTAGCATGATACGTCCGCTTGGCTCTGCAGCCCATCGGCGTGTATCTGCAGCAGCGTTACAGTGGCCGCAGACCGGCTGAGAGGAGCGTAGACGAGCTGCGCGGTTACCGGTGTGACCAGCATCTCGTGATACGCGGCGCTGGGACTGGTGCCTGCAGAGCCCCACACAGTCCGAGTAGCCGGCTGGCAGACTGGCTGCCAGGCCGTCCCGTTTAGTTTCAGTACTCAAGTCTCACACTCCTCTGTAACTCTGGGGTGTTAACAGGTAACGTTCGCTCGCTAGTCCGACTGTTGCCTCACATTAACACGAAGCTTCCTACCCAGATTTCAAAATAAAAAGATGATCTTTTGTCTCCGTCAACAAGCAGATGATCCAGATGAACACCCGCTGGTTTTGGACAGAGCAAAACAACAGAAGGCAAAGTGATTTCTCCGGATTTAAAACCTGGGCCATAATTCTGATTTCCGTTTTACCTGCCTACGTTTTAAAGTCTCGGTTTCTGCAACCAGGTTCAGAGCTAAAGAAACAAAACAAAAATCAGCTATTTATGTCAAGTTTTGCATGTTTTTGTTGGCTATTTACCATGTGATGTATCATTTCTTTTAATCCCATAGACACATTTAAGATCATTTTTTGTTTGACATACGCAGTTGTTATTAGAGCGTTTAGCTCATACTAATGTTGCTCTGTATTTCAGAAGCTTGATAAAAAGAAAGAAGTCGCAAAGACAAACAGCAGCAGCTGAACGTGAGAGAGCGACTGTATTTCTTTGTAAATGTATTTTTGTTTTGTTGTCGGGTCTCCGGATGTAACTGGCAGAAGCTGTCGGACCTGTGGTGGAGAGATGAGCCGCAGACGGACGAGCAGAAAGCAAATCTTAAATCTTAAATTTCACTTTTAATTCTGACAGCTGTTACCCACTTTGTTTTGTTTCTTCTTATTATATCTTTGGATTGATCTCCCGCCCTTTGTAACATTTATCACGAAGCTAATTTAATTTAAGCCGCCATCTTTTCTGATCTGATAACGGACACACAGCAGCGCTCTCTGTTTGAAGTGGGAATGTGTTTGATTGCATTTATGCGTTGGGTTTCTTGCATTTGCTTTTACTGCTGGAGATCAGTTATGTGAAAGGAAGTCCGGGTCCTTGGAAGAGGGTGTGCCTCATTTATTCACCTCTTGAAATATGTTTCCCTCCTTCTGATTTGGCCAAATTTTCAAAGTTTCAACTTTCAACTCAAATCTATCCAGGAAATCTCCTCGGTTCAGTGTTTCTGAGGCCTTCAGGTCTGTGAGGAGATCAGAATAAAAACAGGCCACAGTGTGGGAGATTTCCCTCTACACCTCTGACCAGGATGTTTTAAAAAATAAAATCAAGGAAGTAATTTATTTTTTACTCGGTTTTGATTTTTCTCATAACAATAAAACTGAAGTACAACCGTTGCTGTTGTCCCTGTGTGTGTGTGTGTGTGTGTGTGTGTGTGTGTGGACTGTTTGGTGAATGTGTCGCTGTCCCTCAGCAGGTGACGCGACCGAACTGTGAGGTCTAATTAGAGTGAAGCTGAAGAGAAACCAGCAGGTGAGCTGCAGCTCAACGTCACAGCTCTGCCCTCAGCTCCCACCAGACCACGGATTAGACCGGGACACGGATACAGTCAACACTTAACCCAGACTGGACTAGAAAAATCGTTGCTGAGCCCAGAGGTCGGATAAAAGGGAACATTTGACCTAAAGCGACAGAAAAATGATGTTCAAATGTAAAAACTGTTTCTCGAGCTACCTCCCCGACATATCTACCCGCCCTGTTATCCACCCGATCACCTTACCTGCCCCATCCTGTGCCTCTCAACCTGCCCTCACATTTCTCTCTGAATATCCTGTCAAAATAAGACATATTTTTATAGAAATAAAGTCTGTTCTCAAAGATTCTCTTTTTTATGGTTTTCCGCTAAAAAAAAAAAAAATCCGTTTCATATAACTACTGTGGTGCATGGAAACATTTTGTTTAAAAACTGTGTTTAAAATCGTGGCACACTTTGCGATGGGATGAAATGGAACCATTTGTACGATGGACGTCTCATTGTAAAGCTACCAACAGAACTGGAGTCCGAGGAACAGGTTTGAAATAAAGCCGCAAACGGCCAGCTTCACCGGCGCTGGGTGGGGAGCCCCTCACAGCAAGTAAATCACGTTGAATCTGAACAATATTCGGTCGAAAAAAGAGAATTCTCACCAGCCTCCTCGAAGAGACCGAAGGAAATGTGGTTGAAATCGGCGCCGTGACCGATGCCGACTGACGGGATCTTGACAGAACCCCGTGTGTGTGATGCCGAAACGGTGCAGCTCCCGTCTGTGGTGAAATGATGAGCTCGATTCCCTTAAAGCCTCTGCAGAGTCTGACCGTCATTCAAGAGATGATGTTTAAGTCTGTTGCCTTTCGTGTTTTCAGTGATTCTCACCGTGGGAAAACACCGGAGCAGATCGACACAGAGCAAACCGATTTGTATCTGGAATTTATGTCCCTGCTGCTTTCAAAGGTTGTTGTTTTCCCGCTTTAAAATGACACCGTTTTTCTGTGGTTTGGTCTAAATGTGACCAAAAAAGGAAATAAAATGAGGAGAAAAGTTGGTATGCTATTTTTAAAAATACACTTCCTACCCCAGATGTCTTTAGTTCTGTTTTAGGAGCAGGTCTCTCTCTCACCCTTTTAACCTTTCCAGACTTTCATTTTGTCCCACCCACAGCTTTCTCAGAGGAAGATGTGGTCTGACTCACGTCGGAGAGCTTTTATTTTCCTGGAGTGCAAGTCTCACTTTAAATGTCAGTATAATCACCCTAAACGTCATCTCTGTAATCCAGTCGGAGCGGGGGGGGGGCGGCTGAGGGCCCGTGTTGTCTGGCGTCCTCGCCTGTCCCTAAATTTCAGACGTTTCCCATCAGTCCTTCTGCCACACGGCGAGACTGCGACTGAGAAGTTGCTCGTTTGAGTTCTAGGATCCGAAACATCAGACTGTGGGATGTTGATGCTGCAGCAGCCGGCGAAAGTAGCTGTACTGTAGGAGGATGACGGTTATCTCACGCACGCACACGCACTGATATGAGCAGGTCTGTGTGTGTGTGTGTGTGTGTGTGTGTGTGTGGAAGTGGTGCAGAGGGCCTCCTCTGCTGTCGAGCCCAGCAGGCCGAGGAGCCTCTTGGGTGTAAAAACAAGCTGAGGCGGTTGACGGCTGGATCCTTCAGGTCTGCAGACATGGAAATCCGCTGTCTCCCGCGTCACCAGGGAAACGTGCCGCGTTGGAGCTGCCGCTGACGCCTCTATGTGGGGGCGGTTTGCGCCGCGGCTGATTAGCGAATCACGTGTTTTTTATCCGGAGCAACTCGGTACCTGAAGACTTCAATCCCTACATATTTTCTTTACGGCTTGGTTTTGATTTTCCTAGTTTCAGGCATCATTTCTTCAGTTGTGAAAACGTTTTGCTCAGCAGCAACCGGTCTGAGGTCCGAGGTCTGTTGGTGAGCAGATTGAATGCGCAGCCTCAGTTTACTCCCAGAACACGTTCATTCAAAACAAACGCCTCAGTTTAATCGTTTCAACTCTGTCATTTTTATCTGTTTTTGGCTGTGGAGCCTCTGCACAGGCCCCGGTCGAAACGCTTCCACCTCCCGCACAGTTGATCTGGGCCGGCTTCGTGTTGAGTCTGGACGCACCGTGAGGAAGCGCCGTCATCGCCGGAGCAGAAGGCAAGAGGTTTTATGTCATGGCTGAAATCCTAGACGCAGACTATCACCCTCTGGTCGTCACGGGTTGTCGGGTTGTCGGCTCGTGAGGTGTCAGTATGCTTCAGATGATGTGTTCCGAAACCTCCTCAAACCAACGGCCCGACGCCGACTGGTCGGCTGCGCAGCGCCGAGAAAGGAGCCGGGGTCGGAGCTTCTCTCTCGGCTCTTTTTTCATCCTTTACACAACTGTTTCTGTCACTTTTCATTTGAGCGGCCGAGTGGAACACCATGCATGTCTTCCAGGAGAGGCTGTCCGAAAACGTTCGCTGCCATCCCCCCCGTGTTTCAGCAACATCACACCCCCCGCCTTCAAGTATGCCCCGTCGGACCAGGTATAAACAGATTTGATTTCCAACAAGATTTTTTTATTAATCTTATTTCATCTACATTTAACCAGGAAGTCTCTAGAGATACATTTTCTCTGATACAAGAGAGACCTGGTCCATCGGCGACGTACAAAAGGTGAACAAACAGTACAAACTAGTTCTTGTTGAGCACAACTAGGCCTTAAAAACCTCAGCTGCTTTGAACAAAGTGCTTGTCGGATGGTCAGACGGCGTCAGGACCCCTCCCCCCACACACACACACACACGCCCACACACCTTTCCAGCACTGGGATCAGTGGCGCTGCATCTGACATTTTCTGTAACTTCTGGAAACCAGCAATCCGTCTGTCACGGCCGCTTTACGCAGTGAGAGGTCAGGTGTGTGGAGGTGCGACAGCAGGCGGAGTTTGAACCTCGCTCTCATCCTCTCTTCTCTCATTCCTCCTTCCCCTGCCTTCAACTTTAACTGGTCAGAACAGGTATAAACATTTCGTATGAGCTTATTCAGACGAACCTTCGTCAGCACGGAATAACCGTTTAACGTATTTCTTACGTTTAAGAAATACCAAGTCCTGGGAAAAATAAAATGATGCACAAGACATCCAGGATATTTCCACCTGATGCAACAGTGCAGCCTTGAAAATGATAAACTACTTGAGAGAGGAAACTGAACAAGGACTTAAAGGTTAAGGAGGTTAACAGCAAATGAGGGAGCGGGATCTAATTCGAGGCAGAGGAAGAAGAGAAGTTGTGAGAGGAATGAAGCTCTGTCTGCTCTGAAAACATTTCTCTTTAGAACCAGTAAATGATCATTGATTCGTCCATGCACCGGGGACGCCGGTCAATCGTTAAAGGGGGATTCCGCCTCAGTTTAATTGCCCCCGCGGCCGGAAGAAAACTCCCCGCAGCTCCTCCGGCGAGGTGTCTCTCTACTCGGCACGTGGAGACAGGCCGAGCGCCGACTGTGATCGGTTTTCGAATCGCTGTGGGAAGCGGCGGCAGCTCAGGGGTCTCGTTCAGACGTGTCCCTCGTGAACTGTGAGGATGCATCGCGTATGACGGGTCGCTGTACGATGCTGCAGGACGAGGAGTGAGAAAAGACCAAGCACAGACGCAAACCCACACACTACTTTTCATCTTTTCAAACACTCCCACAGACTCAATAAATATCCCTTTCTCAGTTTTACCTTCCCTCCGGTGTCTTTTCTTCTCTCTCCTTCAAGGTCAAGGTAAAGATCACTTTTACGGAACTGCTGCATAAGAGACACGTCGTCAGAAAAACACACTAAACATAAAGTGTTTGCCAGGTTTGTGCTTTTTCTCTGAAAACGACTGTTTTGATTATCTGCAGGAAACCCCTGAGTTGTGCAGCCAAATGAGCAGACTAGATGAAGGCTGAGGTTTCAAACCCTTTTTCTTGCCAAATTTATTTTTGAAACCTATGGAAAACTCAATTTTACGCATCGATTTTATTCTCGGATCTCGGCTCGCCCAGCAAGCTCCCCTGAAACAAAATGGGGTTTTGTTTTTTTGAGGGCGCGCGGGGCAGGGGTCCCGCTGAGTGATTGTAAAATGCTGGCAAGGTTGTGCCTGTGTGTCAACCAGTCTGCATCCAGGTAATTGAAATGACCTCATCTTGAGGTCCTGTCTTGAAGACGGCGTGTGTCAAAATCTAGTTCGGAGACAGATTTGTGTTTATCTGCTGCGTTTTCCCGAAGGTATCAATTCAAATTCAGTTGCCACACAGCCAGTCTGGGGCCAGGTGGTATTCTAGTGTAGAAAGAATGTGTATATTGCACAGAGACGAGGCAGAACTGCAGGTCAGTAGAGGACTAGCACCTTATTTTTGTCTTGTGTGTCGGTACTGGCTACATCATGGGTCACTTACCCGTCCAGCGAGTACATGAGTGTTGAGCGAGTCCGAGGCGTCTTCCAACTTTGATGCTCGTTCAGTTTTTTTCAATGACCTTAAACCCAGTGCAGAAAGCACAGTGCGTACATCACGGGGCCCGAGAGTGTGCAGCGTTTCCAGGAAGTACACCGACCCGATCCACTCCTCAGTGTGTAGAAGACCTGAAATATCAGCAGCCGGGGGCGGCGGACGGCATCGCAACGCGCAAACCGCTGCTGGCCTGCGTTTGTTCGGTGCAGAGAGACATTAAGGTAGAACTGACTGTACCTTCAAAAAAGATCAGAGACGGCAGCTCCTAGTCCTCTCTCCTCATACCTGTCCTGCTGGCGATTATCTGGTGATGTGGTGCTTTGTAGGGAGCACACTCATGATAGCCTGTCATCATCCTGAGAGCTCAGAGTGGTTAAATACAGTAATTACAGCCCTCTAGCTCTGATGAGGTTGATTATAATTAGCTCTAGAGTTACAGTAGGATTCAAATGACTACGTGGGACGAAGATGTTTGTTGTCTTTGCTCGGGTTTGATGAGTTTCCTTGGAATCACGGTTTGTATTGAGAACAAGTGGAAACTTGAAAAAAGTCAGTACATACTGAACATTAGCTGTGCACATTTGTCTCTTTCTTTTCCTCGCCTCTCTTCCGTCCGTCTTTCTGTCTTCTCTCTCTCACATCAGAGCGTCTGTCAAAACATTTGTTTAGAAAAACACCAGGTCAGATGTTTCTCAGATTCACCTTTACTGGGCCTCTCTCTCCTCCTCGCGGTGACCTTTGACCTTCCGCTCTAAACAGAGCTGTTTGATTGGCAGCTGGCGAGATGAGAAGTGCCTTAACTCAACGTGTTCATCTCGCCCTTTGACGGGCAGCTTCCACGGTGACTTAATGCCGCCCTCGTGTGGCGAGGGGGATGTATAACCGAAACAGTGAAATGTGATGGAAGCAGAGCACCGGTGCTCTATTTCAGACTTCTCATTCTTCTGAGGTCTGGAATTTAAAACATTCCAAAGAAGAAATCTGTGCGAAGGAGCGGGTCCTCTCAAGGCTCGTGAAGCCGGCTCTCGCTTGCATCTGGTGGCCGGTGCGAAGACATCAGGACGTGTGTTACATGATCGAACTCCTCAGATCTTGGGAGAACTCTGGCTGCTGCTTTCTGGACCAAATAGACACGTCATTGGTCAGGGAGGAGAGGGAGTGGATTACAGTAGTCGGTTTTATTTTTTTTGAAAGTAGCTTAGTAGAAACATTTAAAAAAAAAAGGGGAGTTGCTAAAGTTCAAGGTAGAAGTTATTTTAATTCTGCAGTAAAACACAAGTATAAAAAACACAATAGGTGCAAAAAACTGTAAAATAAGTAGCTGAGTATATATAATAACAGCAATACAGCTTTTATTCATTATTGGCACCAATAACTTTTAACTAAGAAACAAAAAGAGTCAGATTTCACATCTTGTCGGAACATCTACGGTCCCATGGGCAAACCCCATCTGCTGAGGAAGACTGTTTGCTAGAAATGAAAGCTCCAGAACACCTACTTAAACGGACCTCGTGGTGAGATTAAGATTCAAATTCAGCACCTGTTTCTCCAAATTAAGACCACGACTTTGAATTTTCATTCTGTCTACGGAAAGTCTGAAAGGCTAAAACTGTTATTCTTTTTAGGTTTTACACGTGATCATGAAGCAGATTATACCCAAAATGCTAATTGTTAAATTTAAAATCGAGAATAAAAAGTAATTATAAGAAACATGGACTTGTACTGTATTCTAATGTCTGAGTGACTGAGAAAACTGTCAGTGATTTTGTGTGAGCGTCCTACATGAAACGACAACAGTCTCAATCAAATGCATGCTGAGCCTTGGCAGACCGCAACTGAAAATCCTCGGAACACCACATCAAAAGCCGCCACATGTTCTGGAAGTTACCGTACGCTCTCTGCAAAATGCCACAAAGTAAGTTTCCTGTGCACTTATAGCGCAGGAACTGACATAATGCGCCTCCTGAATCAGATGCCATGTGTGATGTGTATAACCGCAGACAATAATCCTTAATCTGACACATGTGGTTCACATTTGGCTAAAAATCTCCCAAAGCAAATTACATTAGATCAGGTTTCACTGGAGTCACCGTGAAATAAAATCCATGTGACTGAAGCTCGAACATCAGTCTCATCAGTCTGATAAATGAAATATAATAAAGAGCATGTCGTGTGTGTGTGTGTGTGTGTGTGTGTGTGTGTGTGTGTGTGTGTGTGTACATGCGCACGTCACTTAAATCAATGTAAGAGGTCATTTAAGGCTCAGAAGCAGAGAATTCAATTGAAATCAGTCTGAGGATAAGAACAGGAGAAGCAGTGTTTCACCATCAACACATTATTGATTTCAAAAAGCTTTTAGTTTTCAACATTATTATTAATTTTGAGGTTCATTCTTGACCCTGGAAGCGACTTGAAAGAAACAATCTCAACTCACTATTCAGTTGCTTTCAATCCCATCACATGATCAGCACACAGAGTTTGCCAAGTTCTCACAGAGTTACAGATTTTCAAATTTCCTCCTTTTTTTTTTTTTTTCTGGACGCTAGAAGGAATTTCTCAACCATGCTGGTCTAAGTCAACGTGGAGATGGGCTGAGAAAGCCCCTGGAAAAAAAATTGAAAATTGCCAAACAACTGGTCAACATCCTTGTGCTGCGATTATTTTGTTCATTATTATGATTTCATTATAATAATAGACAAAAAACTGCAAACCTGCGCATGTCAGTATCTGCCTGCATGTTCCTATGGAGCATCAGAAGTGACGTATATCACCGCTACACCTTCTAAAAACGTCCGGTCCACACCTACTCCGACCTTCAGCCGCCTCTGTGCCAGAACCAGCTGTCAGCTGCAAGGGGAGGCTGAGCGGACAGTGGCCGGCTATGCTGACCGCCAAAGCCTGACTGGATAACGTTTTCAAAGAGGCTGCACGAGGATTTTACCGTACGGGACAAAATCAGCGTCGCTTTTTAAAAAAAAAATTCCTTGCCCACTGTAGCAGGCAAGGGGAACCTGCCGAGAGTGAAACCAGAAAGCTCACGGTGACCCCTGGAGCCCGATACCATTAATGAGTTCAGGACATACGCTGTCCGGTTGAAACACACGCACCGGAGAAATAAACCAGACTTGGGGTGTAAAACAATGCAGGGGGGGGGGTCTTGGTGTGAACTGTTTCTGTTCCGTAACATGTCAAATCAACCCTGTCTCCTAGAAATTATGTTTCTGCTAAACTAAACTGCCACAGCTGATATGTTATGCAGGAAACAGGCGGTGGGGGAGGATTCACGCAGACTGGGGTTCGCATCCAGAGTCCCGTCTGTGGCCAAGGTTCAGGAAAGATGGTGGTTCTGGTTCAATGCAAATAAAGATGTCGCTGAACTTCTTCTTTATTAAACCAGACCGGGACCTTCCCCCGACCTTAACCAAGTGAAAAAGTTTGCGACCTGCCAAACACGTAAATTAACAACATTTCCTCACTTTTATGTTTCCCACAGAACGTATTTGCCGTTGCAGTCCAGTTGTATAGAAACTTAATTTCTAGGAGGCGGTCTTGGTCAAATATGCTTTCTATGCAGACTGGCTTGAAAGGAGTTGGTGGGTGTCTCTTTTCCCACCCAGTATTTATGCTAAGCTAGGCTAACCACACCCTGACTCTTGAGCATTGTGAGACTCACGCTGGACAAAACCCGGTGCCCACATTACCCACAATGCAACACCACCACCCCCCTCGCAACACACCCCAGATTTTCTTTTCAACTTTTCAAACTTGCGGTCTTCAGACCCGACCGACGCTGACTCAAGTGACAGCGCTTGAGGACGTGTGTCAGACTCCACAGGTCTCCCTCCGGAGACACTAAAGGCTTTTATACCACTGTTTTAACGTATGCGCTCATACTCCTGGAAACACCTGGAAGCACACCTGGCTCCAGTAGACTCTAAAGTAGACTATTCAGCTGCTGTACATATGCCTGATGCTGCGATGGCCCCAAATCTCAGCAAGGAAGTCTTTGGAGAAAAAAAATGGGATCCTAACTCTGGAATTTTCCTTTAAGACGGGAGCACATTACTCGATTCCACGGATTCCTTTAGTCTCTACAAACCTACCTCTCCCTCTCACCTCTGTGAACTGATACTGTAGCTCTATAAACACTCATCTGTGTGTAAATGAGCCCAAAGGTTTGAGTTGGATGTTATTATGCAGAGCAGGTGAAGCAGCCCGGCTTCTCCTCTCAGTCTGAATAAACACAAAAACACAAAAACAGACGAGGCAGCCGAGCAGAAAACCCCTGCCTCTCTCCCTCTCTGCATCATCAGCTCACAAGAAGGGTCGTGTGTAAACAAGTCGGGACGATCCACCTCGCAAAATCTGATAAACTCCGGCTCACTCGGGCGCACACGTACGCACGCTCGCACACACACACTCACAGAATTAACACTGATACCGTGCTGTGTCGCTGATGTTTGTAATTATCGACACTCGCTGCAGCAGAGGATGGTCCCGTGTGTGTGTGTGTTTGTGTGTGTGTATTAATAATTAATCCTCAGTTCATTTGTATGTAAATGTGTCCAGAGAGCGCGCCGCTCTTGTCCTCCTCCTCCTGATGAATAACGCATCAAGGAAGACTGTTTAGCACCAGAGTGAGGCAGGTGACTTACTAATGAGCACCAAAGAAGAAAACCATAGTAGCACTCGCAGAGCGCAGACTTCTGCCAAGGCCAGTGTCAAACAACATACTCCAGACTTGGGATAAAAAAAATTCAAATTAACAGTGAACCAAACTGATCTGCCCCAAAATTGAATGGGTTCTTCCCCGGCAAAAGCCCCAGGCCTCCACCAAGATCAGTGCAAATCGGTTCAGTGCTTTTGGCCTCACCCCGCTGATAAATAAACAAAGGGACACGGGTTAAGACACGGGTCAACCTCCTTTGCAGCGGTAAAGAGGCAAGTAGGTGACTCAGCTCAAACCTGCAGGAGGAGACGAAGAGACGCAGCTTATTAAAGGTGCTATATGTAAGTTTTTGCTATCTCTACAAAGCAAACATTAGCATCAACAGCTGTTTATTTACCATTCTAGAGGAAACCTTGCAAGTTCAGCATCCATCAAACTTCGTTCCTTTACTCGCCAAGAGCCGTCTCCAGTGGCGGGAAGCAACGCCAATGTTAACTGTTGTTTTTGCTTCTGTTTCTATCACTTCTTTTCATATGCTGAAGTTAGCACGCTAGCCAGCTAGCCCCGGCCCGTCTCGTCATTTCCCGATATCGAGTCACTGTAGCGTCCAGGCTGCCCTGAGGAAGTAGCGCTGCTGAGAGGGCGTATTATAAGCTCTTGTCTTGTAAACGCAACGATGGCTGAAGGTCTTGGCGAGCGACCATCACCGCCACCAAACTTACAAGCAGCACCTGTAAGTATTGTAGAGGAAGGTAAGGCAAAAGCTAATGATTCCCTAATGTTCTCTGAATGTTAGGAGCCGGTTCATGGTGATACAGTAAACAGAGCCATCGAACAACTGCAGAAGAAGAGGACGCAGTGAGATTGACTCTGTCACTGAGAGAGCGCCAGTCAAAGCTCGGAGGATGGAAAACCATGTGGGGAACGTGATGGAAATCTGACGTTCCTGTTGGTTCCATGTGTTAATGTGAGGAAGGTTCCAGTCTCCTCACAGCTCCTCACAGGTCTGATGGTTTCGTCCGTCACCGTTTTTAGTCTGTCCAATGAAGCAAAAGCCTGAGTGGACATTTAAGTCTCATGCTTCATGTACGTCCTGATCAATGGGATAAGTCTGTTTCCGTCGCACCTTGTTGCATTTTGTTTTCGTCGATACCCCAGCTTTTCCACCTCAGCCAAACGCTGAATCTCTTTTGTGATATTTCAAGGTTTTTTTTTTAGTTTTTTAATTTTTGCTCTTTCCACTCCACTGTGCATAAAATCCGGTGGAGGGAAACACCACCTGTTGATCAATTACTGCCCTCACATGAGCCGAATCTGATCCTAATGCACCTTGCCTTGTACTCAGTTTTGTTACTAGAAGATGAAGCCAGCAGTCGTCTCACGTCTAAGATCTTTATTGTGTGATATAACGACTTCGCTCTGTCGCCCTTAAATTATTGTTATATTGAACTGAAAATAGAAACTCTGCTCGGATCCACTCGGGTGTTAAACATACTGACACACAGACCTGAAACCTAGAAATACAACAGGACCTTGCCACAGCTGATCAGACCAGATATCATCAAAACCCGGCCCCACTCAGGTTTTGGTTACCAGGTTCCCGAGTGGACCCGTGAGGACCTCTACAAAGGCCACCGTTTGGCACACGCTAATAAGAAAACACATGGACTCACCGTGTGTTGTTTTCAGTTTTCTGTATGGAGATCAACAGGAAATGCGTTTTCCTAAACTGCCTCCATGTGTAATTTGGTAATAACACATGCTTTTTACGGAGGGCAGGTGATCCTGAACGCCTCAGTACGGAAAGGTTGTGAAGGTTGTTCACTGTTTTGTAAAACAAAGACTCCGCTGTTTTGGCTCTGAGCCCTCTGAGAAGGTTTTGACTCTCTGGCCGAGACACAAAGTCAGCAGGGTCGATGTGAGCAGTGCAGTGCTGTCACAGAGGCCCAGGGCCACGACTCATAACCTCCATGGATATGTATAACACCTGGAGGATGCTGCAGCAGCTAGACACTCAAAGAATCGGTACGACAGCGGGTTTGTGATGTGGATCAGTCCAGTTTGTCTGTAGAAATGATGATAAAGACCATCCCGATCTCCAAACTGAAAAATATGTGTTGAAAGTGATCTCTGGTATCTGCTGAATACAGGTGAATAGATCGGAAACTTATTTCTTTTTGGCCATGCTAGTGGTGTGGATCCAGCCTGAATATTAGTATTTCAACAACTATCACGTGGGTTACCATGAAATTTATTTCAGACATTCATGGTCCCCGGAGGATGAATCCTAATGACTTTGGTGATCCTCTGTTTTTTTTTTTTTTTTTGGTCTAGGGCCACCAGCAGGTGGAGGCTTTTGTCAGATTCTGGAGCTACCTTTTATACTAGGGAGTCCGAAGTTAAGGCTGAATGTGTAGCATTAATCTCAGCGCATTCGGCTCAAAGCAGAGCCGAGCCTGAGCACAGCTGAGGCTGATGAAACCCAAGCAGTTTGACGACGCAGAGCTGAGCCTGAGTCTGAGATGTCTCGGACACCCTACGGACGATAAACCCTCTTGATTTAATTAACAGCACGACCTTTCCTCTGGTTCCGCCCTCAGGACAAACTTCGCATTTTTCAACGCCAGCACTGGTAAAGATCTATGAACAGCAAAATGGTCTCTCCGTTTTTAATTGAACCAGTATTTTTGGTTTCTGGTTTGGAATTAACATTGCAGCCTTGTGGGGCTTCTAGAGTAGCTAAAGCACTTGGTCTTTTAGGTTGCGTTGAGATGATGAAAAAGTATGTAACTTGATAGCAAGACTGTGAAAGGCAGCTCTTACAAGCGATAAAAGGAGCTAAGCAAAGACACAGTCCTGTTTAAGGGGTTGGGTATGCTTCAAATTAACCTGTTTGTACTAAGTACCGTGTGAACCAATCCTAAGGCAGAAGTGTTTATATCTTTTCTGAACTGCTAGGACTGAAGACGGGGAAGAAAAGCCTCCTGTCACAGCGGGGAGACACGATGAATTGTCCAGACGAGGGAGATGGTGCATTCGTGGTGCTGCGCTCGTTTGTTCACACAGAATTAAACACAAAAACGGCACACACCCTGCCAATCACTGTGTGAAGTGGATCAATTATTGATTTAGAAAAGTTGCAACAATTGTCCAGCAGAGCCATTCTGGTCCTGAAAATGGAAAGGGATGAGGGGAGGGGGTTTCAGATGATGTCCGTCGACAAGAACTTTATTGGAAGCGTTCTGAAACGTTTACACAAGCGTGAGACTGCCACACTCCATGCAGACGTACCGGTGCATTCAGTGTCCTCAGTGTTGGACAAAGACACAAAGATCAGTGAGTCTTTGCAGCAGGAGAAAATGCTGCTGAGTCACTGCCATTGATCAACAACTCTATCAACTCCCGTTCAGTGTATTAAGTATCTGCCTGTGCTGACTGCCCCTTTAACAACACACCGTGCAGCCTGTTAGGATTTAGACACTGCCACATCTTTCATTGTTCTGATGTTGGACTGCCGGTCCTCGTCTGTCCTGACTTTTATACCAGAAGACAGAGCTGCAACATCCAGACGCTCACTGACTTAGTTTAATTTGTGGTGATTTGTTATGTTTTTTTAATTTATTGTTTTTATCGTGTGTTTTTATAATAACCCCTGTCTTTAAACCATATTATTTTTATGGTACAATAAAGATTTATCTAAATTGTAACCAATCTATTTGTACATAATCCACAGCCACTTTGTCAGAACGCCCTGTTACACTGTGACATATGCAGCCTCTCAAATATTTCTGGTTCTCCAACCTAAAAGCGGTAGTGAGAGCCACCCAGCCCGTTAGAACAGTGTGCTGAAGTGTGACACCAAATAATGACTTTTAGTTTTCCTTTTCGGGCGGCTTCATTTGACTTCATTCGATTAATTGCAGGGAAAGGGGACAGCAGCTGCAAACACTCCTGTCATGAGACAGCCTGAGAAAAACCACGCAACTGCAGACTGTTGTGCCGTTTTCCTTTTCCGTGTGCAATTTGAAAGTTTACATCCGTCATACTTTCGTGACCGCTGTGTGATTGAAAACCTGCTAAAGCCTCCTTTGTATTTCTGATATCACTTGTTATTGTGTCTCTTTTTACAGGTTTGATTTTGTTTTTGTGTAACCACAGTGATATGCAAATTCTCTACGAGGGTGTGTCACACATTTTTTCCTGTTTTGTCACGGACTGAAAAATTCAAATGGCCACCTGTGTAATGAGTGTATGTGAATAAAAGCCAAAAAGAAGTGATTCCTGTGGTTTGATTTGGCTGAGATTTTCTTTCCTCTTCTGGTTTTTGAGGTTCTGGGCCACCGGGGCTGACTTTTCTGAGTTAACTGTGCGAGAGGTCACCATGTTAAATATGTTAATGTGTTATTAACTAACGTGGAGTCCAATTCTTTAGCAAGAATCCTTTTTGTAAAGGCAAGGGACAAACTTTTCTTTTCACCTCGGTTATTCTGCAGAGCCGTTGTCGCCTCCAAAGCTTTCTCTCTGCAGAAATTTGTGACACCGACGGCTCTTGATTACTATTTTAAAGACTATTTTAAGCTTCGAGTGGTTCAGTTTTTAACTTTTGTTGCTAAGCAATATTGGCCAAAACTCTGCTTATTGGCTAGAGCTGGCACTTTTGCCTGGCAACATTACCTGATTGTGTATTCTGGAGACACTGGCAAGAGCTTCCAGTTGCAGAAAACTCTTCTGCAGAGATGGTTCGGGCTGTGGTGCCAATCTTACTTCGAAGGCACTGTATTGTTTTCACCGGCTTGTCCCTAAATGCATCACATCCAAGGATAAAGATAGTGTGCTCCTTGACAGTTATAAAATACGTAGTTTACTTAATGAGCGGTGTCTTGAGTGAATTTGACTTTGAATAAACTCCTTACTGGCAGGCAGTCGCAGATGTCTGGTTCAGAGGATGAAAAACCTGCCACCGAAGGAGGATCAATTAAGAAACTGGCTGATATACAAAATTTTAACAGTTGTTTGGGGAAGAAAAAGCCAGTCCATGCTGTGTCAGGATGTGATGCATTTACTGGAGATAATCTGAAAAGACCTGGAAAGCTGCCTGGAATAATGCTCAAGGTTCAATTTGTTCATTTGTTAAAACATGAAAATTACAGTGGTCCCATCCTAATTAACCCATGCCGATTACCAAAACGTAGGAAGCAAGCATCCATAAAATGAAAACGGATATAAAGCAGCATTAAACTATGTTGCTTTACTGAGGAGAGAAGTCGTCTTTCAGCCTGGAAATGTACGGTTTAAGTCCTAACGTGAGCCCGGTGCACTGCACTTGAGCAGGACACCAAATCGAATCAGTCGAACTTTATTTTCTTCAGCGCCTTTCGTACAGGCGAGTGCAAATCAAAGTGCTGTACAGGTGACTGACAACCAGACAATAAGACGGTAAAGATCTAAACAGTGAAAGAATATGAGATGAATGCACACGAGAAATAAGAATGTAATAATGAAACAGATTTTTTTTAAAATAGACAACGGCAAAGTAGGTCAACGGCAGTGATTGAAAGGTTGCTTTTTCATTTTTTGAATCTAATGACTGAAACAGATTCAAATTTGGACTAAATCTTCTTTAAACTGCCTCAACTATTACCCGGCTATCAGGGTGTAGCTCCGGCTTTCTCCCGTAGGTGTCGCTCTCCGTCATCTTTTCCCGGAGAGTGCGAAGGGACGTTTCCATGCTCGCTGCATCTGATCGGTAACAACAAGCCCATTTATCAAAGATACATGAGCCCGATGAAATGCCGACAGCAGTCTGAGGAATGGGGGGGAAACTTTACTTCCACTCCCACACTCCCTTCTGACCAGAACCGGTTCACATTTTTCTTTCGATGCCGATTTAACGTGGGCTGCTCGCCGGTCGCGGCGGTGATGCTGCACCGGAGCAGGCTGCCGTTTGGCAGGTCAGCTCCAGGATCAAACAGGTGTTATGAGAAAATTAACACACCGGCATTTTTTTTTTGTTTTTTTGTGTGTGTTGTTTTTACACGGTTCTCCATCACATAAATGCAGTTTTATTTACATTGTCAGGCAGACTTTTGCTTCTGCAAACATCAGCTTTTAACTAAAACAGGCTTAAGGACAATAAATCATAGTTAGATACAGTCAAAAAAGAAAGAAAGAGAAAGAAAGAAAGGAAGAAAGAGGATGGTATACATCCGAACCAAACTACGAGCCATCGGGAATGTTGCCGTTTCAGCGTGGTGGTACCACTGCAGATAAAAGTGGCACTGCGTACTACAAAGTCATCACTAATTCAACACAGAGCACCTCGGGTGGGCCATAAGTCCCCACGCGAATATATAGGAGGGCTGGAGCGATGTTGAGCAGCAGCCGCCCGCGCTGTGAGTCGTCCGGCAGCGGAGCGGTGCAGATCAGGGCTGCGGCGGGGAGACAGGGGTGCGTGGCTCTAACATGCCTGCGCTTATCCACCGCAACCCGACCAGCCGTGCCAGCGTCCCGGCCACGCCGTAATCAAACTTTTCTGTACATTTTCACGTCACCTGGACGCGAGACATAAATTTGGCATCCTATGCAAATATATGCTGACGTAAAAGATCATGTGGTTTTTGTCGTCGATCCCCCCTATGAGCAACGAGGAGGCTTTTTTTTCTCCTCTCTACTGTTGTCTTTAGGTTAGCTATGCTACAATCTTTACTGTACCCAGCGCTAGCTATATGCGCCCCGCACCGCACCACTCTGGATATCTGGGAATAATCAACTTCCAGCTTGTCGCACCCTGCAACCAGAGACTACACACAGGTAGGACACGAGGGAAACTTCTCGTTTTTTTAACTCCTGGAGAGAAATTTTGACCAAAGTGACCGCAAAAGTGAAGTTATTAAAGCGGGTTGTTTGCAGCCAGACTAGCCGCCTGGCTGGCTGGCTGGCTGTCTCTGCCCAGGCTGCTGCTGCTAGCGACCGTCCCCTCCATCACAGGCTCTCAGAGTGGGAATCACCTTGCTACCACCCAGCAAACCTCCACGGCAACCAAACTAGAATTAAAACTGTTAGATACCTGGCTGTCAGGCAACTTTAGTTGCTGTGCGACTGGTCTCGGGTTATATTTGAGGATAGTTGTCAGACAAGTGAATGTCATCCGGTTCGCGTTGTTTTTTTTGGTATCCAACTTTTGCCGTCCCCCCTCCACCCCCGGTGAAAGTGCACATAATAAATTTATTAGCCAGCGGAGCTAGCTGTTAGCCAGCTGGCCCCATGCTAATGACGGACAACCCGGTGAAGCTAAGTGCTTTAGCTTTAGCCTTTACCCGCACACAACAGCACGAAACGTGGCTGCCGTCTCTGGATGTTATGCTTTCATGTCGGGAAATGCATTTGTTTTGGCTGGCTCCCTCTCCCCCTTCTCCCCACTCCGAGTTGGCGTTACTCCGCCGACCCGAGTAGAAAATAATCCCGCTGTCTTTTTTTTTTTTTTTTTTTTTTTTTCCGTGACACGGTGACGGGCAGTGCGAGTGACAGTTTGGTTCGTGGTGTCGGTTCAAGTGTTGTTATTGCCCGCGGTACGTTGGGTACAAACGGGGCTAGCTAGCAGACAGCCAGTCTGGCTGGTTGGGTCATCTGAGGTGAAGCCGCCGTCAGCGGGCTGTATGGAAACACGCTGGCTGCTAACGGCGGACTGGTTTTTAACTGGTTCTTTTTTT
Source organism: Xiphias gladius (assembly GCF_016859285.1). Lineage (NCBI taxonomy): Eukaryota > Metazoa > Chordata > Actinopteri > Istiophoriformes > Xiphiidae > Xiphias > Xiphias gladius. Next base: position 24,311,433 of record NC_053423.1, read on the forward strand.
TTCTTTTTACAGAAACTGAGCCTCGGTTTACATCGGTGTTCGATTTCCAACTGATCCGTGGGTTTAAAGCAGACGTCTTTAGCGTTACCGCCGCTTTTTATCTATCTGTTTTGCACAGAAAACGGACTGTCGGTGTACGTCCTGTACGGCAGTCGCTGGTCGAATCGGACCGCCAATTAGTTTGATATTAAACAGTTTTACGTGGAAACGGACCGGTGGTTTGTGGTTATTACGTGTGTAACTGGTGTATACCAGGACGAAAAAGTCGATCAAGTTTGTTTAATCGAGTCGTTTAATTGGTTTAATGTTAAATACGAACGGTTTGTCGTCGGTTTGGCTCAGAGGAGGACTGGTTGCCTGTTTGGTGAGCAGACGTTGACTTCGTGCCAGTTAATGGCAGACTGTTTTTTTTTTTTTTTTTTTTTTTTTAATATAGAAACAGGCGGACGGTACGTACAGTATTCTGGTTTTTAACAGTCTTATGCAAGAAACGGACTGTCGACGTATATTATTCTGTTTTTTAAACTGGTTTATGATGAAACTGGCCGTTAGATTGCACAATATTGGACTGGTTTGTAATGGCTTTATATGGAAATACGCGTTTGTGTGCATTTGGGTTTATTATCGGCCGTATAATTTTGGTAATTTGATCTTGATAAGTTCATATTTTAAAAGCCAGTGGTGTACAGTCTTAGGTCCGACTGATTTATACAGAAACTGACTGTCCAGACAAACTGGTTTATAGCTGGTGTGTTGACTCAGATTGCGCACAAAACAATGTACGGTTTTACTGGTTTATTGTGTGTTTGTAGACCAGGACTGTCACTGTATGATATGGAAAATTCCTTTCTCACGATTCTGCTCACAATCAAACTTTTCCCTTTTCCAAGTTGAACCAGTTCAGGCTCAGTATGTTCACCGACCCAATTTTCTACCCAAATCTTGTTACATAAAATCATGAATAATTAGGTGTGTCTCGCAAACCAGTTTGAGCCATATGCAGTGATCTGGCTGCGAATGGAAAAACCCACGGTGACTTCTGACCCTAGTGAGAATATATTTTCACCCTAGTTTTATTTAGTTTTTCTGCTCTACCTGTTGTTCTCATGCGACTCCCTGAAGTTTTTGGTTCTAGTTCGAAGGACGCGCAGGAGGAAGATTTCTGTCAGGCTTAGATGAACAGGTGTTTTTGGGCAGGTGTTGCCCTCCGCCACATCCCTGACGGTGTGACCGAAGTGTGCCTCGGGTCTTGGAAATCATTGGAGAGGCTCGGATTAGGTGGCGAATCCTCCTCCTCTTCCTCCTTCCTCTATACTGCCCGGTGACAGTGTTAACATCCACCTCCTCCCAGCCGCCGCACTGTATGGCTCTTGTTCAAAGTGTGTCAGATTTTTTTTAATGTTATCTCCCTCTCGCCTGTTCTGGTTCATAATCACATTTCCTTTTCCATTGACCGAATTTTTTTTTTGTCTCATATTTTGCTGCTATTGTATCGCCGCCGTGTCAGGCTTTTTAATCCTATGATATGGATGCAGGGATCAGTCAGTCATGCTGCCAGTCTCCAAATCAGAGCACGCTCGCTTGCTCTCTGGCTGCTATTTATTTGTCACAAACGCCAACACACAGACACACACACACACACACACACACACACACACACACACACACGCGGAGAGCTATCGTGCGCTTTCCCTTCCTTGCTTGGAGACTTCTACACACGCTCGCACATTCTCCCGCTTTTCCTCTTCCTGCTCTGACACGCTGCTATTTCTTTGACACACACACTCACACACATTTTACCGGTTCCTAGGGAAATGCAGCTGTGATTTACTGTTGCCACCTGACCTGTCACCCCGATCCACAACCACCCACAGACACACACACACACACACACTCTGCAGCCGTGGTAAGCTTTTATTTCACCGTATACACTGTTCACATAATTGGTTTTTATTGGTGAAAATTGCAGCTCAACTCATGTTTTTTTTAGTTTTTTTTTTTTAATTATTATTATTTGTAGCAATTTCAAATGGACCCCATTCTGGGTTTATGTTGCCCTCAATGGCATTCATTCATGAGGGTTTATGACAGCTATAGGAGCCATAATGAACTCACACAGAGACACACGAACACACAGACACTCTGCGACAGCTAACATCATGCACACACTCTCTCTTTGTCGCTCTATCAAACTGCTATTTATTTCACACACATGCTGAAAGCATGCATGACAGCTGCATCTTGCGTGCGCACACACACACGCACACACACACACACACACACAAAATTCAGGCTTTTTTCCACTCACTTTCTTTCTTTTCCTTTTCACTCAGACACGCACATGCATTTTCAGTGCTATTGGTACTGTATGAAATAGTGAGAGGCTGTGTGTGTGGGTGTGTGTTTGGGAAAGAGAGTACAAGCATGCCAGGTTGTGTGAGTGAGTGAAGTGGCAGTGATTTCGTGTGTGTGTGGTGAGTCACTGGAGAGCATGGGCTGGCCAGAAACACTCAGTGTGTGTTTGTGTTTTTGTGTGTGTGTGTGTGTGTGTGTGTGTGTGCGTGTGTGTGCGTGTTTGTCATAGTGTCCACCCTCCCTCACTGCTGCAGCTCTTCATGGGGAAACTCTACACACACACACACGCACACACTCGCTGTATTGGATCTGCACGACTGCTGTTGGACCAAACCCACCTTCCACGTCGACTGGGAGGGTTTGAGGGTTTGGGGTGCGAAATTTGTGTGAACATGAACACCAGAGATCCCCATTCGACAAGATTTAACTCCTGACTCCTCCAGACATTAAATGAGCTTTTATTTTGGTGTTCAATCAGCTTTAATAACCTGCATTCTTGATTGCTTGTTGCTGAATTTGAGATCTATCTGAAAGTATTTATTGGATGATCTTTGATTTACTCATATGGAAATGTGGAGAAGTGAATATGGTTCTGCTTTTTTTCATATTTTCTGCCTTGTAAACCTTCTGCATTAGTGGAGAAGCTTTCATTACACACTGTAATATCAATTTTTAACGAGTTATACGCAAATAATCCACACCAATATTTGTTCCTGCTTTGAAAAGGCTTTTCCCCATGTAGAGTAATTTTCCAACTTGGACCCGCTACTCCTAACCATTAATCCTCCACTAAACCCGTGGTTACTTATTTGAGATCTATTCAGCGGTTTTCCTGTTGCACCTTTTTTTTTTTTTCCCCAAAATTGGCAGTTTTGTCCCTCCCTAACAACAAACTTGTGGGCATACGGACGATCGCACAGCAGCTTGTAGGATGAAATGGTCAAACCAAGTTCTTACATCTTTACATATGTTAACATCGGGTAAATCTGACGGCCGGGAGGTCGGTGTAGATGTTGGCCAAATTAGGTTTAAGGTCATTTGAAAACATTTACCCCATTATATAGTTGGTGCTTCCAGAGTGCACCGACAAGTTGATTTTTACACTGTAAAATGTCCTGTCCAGTTGGTTTCTTGGTCACAATTGTTGTGTTATTAAAAAAAAAAAGACTGTTGGCCCATATTAGCAGATTTTTTTAAAACCTCTCAAATAAAGCTGTCAATAAACAGAGAAATAGTAGGAAACTATTTTGATAGTCATTTTCAGTCATTTCAGTCAAGCAAAAATAATCCAGTTGTTATTTCTATAAGTCGACTTACAGAAACCTGTGCAGCTGTGTGCATCTCATCCACATTTTTGTGGCCATTTTTCTGTGGCTGTTTTTCTGGCCCTTGCACAGGAAGATGACGTTCTCATTCTTAATCTCAAAGCTCTGATTGCTTGGTGTTTTTCCAACTGGGGAAAAAGCCTTGAGTGAGCACAGCACCCGACCAATTTGAATGACTTAAAAAACATTAGAGATTGCGGTCACTGATTCAGAGGACTGGAACCTATGTAGTAGGATTCAGCCCGGAGTCGGTGACAACGGTATTGATTAGCCCACCAGTGCTACTCGAGATCCGGGTTTCATATGTACATTTGAAACTTTACATACATCTGACAGTTATCCTCTGAAAGCCCATTTTCATTTAGAGGACAGCCTTGAAGTTCTCCTTTTTCGTCTATTAGTTTGCACCAGCAGCGCAAAGACACTGTCTTCACAGACAGTGGGGAGCTGGACAGAAACAAGATCTGTCTCACACACCTGTGTGGTAGAGACTGGGCAGTGAAAACACTGTTCATTAATTTATTTGCCTGTTCTGTTTTACATTTGGTTTCCCGTACTGGCAAATTCAGGGACCACCGATCAAGTGATATCAGCTGATTCTGATCAGTACCTGCTTAATCAGAGCATCTCTATTGGTTGTTAAGAATCAGATCTCATTTAACAGCATCCATATCTGATGCGGCTTCTTCAGTGTGTGATTATATTTGACTTCTCCTGTTGTATCATTAATCAATCTGACCCTGTTTGTGTATTTGGGAAATGTCACATGAATCTATCCTGGTGAAAAATATTGATCTTGATCATAATAGTGTGGAAAAATGTTATAACAACAGAAATATTAATGGTAATAATAATTGAGTTTGAGTGCCCTGTGGTCCAAGTGCTGCTTCAGTGGCTTTTCCACACTGCCAAGAATAACTGGGGGAAACACTGAACTTGTAATTGTTGAAATTTTTGGCAGGAGGAGGCCAAATTTTAGGACATTGAATCCTGGAGGAAAAAAAAAAAGAAAAAAAAAGAAGCAGATTCAGTCCAAAAATATCAGCGTCGACTTCTTCGAAAACCTGCATGGGTCAAACCAGAAAACAGAAAAGATCATTTCACACTTAAGTTTCCTGCACACCTGAATGACATGTTCCTAAAAATACAATTGGTGCAGGGATGAAATCAAACTTAAACGCCGTGACAGAAAGAATAAAAAATACAGGAGAAATGCAAATGAGTTACTTTAGCAGATGAGATTAAACAAGCTGAGTGGTGGTGTGCTTGTCAGGCGAGAGCTCCGTAAAGTAATTAATATTAATGTAACACGCAAATAAAACAGTACGACTTCACTTCTGTTGTCTGCAGGAAGAGGGGTATAGAAAGCTGGTCTTTATGCAGCGCTGCAGGGAGCCGTGTGACTGGTAAACCAACCGACAGCAAACACATTGTCTTCCACATGATGAAGTGTCTGTCTGGACCAATCGCCGACAAATATGTCACCTTGTTTCTGAGCTGTTACCGTAGTTTCCCCGCTGGGGCAATCAGTTTAACATCGATCAGCAGTTCAGTCCCGCCCACAACCTCCTCGGTGGGATCAAACGGTCTGAAACACCACAGAGGGAGGTCACATGGTGTTACAGAGTCAGATGTAGTAAAAAGAAAAAGAAAAAAAAGTACATTTGGCAGAATTATAAAATAAAATGTTCAAATAGCCGGTGTTTGAGCCAGGATCGGCTGAATGGTTCAAATGGGATCATTATGATGTTTCTGTGGGGTTCACTGCTCATTCAAAGGGACATAAACAGCAGTGTGAAAACTGCGCACTCATTTAGTGCTTAGGAAAAAAAAGCATCGAAATGATGAATTTATATTAGACAAATTAAATTAGACGTATAACTAATTTAGTTTTTGATTACGCTAAAGAAATTTAGAAATTTTTTGGGGCTATTATAAAATCATATGCATTAAAAATGGGGTGATCAGGAAAGACCACCAGGGTCTCACAGGGTTTAACTGTTAACCCGCAAATATTCCGATCGGTAATTTCTTAGAGGGCGACTTCAAAGAACTTCATTTGTGTTTCATTTAAATCTATAGAAGCAGATCAATTTACCGCTGAGCCAATGTAGTGAGATTTACAGCCGTATATTACTGAGATATTTAAAAGGGCTAAATCTCAAAAAATGTCGTTAAGTCTTGGCCCATACTAATTCTTATTTTCATAATTGATTTATCTGCTAATTATTTATTTTTCTCAGTTAATGTAGTTGTATAAAATGTCAGAAAATAGTGCAAAATCCCAATTTTACTCATTTACATTTTCCTAAAGCCCGAGCTGATGTATTCAAATCGCTTGTCTCGCTCGACCCGCTGTCCAGAACCCAAATATATTCAGTTCACTGTCACTTAAGATAGGGAAAAGCAGCAAATCTTCACAATTTAGAAGCCTGAAGTCCAGGAAGGAACATCTGGCATTTTGGCTGGATAAAAGACTTGAATGACGATGAATCGATTTGTTTCAGTTCTATAGTTTCAGCTGTAATCGCGCTGGAAAGTGTTGTTAATTACTGATAACAGCTATGCAGATTTCCAGTTACGGCAATGACAATAAACTGACAGTTAAACGTTGCTGTTTGCAGCTCTCAGTCTCACTCTGGCTGCTGAGCTTAAGTTACATTTAGCTAAGGTTACATTTCACAGACTGACAGGACAAACTGCTGCTCAGCTCTGAATGCTCCAGAGCTCCAAATTTAAATGAAGACCTAAAAATATTTCTATGATGCGCTGTTGTACAGTGCACTATCTGCTAGCGTTAGCTGTCTGGCTGCTGCCGTATACACCGGTGACTGGTTTTAATGTTGTTGCTGAACCAAAGAGAGATCATTTCCGAAATACTGCTGGTCTCATTTAGGAGAAATAAAATTATCATCTGAAGTTCCTTCCCTAAAATATTCGCAGGCCCAACTCTCTGAAAGTGTGTCCCTTTGTCATTTTGACATAATTTACTGAACGTGCTTTAAAAAAGTAGGCGAGTTTGTTTCCGTTTCATGCCATCAATCATTCAGTGCAAGTTGTCACTTTGTTCGAGTACCTCATGGTTAGAGCGAAACACTTCAAAAACAGACTCTGTGTTTGTTATCACTGCTTATATAATATAGATTTCTTTTTCCTTAAATCTCCAAGAAGTCATTTTTATCTCACGGAGAGAGAAAAGAGTGCTTATTTTCTCATTAAAGCCTGCAGTGTGTGTTTCTCAATTACTCAACACATGACTGACCAGCAGCATTGATGGGCTCTTCAGGTAAAAGGCGTCTTAGATTAGCTCCCCCTCCTCAACTGTGATTTGCTGAAGATCCCCCTCCTCTTCATGTCTGGATCGTTAATTTGGACCTTGTTTCAAACCCTCATTTATCCAGAAATAGCTCACTGAGCACCGTGCCCCCTTTTTCATCAACGTCCTCATTGATATTCATATGTTTCCCCATGTTCACACCTGGGGGCCGCCCAGTAACACCGCAGGCCCGTGTCATGGTGAACTCTGCTGGAAGAGGACGACGCCATGCTCAAGAGAACTTCAGCAGCATGCTCTTAAGGCGGAGGAGATGTTTCTCATTCACCCATCTCAGTATTTCCACATTTCTCCAGCCGGTCCACGATCGCAGCCAACCACTGTCCAGGCGAGAGGCCGCTTCCCTGAATCTGCCTCGGCACGGTTTTTGTTTGTTTGTCGGCACAAGAGCGCTGCTGAAACAATGTGGAAAAACTCTGCTCCTGTCACTAATGAACAGGTTCGCAGTTTTGCAAGGAAATCAAATGAGGTTCCCAAATTCACTGCTGGGCAGTATACTGAGACCATATGAATCTGCCGGCTCTCAGAGGTTTTGCGGCACTGTTTATGCCACAGTAGCTATAACTAAATCTCTCTAGGTGTATAATCGGGACCGGTTTAATATATTTTTAAATATATATTTAATTTTTATACAATTTTTGAATTGATGTGATGAATCCGGATTTGTCAGGTGTTTATTTTGCTCAATTTTCTTCCAAAAGCAAACATTCCAGTCTGGTTATTTTGTTAATAAACAGTTTATCCACTGTTTTTCCAGAAAATGTACTAAATCGTTATACTTGATGTCCATATCACCCTCTCCTACCACAGTATTGTGGGAAAAGGGGTCGTTTTTCTTATTTTTAAGGAATAAACCAAATTGCCTCCAGATAGCTGTCTTCAATCGATTTATCAGCAAAGTTGTCATCAGCATGTCAACGTAGGGCTTGACCTGTCGAATTTTGCAAGAATTATTTTGCCGACACACTTAATTGATTGACAATGAATTTGATAATCGAATAAGCATTTACGTCATTAAGCAGAAACCCGAAACGTTCTCATTTTTCCACTGTCCTTATTGCAATAATTTGCTGCTTCTCTCTGTCTTATATCATTGTTAGTCGATTATGTTTGAGATTTGGACTATTAGTCAAACAGAACAAACAGCTTTGAAGATGTCACCACTGGCTCTGGAAAACTGTGACAGATATCACAGAACACCATATGTAGGGTTGTACATAATTATAAAATGTATTCATTTTTTAATAAATGATTTGGATTATGAAAAATATCATTAATTTCAATTTCAGTAAATCAAGTGACTACAGTCAGGACTGGGAGTATCTGGACAGTTGCACCTTCTTTGGTCAGCACATTCAATTTGAAATAAAAGAATGGAGGCTACATTAAAGTGCCAAGTCTCAGCTTTAATTTGAGTAGGTTTAAGTCAATATTGAAATCAATCTGTGGGTGATATAGCCCTTTTAACACAGCGCTCAAATTGCAAGTGTCCACAGTAGTTGGACACTCGGCTACTAAATGTTTCTCGGGCAGCTGGGTGTCGTTTCACCGGTAGTTCGTGCACAAAAAAAGCTCACACGTGGCTCAGAGTTGACCGAGAGCTGAGAGTTGGTATTTAGATTGAGGTGGAGTTGTCTGTCGATGTGAGCAGTGAAGAGGCGACCATGTCAGTGAAGATTATAATACTGAGGCTCTTAGGAAAAGCTAAAATCCAAAGGTAGCTGGTTTGCCAAAATCAACAGTTGGGTGCATACTAGAAAAGCAGGTGTGTACAGGAAAACTAGAACATGGCAAATGACCTGGTAGACTGAGGAGCACAAGCCTTATGCGCCTTGTCTTGTGGATGACAGGAAAATCGTTTGCACGGTGAAGAAAAACAACTTTATGGCTGCACAGCAAGTCAAGAATGCCCTCTAGGATGTAGGTGGACATGTGTCCTGGTCAGTGATCAAGAGAAGACTTCATGACCAGAACCTCAGAGGACTCAGCACAAGATGCAAACCTCTTGTAAACCTCAAAAAACAGAAAGGCCAGGCTGCATTTCACAAAAACACAAAAACAAAAAAAGAAACCGGTCGAGTTCTGGAACAAAGCTCTATGGACTGATGAAACAAAAATCAACCTCTGTCAAAATGATGGAAAGAGGAAAGTGTGGAGAGAAAAAGGAACAGCTCATGACCCAAAACTACCACCTCATCTGTCAAACGTGGTGGTTCTGTTATGGCTCAGGCATGTATGGCTCCAGTGGAACTGGCACACTGACATTTGTTGATGATTTCACTGTTGAAAGACCCAGCGGGATGAATGCAGAGGTTCACAGGAGCATTCTGTGCTCAGATTCAGCCAAATGCATCAAAACTCATCGGACGACATTTGATCATTCAGCAGGACAACGATCCTAAACGTACGGCCAAAGCAACCACAGAGCTGCTCAGGGTGAAGACGTGGAATATCCTCGAGTGGCCGAGTCAATCATCTGATCTCAGACCGACCGAGCAACAGACTAAATGCAGAGACCTCACAACAAGAGACCAGCTGGAGGCTGCACTGAAAGTCTGAGGGTCAAAGACTTCAGGAAGTCACTGACTGCAAACACAAGATGATTTTGTTGGACTTCGTGTTTCTGTCCAATTACTTTTGAACCCCTAAAATTTGGACACAAAGTTTTAAAAGGCCTATATATCCCACACAGTTAATTCTGTACTGATGTGAACCTACTCAAATTAAAGCTGAGACTCGGCACTTTAACGCAGTCTCCATTCTTTTATTACAAATTGAATGTGCTGAAGCTCAGACCCTGAGGACCAAAAAAATTTGTAACTGTCCAAACACTTCCGGTCTTGACTGTATTTGGTCCAGAGAATGTCAAAATAAATGACTATTGCCTGTCCCATTGCCAGAACCCAAAGCAATGTCCTGAGATTTCTTACTGAGCCTGACGTCCAGCAAAATTATATGACGTTCAAAATTAGATAATTCAGTTATCCTGCTTATGAGTCTTTATCCAACAAATATTCGGTCCCTTTACCCCATGAAAAACCAAAACAACTACATTGTCCAATGTACGTTCACCATTATGGTGAATAAATTACCAGGGGGATTTATTCCTTGATTGGCTGTCGTGTTCTTCTGATTAATTTGCAGTTTGAGTCTTGGCTGCCAGATTAGAGTCGGTCAACTGGTTTTTATTTCTCAGGCGAGTTTCGGCTTAAGTTGCTGGGAATTAAAAACGAACCCTAGATCATAAAAATAGTGATAATATTAATCATGACAATAAATCTCCAGAGATGCGAGTGTGCATGATATATCAAATTAAACAGTTTCTTTAATATGTAGCAAGACTGCAGATTACAAACTACACACAATCCTCACTGTTCGGTGTCCAATGTGAAAGCTACAACTCTAATAACATTAAAATTACATATCATTAATCAACTAACCTTATTTGATTATATAACATGATACAGTGTGAACACAAAGATCAGGAACAGCTGTTCTTCGTATGTAGCAGAGGGAAAAAGGTCAACAGGTTTTCCTTATTGACTCTGCCCCCTGAATCGTCCTCAGACCAGCATGAAAACAAGATGAAAGATGCAAAGATGAATTTATTTTAATAAAAAAAAAGCAAGAAGAAATGATAAAATGAAAGTTCATCTATGATAGATGTGTTTTGTTGTTTTTTTTTTTTTAATTTATTCTGTAAAAGAATCCTTATTTCTATCTTCATTTTGAACTGATTGAATTAGCCTCTTCCTGCCATCCTGCTGCTGCAGATTTAGGAATCGTAGGAATTTGGAGCTCTCTCTCTCTCTCACTCACTCACTCACTCACTCACTCACTCACTCACTCACTCACTCACTCAGTGTAAATAGGCAATAGCATCTTGGCTTCAGCCCTCTGAAGCTCAAAAAGGCTCTGTTTTAAACCAGGAAAGGTTTCTATTTAGGAAGCATTTCTAAGAGTCAAAATGTAGCCACGGTCTCATTCAGGTAGGACACATGGGAGGAAGGAAGCATGAAGCGGCTTCTTAGGTGGCGTAGCAAATCCCACAATGCATCGCAACCACATTGCTAAACAACAAGACCTCTAAAACTTCTCCCGACATTACGAGATTATTAGCAGGTGTGAAGTCTCATCTTTTGAGAGAAAGTTTACCAAAAATGCATTAAAAAAATTAGCTGTAGACTGAGGACACTGCAGCTGTGGTTTGAAACTTTAGAGCATGCCGTACCTGTGGCCACACTTCAGTGATGTCACAACAGCTGTGTGCAATCAGCGGTTAAAGACAAAACCGGGTTCAGTTTGACCATATGGGAATCACCTCACCCATTAAATATGTTGCCTTCGCTGTGTCATGTAGCCTCCCTGCTCGTTTTCAGTGAAGCTAATCAAGCCTAATATCATGTTTTATAAAAATGTACTAATTTCTTCTCACATTAGCAGAAGCACTCTTTATTCCGGTTGTGGCCGGGGGCCTAAACTATAGAGAGCTGAATTGAAACCAGAGCCTCATGGTTCTGTTCCAGAAGTAAGAAAACCTCATTCAAAATCCCACGGACATTTGGAACAAAACTAACAACTAATAATTCAGCTTTGGGACAGAGGCTTTCTCAGCAGTATGTGGTGTGACTCAAATTTAATATTGTGTATGTAATATTTTGTGTATATTCCATATATAATACTTGATATACACTATTGTCAAATACTACAGTATATAAATGCAAATATTTTATTCTCCAAGTACTTTGTGACAAACAAATAACTTCACAATACATGCGGGGTTAGGGTTAGAAGTGAAAACAAAATGGCTGGTTATCAGGCTACATTACAGGTTCTTTTCACAAAGCTTCCAAAAATGTTTTTCTCAAATATACTTCCGAAATTGCAAAATATTTTGAAGACCCAGTGGTCACAAAAGTGACTCATGAGCTGTGGTGGGACCGTAAGAAAAAAATCTGCATGTTACTTCATGAAATTTTCCACTTTTTCTGAATGACTCTATCCATCCTCTACTTCTTTTTAAAAGCTGATTGTTTGAGGACGTATAAAGTCACCTCACCTCCTACATCTGTGACTAAAAGAGTCATCAGGGGCAGACATTACTCACACTGTCCCTTCACTCTCAACAACACCCTGCCTCTACCGAGGCCGCCATCGCACCGAACTGGCTGAATGTGATACTCCCTGACGGAGGCTTATTCATCTCAGATGAAAGAATCCGTTTTCAGGTGCAGGCGGCGAAGACCTTACTCTACTTACCAAACTGTCCCGTCCACCTCTTTGGAAGGGAAGTTGTCGTGAAGACTAAAGTAATACCAGGGGAATCGATCACATAACCCGATCAGTTTCATCTGAGTACATCTGAGCTGCAGAATCCCTGATTAGGACTCTGTCAATCAGCAGCAAAGGGATAACGTGTGACTGTGCTGTGATCGCAGAGCTGCTGGTTTGAATCTCTGAGATATTTAATGAATGTGTCGCTACTGCCAGCACTCGAAAGCTACTCGCAAGGTTATGAAACTAAACAATAATTTCCTAGCACGCTCTCCATGTGTGAAAAATATTGAAAAAAAGGGTCTATTATTTGTGCATGGAAAAAAAAAAACTTTGTATAATCACAGGGTTTCCTTTCAGGGACCAAGGAGTTCAGAAATTAAAAATACAAACAAGTATGGTCACTGTTAAACGCTGGGCTTCATCAGGACTTTATCATACTGGCGAAGTGCCCTTGAGCAAAGCGCTGAAACCTTAAGTGACCCGAGGCTGTTTATAGTAGGGTTAGCGTTGTTTTACTCGTACTGACATCTTCAGCTCTGAGTCTAACCTAACGTTTTGTCTATGAGAGTTTTGAATAGCATGGTGCGTTTACACCGTATGGATGAGGTTTAATGTCTCCTGAGCTCTTGTCTCCGCTCCCCTGTTAGGACGGATTTACGGATGGTGTAAGAGGTTAACGTCAGACCCACCGTAGATACTCGCGGCTAGGTTTTTGATTCATTGATGAACATTGATTTTTCTCCCGTTGGTATCAACGTCAACACGCTAAAGAGGTTTACCAGACGTGAGCACAGCATATTGTGCTTTAATGTTATTTATCACAGTAAGTCTGTTTAGTCTTTCATTTACTTTGTTTAACGAGCAATTTCGCGAACGTCTGCCTTTTTTTTTTTTTTTTTTAATTACTATGAAACCACGTGCAGTCGCCGTATTTCCATTTCTTAATTTTTTTTTTTCTCCAGTTCACTATGACAGACAGCAGGGGTTCGTGGTGCAGTGGACGTGTCTTTTTCTAGATCTAGAGCCTTTTGTCCTCCTACTTCTTGATGTCTGCGCCCTCTCTACACGGGCGCAGACATCATAAACTTGTTGGAACAAAACACAAGCAACCCAAGCTGACCAATCCCCGTCTCTCGCAGTTTTCATGTGGTCTCACCGTGGCTGCCGTAGCCCCCTATCCAAAGTTCACTTAAGTAAGTAGGTCGTACTTCACCGTGTAGCGGAGCGAGTCTTTAGTTTACTGTTAGGGTAGAAGAGCATTTGAGGATTATGGATGTGGTTAGTGTTGTTAAACTTCCTGTTGCCTTTCAGAGTCACGCTTTCATTTATTTCTGATGAAAAATGTTTTTTTTTGGTTTTTTTTTCCTGAGACTTTGAATGTCGACATCAATCCAGAATTCTCAAATATAAAGCTATTATTACATGAACTGGAGCTGGGCCTTTGTCTGAACACGGCCTGTGTGTTGAGTTGCGTTTGAATCAGCAGGCCAGAGTATTTTTAAAAAAGATTTTCAGTTTCCACCCTGCAGAGTTTTACTGTAAGCAGGTCAGTGTACTGCAGGTATTTGTCACAGTGACCTCCTTCTCCGTCTGGAGGGCCACTGTTACAGAAATCTGTACAGACAGACCCCGGGTGTGTGTCGGGAGCCGAGCATCCACATTAATATTTCACACCGAGTTTGTGCATGTTCTGTGCGTGAGTCTGGATAAAGAAACAGAAAAAACACACAGGTTTCTCACTTCATTACAGAGCAGGACAGTGTCAGTTGTATCGGTGAGAGGAAGTACATGCTCTTCAAAATAAGAGCATGCAGGAGTGTTTTTTAGCATTAAAAACATCTTAAATCCCTGTGTTTTTCAAGGGTTTTTTCTTTTCTTAGATGGTGTAAATGTCAAAAAAATACCTTAAAACTGAATTGCCTTAAAAGCCATGTTTACCTTTTGTGCTGTCTTTTAAAGTATGTTTTAAATTTTCTGAACAGGGATTTCTGCTATGCTTCATACTATAAACAGTGGAGACGGAGCAGGAAAAGTTTAGCTTCTTGAAGAACTTGAACACAAGGGTATTTTTAACCACTTTTTGTGTCTTACAGGCTATGTTTCTTTGCTATTTCTTACCATTTCTGCTTCATTAGACAGTGTATATACAGTGGAAAGGTTACATGAAAGATGGGAGAGGAAGCAAAATGTAAACTTGGAACAAAAACTAGTCCAACACAAACACGGTGGCATTTTCTACCTATACTGTCTCCTTTTCCTGTCGTGTCTGTGGTGTAGAGACACACGGAGGTATAAACCTGGGCAAAGAGCAGCCAAACTTAGGCCTCGTTAGTCTCCCTCTTTACTTTTTAATGTGGTAGAAAATTCCACGTTTTGGTGAAGTGTAGACAAGGCGTAAACCACGGGAACTATTTTTAGGCGTTGGCGGCACAGGGCTTGCGCCATCCTGCCATTTCTCTGCCTGACTCATCACCACAACAGGAAATGAACTTCTGTCTTTCTCCACCGGTCACAGCAGCAGATGGTTTTCCAAATTCACCAGCCACTCCTTGCTCTTTTACTAGCCAAATTAATTTAAATCTTTTTCTTCTTTTTTTTGTTTTGTTCCGAGAACGTGCACACCTCTGAGTGGTTGGTTTCTCGCCAAAATGACAGAATCACCTGGAGCACTAGTGAAGCAGGGAAAACAAAACAGATGTAACCCAACTGAACCAGTCTGCCTGGTGGTAACATCACTTTCTGTTCAACAGAACACACTGGTTTTCATCAAATTGTTGAGTACACCTTCAGTTAAACTTTAATGCTACTGTTCAGTTGCACCACCAGCATGTTTGGTGTATATCTTTTCATTGTTTTTTTTTGGTATGTGGGAGGCATCGAAGGTGACTTTCTGTTAATGTCTGGGTGAATCTAGATCAGGTAATTACAGCCTGAATAATGCTGGGTTCATGAAGCTGACACTGATAACAGATAATTAAAAACTTGAATACCAGCCAAAATAATGTTATCTATGTTTGAACATAAATTCACAACACAAGCAAACATTTTTAGAGGGATTTCATAAATTTGTATATATTTAGAATAATGTTATTAATGTTGCCATTTTCTAAGAAAGAATTTCAAAAATTCCCTGGTTTTAGTTCCTCAAAAGCGAACGTATGCTGTTTCTTCGTCTGCTATAATACTAAACGGAGTACCTTTTGGGTTTTGGACTGCTTTTAAAAATTTAACGATCTCAGTTTGGGCAGTAGGAAATTATGATACGCATTTTTCACTATTGTAAGACATTTTTATGAACCCAACATCCAACAAGTCATTATTTTAGCAAGAAAATAATATGAAGATTAATCAATGATCAAAATAGAGCTGAAACGTTGATTAATAGATAAGTCAAGTGGCTTAAAAAGAATCTTCAACAATTTTTGACGATTGCGGACCAACTATGTAATGGTTGCCCTGTTTTTCGAATTTCATGTACAGCAATTTTTTGTTACTTATCGGATGATATTTTATCACATATACACTATATTTGTGATAAGTTAAAATAATTTACTCTTAATATTGTCTGTGCTCACGTATAGGTCAGGTTTCTAAAGGAAACACGTTCTTGACTTTGTGTAGACGTTGCGTGAAAATAAAAAATGAATGGCAGGCAAAAAAAATTTTCAGAGACCCATGAAGGTTTTGACCGAGGACTTATCAGTCTGTGACCAGCTTATAAAACTCGACTTTTCTTCCTCCTTTCACCCTGTCTCCCCCTGCTCCTCCTCCCGTCTCCTCAAAACTGAAATGACCTTCCCACTCCAGTCAGAACAGCACAGTCACTCTCATCTGAGTGTCGGAGGCTGAAAATTTATCTGTTCAGAAGTACCTCGCATCCTTGTCGCCCTCCTCCACAGTCATCCTCTTCTCCAGTTTCTTCCTCTTGTCCTCCATTCTGCAGTAAAAATAAAAACTCTCCTCTCCTCAGCCCTGCTGATTCTTGTTTGCTATCTTCTTCTCTCTTTCCCAATTCAGCTATAGCCTGACCTTGACCTTTGACCTCTGTACTATGACTTGGTCTTCATTAGGAGTTGGTCCTGATTGATGCTTACATGCATGATGACTGGCTGTATTTAAGGTCAGACAGTAAAGGTCTCTTTGTTCTGTCTTGATTTTAATGTGACGACCTGGATGAATAGAAGAAATCCCAAACATTACAAATCTCACATGCAAGTGAACTTCTCTGTTTTCATGTACCGTAACTATATGAAAAGCATCACCATGTAGTAAGTGAGTGTAACATCTGAGGGTCAATGTAACTACATTTAAAAACAAATAAGTAATAATAGAAAAAAAACATTCGGTTAATAGTTCATTCGTTTTACCGCATAAAAATGCCTTGTGAATGTCATAAATTGTGATTGAAATAATGAGACTCTTCTTCATATGGAGGATGTACGAGTTTATTGTACGTCACGTAGGACAAAAGTGTCGGCAGAATTAATGGAATGTACTGAGATGGAGACGAGAGATTTGTTATTGAAGTCCTCAACTTTGGGCTCAGAGTCACCATGCGTTGGTCAAAACGGCATCCTGCTGCTCAAGTGCAGCTTGCATTACAATCAACATCAGATATTACATCATACATTACACAGAAGATGAGAAGAAAAACCACATTTTAAATACAATATATTACCTGCAACTACGTTAAAAAACAGCAAAGAATAAATTACTCAAAATGTTTTGAAATAATTTACAATACTTAAAGACCAATCTAAGGACTAAAGTGCCAGGCTCATGGGATTCAGAACAATATTGGCATGTCCATTTTACTGATCTATGGCAAGTGGGATGAATGATTTTTTTTTTTTTTTTGTCTGCTCCAAGCTCCAATTCTTGGGTTTGAGGACAACGTCACGTCTTTCAAGTTGCAAAACTCAAGTCCAGGGTGAAGAGTCATGAATATTAAAGTCCAAGTCAAGTCCTTGTTTTTCAAGTCATTTCAATGCTGTTACTGTGAATTGAGTTTGAAGGGTCAAACATGCTTTTCTTGGGCTGCACAAAGACTGTGCACAGGTTCAGGTGGCTTTTTTTCCCCCCTTTTTTGCTGTGGTTGCAGAGTAATGCAGCTGATTTGTAGTCAGCAAACAGCCTTATCTTTGTTGGTAATTTTACCATCTACAGTGTAGAACCCAGGATACTCCCACACACTGCTTCTCAGATGCTTTCGATGCCAATGTGAATTGAGGGAGGGATCCGACCATCCAACAAGAACTTCTGATGCATACTGGCCTTTTTTCTTCCCTGTTCTGTTTCAGATTTATCTCCCAACACGGTGTTGGATCAGCCAATCAGCTTGTTTAACATGCAGGGCTGTATGATGAGTGTGGGATCCATAAGCGGGGGCTGAACACAGTACTGCATTAAAACAACGCAGGCGGGAATGTGTTGTTTAAAGTACCAGGAAGACAATGACAAGCGACCTGGGAAGACCTGTCGAACCAACAGATTAAGGCGTTGAAAGGTTTAGCAGACGCCACAGTAAACACACAGTAAACAGTATTAATATGGCAAACACGTCACAAAGTAATTCACCAGGAATGTGCACTTGCATGTGTTTGACTGCCGAACGCAGTGCACTGCCAGATGACTCGAACGTTTAGCCAGGTTCAACCTCCTTTTTCTGGGTGAGCCTGCGTTGTTATGCCCAAGTGCTCTGTGCTGCCAGACTGTCCATTCATTAGCTATACCGCTTACCCTTTTGAGGGTCGCAACCTGGACAGGTCGGCAGCCTATCACAGGGCTCACACAACGACACAAACAACCATTCGCGCTCACATTAACTCCTAAAGGCAATTTAGAGTCGCCAGTTAACCTTGGAGGAAGGAGGAAGCCGGAGTACCCGGAGAAAATCACGCGGGCACGGGGAGAACATGCAGGCTCCACACAGAAGAACCAGCCGGCCGGCAGATTCGAACTCAGAACTTGCTTGCTGTGAGGCAACAGTGCTGACCACTGCTACACCGTGCCAAACCACCGCCAGACCGCCTCCATTCAAATGAACGAGAGGGCCTTGTTTTTTCATGCAGGGCAAACATCGGTCTGAATGCCGCATGACAACCTTCCAACTTTTACTTGTATCTTTGCAGTTGGAGTTCATGTGAATTTACACCTGTTGTCCTGCAACATTTACATTTATTGAACTGTTCCCTTGGGCCTTGGAAATCATTCAAATTTGGGAATATCAGAAAAAGTGTAAAGTCAGGATTTCATTGATTTTTATATAATACATTTATTGCACTCAAACTAACCAGTAAACCTCGAGCGTGTGAGAAGAAACCTAATATTAAGCGACACTTTGAAGGTCATTGAAAAAAGGAAAGTAATTGAAAAAGTTTTAAACGTTAGTTGATTGTAACGCTGGTTTGTGAAATTAGCAACTGAAGCGTGTTCTGTAAGGAAGTCCCTCTGCCTTCTGATTAACGTTTTCTTCTCTGGCGTTGTTTTTCTGCCCAGCCACCTTTCCCTGAGGTTTTCAAACGTGCATGTTCGTGCCACTGGTGCCCCCCCAAAACTCCTCCAATCCACTCTTCCTTCTTAGTTTCCCACAGTTCCCTGCTTCACCTATTGAACCCAGCCACCATCCCAGGAATGGAGCAGGGGGAACGGCAGGAATGTGGCTCCCAGTTCAAGCCAAAAACACAAAACAAGGAAGGCAGAACTTGAACACCCCGCCTCCTGGGACCCAGAGATGCGTTCCCATTGGCTGGCTGCTGTAGGCTGACCATAGATTCTCTGTCCCCATTGGCTGTTTTTCAATTGTCACTCCCTGCTGCTCTCTGGCCTATCAGAGCACACTCATGCTGTTAAAGTATGCGTGTGTGTGTGTGTGTGTGTGTGTGTGTGTGTGTGTGTGTGTGTGTGTGTGTGTGTGTGATCACTCTGATCCTTACCGACAGCACCGTCTTGAGTCTTGCCTGGTTTCATCAACAACATTGTAGGATCATTACTCTGTAGCTCAGGACATTTCTCCATATTAGCTCTTGTAAGCTTCTGTGCAGCCATATTAAAGCTGCCGCGCAGACACATTAGCGTTGCTGCATTATTGCCATTATAAAAAAGCAACATTAAAGTATATCAGGCAGGAAATGTGGTCATTGTCATGCCGTCTGTTCCGCCGTTCTGTGCAGTGCAGCATCGAAACCAGGCCGAATGTACGGCTATAGGCCAAGTTTCTGCGCAGCTATTATTAGACTCCACATTATCCTACAGGGGAGAATGATAAAGATAAGTCAGGTCACTCGGCTGTGTCATCTGGGACGCTGGCTATATTTTAATGTCAGAATGCAGACTCTTACGAGGTTTGCAGAAGGACGATAAGCCGGGAAACCAAATTCAACAAGAGAAATAGCTTTGATGAGAGGAGGTCAAAGGTTAGAGAGGGAGTGTGAAATGCAGAATATTTTGTCATGGAGTTTCTTCTTTCCTCTCTGTGTCTTTTCCAATTTAAATTCCTGTTAAAATTCCAATTTATTTATCGCATGAAAACAGAAATTACAGGCAGGTTATTCGTGAGATTTGTTTCTCAACAACAGAATCCCAAAAGCATCACAGAGGATATAAAGGCTGGATAGGAATCAGAGGGTGTGTTGAAAGAAAACCATCTGGGAAACGAGTATCACATTTTGTTCAAATGTAATAGTTAAGTAGAGTGAATAATAGAAAAAGTACGTTTGTTTTTTTCACACTGTGTAAACTGTATAGTTTGTACTTCACACCATGTCAACATGGTCTTGAGTTAATTACCCTACATTGCATTGAACATTCTAAACTTTGTAAAGGTAGAATTTAGGGCAGAGATTGTACAGATGTGCATACATTTGCCATATTATGGTAGTATAATAATATCAACAAAATATTTTCATTGATATGGCAGTTTGGATTTCATCCATATTTTCTAGCTTTGGATTGAATCAGAAGTTCAATGTCAACATATTTCTTTGCTTCATAAGATATCCTTATCGTAAATGGAATAAATGCTTGTTGTTCCAAATCAGGCAGGTCTGGCGATTTTCTGTCTGGAGAAATGTCAGCAGATGCTCTCTAGTAGAGCCTTTGAGCATGACACTAAACCTCCTTGTTGTCCTGGGTAAGATTGTCGGCTAAATGTCACACATGTAAAATCAGAAAATAAGCGGGAAATGATGCTCGGGCAGCAGCCAAATCTGCCTGCCGCCAAACATTGTGGCTGGGAACCAGCCAAGATTTGGAAATCTATTGTTGTTTAGAACTATATAAGATATTTGAAGTTTTACCGGTATGTTGAGTTTTGGGATGCCAGGTTTGTAGAGAACGTTTGGCAACCAAAGTTACAAGTCACAGGTTTGGCTTTTTTGACCAGAGTTTGTACCATCGAAGTGCCTTTCAGCAACACACTTCATTTCCTCAGTCAAATATCTGCAAGCAACATAATTCTGATTAAAAATGTTTTTAAGAAATATTTTGCTTCCTGAAATTCACTATTGAATATAATTTGACATTTTGCTCCTAAAAGAGATGTTTTATGTCTTTTAAAAAAGTGATACCTTCAGCATAATTTCTGTCAGCAAATGACACCATGCTGGAGCTGTGTGATCGCTTCCATCCTCAACCAGTTGGAGCTAGTTTCTCTGAGCACATTTCCCATCAACCCTCTTGTTCCTGGCCCCGTAATTCTCCTCCCTGAAGACGATAAACATGTTGGACGTTCTTTTTCCATTTGCCTGTCACTCCTTCCACCATCTGGCAGTGTGCTGGAAAACAAAATGAACATTTGCAACTTTCAACTTTTGTCAGGACACGCTCCTGCGGGGAAACGCTCTAAGAGTGACGACATGTTCAGGTTCACTCACTGAATGACGCTTGACGCCTGCAAGGAAAGCTTGAAATCTCAAGTTTACTAAGAGAACAGACCCTGACTTGTGAGGTGACACAAGTGGATACCGTGTCAAAGCTCTCACCTCAAGCTGAAGAAGAGTAGATGAGAGCGCTATGTGCTTTCTGTGCGTCGTAAACAGTGACGTCCTTATAAGCCAGTGAATATCTCACACTGACGATTCCTGCTGTTGGTTGCCACAGTAATGTCCTGGCTCTGCGGAAGGCAGTGTCGATCGGTCGGTCTAGGCTGAAAGACCTCGACAACTGTTGGACTGATGGCCACAACATTTTTTTTTTTTTTGCAGATATCCATTGTCCCTCAGAGGTTGAGCAGTTCTGGTTTTGGTGATCCCTGGCGTTCCCTCTAGCGCCGTCATTGGGCCAGATTTTTACACACACACCTGCAAAACTAACGACAGTCCCATCGGCCTCAGCTGGGTCACGGGTCAAAGTTGAACTAAACTGTACTTTTGTTGGACCGTGGATGTATGCGCAGAGCTGTCGCATCACACCACATGTACAGTAATGGAGGAGGCACAAGCCATTTTTTAATGCGAAATACGCCTTTAGTGTTGTTGTATGCCAAGTAGTCTGTGGTGTCTCTCAGTTTTAGCTGGTTAGCCCTTAAAATGATTCAGTGTCGGTTAGCTTAAGCAACGAGTACTTTTTTTCCCCTTTTAACTTGAATATTTTTTTAGAGACCCCATATTAAAGTGATCTAGTAAGTTTCAACAAATAAGAAAAGGTTAGATGAACATCTGAAAAAGTCAACATCAATTCGCTAATCATCTGACAGCCCTTCAGATTTATCCCTTGGCAACTTGTGGGTTCCTGATCCCCAGGTTGGGAACCACTGGTCTAGATTCACGAGATAGGCGACTTTAAGCTTGTGTGTTCATGTCCATGGTTTAACTGTGAAGGAGAAGAAGAAGAAAAGTGTGAAGAAAGCAAATATAGGAAAGCTTTGCCATGGAAGCTGTATTGTTATTCTTTCTGTTCTTATTGGTATTAAAAAGGACTTCAAAGTTATTTGATTTCTACTGAAAACTTGTGCGCATACCTTGCTTGAGCAGCAGGTGTGCACACTGCAGTAATTAAAGCCAACATGTCACGTTGTATGGTTGCATACCAGCCCACTGGCGTGTGTGAACACTCCCCTTTTGATTTTGGTTTCTCGTGTATTTCCATATTAACGTTTTATATAAGAGTGCCAGCGACCTCCCCTCTTTCCTTCTTTCTTTTCTTCCACTTTCCTTTATTGCCTTCACAGTAATCCAGCAGATTTCCTGTCAGATCCATCCCAGCGGATCGTCGTATAAAAAGCAGAGTACAGACTGATGGAGGCTGACAGTCTTGGTGCTGATGGTTTCATCTGTTTTAGCTAATTAATGCCTCAAGATTAATGTGTTGATTATTAAATGGTGTGAAAACATTTCACATTCTGTGTTTAAACAGCCAAAGTCTTTGCCTTCTTTCAGTGCCAGGAGGCATTTTGTCAGAGGAGGCGGCACTTACAGTAGATCCATTACTGTTATTTATTTTAGTATTGTAGGTGATTTGAATGCAGGGAAAGAAACGGTTGAAATGGTGAGAAGTTGCTGGACTTGGAACCAGACTGCAGGGCCGGGTTAGACTGCAGACTGGAGGCTCCCGTCAGGTTTCTTTTTTCTGGTGAGTAGAGAGGTATTTGGTTGGAGCCTGGCTCTTCCACTCATCTGCATCTTATTTGAATTTCCTGCTTGCATAATTCCTCGGTTAATGGGGAACTGCTCGGCGCTGCCACAGCTGTTTTGCCTTTCCTGCCTGGCAAGAATGCCGCTCGCACAGCGAGAGGAGGGAGAGAGGGGAGGAAAAATGTTTAAAAAGAAAAAAATCTGCAAGTCATGTGGTGCAAAAATACAGTACAAACAACGTGTGATCCCCCTGAGGATGGAGGAGGAGGAATGGAGTCAAATACCCACCCACTCCCTGCTTCAAACCTCCCCCCCCGCATGTACACAAACTCTCTAACAGCACCACACCCCCTTCACCAGAGCCAGACTGAGCATGTGCAGTAATAGTGATGAGTCTCTCTTCCTCTTTCCCTTCTCGCCATCCTCCTCACCCAGTCCTCAGCTCTGCTATGCTGGCCCTTAAATCGGTTGGTAGCAGGCTTGGGCAGCACCACACTGCGCCAGGCGGACTTCAGTCAGCCGCATTAGTTTGTTTACACATTCACGACCCTATTAGGGGCTGTTTGTTCATTCATTAGCAAACCCGAGCTGGAGTTTGAACCCTGCCACAGCTGCTTTAACCATTATAAGAACGGCGAACGTGTGGGAATTTGTGGCGCTGACGCTGGCACCGCTGACAGCTGACAGGGTTTCCCTGATAAACTGAGACCTATGGCACAGTTTGTTCCGAGCTCATGGGTACTTAGATCCTGTGTTTAAAAGGTTTAAAAGACATCTTAATTCATCTCAATTTAAGGGCCAAATAATTATTATAATGCTTAATAGATTCAATTGCTGAATATGTTTTGTAATGCTGTGTGATGTGTGCTTTTAGATTAAGTCAAATTAGGATGAGTGGCACAGTCTGGATCCTGTCTGCTTTCTGAAACACAGAAGGACTGTATTTTTCTTTTAATAATGAATTTTAAGCTGTTATCGATCTTAAACTGCCCTTTAGACTTTTTGTTTTTTCTTTTTCTTTTTCTAGCTATCTTTCGACCTTTATCTATCCATACCGAGGCTGCCATACCATTTAATTCAATCAAATCCTTATCATTTTCATATTATCTTGGTTTTGGCTGTAGAAGTTTGGAACCGATTGGTGAGTTATCGATGAACAGAAAATTATTTATTATTTTTCTTAAACAATCATTTATGTCTTTTATTAGCAAAAATGCCAAAACATTCTCAGTCTTCAGCTTCTCAAATGTCAGGATTTTTTTTCTTTTTCATGTCATTTTAGGCTGAAAATCTCTGGAAAACTGTTGTCACTGTGTTCTGACGTTTATAGACTAAAACCATGAATACAATGATAAAAAATAATAATTCCTCTTTAGCTGCAGCCCTGGGTTTTAGAATTTTTTTTTTTTCTTTTTTTTTTTTTCTTCTACGCTGCAGGCAGCCATGGATTTCATTTCATTTAACTGGTTTAAAAGTCATCCTGCAGATACTTGAAACTCTATTGAATCTGATAATCCATCACAATGAACATTGTGTTTACTTTTCTTGTCAAGGCTACGTTGTTGTGTGGTTGGGCAGTTGTGCCCGATTGCCACATTTTTTGTCAAAAATCATACACTTTCTCAGCCATAACTCAGACACATTTTTTCATTTTGACTTACATTTTAAGAAGATATTATTATCCCAGATGTCTATCTCAAAAAAGCTTAGAAATCAGAGAAAAGAAATAAACTATTCCTTAAAACTGCAGAACTTGCCTTAGAATTTTCAGGTTTTACAGTTTTCTGTAAAACCACTTTCTATCCACTGATAGTTGTCAGCACATCCATGGGTCCTTTCGCAAACAGGAACTACTAATAGCTCATTCTGCATACTTTTGGTATGCTGGTATGTAATGGTACCGGTTTGCCAAAATTCAAATAAACGTAGACCAAAAAAAGCTTTTTAGCCCAGAGTGAAACTCACCGCACTGAATCCATAGCAAGAGTAGCTTCCTTGATGCTTTAATACACAACAGTTAACGGCGGGGTCATTTAGAGAGAAAGTCCTTAAGACTGAAATTTGAAGCTGTTATTGTGGACTTTTCAAAATAAAATGTGTTCTTCCTTTTTAGCTGTAGCACAACGGCGAGACCAGCCCTGCAAACGCAAATTTACGTGACTGAGTCACGGCCTGAGTGATAGAGTTACACCATTGGTCAGCCGAATGCCACGTGAGTGCGTGCGCACGTTACACCATTGGTTGTTGCTCTTTCAAAATGATTTCTGTGCAAACGGTTTCTGTTGCGTCATCAGGGGGTTTACGGGCAGTGTTGCCATCGTAGTGCCTTTGTTGCTAGATTTAGAGACTTTTCACACTCTTTTACCAACTTTTTTTCACAATAGCACCTAGAGACAAATCTAGCGACTTTCTGGACAAACCTTAGCTACTCTCCATAGAAGTGAGGTGGCAGCTGACACAGGTGTGAATGAGCTTCTAACTTTCTATATGACTGATCATTTTACACGTAAACAGCTGAAATCGCAGCACAGTTGTCTTTAACTTCTGTGTCTGACGAGTCTGTCAGACGACGTCGCGGTTATGAAACCAGGATTTTAGCAGCAGAGCAGCAGCTTGGAAGTGACTGCTGGTTAACATGTCGTCTCGATGGGCCACGTTTCAGTCACTGTTTCATACTTCTTCCGTTGTCTGACAACAGAAACAGAAAAACATGTAAATGAGAACAGCTTTATAGGGAATTCAGATGGATTAAGTTACTGTATAAGTGACCACAGAGAGTAGGAGAGAAGAAAACAGATAAAAAATGATCCAGCCATATACTAGGATTTGACCTTGTTGTGTTTCTCAGTACCCGCAATGTCCACAGCAGATGTCTTGAGTTGTGTTCTGGCTCCACTGTGGCTGCTGGAGACAATCCACTTCGTGTGTCTCCACTGGGTCCCGGCTCTTTCCCCCACTCTATCTTTACGTGCTGGGTCTGTTTTTGCAGGACCGGCTTGCCATGCTCCTTGCGTTACTGACTTTGTCTTAACACATTGACACCAAACCTAGTTTGTCTTGTTTGTGATCATTGAGGAGACAGAAGAAAGAAGAAAGAGCCCAGAGGAGGAGGGAGGAAGCCGATGTTGTTCAGGCCTGTCCTACTCTCTGTGATCACCTATACTCTCCAATTCTGTGTTTTAATGCAGCTGAATTAACAACATAGTTGTTTGTCATTCACGTATTTTCCGGTTTCTCTTGTTACCTAGAGTGAAATATGATCACAGCTCATAAACAGGCTACTGTGTTAACCAACACTCATCACCTGCAGGTGGTGTCCTGCAGATACCATCCATCCATCCGTGCACATAATTGCCACGGGGGACTGGGGGACATGCCCCCCCCCCACATACGACAGAGAAAGTTATAGAGGCACAAAGGGTTGTCTTATTCGAGTACGGCCACAAGGCGTCTAAAGCAGCTGCAAAGGTACATTCAGTATCCCGTAAAACATGGAAAATTATGAAATTGAAACTCTGCTGGAAATGTGGGTGCTGAAGAACAGACGCTCTGCTCCCGAAACGTTTCCAGCGAACAATGAAACGGTGACGCCGCGGCGAGTTAGCCCGAGCGCACAACCAACAGGATGAAGCTGGATCCTGTGACATCTGTTCATTAATTCATCCTGATAGATACGGAACAGGAACGACAACGAGAGGGATGCTCAACTTTTTGCGCTTAATTGCAGAATTAAAGCTGAACTTTTATTGGCTCTTATTGATAAATTCTTACAGAGGAAGTGTTCATGCTATGCTCTGCTGTACTGTCTGTGTGTGTGTGTGTGTGTGTGTGTGTGTGTGTGTGTGTGTGTGTGTGTGTGTGTGTGCGCTAGCAAGTGAGCTTGTGCATGCTTGCACAGCCCTAATACAATGAATGAAATCTTATTAGATGTTTTCACTCTCTCTCTGTGTGTGTGTGTGTGTGTGTGTGTGTGTGTGTGTGTGTGTGTGTGTGTGTAAACCTGATGTTTCCAGATCAGTCACAGCTGTTGTGTCTGCTTTTATTACTTTCTCAGCAGGTGGGGAAGCCTTTTTTTTTTTTTTTTTTTTTTTCCCCAGGCTTTATTCAGCTCCTCGTCTCTTTGTCCCGTCCTGTTATTAGCTCGGTCGAACCCCGGTCATCCTGACATATTGAGTCCTCACCAACACGACATTTCTGGTATACTGCATCAATAACTGAGTAGGAATTTGCCGCTGTCCAGATCAGTAATGAAATCTGTGGAGCCTCTGTTATGCAGTGGCGGTCATTGTTGTGATGTGAAGTCCAAGTACAGACTGAACTCTGTGAGACGCTAGAATTGTCACACCATGTTTGTGAAGGACTTATGTACATTTGTTGACCTTTGCATTCAGGTTAAATCAGGTTGGCAGATGTTTTTCATGCTCCCAAATATAGAAAACGCGAGTTTTGACGCTTGGATTTCACCTTCACCGTTTCAACTCATCAAAACATTAATGTGAGCCTCTTTCTAATAAAATACATCAGGTAAATTCTGAATGACAGTTTGAGTGTTGTGTTTAACGAAAAAACAAAAAAAAACAAAAGTGGAGTGGAGCTGGAACTGGACATGCAACAGATACTAAATGAATCAATTAGTCGATCAGCAGAAAGTTCTATTTCCATAATTAATTAAAGCAGAATCTCCAAACATCTGACGATTCAAGCCTCTTTAATGTGAGAATTTTCTGCTTTTCCAATGTAGTGCATTGCAGTAAAATGAATGTATTTGGATTTTAAAATGTGACTCAGGCGAATTCTGGCAACTGCAAACGTCCCCTTGAGCTATAGAAAATTTTTATGTTCGTTTATTTACAGTTTTCTGATGTTTTATAAACCAAATGATTAATCTCTTAATCAGGAGAATAATCAGACAATAAATTGAGTCAATGAATCCATTAATTACAGCCCTAGATGTAAGGATTAGTTGATTGATTCATTAATTGATGAACAAACAATTATATATTAGATTGTATAATTGATATTGATATTAACTAATCCTTGCAAACTGAATAGGTTTGAATTTTGGATCGTACGTCACCTCGGGCTCCGGGAGACTGTATACAATCAAGAAAATGTGGAACGGAGATTAAACGATCATGAAAACAATTGTTAGTTGCAGTCCTGTAAAAAGAAGTGATACCATCCGTGTCGTTAAGAGCTTCGTTTGCTTGAGAGTTTAGAGAAATTTGCTTCGGAAATTTTAGAGAAGTTGTTCATGAATGTCAGTAGTTTAAGTTGCATTTTGACTGGAAACATTTCTAATTATGGATTTCATGTTTTTCCTGATTCTTTTTTTTTTTTTTTTCTAGGCTCCCCACAAATATGAGACTCATCGTATCGTCTATGATGATAGTGGTCTAAATGTCTTAAAACTGTGCTGACATACTTACATCATGGTTCCAGTATGAGGAGCAACAGCACACATGGCTGAAAGCTGCTGGCTCCAGCAGCTTTCAGCCGTGGAGGAGATGGTTCCCAAAAAAGGGCGTGACTCCAGTTGTGTGGATGTGGGTTGATAACATTAACCATCAGAGGAAGGAGAGCAGAGGAGCTGCGTTGCACAACACAAGCCACATACACTGTAATCTGTTTACTAAATTCATCACGTGAGACGAGTCAGAATCCGTCTTATTTAGCTCAGGTGACGACGATTGATCAGTCACAATCAGAGCAGCACACCGAAACGTCGGGAAGAGATTAAAACCCCTCAGTGTTTTTACGTCCGGAGTAGAATGTCCGTCATATTCAGGAGGGAATGTGTGAGGAAAACTTCACAGCACAAGCACAAAGCAGCATCGGGCCGAAGTTGGTTCGGTAAAGACCAGGCGGACAGGTTTTAAACGGTTTGGCCTAAACCGAGTTGATATTGATCAGCTGGACTCATGATCCTAAGGACCGGTACCAGGGCTGATCCTACCATATCTTAATGGATCGGTATCGGCTAAAACAATGCTGATCAAAATCTAACTTTTTCTTTCTTGCCTTTTTAAAAGCCAGGCTCTACAATGAGCATTTGCAAGCATTTCACGCTCTGAGTGAAAATTAGAGCCCGTGAGTCTTTTCCAATGTTAAAAATCACAGAGCAGTGAATGAGGAAGCGGTCAGAGTGACATATATCCCCGGCGGCAGCTCATATCTGCTGTCGCTAACTAACGTCAATTCCACGAGTCTTTGTCGCCTGTTCTCGTCAAAGATCATTTGTTAGGGAAGAAGCTCCACTCTGTAACACCGCCACACAACTGCAAGTGTCCAGGAGTTCCACTCTCTAGTTAAACTTTTATTTTTAACTTTAAAAGACTTTTAAGCTTTTAAACTATTTGGTTTGAACCAAGATCTTCTTTGTATTGAGTAGCTCATTTAAAATAAACAAAAAAAAAAAAAAAAAAAAAGCTGTATCAGATTAAGTAATCTACTTAACATTTAGGTAAATATAAAAGAGACTAGGTATTGGTAGATACCCAATTTTAAGGGACTTGGTTTGGGATTGAGGCCAAAACAGCTTGTCCATAGCATCCCAAGTTGTTACTGTCAAATCATGATACTACGTTAAAGCTATATCGCCCGCGCCACATTTGGATGACCTGGTTAAATATAGCATTAATAATACATCTTAAAAATACTCTTCGAGATAATCTAAGCACAAGATCTGAAATAAACACGACACCGTTTTACATATTCTGAGGCCTCAGTACTGAAGCTAACGTACAAGCAAATTCCTAGGTCTAAGAAAAAGCTTCTCTGTATTCGACAAATATACAGATGAAACACAATGTCATTGTGTTTTTAAAAATAAAACAAGTTACGTCGATCAATACTTAAAAAACCATTCATGTTGTCGCATGCTGCGGAAGTTGCTAAAGTCAGAATTGCGGTGGCAAGAGCAGCCCACGTGACTCCGAACCCTTCAGTTGAAACTCAGAGTGAAGAGGACGAACTGAATCTAGGTGCTCTTGAGCAAGGCAGGACGGAGTGCAGTGTCCCGTCACTGCACCACGAGAAAAATGAGGTTTACCGGACGAGGACTTGTTAGCCTTCATGTCTTTTAGCTGCATCAGCTGTCTGTGCCTGGAACATCAGCACGCAGTTTCACCCACACGCCGCTCATAAATTCTGAGCTCCTTGTCTCTCGTGCGTCGCTGTGGTTGTGTGGAAATCCCCAATGTTCCACTAATGCGTTTGTTACTAAGACCAAAACAAGCAGGCAGTTTTTTTCTCAGCTCCTTCACAGCAGTGGTGATTTTTTTTTTGTTGACAAAATGGGTTTTATGTTTTTTAAGCCACACCCCTTCAATTTAAAGGTAAAGTAAAAGGTAAAGTGAGGGGATTTTGTTAGATTTGAACAGTGGGTGAAAAAGCTGTATGTTCGAATGAGGAACATTCATGCGCGAGTATAAAGTGTTAATCCCCTACGGCTGTTGGCTGTAGGTCAAGTCAAGTGGGTTTTCATAATACAAATCCAAATGTGTGCTATCAACTCTTAGGGGCAGTGGGCCAGTAATTCATTCATACAACTACAAACCAACCAAACACACCAGCAGAGTTGGACCTACAACACATTTCTGTTACTCAGAAATATAGTATTTTAGGAGCACTGTGATTATTTTCCATTGGCTAGTGGCTATTAGCCAACTGCTCTTCTCTTCTGCATTTAATAAGTAGGTTCAGTCTTGTGCATTCTTTATATTGGGTAGAAACCAAACCTAACAATTAACAGTTGAATTTTAAACATTGAATTTAGTTTTTTTTTTTTTTTTTTTTTTTTTTTTTTAAATAATGATTAGTTTTTCTACAAAATGAAAGAAAGAAAATGGGGAGAAATGTCAAGACATAAATTCTGGTAACCCAAGATTACATCTTCAGATGTCTTGTTTTGTCCAACCAACAATCCAGAACTCAAAGATATTCAATTTACAGTGATATAAAAACAGAGAAGAGCAGCAAATCCTCACATATGAGAAGCTGAAATCAGTAAATCTTCAGCCTTTTCACTTGATTTAGCAACTAAAGGAATCCATCATAAAAAATTGTCATCGGTGAATCCTTCCAGCTCCTTCGCATTTAAAGAAACACTCTGTTCCTCAGCAGCTAAACCGCTTAAATATTTGTCCTTAGAGATGAGCAGTCATGCAGTATTACTGTTCGAGGTTCAAGTTCAGGTTTATTGTCATTCCCACATCTGTGCATGACATACACACAGGGAAATGAAATGTCAATTCTCATCGACCTCGGTACAACATAAAACAGGCGTACGAAAAGCACACGGTCTTAAAAGTAAGAGTGAGCGCTCTGGCATTAGCAGCAACAACTTGGATGTAAACAAGTTGCAGTGTATTTTCTCCTCTTGTAGCAAACTTGACATGCTTGTGGAGTTTCAGCTAAACCGTCTTTAAGTTTCCTGGATTGAAGTCGCCAGCGATGATGGAAAATCGGGGTCGGGGTTGTGCTGTGTGTTGATCGCTGACGCCGCTGTGAGGTTCTCACAGATGCACTGCTGCAGTAACAATGGCGGTGAACTCCCTCGGGAGATAGTGTGGCCGGCACTTCACAGCTGTGAACTCCACCAGGGGAAAGAACGGTGTCTGGAAACAACCACAGCACCTGTGCGCCTTTTCCTTGAGGATAAAAACAGTCAGTCCACTGCCACAAGTCCAACCCGACGGCGAAGATTTCCCGTCGCGTCAGTAGCGAGTTAGCCCGTCCAGCCCGACGGCCGTGTCCAGAATGTTGCAGTGTAGCCAAGTCTCAGTGAAGACAAAGACGCATTAGCTCTTTATTTCACACTGGATAGTCCATCGCTCTCACTCTCCAGCAGATCCTGGTGGCTGGAAGACATGTAAAACGACAAAAGCACTGAAAAGTTTGGTTCACGAGAAGCTACTGCAACATTGTACTAACAGATGATTTTAGAGCGAATGTGTTACCCAGTGCCATTGTTCCCAAAGGCTCTGCAACTAAATATTAGTGAAGGCTGCTGACAGTTGTGTCTAGGGACTATTATGCAAGTTTTGTTTTTCTATTTTCTCTTGTTCAGTAACCTTGGACATTTTATTACATATTGGATTATACAAAATTGTGTTTATTTCTGAAGCTATTCTAAATTCTGTACTTAAAATTCAGGGGTGCCAATAATTTCAACCAGGACTGTGTGTTGAACATCGGTGGAGCGCCCCTTTAAAGATTTACCCCCTTATTTGACCCAGACAGGAAATGTGCCGCAAAAAACCAAAACTACAATAAGAGCCAAAAGTGGCCAAAAACCTGTGTAGAGCTGCAGAGTTGGTGAGGATTCTCTGACATTTTATTTCTACGAATGGCCTCTTTCACATCAGAGTAATTCGATTCATTGTTAATAAAACATTTCTGATAAGTGGAGCTTTAATGATAAAAAGAAACTCTGGAACAAATCAGGGAATATTGTTTTACATCATCCAGCCCTGCAGCTTCAGATATGTTCTGCTGACTGTCACTACAAACAAGAATCCCTTCTTTAATAGACCTGATTAAATTCAGGTTGGACGAAAAAAAGCAGGCAGGCAGGCAGGCAGGCAGTCAGGCAGACAGACAGACAGACAGACACTACCACCACTTAAGTAGAAGACCCACAAAGCTAATTAATTAGGGCTGACTGGCTCATTTGCATGTTTTGTAAGCACTAATTAAGATATGCAAAATATCCAGATGAGAGCCGCAGCCTAAATATATTTTAAGCAACTCGACGGCGCAGAGGTATAGACAGGAAAATAGATTGAGGCCACGTCCTCCGCCCATCGCATTAATCTGAGGCTTCCTGCGTCAGAGTGGCCCCAGCAGGAAGCACAGGACGTACAGGAATTTGTCTCGGTGACTCTGGCACTTAAATATTAATACAGCATGTAGTGACAGAGAGCAGGGACAGCTGGACCTCACATATGATGCAAAAGGACTGCAAGATGTGCAACACACAGCAACCTACATATAGACAGGAGAGGACACACTGGTACAGTTATGAAGGTATTTGTCTCACTGACAGTAGGTTTATTATCCCTGATCAATCACACTTGACTGTTTGGGCTCTTTGCCTGTGTTTTGGCTCCAGACCAGTGTGGATAAGTCAGACTTTCAGATATGTTGTGAACACGCTCCCCGAGGTTTTAATATCTGGTTGTCTGTTCAGCTACATAAAAATAAAGAAAGAAATGGAATAAAACCCTGGACCTCCACGGACCTCACAGAGTCTCTTTCTTTGGTAGAAAGTAGTTCCAAGGAGCAGGGGCTCCGGGAAGACCTATGGAATGACATGCAGCTTTCTTCTTTTAAATGTCGTTTTTCGATGCTTGGAATGGCTGAAATAAAATTTCTGTTCAACTCAACTGAAGTGGTCTAGCAGCAAAAATCAGATATCAGACAAATATCTTTTTAAAATAAGACTGTTTTGTTTCGACTTTACACAACAACGAAAATGCAACTCGCCCAAGATGAGATATTGATTGAAAAATTAAAAACCAAACCAGGCTTCTTTTTAAGGGATTGAAGGATGTCTGTCTTCTTCCAACCGTAAAACTACTGTGCAGTCAACCTGCATGTCTGTCCCTGACTATGGAGCTATTCTGTATCGTCATGCTTCCCCATCGCCGCTCCGGCAGCTAAACCCCGTGTGTCATGGTGCATCACACTTTTTCACCGCTGACAAGTATCGCACTTATCTTTGCTCTCTGTGGCACCCGGTGGGTTCGACCTCCCTACAGTTGAGGAGACGTAGCCCTCTCACGTTATCCGTTTATGAGGCTCGACTACCTCACATCTCTCCTCTCATTTAGAGCGACTAACTGCTTGACCTTAGATGTCCCTCGTGCACGCACTAATGTTGGCAGATCTGGTTTCAGGTGCTACGCGCCGCGTAAGTGTGTGACCTGCAAACTGCCCTCAAACCAGAGTCTTACATTTCCCCTGGAGATTTTAAAGCTTCATTATCTGATGGTTTTTTTCTATGAGTCTTGTAACTGTTTTTTCTTAATTCCTTGTTTCTCAGCTCCTCGTATCGTAGCGTAGTTGTGCCGTTTCTGTTCTGCTCATTGTGCTCTTGTGAATGTTCCTTGTTCTCAGGTCTCTTTTGGAAAGGAGATCTTAATCTGAATGACACGGCCTGATTAACTAAAGACTGAGATATTAACATTACTGGTCTTCTTCTTCTTTTTTCCCCCAATCTCCTGAATTTCATCCATCATGTGAATGAAAGGAGGGACTGTCGTTTACAGTCGCAGTCGGCAGTACGGATCTGAACCTGCAGGGCTGGATGATTTCAGTCGATGTAGTTCCAAATGGTGATTGAAAAAGTCAAATTTAACCATTTCGATTTCAAAATAACTTCTCTAATTTTGTGGGAGTTGTGAATAAACCAACAACGCACACAAACAAAATAACAGAGAAGCTCAGCCCATGTGTACTTTACGTCTTATTCACTCATGCATATCGTATAATTACAAAAACAACTAGTTCACGTGATCACTACGAGTAAACTCAGTACTTGTTTGGTAGAAGCGACAAGTTGCACTGAATGTCTGGTGAAATAACATGAAGTTACTCATTTAAGCCAAAAGTTTTTAGACCGAGTTATTACACAGCTACTAGAGTTTAGACAACATTTACCGTTTCAGAACGTGGGCTTCTTTTCTGAAGTGAAAAGGAAAAAAAACAAACAAACAACATGTATTTACAGTCACAGTAATAAAAATCCGTATGCCGTATCCGCTTCGATTAACCTGTATTTTTTCTCTTAACTTTATCATTTATTGTATCGAGCTCTGCCCCGCTGCTCGCGGTCAGCGTCAGCCCAGGAACGCCGTCCTTTAACCCGACCCCTGTGACTCAAATACCTCTCACGGTAATAGGATTTCACTTTAACCTGGATGCAGTGCACGCTGGGAAGTATAAATGAATAAATGTTTCTAAATAACATAATTTCATGAGTTAAGTAAACGATCAGTTGGACATTAATTCAAATGAACCCGGGATTTTAAATTCCGAAAGTGATAATTAAACAATTTAAACTTCAAACTGATCTAATCACTGAGTTTATGAGTAAAGAAAACTTTACTTAATAAAACTTATTATGACATTTTACAGTGCAAAAGATAAAATAAACACACAGTGAAAATGTTTTTTCTGCATTCTCCAACTAAAGAAAACAAATATCTTTGTAATAAATCACAGATTAAGATTCAAGGGTCATAGGGACTGGCGCGCTTTCCCTGAAAAAAGACACTGGTTTGACTTGTTTGCACAATTTCAATTTTTTTTATTTAAATGCTGATAATTTAAGCTTCTAACAACTTGCAGCTGTTATTTATTCCAAGATAAGTTTCAGTTTTTACAGAGCTGAAACTGAAAACCTCCTGGCACACAATGCAACGTCACAAACAAAAGCAAAACTCCCCGCATAGCTAAATACCACAAGGGGTACATGATGGTTTTTGATTTGTTTCATTTAGTTTATGTAAAAAGAGCCCAAACACACAGAGTCAGTGCAGCAATGTACAGTAGAATACAGATATTCACTGCCGTGTAGTGACGATGACCTTTGAACCTCAGACGCACTGTACCGTACACACACGCGCACACACACAAAGTCCCAGAGCCCCAGAGCGCAGAGCTGGTTAGTTTCAGCCTGGTGATGGATGGAGGATGAGGTCAGTCCTAAGGGGGATCCAGACTCTCTGGAAAAGACCTGTTGTTCTCTGTCTCTCTCTCTCTCTCTCTCTCAGTCTCTCTCTCTCTCTCTCAGTCTCTCTCTCTCTCAGTCTCTGTCTCTCTCTCTCTGTGTGTCTCTGTGTCTCTGTCTCTGTCTCTCTCTCTGTGTGTCTCTGTGTCTCTGTCTCTCTCTCTCTCTCTCTGTGTCTCTGTCTCTCTCTCTCTCTCTCTCTCTCTGTGTCTCTGTCTCTCTCTCTCTCTGTGTCTCTGTCTCTCTCTCTCTCTCTCTCTCTCTCTCTCTCTCTCTCTCTGTGTGTCTCTGTCTCTCTCTCTCTCTCTGTGTCTCTGTCTCTCTCTCTCTCTCTGTGTCTCTGTCTCTCTCTCTCTCTGTGTCTCTGTCTCTCTCTCTCTCTCTGTGTCTCTCAGTGTCTCTGTCTCTCTCTCTCTGTGTCTCTCAGTGTCTCTGTCTCTCTCCCTGCTGTGCTGCAGCCCTCTGATGATCTCATCAGTGATCACTCAGTAACCCACACACACACACACACACACACACACACACACACACAGTCACACAGTCACACAGCTACACACCACATGCACTCATCGTATCCTGGGGAGAACACTGCTGGTGATTCCCTCTTAAAAGAGCATCATAATGTTTAGATGTTGATCACTGACCAGGATGATTACGGCTGTAAACAAACAACTATTCTTCGTGGTGATTAAGAAGTGAAAAAGTGAAAGGGGTTCTCCCCTGGTTGTCCTTTTTGCCATTGCTTCATTTTTAGATTGTTTTGGGATTCAATATTGATGAGGTCAGCGTGTGTATTATGTGCAATATGTTCATTTATATTTATTGTTCAAATGACTACAATCAGTAAACCAGATTTCCCTCGGGGGTCATTAATGTTTTGCATTAATGCACAATTCCCGAGGGGCTCCTTATCCCGGATGTCCGTCGCTAATAAATGTCCATGAACTTGCACAGGAAAAAGACGCTCCTTATAACTGCAGGACCTGCCTGTGAACTATCAGATTTTTAAGTTTTCTACAGTTATGAATGTAATCCAGTGGTGTCTGTACATCCATGGATACACCGCAAAGAGGAGCTGCTAATAGTTAATTCAGCACACATAATTATGCAAAATGTAAAAAAAAATATAGGCAAAAAACAAAAAAAGACAAGGAAGAGAAAGTGGGTGTAGCCCACAGCTTAACTCCGTGAATCCATGGCAACATTATTCATCTGTTCCTGCAAGTGAAGACTTGTGACGTTTAATGTAACATTAAAAAAAAAATTGAATATAACATAAAATACAGCCTTCACTCAAACAAGCTTCATCATACGCCTCCTGCTCTGACATGTCAAAGTGTCCGTCCTGGAACAGGCCCATTAAGTGATTTTTGATGTGGCGCTTTTAAGTGCTGTTACACGCTTTGGAAGAACGCCAAACTGAACATTGGGCAGAGTGTGAGATTTAATCACTCTTTGATTAAAATTGATCATGAATCAGTTACGGATCAAATCCGGCACACCTTTTGGCAGAAGAGGTTTTACCCTGACTCTGTAATCAGGGTGTTTTTAGGCTTTAATTTTACAAAGAATCTTCTTTAAAAACAACCAGTATTGAGCAAAATTGCTTGAGAATGATATGACTGCCTTTCTACCCCCATTAGTTGTATTTGTTGAGACAGAAGTGACTTCGATAACCATGTAATCAATTTATACGGTGGAACTTGTCAGGTTTTTATTTTCTACCTTCAGTAGTGAAAACACAAATCATTCACTGTCATTCAGAGAAAACATTGGTGACCAATGTGTTTTTTTCATGATCTACAAATAAAAACAAGATTTACGCATGTGGGTGACAATTATTGAGTAATGTATGTTGTTCACAAATGCAAAACCAGTTTGAACAGATGAAAAACAATTTAACAAATAAAAATGTACCCAAGTTGAATAAATATCTGTATATATTTCCAACTTCAGGATCATAGATCTAATGACATTTGCTTTTGATACGCTTGCTGCATATATAAATGCCTAAAAACATTTGTGATGTCTAAAAGTATTTGTGCAGATTTACACATTTGTCACCAATATTGAGACTTCTTTCTCTCCATATTCCCGTTTCCCCCACTAACCATGTTTCTTTTACTGAATTGAAATTTCTCAACCAGTGTTTTGGTCCCGTTTTCTGGAACGTTACATTGATTTCACAGTATCTCTGTTGTTGGACAAAATCAAACAAAACCAAGAACATCAGGAATCTGATGAAATCTCCTCAAAGACATGAAGCAAGAAACAGATGCTGACACATTTGACTACGAGATCTGCTATGAGGGTGGTACAGGACATAATATATTCTGGGCCTCTCACATACATTCATTCTCCTATAAGATTGTCACTCTCACATTTGTATGTATTTGACACTCATAGACAGAGCATTCAAAAAGTCTTCAGACCCCTTCACTTTTTTCTCATTTTGCTACGTTGCAGCCTGAAGCTTAAACTTTTTTAATTAATTTTTTCACTCGTCAATCTACACTCTACCCAATAATGACAAAGTGAAAACAGAATTTCAGAAATTTTTGCAAATTTATTAAAAAGGGAAAACTGAAATATACTCGGTGCTTACTTGAAGCACCAGCGATTACAGCCTCGAGTCTTCTTGGCTTTGACACGACAAGCTCTGCACACCTGGATTCGGGGATTTTCTGCCTTTCCTCTCTGCAGATCCTCCCAAGCTCGGTCAGGTTGGATGGGGAGCGTCAGTGGACAGCCATTTTCAGGTCTCTCCGGAGATATTCGATTGGTTTCAAGTCAGGCTGGGACACTCAAGGACATTAGAAGATTTGTCGAAAACCACTCCTGCGCTGTCATGGCTGTGTGTTTAGGGTCATTGTCCTGTTGGAAGGTGAAACTTTGGTCCAGTCTGAGACCTTAGCACTCTGGACCAAGATATCTCTGTACTTTGCTCTGTCTATCTTTCCCTCAACCCTGACCGAGCTCCCTGTCCCTACCACTGGAAATTATGCTGCCACCACCATGCTTCACCATGGGTATCGGGCAGGTGATGAGCGATGCCTGTTTTCCTCCAGACATGATGCTTAGAATTGAGGCCAAACAGTTCAATCTTGGTTTTATCAGACCAGAGAATCTTGTGTCTCACAGTCTGAGAGTTTCAGGTAATTTTATGGAAACTCCAAGCAGCTTTCATGTGTCTTTCACTGAGGAGAGGCTTCAGTCTGGCCACTCTGCCATAAAGTCCAGATCGGTGGAGTGCTGCAGTGATGGTTGTCCTTCTGGAAGTTTCTCCCATCTCCCCACAGGATCTCCGGAGCTCAGCCAGAGTCACCATCAGGTTCTCAGTCTTCTCTCTTACCAAGGTCCTTCTCCCCCAATTGCTCAGTCTGGCCGGGCAGCCAGCTCTAGGAAGAGTCCTGGTTGTTCCAGACTTCTTCCATCGAAGAATCATGGATGCCACTGTTCTCCTGGGAACCTTCAAAGCAGAATAACTTTTTTTGCAGCCTTCCCCAGATCTGTGCCTCAGTAAAATCCTGTCTCTGAGCTCTGCAGGCAGTTACTTGGACCTCATGGCTTGGTTTTTGCTCTGATATGCGTTGTCATCTGTGAGACCTTATATAGAGAGGTGTGTTCCTTACCATATCACCACAGGTGGACTCCAGTCAAGTTGTAGAAAGGTCTCAAAGATGATCAAGAGAAATGGGAGGCACCTGAGCTACATTTTCAAGGGTCTGAATACTTATGTCCGTGTGATATTTCAATTTTCCCTTTTTAATAAATTTGCAAAAATTTCTAAAATTCTGTTTTCACTTTGTCATTATTGGGTGGAGTGTAGATTGACGAGGGAAAAAATTAATTAAAAAAGTTTAAGCTTCAGGCTGCAACGTAGTGAAATGTGAAAAAAGTGAAGGGGTCTGAAGACTTTCTGAATGCTCTGTCTATGAGTGTAAAATACATACACGTGAGAGTGACAATATATGTATCTTTATAGGAGAATGTATGTATGTGAGAGGCCCAGAATTTATGTTTCTACAATAACAGCACATTACCCCCGTGACCCTTTCAAAATAAAACACTTGACTTTTCCTTAGTTTTTTGTTATTTTATTAGGTGAGTAATGGTTTGTTAGAGCATTGATCCACACAGCAGAAAAACTGCTGAATGCAGCTCATAGTGAAAGTTGACTGCTGTGTGTGTGTGTGTGTGTGTGTGTGTGTGTGTGTGTGTGTGTGTGTGTGTGTGTGTGTGTGTGTGTGTGTGTGTGTGTGTGTGTGCGTCCTCTAAAATGAGACATTGCCCTAAGGTTAAAGTTGAAAATTAATTGAAATCAATGGAATACTGAGCACAGCACTAAAGTAATGCAAAGCGTATAAATGCAAAGGTGTCACAAGCACAAAGACACACTTACACACCCAAGGACAGCACATTATTCAGCTGTACACAGTTGCACACACACACACACAGACACACACACACACACACACACACACACACACACACACACACACACACACAGCCAAACAACAGAGTCAAGCATGTAAGAGCAGTGTGTGTGATCATGTGTACATACACCCACTCATGCTTATATGAACAATTAATGAAATTGCAGCTAATCAGTGTCTCTCTTTGTGTTTGACACACACACACACACACACACACACACAGACACAGACATATTTTCCAGGTGTTCAAATAACCTTCCTGATTTCTCATTTCTCTTTTTCTTATTCTCGTCTTTCTCTCCCTTTTTTTTCCTCTCCTGTGCACGTCTCCCTCTCTCTCTCTCTCTCTCTCCCTCCCTCTCTCCCCATTACACTGTGTTCATGTATTTGGATTAAAAAAAAAAAAATGGTTTGGTGTTGATCAAGTAATTCAGATACTCTGCTATGAATGAGCGGTTATTTTTTTGACGCCACTACTAATGGCAAACGACAAAGCGGTTCATTTCCCTGCTGGCTAGCTTTGCAGTACGTGTTCTTGAAGCTGCACCGTATAATACAACAAAAACACACAAGGACATCAGCAAACTTCATCAGCTCCCGCAAGTCAAATCAGTGGGCGTCTTTTGAGTATTTGAGTCTAAGCGGCTGGTGCAAGGTATTGAGATTGATTTGAACAAAGGCTCCTGGATCCTTGCTTCCAGAGTATGGACTTCGGGTTTGTGTGTGAATGGGGGTTACTGTCTCTCACTGGCTTTCCATCTGAAAACGTTAGGGTGTGGGCATGTTGTTTCAGGTACTGCTGAGAAAATGAAGTCTGGTTTGAATAATAAATAGATCCATGAGTCTGAAGGCTTATCAGACAGCAAAACACTGCACAGGATTTATAATAAAGGGAGACAGAATTTTACTGCTCTGCAAAGTTGCCATGGTGGCAGTTAATTTACTGTTTGCAACAAGAATGCTGTATTACTACCATTCACCTCACAATTTTCACTGCAAAGTCATCTACCAGGAATGTGAACTTGGATGTACGTGAGCTGCCAATTCGACGTCTTGCCACATGATTTTTGAATTGCTTTACGGCAGAAGTTGAGGTGGTTCAGCTATTTTTCTGGATGACCTGCATTGTTTTTGCAGAATAAATTTCAGTTTCATGTCCACAGCGGTCCGTCCGTGCTGACTGGACATGTGTGAAAACGTCCAGCTAATACAGTACGGCGGGAACCGCGTGCACGTAAATTCGTCCCTCAAGGCTCTCCTCGCACCATCGGCAGTATCAGTTGTGCTCAGTGCAAACTGGGGCGCAGGGGTGACGAGCTATGGCTGTGGCCGTGTTCCGGGGCGGGAACACGTTACCTCTACCAAATTAGTGCGCAAAAAATCGCGATGTGATTTGTTCTACACACGGTAGGTTCGTGTTTCCGTTTCCTCTGACAATCGCGGGATATTTAACAATAGCGGAAAAGAGAAAAAAAATTGGGAACCTTTAGTTGTAAAATAATATATTGTTCATTTTGAAAACCGATAGTGAGTTGTTGGTAGGTCGATATCAACGATAGAATTGAAACGGGCATTGGGTTTCAACCGCAACCCGAATCCCTAATCCTAACCCTAACGTCTGATATGACGAGCCTGGTGTTTAGCTAGCGGTAGCTTGTCCATGTTTGGTCTCGAGCTGACGACGAGAGAGCTTCGCTGTCCGCCATCGTTACAGATTCCATGTGAAATAGAAGAAACATGGCGGCACGCAGGCGCAAGCGGTGCACCAATCAACGAGCTCCATTCCTACCATGTCCTCAGGTACACCGAGGCAGGATGTGGTTTGGGTTTTACGTCACCAGCGTGAGCCAAGGCAACAAGACAGCTCCATTGTACCGTCTGACTAC
Organism: Xiphias gladius; assembly: GCF_016859285.1. Taxonomy (NCBI): domain Eukaryota; kingdom Metazoa; phylum Chordata; class Actinopteri; order Istiophoriformes; family Xiphiidae; genus Xiphias; species Xiphias gladius. The sequence goes on from NC_053423.1 coordinate 24,353,353, forward strand.
TAGTACCGTCCAGCGCGCTGAAGTCTTAAAGCCAGGAAGGTGACGTTATTTTTAGGTGACGTACGGTTCTGGGAGCTGTCTCGAATCATTCCCTCATTCACTCGTTAACTACTCAGTCAGTACTTAGTACACACTTACTGTTTCCTTTGCATACAAAGGTGGCTACTCACAACCACAGCATAGTGTGTTATAAACCCTTAATTATATTTATATTCGGCTTATTTGCTAAATAGGGGGACTTGAAGTTAAAGTGTGACCCAGGTTTAGGACTGTTTTTGTTCCACTGTGGAATATTTGAAAACACTTTAGTGGATGACTTAGAATTTATAGAACTTTGTCGTTAAAATAAAGTGGTGGAGGTTAATGTAGTGCTGTCGGTAGCAACTAAGGACGGATCTCAGACACAGCCCTTCTCGTCCCTCCCGGGTCACTTTTCAGGTTACACTAAAGGCTGCTGTTGTCTCATTGGTTCCAGACGGAAAGTTAAATCTGATAGAAGTTCAGTACAATGCCCAGGGTATCACAGCTGCAAGGTTTGGCGTCTTCACTCCTGCCATAAGAATAAATGACCTACATTAGTGCAAAGATAAATGTGTGTACATATGTTGAGTCTGTCCCTCACTGTCTGTCTGTCTCTTCCGTTGATTTTTGGTCTCTCTCTCTCTCTCTCCCTCTCTCTCCCTCTCTTTGTCGCTTCGTCCTTCCTCCTTTCTCCGTTTTGGCACATGTTACCACGGTAACCACTGTCTCTTTTGGGCCAAGTTGTAGTGGTGCAGTTTTTAAGGCCCATACTGGGTTCAAATTGCTGCTTCGTTTATGCACACGCACACACAGTCATACACACCAACGTCTCCTTTCTTTCGCGCTCTCTCACAGACACACACTCAAACACACACATCGTCAACACCTCTGCGTACTCTGTCTGCATCTGTCTCTTTAACACACACTCTGTCACTCCCACACACACACAGTAGAATGAATGTGTCTTTGATTTATCTTCTATTGTGTCACATACACTCAGTCCTTCGTTGACATCCCTCTCTGCTTTCAGATCCCGCAGTAGATTACCCAGAGGGCCGCTGGTCTGAGGATCGTCCAGAGAAGAGAGGGACTGACGAAGAGAGCGATCGAGGACGACGAAGAGTTATTGGAGGAGGAGGTGGAGCCTCTGGAAGAGCCCCCCCCCCTCTGTGAAGCCCCTCCCATCTGAGGAAGTGCAGTGAGTACCAACTTTTTATCCTTCTTTGGGAGAAAGTTGTTGTCTCTACCCTTTGTGGGCATCGGGGCGGTTCCATAAAAGCAACCTGAAAGGCAACAATGTTTTATTTTGAAACGTGTATACCAGTCCATCCTGTTCGACTGCATTACAGTCTTTTGTGTTGTATTCCGTTTAAGGCATTGATTTAGCAAACAAGGGATGTTACTCGTCGCTACATTAGCCAGCACTCCGCTAGCTTTGGCTCCACATGATGTTGCAGTAAAATGCTGCAAAGTTTTGGCAAAAAAAAACTGCATCCATAGAGGAAAAAACATGGTACGTCTGGACACAGAGCCTTAAGTCCCTCTAAAGGCTCCGACCTGGTGGGCGGAGAGGCGAACTTTTTTCGAGAGCCATTTGGCTTTTGCCACCAGGTCTTGAGTTGTGTTCGTTCAATGGCGGTCCCACGCGATGGAGGTGTCTGGAATTTTTTTGGAGGGAGCAGGATGAGGTGTGACTCTCTCGTTTCCCAAACCAAGAGGTAAACGCGTAAACGAGATTGTTGAGCAGTTTGCAGGCTGCAGGATGTTCTGTGGCGGGGTAAGCTGAGCCCTGGGAGAGTTCGGCAGGTGAGTCTCCACGTGTTGCAGCAATGGAAGCTCAAGTCTTTACTTACTTTTTTTTTTGTTGTTGTTGCAAACCTACAATCTTTTCTGTGTCGCAAAGTTATTTTTCATCTGTATTATAATGGCAGTCTAAGCTCTACAGTTGCTTTTGATGGAGGTCTCTAGGGAGACTGCAGTGCTGGAGTGTGAAAGTGCGTTCTCCATCTATAATTCATATGTCGTGTATGATCCAGGAGAGGCTCTCACTTCCCCAAAAGTGGTAGCAAAAAAGAACCATAGCGGTGTCGGTAGCTGCTTTCACTTGAAGTTACTTTGGAAATTAATACCATCCAGAGGTTTTGTAAATGGGTAGGTGAGGTGACGTAGCACCTGCACCGTCAGTCGCAGTTCCGCCATTTCTCAGATGCTTTCCGTGTGGTCCAGTGCAGTGTCCAGCGTTCAAATGTCCAGTGTTCAAAAAGCGGAAAACAACTGAGAAGACGTTGTTAAAGTAGAAATGTGTCTTCACTGTGTCCTGCTCAACACTAACTCAGAAAATACAAATCACTTAGACGACAGCTCAATAATCATTGGAGTCATTTATCAGGAAAAAAGGCTGAACATTCACTGTGTCCAGCTTCTCAGGTGTGATGATTTGCTGGTTTTCTCTGTTTTTATATCACTGAAAATTGAGTTTCTTTGGGTTTCACACTGTTGGTTAGAGAACAATAAGCAATTTGAAGATTTTTCGTTGCCGATACGTCAGCCGATATTAGTTTATCGTAGATATATCAGTATCTGAGTCAGCATTCCGTCACAGGTTTATTTCTAAACCGTGAAACGTCCTGACCATGTGCTGGGAAGACGTCTTGGTCCAAGTAATTAGGAAGATGAATTTAAACCATCCTTATCAGAAATGTTTAATTATGTTATGGGTTGTTAAAGAAAACGATTATCAGCCAATATATCATTATTGGATTTTTTTAAAAACTCTCCGATGTCAATATCAGTATCTGTGTCAGACACCCTGTATGGGTTAGGCTGTACAGATTTTCTGATGGGGGTTTTACTTCATTTTCTCACATTATAGGCCACATGATTCATCACAAAAATGTTAATACAATAAGTGATAATGGAAGTAGTTGTTAGCTGGAGTCCTAGACCGTTTATCTGTGAGATGGCCATAACAGTGATTCAGTCTCAAGTGCTTCTTCAGGGTCTAATAATGCCCATTCTGTTAAATAAAACTCAACTGCAGTGCAGAGTGTTGCAACTTTACCACAGTTGCAGCCAAAAACGTCAGAAATTAACCATGAATCCTGCCCATGCATTAATTAGCCAGCAGGTCACAGATCACTTAAAAACAAACAGTTTGCAGACCCTCAGACTCAGGCCAGACGTGAGCTGCCTGGATAAACACACACAGGGATAGTTTCACTAACTGTTTCACTGTGTCACCCCCAGGAGAATGTGAAAACACAGTAAAGTCGCAAGTCTTAATACCCACATTTATTTGATGTTAGGGGTTTTAGCTCCGTAACTTTGGTGCATATACATGCCAGCGTTTAAATACTGGCATTAAGATTAAGGACAAGACAACTTTACATACAGGACACTAAGAATAATGTCAGATTACACACTTTTGACCCCAAATGCATGCCGTGTCATCCAGTGCATGTAAAAATGCAGAAAGACTCCACATTTTGTAGTACAGAGTGAAGACTGTAAAAGCAAGCTGGTGTAAATCCCAGAGGTTTGTTCAGAGCCCCAGTCGGCAGCGATGAGTCAGTCAGAGGAGGTTCTGATCAGACGCCTCAGAGGACAAAATCCAGGAGGAGAAACAGAGATCCAAAACCTCAGTGGACCTCGAGGAGGAAAAGAAGGGGAGTGGATATTATGTTTACTTACAGATGAGAAGTCATCAAGTGCTCCCTGATATACGCGATTAAAGAAACAAAAAGGCCTGAAAATGCTTGAAAAAGTACGTAAAATAAATCAGTCAGCATGTTAGAAAGAACAGTGTTTGCTCAAAAGAACTTGTGAATTGAAACAGAGAGGATAGTCTCGTCTTCACCGACTGAGACGCCACAGGTGCTTTCCCTGTTTTTACCAAAGTCATACACTGGTGTCGGGTACAGTCAGTTCTCATCCATCAGGAGGAGGAGATTTCAAAGTGAGATCAAACCCAGCTTCATACCTTTGGAGTCTCTTGTCCTTTCAGTGTATTTCTGAAAGTAGGAGAGGAGGATAAAAAAAAACACAATTTGGCAAAACTCAGGAACTTACCAAGCATTTCCTTGTCCTGAATCCAGTCTTTGTCAGTCTGTGAGTTTTTAGTTTAAAATGTGATTACTTTCCTCTCCTCATTAGAAATGATTTACCACACACAACACTATTCTGTATCACTTAGCAATTAATTTCCTGTTTTCTTATTCTGCTCATGTATGGTTTCAAAACTTTAATTTGCTGTGTTAAATTAAAAACTGTTCCTCACTGACTGACTGTTATTGCCAATTTTCCTAGGTCTGTAATAATTTACATGCATTTAAGGTCCTAAAAAAATGGTTAACTGGAGTTTCAGCGTGTAGAAATCATCCTGTAGAGGTTGTTGACAGAGTAGGGTATGAGAAAGAGAAGTGATAGAGTAAAGGTGAAGAGAAGAAATGGAGTGATAATGAGGGACGAGGATTGGAGTGTAAAACCAGGAAGGCCGTGAGATTTTCAGATGACTAAGAGAAGGCTAAGACTCCTCTCTGTACAGAAAGTGACTCCAGGAAAACGCCGGAGAGACACTTTGAAAGATGTGACATTTCATTTTCCAAATTCAAAACAGAGGTCCCATTTTTTTCTGCAGTTGGCCTCTCTGCAGTAAAAAGTGTAGATGGAGTGAGGAAGAGCTGGTTCGAGAGAGCAAAGGCAAACAGAAGGAAGACAGCAGAACGAACAAAATGAGAAGCAGCGCTGAGAGAAGAGGGAAGGAGATTTGATACCTGAGGAAAAGAAAAGAGCTGCAGAAAGATGACAAATGGAAGAGACACATACTTCAGACTGTAAATATAGTCAGAGACAGGATGGATGGACGATGGAAAGAAGAGATGGTTTTTGAATCAGGTACAAGGTTGTGTTTCTGTGTGTGTGTGAGTGTGTGCGTGCGCGGGCGCGCTTGTGCTACTTTGGAAAACAGTGTCGATCCATCCTCAGCTGGAACCAGCATGCGCAGTTCAGCAGGTTCATGCAGTAACAGTTTAAACATGGCAGCGTCCACAGCCTCTGGTGCCCCCGCGGCACTAAACTAAACCGGCTTTGTAGTCCGAGCTGCCACAGAGGCTGCTGCTTCATTAGACGCTTGTGTAATTTGGGACAGCGCACATTTTTTGGGAAACTTTTCAACAAAGCTTTGTGTTAAAAAGTGTTTGTAAGCACATCTGGAGCCGTCATGGAGGTCTGCAGAATATTTGCTATACGGATAAATGTGTCACAACCGAGATAGAAACAGAAAGTTAGCTGAAAAAAGAAAAAACTTGATGATGACCATGTACAAGCAAGTACACTGATACCAAATTTGTGAATTTTAGCTCCTGCCAGGCAGCAATTCCAGCAGTTGGGTGGTGTTTGCCAATGTTGAAGTATCTTAAAGGACCACTCCACTGAAAATCCCCTCCTGAAGTATAAAGAACTCATTCCTGGTAGGCTTTTAAGCTGGCACCATAAAGTTTGTAGCTCTCTCCGTGCCGCTTGGATTCTCAACACCTATAATGGCTTCTAATACAGATCGAGAGTCATTAATGCATCCTCACCGCTACTGCAGTATAATCTACCTCGAAGATGTTGATTCTTTTGTGCAGTATACATCAAACAGCCGCTTGGTTGTGTGGAATATGCCAAGTATGCGTCTTCTACTGGGGCCTTGGAGCTGTGAGAAGACAGCAGCATGGACAGTCTGTTTACACGCAGTACGTTGTGGAGAAACCTTTGATGTCATTTGCGTAATTGTGGCCTGTCTGTTCATTTGCAGGATTCTCAGCAATTTTTTCAGTATTTCAAATGGGTCTGTTCTCAATAACCGCTGCAAGGATGGGGACTTCATCTTCTTACGTACCCAAATAGAGACCTACCCACAGTACATCCATGAAAAATGGCAACAAACATGGATGAGTTTGACACAGCCGTACAAGTCGTGATGACTTGACTTAGAGATTTAACAACCCTTAAATCAACAAGCTGCTTATTGGGCTGAAAATTATGTCAGTGTGACGGATACATCACTAACTACTAAACGGTTAGGGTTAAAATAGCCCAAAAAGTCAAAACAAAATGCCCAGTCAGTCCTGTTAGCAGGCTAGTTGTTCATACCATTCTCTGTAAACCTTTGAATCCTTGGGATGGACAGTGTGCATGAAGGAAACTGGAAAGGTTGTGGAATTACTGAAGAACACTAGTGAGAGCTGCCTGAAACCAGACACAGTGTTGGAAATGCTGTGTTCCATACCATTTTTGCTAGTATATGAGATTTTTCCACTGCAGCACGGCACCAAACCATAGTCACCAGTCTAAGGGCTCAGTAGTGCAGAAAACCTGACCAACCGAAGCCAAAATTTACCAACGTTTGGCTGCTGTCCAGTCAGCTTTTTCAGCGTTTTCCTGGGCTCCAGCCAGCCTGCAGGCCGGTGCCAGCCCCACTGGGTGCTCGGGAAGGTTTATTTTCACGGCCCTTCTGCTTTATTGAATGGGCTGTGTGAAGCTCAAGGGGTGGAGCACCATGCTAACACTGCCAGGGTGATGGGTGCAGTTTGCACATGGGTCGTCCCTGCTAAAAATATTTGCATCGGAAGTGCTAAAGTATGAAGCACCTCGAGTGAAAGCATCCGCCAAATGGCACGTTGCTGGGGCTGCAGAAACTCTGGGTTTTCTCCCTGTCTTACTTGCATGGACACCTTCCTCAGTTGTTTTCATGCTGAGTGAGTTTCGTGACCCTCAGGGCTTTGAAACCTGATTAAAAACCTACTGCATAATTTGGAAAATGAATGGGCATTAAGAGAAGACGAGGCTGTTCTCTCCTTTCCTGAAAAGCTAGGGTTTCAGATATGTGTCTGTATCAGTATAGTGATACAGTATATCGCTGCATGTGTGGTTGCACAGTTATGACTTGCAGGTATTTTGATACCTGCTGTGAATGAGATTATTGGTTCTTATTATGCGAAGAATCTAAATATTTAACTGCAGAGCACATCGACATTTTGTTTCCAGCATATCTAAATGTTTGATTATTCCTGGTATGTCTCATTATTAATTGTGGAAAACAAAGGCTGCACGATTAATGTGATGCCCTAATGTTGTGTCACTCTGATCACACTGTTGTTGATAAAATCGCCATCTGTTACCTCCAAATGCTGCTGCTGCTGCTGCTGCTGCTGCTGCTGCGGTCTTAAAATCAGAGCGGCGGCGGCGGCGGCGGCGTAGTTGCCGGATGCGAGCGGGGATCTGAACCAGCGGTGGGAGTGTGAGGAGCGGTGCAGGTGCCGTGAGAGGGCTGATGGGATCTCCACAACCGCTGGTGGAGGTATCGACTATGTGGGAGAGAATGACTCACCCTAAGAGTCCACACACACACACACACACACACACACACACACACACACGTACACACCTGTGGAGGAGGTGTGTGTGGGCAGTCATTGTGGCCGGGCACATTGCTGCTCGCCTCTCTCACTGAGCTGTAGTATTAAACTGTAGCCTCCCTGCTGCTGCTGAACTTCACAACCACAACACTAAATTTCTTCAATTTTTCGCAGTTTTTTCTTTCTTTTTTTTTTTTTGCTTTGTTTTTTTGTGTGTCTCTACTTCACACCCGTGCTAGAGCTTTTGCAGTGGCTGGTTGTAGCAGGAGACATTTTACTTGTTGGTGATTCACTTGTTTTGCCTGGTGGTTGTGTGTGATTCCAGCTCTTCCTCTGAGGTCTTGGGTGTTAAGTTTTTAACTTTTAGGTCTTTTTTTTTTTCTCTCCCTTCCATCTGCTGTGAGGTGTTGTCGTGTGGTTGACGGTGTTCTGAGCTGATAAATGTGTCATCCAAAATCTATGTGCAGTTCCAAACCCCCCCTCTGTTCTTCTATTCTTTTGCAAAGTTTTGAACAGATCCTTAATTTCGAGAAAACGCGCAGAGCAAAATCAGCAAACACAAGGGTCTTTATTCGTCTGACGCACAGAGTGATGATTAACTCTTTTTAAAGTTAGTATTTGACTCTGTAATAGCGTAATTATTGACTGATTTTGTAGTTAAAATGTAATTCCCATCAACACTCGTGTACAGTGTTCGACGTGAACTCCCTCACAGTGTCGTTGTTAATTATGCGGATATTGCCTCCATCTTAACACTGTAACAAATATTTAAAAAATTACATCTAATACAATGAACAGCCAACAGGATGTAAATGACGCCAAAGAAAGATCATTGTTCAAGATCATTGCAACACATTTCAATGAAAGCATGCACAACATCAGCATGCTTTAAATGTGCAGCAATATTTGTCACGGCATTTCCAATTGTATATTTATATTATGACTAGTACATAAGTTCAGTGACACAACGGATTCACATTTCTGTAAAAATATACCGCAGATATTCTGTCGAATTCCTTGCGCTGTGGAACTTTCAACATCTTTCTGCGTCTTTCCTCCGAACTCAGCTTTCGCCAGCATTCCCTGTAGGCGTCGGAGTAGATTTAAGGCCGGTTAGCTTTCTGATAGAATAAACAATACAGACAATACAGTGGCAAAGTGGTCAACACGAGTTGTCAGAAAAGGGGGAAGATGCAGTAGTTCTGAATAACTCAACAGTAACCACGGCTAAAAGTCCTGCTGATATACGATATACGTATGTATTTATGGTTAAGAAAACTTAAGATAACCTCGGCTTTCATGCTAACTGATTGAAAATATTTAATGAGAACGTTTTGCTGTCACACTACCCAATAAAATATATTTTATTTAATAAAATATATATATATATATATATCAAATTATATATATCAAGTTATATATAAAAATATTTAGCATTATTTGACACTGAAATTAGAGAATTTAAAGCAGTGCATGAGAGGTGACTGTAGGCTCCAGTACTAAAGCTGACTGTTAAGATAACCTTAGGTGTGATACACCAGGAAAGCTAAAAATGAATATCTGCATCAGAATATAACATTAATACTTCGAAAACAGCAGTTTTACCAGCCAAACTAGTGCTAATCAGACGTGGGTTCAAAAAGAACAGTTTCTGTTGGTGGTTGAATTTGTTGAGGTTTTTAGTCGTTGTTTTTGAGTTAAAAAGCATCATGATAACGCTAAGTGTGTTTCCATCCAACTGTTTTTTTTGCACATTTTCAGTTTGTGCAAAAAAAAACAAAAAACAGAATGGAAACGCTGGAAACAAAAAAAGAAAGGAAAAAAAGGCAAATAACCACAGAAAAAGACCTGTGAATAAACTGCACTGCACTCGTCACCTCCAATGAGACTGAAACCTTCCTCACATTAACACATGAAACTAACAGAAATGTCAGACCCCCATCATTACTGGCCCGGAGCTCCCTTAATTAGCCTCATCTTGTTGGGTCCTCTTGTTCTGCATTGATCAAATAACTGGAGAAGCAGTGGCACCAACCGTTTGTCTTAATATTCACATGTGAGTAATGGATGGAAACATGCTCTAATTTAAAGTGTCTTTGGTCGATTCTCTGGAAATTTGGTTAGTTTGCTACATTTGGATGGAAGCTTAATTCACAAAAGCTTCCCCGATATTGCATTCGTACACCTACTATTTGTTGACAGATAAATTAAAAATATTTGTTTGTTTATTTATTCTCAGTTTGCTGTGTGTTTTCATGTCATAAGGCTATTGGTTAAAAGATTCTCTGATTTTCAATCTGTAATCAATTTGAGGTGTCCGAAGGTTTCGAGTGAGTCCTTGTGGACGTCTCCCTGGCTCAAAGATACTTTAGGATTCCCTTCCATGAAAGGAGGGAGGTCAAGATTTAAGCCGCGGTGAAGCGCTGTTCTTCCAGACTCGGTTTTCGGATTTTGATCACGGGCCCCCCCCCCCTCCGTCCGTCGACAGCAGCTCAATTACACTGGAGTTTATCCAGCACCACATAATTGAGGCCATGTTGAAGTCAAGTGTTTTTCAGTGTAATGAGTGTTGGACTGTTTTTTAGTCTGGAAGGTAGATCCACCTCACAGCTCCCCCCAACCCCCCACCCATCCACCTACCCATCTATCCACCAACACATTTGTTCAGCTTTGTTAAGTGCCACTCCAGATATTCCTCAAAAAGAAAAAAAAGATTCTCAAATACATTTTTTTTCAAGGGGAAGGGTTAGAAAGGTGCAGATTTTACATGTTTTTGAGAGCTAAAGTGACTGCGGAAAGGAAAATTTTAAATGTAACGTATCCAAATAGTTAGAGTAGATGTGGTTACTGTGTTGAGAACGGTGAAAGGAAACAAGCCCATTGCGGCCGAAGAATGCGCCCAAACGACCCTCGTTTAGCCCGTCTACTGATGATCAACAAAGCACTTCATTTTTACATGCATTTCTCAGAAATCACACGAGACCATTTTAGACATTAGGAGACAGAAGCGTGGCATTAACTTTTGGAGGAGGTCAAGGACGCTTCAGAAGTGGGGACACAATGAATTACAAACATTTTTATGATTTTACACAAGAAGATCAGTTTTCTTGTCACAAGGAGAACTACGCAGCCTATGTAAGGTTTTGTATAATGTCTTGTGTGGTTCTGAGGGACGTTTTGCCAAGTCAGAGAAAAGAAGCCGATGACGTTATATCCATCATCTTGCTTTATGCTCTAGACTCTAGAATGAGGGGAGAGTGCGATTGTGCGCTTTTAACCCCGAGCTCACCCGGACTCCCTGAATTTATATTTTTTTAACCCGTAGTCTTCCTCCGAGGCTGCATAATCCGACAGTAACCCACATCAATTAACCAGGAAAGCCTGTAACTATGTAGCCTGGAAAGCAAAACCTGGGGCAAAGAAAGTCTTGATAGCACTTGCTGCTGTTTGTAAAGCTTAACTGTTGTGTGAGCACAGTAATACCTTAGGGCCGACTAAGACAAGGGAATCAGCATTTTAATCTTCCCCTTGCGTCTGCTGGACAGCGTTCACAGAGAATTTACTGAGAAAATGTAACAGAATACTGTGAAAGTGAGAGGGACGAACCCCCCCCCCTCCAACCCCAGTGAAAATGGCAGCATTGGAGGTTGTGGTTTACATATGTGCTGTAGTACACGTGATGTGGTGAGAATCAACTTGGCTCTATGCTGATATCACACCAAAGGAGCTGGAACATTTCCTGTTGTGACACATTGTGATGTTCTTACTGTTTTGCATTTTTGTGTTTACAGAAACACCTTCGTCTTAGTGGTGTCAGCGTGGGTCACATGTCACAGCAGGGAAAAGCATGTATGAAGATATGTTAAGGTATCAAAAACACTGACTGACTGAGGAATTAAAACCTTGGATTAACTGGGTTATGAATAAAAACAGATTTAAATGTGGCTCAGGTGTTTTCCTGAAGAATTTAGCGAGACTGTTAGTTTTACAGAGCTGAGATCATATTTCTTCTGTTCAGAGGTGGTACACTGTGATACTTCACTGATATCAAACAGTATTCCCAGCGAAGGCCAATTGGAGATAGACTGCTGGGAAATTTCTAAAATTACTATTCCAAATTTACAAGGTGGAGCGCTGCCACTGTTAGACAGTTTAGGGAGAGCCGTGGTGCGTAAACCGTTTTAGTTTGTCTCCTGCTGTGATGCAATCTGTTACGAGCATCAGTCAAATCACCCTCTCTGTTAGAGGATAAGAAAACACAGCCGTCAGCTAAGTCGGTAAACTCTGCAAATATTATGGAGGATTCCCCAACCTGCATTTATATTGCAGATCGAGCTGGGAGCATTTCTGCTTCTTTTTTTCTTGGGGGGGGGGGGGGGCAGCAGGGTAGAATTAACAGAACAACTACAGGTTCTTTTAATACATGAAGAGGTCTTTAACTTTTACATTTAGTGGTTTTTAAATATGGTCATTATAGATCTTATTTTTCATCATGTAAGTAGAGGCCTCTTTTCTCTTTACGTCCTCTTTGATGAATCTAGAACAGAATTAGAAGCACAATCTGCTTCCTGTCTGCTTTACCGAACACAGATGGGCTTTTTGTCCCCAAATATTTAATTTCCTCGTGTCCTTATTTCTTATTCTGCCCATTTAAGGTTTCGCAGCTTTCATAACAACTGCCGGAAATAGCAGAAATATCCTCAGAAGAGATGGGAGGCAAATTAAAGGAATAACCTGGAATATGTGACTGGAGAAGCATTACAACTGAAGATGCTTCCGTTCAGGACAATGGGGCTCGGTGAATGGTTTCATGAGTGTGAAAATGATGTGATGTGGAGCGCTGAAACTGTTCTGAGGGTCATTGTGGAACAACATCTTGCTGAGGCAGGGCTATGCTAGAGAATAACCGGTTCATACAACTTGTCTCTCAATCACGTCAAATGGCAAAAGTGTTTATAGCTGTTCAGAGCGGCGACGGTCGAAGGCAGGGCGAAAATCAGCCTGTCATAGAGAGGGACGAGGTACGATAAACATTTTAATACGGGCATAACGGCGCACATTTTCAGACAGAATCTCCTGGAAGACACTCACAGAAATACTTGTATGAGCCTGTGAGAGAGAAGTTCAAATCCTGCTTACTTTCTCATCCCCACACAGCTCATACAGCCCCACAGTCCCAACAATCAGAAAGGCGGAGAGTGGAGGGGGTTTCAACCATTCGACACGCAGTTGTGTTGAATTATACTGGCCACTCACGACACTTTGTTGGGTTTTACTCTAGCTCTGAACATTAGCAGTACGTCCATACATAGAAGAGTCCCTCATAGGCCTGAAGTTTAGGGGGTTTGTCTGTTAGCGCATAATTTAAATACTCAGGTGTGATTTTCTACTGCTGCTGCTGTACTGATACACAACAAAGTAGTTCATTTCCTGAGCAATGTCTTCCCACACATCGTTTTCTTTTTCCTGGTGTCTCATTCAAGTTCTGTTTTGCGAGGGACCCAAAACGACTTAGAACTTCGCTAGCGAGATGTCGAAAAAGTCAAGCGTCTGGAGTAACTTCCAAAAATATAAAGATTACCCCGAAAAGGTCCAGTGCAGGATGGGCCAAAGGACACAGGCATATCGCAGATCTCCAACGAGCTTGGCAAATCATCAACAGCTGAGCCATCCTGCAACTGCTAAAATTTCCTTTTGTCTTTTATGGCTGATGTTGGCGTGACCTGCATGCTAACAAAGTATAAGGTTGAAAGTCCGATTTTTGTCCTCGTCTCTCTCTGTCCTCTTCTGTTCACACTGAAGCTTCGCAGTATTCAGGACAGCTGTAGTAAAGTCCAACCTTTTTCAGCATAACCAGGTTACATCACTGAACGCCTTTTGAGTAGTGGTGGGCAGTATCAGCATGTTTCTCCGGGATCATTAAACAATGAATGGTGTCCTGCTGCGTCTCCAGACTTTGAGTCTGTATCTGTGAATGTGCCATAAGTACTAAATGCCCCGAAATAAACCATTAAACTAAGTGTATATGCAGCCAGTCAAGCTGACAGAATGCAGGTAAAATGTTAACAAATTACAACTTGCAACGTACAGGATATATAACGTCATAAAAATCCAGATTACGTAAAATGGTTAATGGTCATAGAGCTGGTTTGATTTTAACCAAAATTCAGGTGATCTTTGTCGCCTCAGGGTGTTGAGGTCCTAGTGATGCAGATATGTTTTGGTGCACAGCTGTGGGATGCTATTTGTCGCATGGAGCTGTCTGCTGTTTGCAAGTTAAGACAAACACTACAAAGACTTTTAACATCATTAATGAAGATTTTTTCCTCCAGCTTGGGAAGTAGTGATAAGACATGACGGAACAGGGAATCATTGCACACCTGAACAGTTTACACAATCATCTCTCGACAGTAGGTTTATGCAGAATTCTGCCTCTGCGTTTCTGTATTTTGAGTCCAATAGTGTCCATTAAAGGTCTAAATAGAACAGTTAAATGTGTCTTTTTGAAACCTGAGATGTCCCACTGAGAGACTGGAGAACAGGGACTGAGGGCGGAGTAGGGTCGAGCATGGAGAGGATGGATGAAGAGATGGGAAGAATAGGATAGGAGGAGCACAGAGACTTTGATTTCAAGAAGAATTCTCCGGCAATCCATTTGCGCTGCAGGATTTTCCAAACAATTCCCCGATGATGGAGGTGGTGTAACAGAGACGAGACGGAAACGTCAGCGCAGCCCATAAAGTGCCTTGTATCAGAGCAACGTTGCATTAGTTCATTTTTCTTGTGACGATTTTTTGTGTCTGTTGATGGGTTCTTTCCTTTCTTCCTGATGCCAGTTCAACATTTTTTCTTAAAGCAGTTTCTTTCTGTTTTTTTTCCTGTTGTATAATCATGTGAAGATTGAAGCTTGTTTGGGTCGACTCTGTACTTGACCCCCCTCCTGCTAGCTTCAGCGCAGAGAAGTGGGACTTGGACCGTGGCTCCAGCTGTACAGTATTACCCTTGTTGATTCCCCCTTTGTGAGCTTGATTTCTGAGAGTCTATTTTGCATTAGTGCTGCATGAATTTTCCGCAAAAATCCTCCTCAGGGGTTGGAACAACAGAAACAGTCAGACCTGGACCAAGTATTTGTATGCCTGAAGGAGAAATTCACCCTGAACACTGTTACACAACTATTGGCAGAGTGCTTCACATGTTTGGGTTCTCTTAGCGGTCTGATGTATATTTATTCTTGGTGTTGATAATCAGCCAAACGTATTTGATGCGCGGGGCTGGGTATCTAACCCAGCAACCGAAAGTGTCCGTTTGCACAGAGAAAATAAAAATCTCAAGTACCCAAAGCTCGCATTGAATGTCTAATAGATTATTATTAGATTGTTTTTGTATTCTTTGATCACTTAGTTCCAAATTCACATCAAGATTTATCCAGTTTTACATGATTTTATTCACTCAAAGTTCTCGTTCGACTGCTTGTGTTTAGGTGACATTTAACAGCAGAACTTTGGTTTCCCTTTTCAAATGAAGAAAAGCACATTGACATATGTCACAGGTAATCACAAGTCATTTTTCTTTCGGGTACATAAACTCTGCTATCAAATCAGCACTGGTATTGAAAATTTGCAGATAATATGCATCCCAATCAGCGTGGTATCATGTCTCGATCTGATTCATTCATGGCGGAAAAATGTTGCAGCTGTCTAAGACATTGGATTTAGTTCGAACAGGTGCTTCTTTCTAGAGCCACCAATTTGCACAAACATTCAATAATCACACAGCGAGAAATTTTCTAGACAAGAAGCTAATAAAACAAATATAGGAGAGAGGTCAGATAACTTTACAGCTTAAAGTTCTTTTGCTTACCCTAATGGCCTGACGAAGTAATAGGCTATATGGCCAAAAGTGTGTAGACACCGGAACTTTATCACCGACCCAAAGCCATAGGCAGTGATTTGGTGCTCTAACATCCTCCACTCTTCTGGTTTCTGTCCTTCCACCAGATGTTAAACCTGCTGCAGGGATTTGCTCCCATTCAGACACAACAGCAAACCACTGATGATGGGTTGAAAATTTCTGGCTCTGTGTTAGATGGAGCTGAGGTCAGGACTGCAGACCAGTCAGGTTCTTATACACTGAACTGGGAAAACAATTTGTGGAGCTGCCCGGGGGGAATTGTCACATTGAAACAGTCGGACGAACACTGTTGTCTAAAATATCATTGTAGCTTTAAGAGTACAATTCACTGGGATTGAGGGTCCTTGCCCATACAGCAGTGAAAAGCTCAAAACCAAGAGTAAACAAAAGTAAAGGCTGTCCACATACTTTTGGCCATACAGTGTAGATTGGGCTTCGTAGAGTTTGTTAACTAAATGCAGCCATTTTTATTCCGGTTTGAATTCTGCATCAGTTATGCTGCATTGCCTTGTTTTGATAACAACAACCAAGCTTTTAGATTTTCCTGGAACTCATTTCACAGCTCTGGTTGGTATCAGCTCCATTTCAGTGGGCGCTGAGGCTCATGGGTACTGTAGTGCCCATTTTTAAAGTGGAAATATCCTGACTGTTGAGCCTTGTTGAATGATCCAAGAGATTCTAGTGCCTCTGTGTTTAGTATCAGTGAGGTTATTGAGTTTAAAAATTGGCTTTTAAAATCGAATTTGCTGCGGCAAGAGATGCTTCCCTCGGCTGAAGGCAAGGAGTTCGTGCACTTGCCTCTGCGTTCGATCAAAGGCTTTCTGGGAAATGTAGTAAATCATACGCAGAAGTAGAAATGGATAAGGCAGGTTAGGGAAAGCAGATTCACCGAAAAATCAAAAAAAAAAAAGCCTAATACTTCATGTCAAGATAAGTCCCGACATGTGATGAACTCTCTATCACGTCTTCAAAGGGACGCTTCCCTTCACAGTGTCAGAGAATCTGTACAAACTAGCTGATTTCTCAGCATTTGTATGAACGCTACACTCATGCAGCCACATTCTCTTTCTTCACCATAGCAGCGGTGCAGTGAGCAGAGAGTGGGAGTTGTGCTGGGCCTACATCTGTACAGCATTACACTTGTTAATCTTCTCTGAGAGGCCGGGGCCTGTTTTCTCTGTAACAACATCTTGATTCTTTCTAAGTAATTCTTCCCTGAGGGGTGTGAAGAGTTACAGCGGAGCAGCGGTGCATGTACAGAAACTTTGATATCTTCCCAAGCACTTCCTCCGGGGTCGGCGGGTTCAATGTAACCTTTTGGTAACAGTGGAGCAGGCCGGTTGTGGCAGCGATTTGACAGATCATCCCATGACCCTAAAGCCAGTGGTGGTCAGTGAGCAGGGTGTGGACGGCTAAACGGGACTCTTGTCATTCCATGTAGTCATCTATTTAAAATTGCTGTAGCTCCCTGGTTTCCATCTTGCAGGGGGTTCGATAAACTCTAGAGAAGTCAGGTGGGCTTTGCAGATATGAGAATAAGCGGTTTCTCTCTTTTTTTTTTATGTCCATGTGATCTGAATATCTTTGGGTTTTGGACAAATTAGGCATTTAAAGATGTCACTTTGGGAAACTGTGATTGGTATTTCCGTGGATTAAAAATACTTTTTGAGTAATCAAAGAAAGAATTACCGTAATGAAATAATTATTAGCTGCAACCCCGACCTATAGTAGATCACCAAGGTTGAACCTCTGAATTGTTTCAGTCATGTAGTAAAAAGTAAGACGACCAAACATTTGCTGCAACTTAAGTTTCGTAAAGAATTTTTTTTCGAATTCAGCAGCGACATATTACAGCGACATATAGTGAGTTTTATTTTATTTTATTGTACTTTATTTTGTTTGTTTGTTTTTGTCGTTGTTGTCTTTTATTAGACAGCGACAATAGAAACCTGACAGGAAAAAAAATGTCATTGCGGCTGTAGTGCCGCGTGGGTTTCTTGTTCTTGTCCTGCTCTCTGTCCTGTGCTACTCCAGGTACCGCCCACCTGCAGGAGGTGATGCAGCGCACCTGCTCCCACCTGCTCGTCAGGGTCAGGAGTATTAAGACCGGGGTGGTCGTGCAGCCACTGTCAGTAGGCTATCTGGCATCTTCCAGGATGCGCGTTTGTGTCAGCCTGACTTGTAGCGTGCGGAGATCGTTGTCCTTCCTTTTTTTATATGAAGTTAGTTTTGTGTTCTGTTTAGTTGTCTTGTAAATATTTTACTTTTGATCTAATTTGTTTGTTAGTTAATATCCTTGTTCTCATCAGCTTCCTTGTTGTACGACAATTCCATGTCAGAGATGTTGGGGACTCCTCATAGCTAGGGTATCTCAAACATGAAAAGAAGTACAGAAGTGTCAACAATCCAGTGGCAAATTAACTGTACTGTCGCTCGTAGTTACATAATAAAAAAAAGTAATAAAATACAATCAATTCAGCTAATTAATGATAATGCTGCAACAATTTTTTTGGACTATGGTTCAGACAAAGTGGGACGTTTAGTGATGTCCCCTTGTACTGTAGGATACTGTGATGGGTTTTTCCCAGTTTTCTGACGTTTTATAGACCAAACGATTTAATGAATTAATCGAGAAAATAATCAGCAGATAACTGATATAGAAAATTATTAGTTAGTTGCAACCCCTAATTAAAAAGGAGCTATACGCTGTTTCTGTCTGGTTTCACTTGTTAAAGAACTGCTACAAATATTCAACGTGATAAAAATGGCTGTGTTTTGGCTTTACTTCCATTTCTCTGGTGTGACAACAAAGGCTAGCAACTGGTAGGTATCCTGGAATAATGCATCAACACACCAAAGTCAGAAACGACAGGACGTTTTTCTCTTCCTCCCATCCTGCTGACATATAGTGTAAATGTAGCATAAGTCTTTAGCATTAGCCACTGTTAAAGCCTCCAGGGAGCTGTCATTGTTGAGAAAGTCATCTTTGTTTATCATGTTTTGAATGATGAGGTGCTCCGGTTCTACTGTCAGGAACGACTGTGATAGATACTCGGCCGAGAATGTGGACTGGATCCTCTGGGAACATGTTTGATGCTTTCAGAAAGACCAATGGGGGGAGAGAGAGAAAAAAAAAGACTAAATTAATCGAGTTACAGATGCTGTTGGAACAGAGGCTAACTTGGCGAGAACTGGGGCTTTGAAAGCTTAGTTTTAATGCCAGTCCGAGTTGTAGCTGTAGTGACCGAACTGCTTGACTGAGCTCACAGCCACAAGGACGACAAGTGGTTTCCAGCAAGCACGACTGAAAATCAAATAAAAATAACAACTGAGCATCAGGCTAGTTTTTCCTGCCTGTTTTTCTGTTTTTGGATAATCCTCCATCATATCACAGGTTGACCCCACTGACTGATATCTGACATTTACTGCGGAGCCAATGTAAGAGTGTTCACACAGTCTATCACTGAGCGTACAGCTACAGTATCAGTTGTGTACTGTGGAAAGCAAAGGCCTCCAATCCCCCCCTACATCTGTGCAGCATTAGCTTTTTTTTCTGCTCGTCTCTGTCCGAGGCCAATGCCTGTGTGTGTGTGTGTGTGTGTGTGTGTGTGTGTGTGTGTGTGTGTGTCTGGGTGTGTGGGGGTGGGGGGGGGACTCAGAGGAGTTTTGTTTGACGCCATCGCAAGAATTAACAGGATGTTAGATGACAAGGAGTTACACCGACACACACTGGTCTCTCTGTCTGCTTCTTCGAACGGTTTGTGTTTGTTTATGGCAACAGGAGATTAGTACCCATCTGGTGTGTGTGCGTGCGTGTGTGTGTGTGTTAGTGCGTGTGTGTGTCTGTGGGTGGGTTGTAGGTTTAGTTTGATTGGAAGGGGGTGCAGAGAGAAGAAGAATACGATTGGCGAATGAGTGTTTTTACAGCTTCGTGTGTGTAAACGAGCATGGATATCAAGACAAAGGCTGTGTGTGTGTTAGTGTAACAGAATCTGATGTGCGTGTTTGTGTACTGCGCGTACGTGTGTGTAGGATGTGTTGCAGATTAAGCATTGTGCACTGCGCGTATGAGTGTGTGTGCATGTTGTATTCGGCGGTGTGTGAATGATAATGACCTCTGACTCTGTCAGTTCTCTCTTACTTTACTGGATTAGCTCTCCTTCACTGCACTGCCTCTGGACACACACACACACACACACACACACACACACACACACACACACACACACACACGGTAAGTATCCGACCTCACTAGCAGCCAATATTAAGCAGTGTATCGGTCAGCACCACAGCGCCGTAACAACAGATACTACACCACCAATACTCATGTTTCATGTATGAAGTATTTATACTGCAGAAGTACTGCGAGAGGACGAGAGGTCACAGTACAGAAACACTACTACTCAGGCCTCAGATCAGAAAATGTGTAAGGGATTAACACCAAATAACTTGCTTGTTGGTACTGAATCCTATCTGAACGCAGTGTATTGCTACCAAACGATACTCTGACTCACTGCATGGATACAGAATCACACCGTGACTCACCGTATTGACTCTGAATCACATTTTGACTCATCGTATTCGTAATGAACTGCGGATAGTGAAACATGTTTCGACTCACCTTATTGATACTGCTTCATTCCAACTCACTGTATTGATACTGAATCGTGCTTAGACTCACTGCACTGACATAGAACCATATCCCGACTCACTTTTTTGATTCTTAATCACATTCCGAGTCACCGAATCACGCTTTGACTCCACGTACGATGCAGAATGATGCTGCACACGTAACAGACGCGCACGTGACACGTATTGACAGCGAATCGCGTTTCAATCATGTTTTGACTCACTCAGTCGATATTGAATTGCAGTGTGGCTCAGTGTATTGATAGAGTATTTCATGCAGTATTCAATCACATCCTGATTCACTATATTAATACATAAATACAACGTGACTCCCTGTTGGATTCTGACTTATATTCTGACCTATACTCTGTATTGTGAGGGTTCAGACTGTGCACTCTGTTGATACCGTG
Organism: Xiphias gladius; assembly: GCF_016859285.1. Classification (NCBI taxonomy): domain Eukaryota; kingdom Metazoa; phylum Chordata; class Actinopteri; order Istiophoriformes; family Xiphiidae; genus Xiphias; species Xiphias gladius. Next base: position 24,373,724 of record NC_053423.1, read on the forward strand.
TGGTTTAATAAACACATATACAAATAAACTGGCTCATACGTACATTACAGATTCATCACACACCCACCAACTGGCAGGCCCTCACGCACGCCAATCCGTTACACACACGCACGCACGCACGCACGCGCACACACACACACACACACGCGCACGCACACATGCACACACACACACACACACACACACACACACTCTGGGCAGAGATCCACTGTATGAGCGTGCCTCTCTGCTGGAGTCTCTTGACTCTGTAGGACTTGTCCACATGTGGAACACCAGCTGGTCAATACACACACACACACACACACACACATATACTGTACATGCATTCATCTCCCCTGCTGCTCTAGCACACCTCCTGCTAGGATTCTTTCCTTTTTGCATGTGCGATAGAACTTTTGTCTTTCTCTTTCACACTTGTTTACACACTCGCTCGTGCACCAACACTCCACACATACGCAGTAGTACAGTACTCCCTCTCTTCAATTGAAATTCAAATCTCTACCTCTCTCCCACATACACACACCCCTGTGCCAGTGTATCTGTTTATTGGAGTGCATAGCTGCTTTCTGCTGGCTGCTCTGCATGCTCATTGCATCATACTGCACTCACGCACGCATGCGCACACACACACACACACACACACACACACACACACACACACACACACACACACACACACACACACACACACACACACACACACACACGTTGTATGTATACACAATCTATAGACAGGCTCAACCTCACACACATTCAATTCATAATTGCATCACATTAAGAAGCTGCATTTGCACTCACACACATACTTACCCATAGATTGCATCACAATCTGGCAGTAAATGTCCTGTATTGTTCCCTAAACTTTCATCACAGAGACAGAAAAACAGGCAGCAAATGCAACCAGCCAGTCAGTAAATCTCGAAAAACATATATATACTCCCCAAACCGAACCCTGCAAATCCAAAATTCAGTCAGCGACACATCCCTCAAAAAGTCTGACCATGTTTAAAAATCGGTTTGTTCAACCCAAAAATCCAGTAAGTCATTTCAAATCAGTCAGTAAACCAGTCAGACAGACTGAAAAACTGTCATTTAAACATTAAAGCAACTCAGAAAAAAGAAAGCAAAGGTTAGGATCAGTCAGTCAACCAACATTACCTATAAACTCAGTCATCTGTATCTAGGCGGGCATAAAACCTGAAAACCAGTTAGTTAAAGATGAGAAAATGATTTACATTATTTATTATTTAAGATATCATCCCATAAAAACCAGTCATCTAAACCGAAATCTATCAGACTTAAAAGTCAGGCGGTGAACCCGAAGAGGGTCGGTCGAAATCATACAAATGGTAAATGGACTGTGCTTACATAGCGATTTTCTAGTCTTATGAACCACTCAAAGCGCTTTAAGCTACAACCCACTTTCACGCGGTGCCTTTTATAAACATACAGCACTTTTTTTTCTATCACTTACACACCAGGGATACGTCGGGGGCAACTTGGGGTTCGGTATCTTGCCCAAGGACGCTTCAACACGAAGACTGGAGGAGCCGGGGATCGAACCGCCGACCACCTCCTGAGCCACAGCCGCATGAAGTCGCTTAAACCTCAAACCGGCCTTCAATAAAACAAGATAGTCGACAAAGGACCACCATGAAAATTAGTCAGCCAACTTTATCCCAGAAATCGGCTATTTGTATCTAAAAGTAGATTTATAAGAAAAACAATTTAAAAACAGTCAGTCAGACAGGATCTCCACTTAAAGGTCCCGTATTTGTAGAAAGGAAGATTTCCATGTCTTTTTCGATGGTAGAGCAGGTCTGTGTGCTGTAGAAACACTGGGGAAGTGTCAAAACACTCAATCCGCAGAGAAATGTACACAGCCCGTATTCAGACACTGTGCCAGTGAACGAGCCATCAGGACTTCCTTAACTTTATGATGTCACAACGAAGCGGTCACCGCCCCCAGCGCGACCCACCCGTCCAACCCACCATCCAATCATTTTGTTGTTGTTGTTGTTGCTGTTTTAACTTTATTAACAACACCACCCATCAGTCAGTTAACAAAACCATTTGTTGTGTCCTGCCGTCTCCGATTCGGCGTCTGTCTCTGGCTCAGACACGTGGGACAACGAGGTCGGGTGACATTTTCCTCAGCGGTGGCCATCGCCATTTACATTTACCGGTGAGTTTTACAAAGCTGCGGTAATGTGGTGAGACAGACACAAAATGCCCTGTTCTTGCTGGAGAGAGGACATGTAAAAAAAAAATTTGAACCCCTCGACCCCCCCCACCCCAATTAAAACTTAAAAAAAAACAAAGCTCTAGCAAACAAGAAAACAAGTCGACCTACAATTCAGCTATTTAACATTGAATATTGGTTTGTCAGACTTAAAAATCAATCTCGAAATTACCCAGTCCAACTCAAAATAAACTGAGCTAAATCTTACATTCATTCAACATGGGTTTACCAAAAAAAATCAGTCATTCAAACAAGTGAGTCACATCTAAAAACCACCCGGGCAGCAGGACATTAACAAAAACAACCAAGATTAAAAACAGGTCTACAAAACATGAAAATCACTCAGCCGAATCCTGGCGCGGTTAAAAAAAAATATACACAAATTAGACCTCAGTTCATCCCATAAACCAGGTAAAAACCAGTCAGTCAGATCTGGATCAGCTCCTCACTCTCATTGTTGAGTTTCACCAGCAGGCCGAGCCGCTTGACCAAAACCCCTACTGAATGAAAGCTTTGTCCACATGGAGAGCTGTGTGTGTGTGTGTGTGTGTGTGTGTGTGTGTGTGTGTGTGTGTGTGTGTGTGTGTGTGTGTGTGTGTGTGTGTGTGTGTGTGTGTGTGTGTGTGTGTGTGTGTGTGTGAGAAAGTGAAGTGTGTGAAAGAAAGAGGGACAAAGAGAACAAAATAGAGTGAAAAAGAGACACTGAGACAAAGAAACCGAGAGAGAGAGAGTTTGGTGTTTCTCAGTGTGGAGCTTAAACAAGCAGTACAGGATGTGCAGCCAAACTATTTTCTCTGCTTGGCTGCAGATTTTCAATGCGTGTGTGTTTGTGTGTGTGTGTGTGTGTGTGTGTGTGTGTGCGTGTGCGTGTATGTGTTGTTGGATATGGGGAGGTTGTCATGAAGGGTGCTGATGGGATGTCACTTGTTCCCTTTACTATCACAAGTGGGAGGGACACACACATACACACACTTACAGTTAATGATACACAACATGAATACATGTATCACTGTGTCTTCAGTCACATACACAGTACAGTACACGCACACACACACACACACACACACAACCTGAAGACCAACCCACACTGCCACGGTTTCCTGGAGAGTTTTCAGTCTCTCAGAACAGAACCACGTCACCCGAAGCACCATCAGTTCGGAGATTTGGTTTTCCACTGAGACATATTTAGTGAGCGTGATACCCCAGAGTCAGCCATGCTGACACAACACAAATCTAACTCACACACATTGCGATCTGCTGTGTTCAGTGAATATTGTCGTATAAAAACCAAAACGTTCCCGGCCGCCGCCATCCAGACCCGGGGTTGCATTTCCAGTGTACCCCGAGTCTTATCACGAGGCTCCCCAGTCACTATAAGGCTCGGACTAATCCACTTGCCCAGAGCATTCTCCGAGTCTGGTGAGACAGCACTTAGCATACCTAAAAAATGGGACAGTTCACCTGTGGAGGTGCCAACCAAAGACCTTTTTATTCAGTCGAGCGTTGTCTTAATCAAGCCCATGTGGGCCTTCGTATCGGTGCTTTTATATGCATATGTATGTATTTGATTACCTTTCATTCAGTGCTTCACAATGATACGAGGCACTTTGAACTGCCTCTGTACGAAATGGTGCTTGAGTTTGATCTGATTTGAATTGATTTGCACGGATTTGCCTGCTGTGGTGGAAGCCAGTGTGGGTGAGCACTGCAAACGTTTAGGAAACTACATGACAGCGTTAGTGTGAACGGAACCGAGGCGGTCTTCACCAGAGAGCAGCGACTCAGAGAACGTGGGGTCGGACGGTTCGGGCGGACGAACCGTCCGAAAGTACTTGTCTGAACCTATCCGCACCCCGGCCACAGGGGTGGGAGCTCAGAAAATGGTCCTATTAATCATTTTTGCCATGGCAACATGGTGGTTTTATCTTGTCTGCCTTAAGAATATGGTTTCATTTGATTGATCGAGTAAAGCTCCCCCAGCGTCTTCTGTCCCCTTCGCGTCTTTTACCCTGATGTCTTAACTGTGCAAAAAACAAAACGAGTTAAAAGGTCTGCAGAAACAGGTTTTCACACACACCCCGCCTTGTTCACTGACCTCCCAAAAGACAACTTTTGGGAGGTTTGTTGTAAACATTTTATTTCATTACAGTTATGTATTGCTTTACTTTTTTATTTTATTTTCCGGAGCAGTCCGAATTTTACCTTATTTTTTGAATTCCTTCTTTGTCTCGATTATTCGGGAGGGGGAGGAGTATTTATCTCAACAGACAAGAGAAAAAAGCAACTTGACATCTACCTGTCGAAGCGACCGCTCGCTCCACAAAAAAAGGGAAAATGAAAAGAAATTAGAAAGTGAGCGTGTCAGGCTTCAGGCTGGCATGTGAGCGATGAAAAGGCCGCCGTTTGTCACCAGAAATTATTGATGTACAAACAAATAGACACTGCAGGAGGACGCAGGAGTTTGGGAGGCTTTTGAAAAAAAATCAAAGAGGAAGGAGGGAAGGAGGGGGGAGGCGGTAGATGGGTGAAGATCACGAGACAAAAGCAGGAGAAAAGCGATGGAAAGAGGAGAGGAGGAAGTTGGAGGACCGAGGCGGGAAACGCTAAATGAGAAGGCAGCGAAGACGGAGAAAAGGAGAGAAGGGGAGGAGGAAAGGAAGGAAGGAAGGAAGGAGTGATAAAGGGGGAGGGAGAAGGGAGTGAAGAGATTACAAGTGGGACTGATGAAGAGAAGGAGAGGAAAGGAATAAGAGGAGGAAGAATTATGAAAAAGAAAGACACGACATCATCTTTCCTTTCTTCTCTTTTTCTTCCCTCCTTTCTCTCATCTTTCTAGTGCTCCTCTTCTTCATCCCTCTCTTATCTCCTTCCTTTGATGTTGATCTCATCCCTCTCTTTTTTCCTCCCTTCCTTCTTTTCTTTATCCTCTTCTTTTGTATCTACTTATCTTGTTTCCTTCTCCCCTTCTTTGTCCGTCATCGCTCTCTTCTTCCCTCCTGTGTCCCCCTTTAATTCTTTATCCCTCCCCTCCTCTTCTTCTTCCTCCCTCCTTCCTCCAGTTTTCCTCACTTTCTCTGTTCCTCATCCTCCTTTTTCTTTCATCTTCCCTCCTACGCAGCGTCTTTCTCTTTCCCATTTCTTTCTCTGTCTTCATCGTCCGTCTCGATTTTCCTTCTCTACCTCCCACTTTCTCCTTGCCACCTTTTTCCTTTTCCTCTCCCTCTTCCCTCCATTCTGTCCTCGTTCCTTTCATCCTTTACTTCCTTCCTTACCTCAGTCCCTTCTCTTCTCTTCAACCATTGATTTCCAACATATCTCTCGATCTTTACCACCATCTCTCTTTGCTCCTTCTTTCACCCTCCTCCCTCTCTGCCGATCTTCAGCTTTATTTCCACCCTCACCCTTCTCCTCGTCCCCTTATCTCTCCTTCCCTTTCTCCCTCCTTTATCTCTTCTCTCCACCTTCTTCTTTCCATCTCATTTTCCCCACTCTCTTTCATTATCCTCACCCTTTTACCCTCCTTTTCTCTCAGACTGCCTGTTGAATGAACGATTGAATAAAAATGAAATGGATGGCAGACAATCTGCAGCCGTGTTTCAGCTGTGACAGACACATTCTTTCTTTCTTTCTTTCTTTCCATCTTTCTTTCTTTTTTCATTCTTACAAAGAGAGCACTAAAAGGCCAGGAAATTATTAAAAACATTTATGGTACAGTAAAGAAATACTCGTTAACATTTCCAATATTTATTGTTAGATGTAAAACCACTCACAATGGCACTTAATCATCAGTTTGATATTAACACTTGTGGGCTTTTTTAGGCAGATAATGGCATTTTCTTAAATTACGTTACCCGGAGCCGATACTTTTTGTCCTTTTATTCCTCTTTATGTTACAAAATTTGACCATTTGGCGGCTAAAAAAAAAAAAATCATTAACTGTTCATAATTTCTCCAGGATGTTCTTTTTGTAGGGATGGGCAAAAACCATCATGGGACAAAAAACACAGCTCGATGATAATAAGCACATTCCCACATAAACATGTGAAATTTCATCAAAATCCTCACTAGATCCAGTTCAGTTCAGAGTGTCCAATCATGCAGCTGCGATCAGCTTGTCGCTAAACACTTGACCGTCTGTTTCCTGCGCTCGTCATTTGGATAATAATATATGTAACAAGCCCAGAATGAGATAGAAAATGTGTGTAAATCAATAATCTATAATCATCAATATCTAACACAGCACAAAAGAGTCTGTTTCTGTGTCTCACAAAGACAAAGACTGAGGCACAGACTGAAAATGGTGTTTTTTGGTAGCCACTCCAATCATTTGGGAGAAATAACACAGACACACAAACACACACACACACGCAGATTGTAGTCCACAGTTTGAAGAAGGAGTGTTTAGCAGATTTTTTTTTTTTTTTTTGGGCAGGACGAGCAGGGTAGCGCTCTCTCCCTCCAGCGACCATGGGACTCGGCGCGTTGCCATGGAAACAGCCCAAACTGCACCGGAGGAGTGATTGAGAAGGGGAGAGAGAGGGGTAGACAGAGACAGGAAGAAAAAGAGAGAGAGAGAGAGAGAAAGAGAGAGGGAGATATTTTGCTCCAAGAAGAAGGCCTTCTGATGGCGACTGTTGTTCTTCTGCACTCAATGTGAACAGTTTAGTGTGTGTGTGTGTGTGTGTGTGTGTGTGATTGGTTGAAGCATGAGGCTAGACAGAGCGGAGAGAGAAAGAGATCCAGGTGTGTGTGACTGTCTGCGTTTGTGCGATTTTGTGTGTCTCCGTGTGTCCTGTCCTGTCTGACTTTTAAAGTGTGTGAATGTGTGTGTGAATGTGTGTGTGTTTTGAAGGATACTTGCGTGTTTGCATACATTTCTGCTCCTTGTCAGTTTCCGCTTGTGTGTGTGTGTGTGTGTGTGTGTGTGTGTGTATGCACCACTCACAGATGAAGCAAATAACGCTGATTATTTTGTAACAGAAGCACATGTCAAGCTCTGGGATTTATCAGACGGTAAGTGAGCAGTCGCCTCTCGCAGTCAGCCCTATTGGATGCGGGAGAAGTGTGCAGGTGCAGAGCCCTGGGTGACTTTGACGGGGGCCGATTCATCGTCTCCGAAGCAACAAGGCCCGTGGGGTGCTCAGGGTCGGCGGTGGGGGGCGCGAGGGCAACGTAGGCTATGTCGTCCGGTCCGAGCCGACAGAGGGGCGACAGAAAACTGTAACGACGGTTATGGAAGGAAGGTGTCACAACACACAGCGCATCGCACGCTGTTCGTGTGGGGCTGTACACTACTATGCTGGGGCGTGTGTTTCTAATTAGTTTCAGTTGTGTGTTAGCATGTAGTCACACACACATAGTATGTGTAGTACAACATGTTTATATGTATGTGGGCGTGTGTGTGTGTGTGGGTGATTGTGTCTGTGCACATGCATGACTGCTTCGGTATCCAGTATAATTTGTTTCTGTGTTGCGTGCGTGCGTGCGTGCTTGCGTGTGTGTGTCTGTGCGTGCGTGCGTGTGTGTGTGTGTGTGTCTGTGTGTCTGCTCCTCCCTGGGCTAGTATCAGTGGTAAGCTGTGATTCAGGCTGTGAAAACACTGATTTGGCAGCCAGAGCGTCTTCCTCCATCTCCGACTGGCTCAGCCAACAAATATCCATCTCTTATTAAATGACGCTTTATTACAAAAGAAAAAAGCGTGTGTGTGTGTGTGTGTGTGTGTGTGTTTGAGGGTTGGTGTCCTTATATCTGGGAGTTCAGGAAGCGGGCGTGTCTCCAAAGCTGACTCCTGGTAGAGCCTTGCAGCAGATTCGAGCTACAGGTTCACATGGTTGATTTATCTTTCAGTCTGTGAAATGTCAAAAATGTCTGCGGAAAAAAGTTCATCCCTCTGGATGTTCGGTTTCTGTGAGCTGGGATGATTCATTCAAATGTGTGCCTTTGAAAGCTGAATGGAACCAATGGGCTGCGGGTCATTAAGGAAGTGGGTGTGATTTTAAGTATTAGCCAGCAATCCATGAGGAGCCACTTTTGTCTTAAAAACCACTCACTTTACCTGAATGTCACAGAAATTCCTCATTCACAGGAGCACCTCTGTGAAATGCTGTTCTTGTTTGAAAACTCATTTCAGGTCAAGTCGCCAACACTGTGGCAAAGACGCAGGACATGACCCAAAGCACTGCAGGAAACTACACACACTAAGGTTGGGCGGTTATTTATATTTTTAGATTGTCTGATTGTCAACACGTTAGATTTTCTACTGTTAGATTACTACCCAAGGCTGGATTACCAACCGGATAAAGTTGGCAAGTGCCCCGGGGGCCCAGATCCCTGGGGGCCCCAAAGTCCCCAGGTTCACTCCATATCAACTGGGACTCCATTATTTGATTAATCGCAAATTTGTAAAAAAAATTTAAAACTATGACGGGTCCTCCATCCGCCATCATGTGGCCTCTGACCCTGGGTCAAAATCTAGTTTTAAGACCTCGGTTATTTTAGTTTATATTGACCTCCTTTATTTTATTTTAAAGTTGTATTTGATCAAATTGCTTCCATTTTTTTCTGTTTCTCAAGGAATTAACACAAAGAAAACATGGGGCAAGGTCGTATTATTCCATCACTGGAGAATTTAAAGGCTGCAACCAACGATTATTTTCATCATAATTACATCTGACAGTTGTGTTTGTTCAACAACTGATAGATTGTTTAGTCGATAAAATGTCACAAAATAGTGAGGAATGCCCATCATTATCCCCTAATGCCCAAGTGAACATACTGACATTGCTTGCGTGGTCTGAGTTACATTCAAAACTACGGAGATGCTGAGTTTGAGGAGTTTTGGCATTTTTGCTAGAAAAAATAACTTAAAACGATCAATTATCAGAATTGTTTCCAATTAATTTTCTGTCAATCAGCTGAGCAGTGAGCTTAATCATTTCAGCTCTACAGTAGTGGTTGGTTTCTGGGAAATAATAAACGTACCATATACAGTGGGGGTCAATAGGGCCCTGGGGCCCCCCAGGAGGTTAATGTGGCCAGGCTGCCTACAGCGCACCTATAGCTGCAGATGACCACATGGTCTCATTTGGATTCTAATGTAATTTAAAAAAATAAATAAATACAACTGGGCATCAGCAGCTTAAAGTGTGAGAATCCAGAGGTGTAGCCAGCGTACACGGCGGCTCTGGATCGGCTCGGTCTAACGATGAAATAACAACACAACATAACTAACAGCTCAGCGTCAGTTGATATGCAGATGTTTGATATTTTATCGTCAGAGTTTTACGGTATCCTAACGTTAACTTCCTTCGCAGTGCACAAGGAGAAAGCTTTTGTCAGGAGAAACTGAGAATCATCAACATTAAGGCCACGTGTAGCAAACAAAGTGTAGAACTCAGTAATTAAACAAGACGAAATCGAGAAGCTGATTGGTCGGTGCTGATTAGCATCACACTCATCACTCTTTTAGCCTTGTTAGTCGCTCACTGCCCAAAAATACGACTTCACGGCAATTGTTGTCAATGTGTCCATCAGTCAGCACTGACAGAAAAAGACATTGCAGGGAAGCTGTGACGCAGGCTCAATGCTCATATTGAGAACTTATGCAGCTGTCAAACACAACTTTTTTTTAAAATTAAATCAACTTTACTAATCACAATGTAGGTCCACTTTGGTTTAACTGTACACTGCAGCTTTATTATGTAGGAAAATATAAGTATTTGACCGGGCTGATCAGAATAAAGAAAACAATTTGACCCATTCATCTCAAGCAACTCAAGTAACTAAATGGTTCGAATTAGGCAGCTAAAGCTCTAATCTTTAAGCAAAACAGAGGAAGGAATGTGCCTGTTTGTTGTTCTTCTATTAAGCAGAAGTCCCTTCATGTGAAAGCAGCCTGGAGCAAACACATATAGGGTGAGCTCTCACAAAACTCCTTCTTTCTTTTCTCTTACATTTTTCTTTTTATTAAAGCATCAACAACAGTCCACTACACACACGGATGTTTCGGGCTCCGCCTTCCTCAGCATTTGTGTGTGTGTGTGTGTGTGTGTGTGTGTGTGTGTGTGTGTGTGTGTGTGTGTGTGTTAACCAGGTGTATGTTACCACTGATTATAGTGGCCTTAAGTCCAGCCATCAATCATCAATCAAACTTTTCTACTAAACTATTATCTGAAACTTTCCACGTTTAAACTCCATCAAAGACGACATAGCATCTAGAGTAACATCTCAGAAGTTGTTAAATCACATTTGAGCATACAATGATGGTGTATTATTTAGAAAGCTGAATGCATTTTAACCTTGCTTTAGCTTTTGTGATAAAATGATAATTTTATGATTTCATGTATTTCTGCATTTAATTACTTTTTCTCATCAGACGATAGATAGATGGTGTCGGGACAGAATAGAAATCCAAAAAGCTGAATTTTATTTTTTGCCAATTAAAAAAAACTGAAATGACATTTAATAATATTTCTAAGCCAAATCAAGTCATCTGCATAAATGCATTGCTTTTGGCCCCATTACAAATCAAATGGACAGTACCATTTTTCAGGGAGAAAAAAAAAATCATTGAATCTTCAATAACTTGTGGTATTCACTGAAAAATTAACAGCTTTGATGGAGTATTAATTCCCACACAAAGACGTATTCTCCGTTTAAAAGATTTCTTTTTAAACAGAGCCATGAACTTACAGAAAGCTCGACCTGCCTCGGCTACGGGGCATCCTTAGAAAACAATGAGGTTTGTAGAAATTGTTTGTAATTTGAGCCCATCAGGCGTGCTGATGTGTGTCCACTGTTTAAATGCACAGATGCCTGCCAGCAGCTTTTTGGACGCAGAATAAACCACAGAGAAAACCACACAGTTTGACGAGCTTGTACACACTCGTTATTGGCTAGTTCATTAGGTCGTGCACATGTGTTTCGCTGTGTGAGTGTGTGTGTGTGTGTGTGTGTGTGCGTGTGCGTGTGTGTGTGCGAATGTGCGTGTTCTTCGAGGAAGAATGTGTGGTTTTTCACACTCCCACATATAGTAAACAGCAGTCAGTCTCATTGCATAAGACCTTCGAAAGTTCATGAAAATTTTCCAACCTCAGAATATCCTCACCTGCCAGCTTTGAGATGTTTGCTTTTTCTTCTGTTTCTCTCTTGGAAACTTTTTTTTTTATGCTCGAGCCAGTGCAGTAATCCTGAAATATGTGTCGTCTTATGCATTTTAAATGATGCTTCCACAGGAATTTACTACTCAAATTCCAAGTGAAACGGTATTTTAAGACCATCGGATTTATTTTTTTCTGCAGAAACATGATGTTAGCTCGGAGTTGGAAGGTTGGAAAAAATTGACGGCTTTATTGATTGTTGATGACAAATCAGTTGTAATTGTCCAGCTCAATATTTGGTAATAATGTCTCAAGGACAATTAGATGGACCGGTCTAATCCAAGATCTTTGAGATGACAATGACAAACTCCCCCCGTCCAAAAAACCTATAAAGGAACCATAGGTGCTATAAATAGAAGTTACAAAAACTGATGATATACTGTACAAGGTGCAACATCAATGTAACAGGTCCTGTAGGTGATATCTACATTTACTGTCAGAGGTCACCATCAAGGTGAGCTGAGATTTCGATGTAAAATAGACAAAAACTAATAACACGTATGGACGTTTCTCACAGCAGACATCCTGACTTTTCATAGCAGGAAAAGCAGAGGTTCAATAGGGGGTTGAACAGAGGTTTTCAGACTGTGAGGTGCTCCTCCCCAAGGGGGACTGGAAGGAGGCAAAGCCTCTGCGTGTGACAGAAGTGACAGCTGCTAAAAACAACGGCAAGTTACTGTATTTTGTCCATTGATTATCCCACTTGCTAACAGGGTCAGCAACAGTGGCTGTGACACAGCTCGTGAAGGCAATTAAGGTATTTAAAAACCCTTAGAGCCCAATTACAGTAATTTGTGTGAAATGCGTACTCCTTTTGTTAGTCATAAATCAGTCCAGTCTGAACACGCAGACATATTTTTAGTTTCAGTGTCTTACGCTCTCTGAGGATATTCAGAAGAACTCCACAAAAAGCTCGATGCCATAGGCATTGGTTCAGAAAGCTGGTTATTTTTTTGGACCCAGTTGACAGTTGGCAAAATACCTATATTCGCAAGGATCTGATGCTAACAAATATTCTATCAAAGCTTTTCTTTGTTCTCATTCTTTTTATTGTCAATGAGCGTTGTAGAAAAACATTTAGGTCGTTGGCTTCTCATTTTTACCTGTTCCTTACCATCACTTTCAAAGATTAGCTGCTGGTGTAGCTAAATAAGGTTGATTTCTTAACGGCTAAAATGAAACCTTTTTCGGTTTCTGTTTTGGAGCAAGTAGCTTGTGAATGAAGATTTACAAAGTCGTTGTGTACAGATGTGTCAGATACATTTAATCAACATTTATATTTGTAGGTTTTATCTACAGGTTGTGAACATTAATCGGGCTGCCAAACGAAACTGTTACCGCCCATTAGACAACAAACATTGGTTAAAATTATGAGTTGAATCTTTCATTTTTAGTAATTCTTGACTCAAGTTTCTTGCAAGCTACAAGTTAGAAGTTATAAGGAATTCCCTAACCAAACCCTTAACCCCTACATTTTATCATTTTATTAGGATTTTAGTAAAAAGCTACCTATTAACACACAGAGCAACATGATGATTCATCTGGATCTGGTGTTTGTGTCCCCCTGATGAATCTAAGTCTGGTACTCCCTCTCTTTTACCTCCGGTTTTGGTCTCCACCAGCTCCTGGGGGAAACTTTCTGTTTAGCTGCAAAATGCTCCACTATTTTCACCAGCTGGTCTCTGACTGTGTCTGTCTCCTGTTTGCTGCTGAGCAGGTAGTGGACAGTGGCTTTATCAGAAATTGGTTAATAAAAGCAGTTGATTGCTGCTGCTCCTGCTGAAAACACTGAAGACCAACCCCAAAATTTTAAATGTGCTGTAAAACCAAAACTAGGATCTAAAAGAGGCTGAAAAGCTTCTTAGAGCCGCAAAGTGGGATAATAAATTCAGAAAAGTGACCATTTCCCATTACAGTCATTTGATCCATTGTTGAACTAAAAAATATAAATTTATGTAGCTTTAATTTTATTAAACATGTTACATAAGTTAAAACATCTGCAACGAAAAAAAGGGTCTGTTGTTTACACTTTCTGTCTCACATGGAAATTGTGACCAAACAGATTTATTTCTAGGAAAAGAAAGCTGAAACATCTGTTCCTGATGAAAAGAGGTTGTTTTTTTTCCAACATTGTGCCTCCTTCGAGGAATTCGAAGAAATTCCGTGACTGTTGCTTTACGAACTCGTCTAAAATCATCCGTCTTTTCCTGGTTATCCAACATCAAGCGTTAGCTGTTGGAAGAAAGCCACGAGATTAGTGGGAATAAAAAAGTTGATTAAAAGTTTAGACTCATTGTTTGCCATCAGCAGAAATGTTCCCGACCTCAAAAATCCAAACTGGGTGAATCTTTCTCATGTTTACTGACTCAGCTCAGTTCTCAGCTGCAGACTTTGTCATTTAAGCTGAGCAGATATAAAGAATTTTGCATGAAATTTTTACCTTAAACTTGAAACTGAATTAACATGACTTTTTCAGCCTGCTGCTGTTTCCTTACTGGGTTCATCTGCAGCTTACAGAATCCCTCTGGCATCTCAGCAGTGTTTGTGCTACGTATTATGAGCCCACTAAGGCTCTGACCTTTCACCCTTCCATTGTTGGTCGTTGGTGAGGTTGTTTGATTGAGATGTTTATTCGGCTGTTGCGCTCATGTCCCGTTCAGTCACTCATGAAAGGGGCTTCAAATGTGAATTGGCAACTCGTGGGGTGACCTCGACATGCTTTTAGATTCTGCTCCAATATAAAGACAGTCAACATCAAATACATTGTATTAAATTAACTTCACTTTTTCTCTTAATGAAATCACTATTTTCTCCCTTCAATATTAAAAGTAATTTGTTTCAGGGCCAGCAGCTATTAATTTTTTTGCCATTTCCCCTGGGCTTTGTTTGACATTTCTCAACAAATGATAATTAGCTGTACCATACAATTTAGTTTGTGAAAAAGGTTTGGAAAACTGTTGCCGTGTTCAGGTGTGACCTTGCCCTGTCTCCCCATCTGCTTTTGGATGTACACACCTCCTATTAAACAGTATTTTGGTGCGACAAACCTGTCGTTAAAGCTGTTTAAAGCTAATCCAGTCACAAAGTTGAAGTACTTGGCATCACTCTCTCCACTCTGAATCGTGACAGTCTCGATGAATGCATTTGTTTCTTGTATTTCTTCAGTCGAGGAATGTGACTGGTAATATTCGGGAAGGTCGAGGCGGCGCCGTCACGCATCTGATTTTGACACAGGGTTAAGCGGGGAAAAAATTGTTGTAGGTAAAGTTCTTAATGAGATTGAACCTGTCAAACCACATCAAGCAACCAATGAGTGACAAAGGATTTGGGGAAAGAAAACGATCTGTATTCCTGCATACGTTTTCAGCTCGGTCGGTCTAGGCCAGGATCCCCGGAACGTTTGATGCTTTCTGAAAGTCGTTTTGTGATGAAATGGAGCAAATTTACTTTTATATTGAACTCACTTTTTGTGACAAGTGTTGGTGTCCTACATTCCCTGAATGCCTTTCCCCAATGTTTCCTCAAAGAAACCTCACCGAAGGGCTGTGAACTTGGTGCATTTGGTTGCAGGTCGCAGATGCAGTTGAAAGGCAAGATGGCACACTAAGAAGAGGAAGTTGCCCTCATACTCAGATCCTAAACTATTACATTCTGGTCTGTAAATGTACAGATCTGTCTCTTCTTTGTTTGACTTCTCTGATCACTTAAAACTTGCAGGTCTAGAAAAAAGCCTTTCTTCATTGATTCTGAGGGACAGACATCAAAACCTGCTCACCTGACTGGATCACTGAAACAATTTCTGTTATCAAAGTCACCTCCTCTGCGTTTGTCGGCTTATTCACAGGACTGAGAAACGAAGACACCACAAACATCCCATGTGGCCCAGAAAAGCAGCCTCCCTAATTCACCACTATCTGCATTTTTGGGTGGAGTTTTCCTTTTTCTTATCAGTCGCCATCTTAGTAACAAAACAGAGCTTCATTGACAGAAAGATGTGGTAACACATTCCCAGCCATCTTGTTTAGAGTGTGTGAGTTAGTGTGTGGAGCCTATAATTCACCCGCCATCTTGTTTGGAGAATGTGTGTGTGTGTGTGTTTGAATTTTTGGCCGTAGTCAAAGTGTATGTGTGTGTGTTGTGTGTGTGTGTGTGTGTGTGTGTGTGTACATTTCAGCGTGAGGAGTCGGTGCTGTAAAGCTGCTCGTCCTGCCGCAGCCAATGTCAACAGCCGAGCGCATAACTTCCCATGAGCCTTTTCCCCTAGAAGGTAACTGGAAGGCTGCTCTACTAGTCCGGCTCCATACAACTCTGTGTGTGTGTGTGTGTGTGTGTGTGTGTGTGTGTGTGTGTGTGTGTGTGTGTGTGTGTGTGTGTGTGTGTGTTTTTACACCCATTTGTCAGTGTGTCTCCATGCTGGGTGTGTGTGTGCGTGTGTGTGTGTGTGTGTGTGTGTGTGAGAGACAGCGTGCATAGTGTGTTGTAGCACCCATGGGTGTGTGTTTGCATGCTGTGTGTGTTTTAGTCAATCATTTGTTTCTCTGTATGCGTGTGTGCGTATATGCGAGCGCGTATGTGTGTGTGTGTGTGTGTGTGAGATTGTGTGTGTCTTTACGTGCATATTGTTGTGTTGCGGGTTTGTGCTCACAGGGGCATTTCTTCACGCTGTGTGTGAGTGTGAGTGTGTCTGTGTGTGGTTTTAATGGACGTGCGCACACAGCATGAAGTCTCGCGCACGCACATGAACACACACGCACACGCGCTACCTTGACAACATGCTAGGCTGTACATGCATAGTGTGTGTAACCGTGTTTAAAAAGGAGCACATACCAGAACAGGTACTGTATGTGTGTATCTGTTGGTTTAGTATGTGTTTAGTGTGTGTGTGTGTGTGTGTGTGTGTGTGTGTGTGTAGCAGAGCGCAGTAGAGCAGAGTGGCGGGTCTAATGCGATTACGTCCCTTGTCTCCGTGCAGAACTGATAAGGTATTAGAGGGCGGGCCGTGATGAGATTTAAATTAATTCAGCCTCCATTCAAATTCACCATGAGATGAGCTGCTCCATTATTTGGCCTTCCAGCTCAACACTTCTCCCTCCTTCCATCCCTTCTTTCTCTTCTCTTTCTCCCAGTCTCCTTCCTTCCTCCTCTTTCTTTTACTCCTCTTTTACTCCATCTTGTGACACACCTCCTTCCTTCTCTCTCTCCTTGGTTTCTTCCTTTGATCCTCCTTCCTCCTCTCCTCCTCAGCAATCTTCTCCTTCCATTCTCTTTTCATGTTTTCCCCCCCGTCTCCTTCCTTCCTCTTTCTTTTACTCCTCTTTTACTCCATCTTATGACACACTCCCTTCCCTCCTTTCTTTAGTCCTTCCTTTTTTCCATTCCCCTCCTCCTTCCCAAGTAATCTCCTTCTTCCCTCCCTTCTTTTCTCTCCATCCCTCTCTTTCTTTTGCTACTCTTTTACTTCTTCCCTGTCTCCTTCATTTTCCCTTCAATCCTTTATTCTGCTCCCATCTGATTTCCTGTCCTTCCCCTCCTCCATCGTTTCTTCATCCCCTATTTTCTCTCCCTCTTTCCATTATTTGGGGAGGGGTCTACCTTCTTTCCTTGCTGCAATCCCTCTTTCTTTCCCCTTCCTTCCCTCCCTCCTGAATTTTTCCCTTCAGTCCTCTCCTCTGTCTGTCCAGTCCTCCTTCTTTCCTTACTTCCTATCTTCCTCTTTCCTTCTTTCCTCCCATCAGTCCTTCCTTCTCCTTGCCTCCATTCATCTCCTTCTGAATCACCAACTTCATTTTCCTCTCCTCCTCCATCCCTCCCTTCAAATCCCCTTTCTCCTTCTTTCCATTTCTCACCTCCATCTGAATCATTTCCTCCTTTCCTGCTTCCTTCCTTCCCTTTCTCCCTCCTTCATCCCTGTCCTCCCTCCCTCCTTTTTGTCATCTGGTCTGAGTCTTTCCTCCTTCACTCCCGTCTTTCCTCTTTCCCTCCTTCCTCCCCCCTTCTTTTCTCTCTCGACTCCTCTGCTCATCAGAAAATCATCTTTTCCTTCTTTCCTTCCTTCCCTTCCTTCATTCCTCCTTTTACTCTTTCTTCTCTCTTGCCTTCATTCATCTCCTCCAGTCTGAACCCCTCCGTCTTTCCTTTCCCCCTCCTCCTTTCCTTACCTCCCTCTTCCCTTTTTTCTTTTCTCTCTTCAATCCTTCTTCTCTCTGTTCCTCTTCCTACATATGAAAATCTTCTCTTTCCCTCCTTCCTGTTTTCCTTCCCTTATCTACATCCTTTCCACATTCATTTCTTTTTCTCCAGTCCCTCTCCCTCATTCCCTTGAATCGTCCCTCCCTAATTTCTTCTTTAGATTCCTTTCTTCTTCTTTCCATTCCTCCCCTCTTACCTAAATAATCTCCCCCTTCTCTCCCTCCTTCCTATCTTCCTTCCCTCCCTTCCTTTCTTCTCCCTTTCTACCTCCTTCCCTCCACCCCTCTCAGTTTTCCTCATCCTCTCTCCCTCAATTTCTCTCCTCCTACCTAAACCATTTCCCCCCATCCTCTACTCTTTCCTTGCTTCCTCCCCTTCTTCCATCCCCTCTTCTCCTCCTACCCGACCCCAACTACCCCCTCCATCCCCTTCCCTCTTTCCCTCCTTCCACTGTTGTGCTCTAGCTCTCTTTTAACCAAAAATTTAACCAAATCGAGTAAAGAGTGTGTGTGTGTGTGTGTGTGTGTGTGTGTGTGTGTGTGTGTGTGTGTGTGTTTGTATGTGAGCATCCCTATGTGCTTCCCATTGCTTGCGCATGCATATTAATGTCTGCATGCTTGTGTTTCTCAGCGCCTCCCTGTGTGTGTGTGTGTGTGTGTGTGTGTGTGTGTGTGTGTGTGTGTGTGTGTGTGTGTGTGTGTGTGTGTCATTAAAACCAGCCCCCATTCATGGCCTTCCTCTGCTGTGTGCAGCCTGTCGTTTTCAGCCAAAACTACACAAACTGCTCGGTAAATAAAGTCAGTCAGTGTCAGTAACAGCCGGAGACGAAGCTCCATGTTAGAAGACACTCAGCAGGTTGTTGTACAGTAGATTTTTTTTTTTTTAGAGCCTCAGTGAAAATATTTCAAATTATTTCACTGGGAATTTGGCTTTTGACAGCAATCCAGCGTTATTTTTCATTTCATCAGAGATGGGACAAAGGTAACATGGCCTGCAGGGGGGTTCAACGACTTGCTCAAGGGCACTCGGCAGGGATAGACGCACGGTCTATAGCAGCCATTGAGCCTTTGACCCTTTTAACATCAGCGTGAAAGGCAGCATTCATTCTTGGCTCAAAATGAGTTCTCCCAAAATTTCGGCTTAATTTAGAGCCACAGACAGGGAGGGATTGGCTGCGACAATTAGTAAATGACTCAATTTGCATATTCATAATCACTTTATTGTGATTGAAATAGCTGCAGCAATCCCAAACTGCGAAAAGAGCACGCGTGAGGAAACCCTCACAAACCTCCAACCTTGAGCGGCTGGAGCGCCACAATCCGGCGACAGAAACAAACCTGAAGTAGCACATCAACACAAACACCTGGAAGTCAAACGTTTCCAGAGCAGGTTAACTGTCTCGCTACATAACAGAACACCACGTACTGCTGCTCCCCTGCAACAAGGAAATAAAGTATTCAGAGAACATTAACCTAATTAACCTGAACCCCGCAGACCCATCGGCTGGAGTCATGCTTTGTTTTTGTTTTGTTTTGTTTTGCTTTTTGTCAAGATCCAAAGGGAAATGTATATAAATGATGCATATTATTTTGAAAAAAAATAAATAAATTTGACGGAACAGGGCAGCCGTGATAAACACAGTGGTCTGGGTTCTTATATTTCACTCAGTTTAAGAGATAGGGACACAGTATTATATGGGTGTTTTCCAGCGTGTAAAATCAGTTTTACTCCAGTTTGGAAATTCAAGGGGATATGATGCTTGTGACTACACACACCTGAAATTGAAACAAAGTAGGGTGGGGTTTTTCTGCCCTCTCAGAGGCTCATATGCAGTGAATGCAGTCCATTTACCATAGATGTTCAGTTTGGGTGCAGCTCTGGCGACCGTGAAACGTGGCAGTCAATCGGTCATTTTCTTACCCATCAAGCCATTCAGTGAGCCTCGTGTCCCGTGTGGAAGCGTCTGCGTTTGTTGATTCTACACTCGCTATGTACTCGTTTGGAAAATGTGTTGATGCAGATTGGTCTGCCGTTCATAGCTCCGTCCTTTATCGTTAGCTGTTACAACCACAAACGTGTTTTTTGTTTACTTCTATTCCAGAAGGTTGTTTAAAAAAACCACCTGTTCAGGAAATGAAGTCATGTGTATTGATCGCCACCTCCATCCACCCCCTGCAGAAGTGTTATGGTCAGTTTGTGTTAATGCACAGTAAAACTCTCACTGACGGTCCTTTAATTACGGAGTTCCCCGCAGCGCAGAATCTGACACAGCTGCCTTTCCCTATTCCACCTTAAAACCCAGCTGTGTTGCCGTCCACAGCTGCGGCGGTCGGTTCGCTCCGTAAGCACTCACCATAACGAGGTTTCTAAACTCTGGTTGTAATTTGCTGGAGTGGAGTCTGGTTAAAATGACGTAGGTTTCGTGGTAACATTATGAGCAGTGTTCAGACTGTGACCTGAAAATGTTCCTCCCTTTGAGCGGGTAACGTTATTCTAAAGAAGGTGAACAATCTGGTTTCCACAACAGAACTGAAGCAATGAATGTGTTGACCGACTTGGGAAATACATTCATTGATGTTGGTAAAGAAGAATAAGCTTTATGTTTGTCGTAGAGCTGAAACAATTAGTCGATGAACAGAAATGTAATTGGCAGCTATTCTGATAATTATTTCACTGCTTTGAGTCATTTTTCAAACAAAAAAGCCAGAAATTCCCCCATTACAGCTTCGCAACTGTGAGGGATTGTTGCTTTTCTTTGGCTTTACTGTATGTGCTTGTCATCACACCAGCCGCGATGCCCGTCAACATGTTGACGTTCCGACCCAGTGAGTTCTCAGCAGTCATCACTACACTGTTACACGACTACTCGGTACTCATGGGTCGGACCGCGCCCATCCTCGAACTCGGCCTTCATTTTGATCTCAACTGCACACCGGTAATGTTTCGGAGTACTCACAACCGCCTCTGTGGAAGTTACAGCTACAGTAGGTGTCTCCGGGACCACATTTTGCAATGACTCACACACACAAGGTGAAAACAATACCAGCCGTGCTGTTGTGGCTCGTAATAATCAAAATAATTGTTAGTTGCAGCACTAATTTTTATGCCCTTTTAAATGGCGAAGTGTTGAGCTTGAAGGTTCTTCCTGACCTTGTAAACAGCGGGTTTATGAAAAAAATTCTCAACTCATGGTCAAACTTGTTGTCGGACAGCTGCAGAAAGATCAAGGAGGCCATACACATCTGCCAACAGAGACAGGAGTTAGCCCCCCCCCCAATATACGTCTGTAGCCTCTACATGATATCTGTGCAACACCCGACAAGGCCATGAAATATGGGCGAAAGCTTTAAAAAAGTCAACTGGACCTTGTGTTGAGAACAAAAAGTACCAAAGTGGTTAATAAGGTATCATTAAAAAAATTGTAACCACACAGGAAAAGATAAATAATGATGAAAGAAACAAGTTACAAAGAAGAAATGTGATTGATTTAACCAAAAGCTTGCCGATTTCAGACTGTATTGAGGAAACTCAAGTTCTTGTACGTCTGCTTGGGTTTAAACAAATGTTTCTATTTCCGAAAGTAAGCATCAGAAAAAGTTTATTTTGGTATCAGTACAAAAGCGCAAGTATTGTATTTTCCCCGGTATCGAAAAATGACCCTCAGCCCTATTCACATAAATAAAAGTTCTGTCTCAATTTATTTATCTGTGCATGTGGAAAAAAAAGCCTGATCCCTGAAGGACTGTTGATGGACGTCAAAGCACAAATGTTCTACTTAGATTTCCAAAGGTCAGGGTCTGGGACTAGAGGATGAATGACGATGTTACTCATCACTGCACCCACTCCAACTCAGTTTTTTTAACTGGTCGTGTGGAGTAATGTCATCACTGCTAAAGAAAGACAACATCAGTAAATTATGTAAGTAGGATATTGAGTATCGCGGTTGATGAATGAGGCTCCACCGTGGGAGGCTGCAGTGTTTCCACCTGTTATCGGATGGTGCTACAGGTGTTTGGTATGAGCAGGGGGGAGCAGCCTGTAATGGGGATAAAAATGAGTGGAAACGAGCAAGTGTGTGTGTGTGTGTGTGTGTGTGTGTGTGTGTGTTGTGCTGTGTCACCGACCTCGTGTTTCTCAATTTGTCTTCTCCTATGCCTGCTCCTCCCTGTTTCACTCACCCCCTCCTCCCCCTGATTCCCCCCCGACTTCCCTCCCCCCTCTGTTTCCTAATCACTCCTCTCTGCTGTTTTCTCTTCATCTCCCCTGGTTGGTTGTTTGGGCTTAAGTGGAGAGCAAGGAGAGGGTCTTCCATTGGAGCACTAAGGTTCTTTGCAAGGCTAGGGTTAGTAAAAGGAGAATTATTTTGTCTCTATGGACATGTTTTTGAGAGGAGGCAGAAAAGGACTACCATATTTGGCTACAGGCTGATGGTTTAACACAGTTCTCATAATAACAAGAGGACAATCTCAAAAATAAAAATTAATGCACAGGTAGAGAGAGAACAAGGCAGAATAGAATAGATGAGGGAGAGGGGAAACAAGAGACAGATGCATAAGCTCTTTCAGAAATCGGTGCGATCAGAGCATCGGCAATATCCGATTGATTCATACACGAATAAGCAATATTCAGAATATCTCAGCATTGGCATAATCCTAATATTACCATGGAAACAGAGTTTGGGCAGACTGCAGAAGCCCAACAGTAAACAAGATAAGGTGTATGCGTGTCTCGGCATCCCGGCTAATCTCTGGCATGCATCTCTCCTCGGGTTTCTCATAAGTGAGATAAGAGCTTGTCCAAGTTATTGCCAATGAGATAATATGTTTACATCCAGCCAATCACATAAAAATACCTGAACATTACAGGTAATAATTAGATATTGATGTGCGAATCGGTGCAGGTGGAGACGACTCGCAGTCTGCAGCTCATTGAGAAATGAGTTGAAGTGACTCCGGTTTTTGTGAAACTGTCTGCAAGATAAACTCCATCAGCTCTGGGAATGTTTGGAATTTCTACATGTATACAAATGAGAACACATTTTTGTTTGGTGAGTTTTCATCAACACTTGACAAGGTGGTGAATTAACACGTAGCTCAGAAGTTTTTCAATCCACATCTCTAAACTCTGCGTCTGGTAGCTCTTTCCAAGGGGGGGAACAAGAGGTTGAACAAGAGGTGGTACAGTGTAGCTTTTCAGAAGCAGTAACAGGAATTGGTTTTCCCTTTGAAAGACTGTAGGAAAAGAGCGCCACGTACGGAAACCTCAGAGACATCGCAGGGCTGCTCAGACCATTTTATGGACAGGTGATAGAGGAGAATTGCAGTGCAAGTAGAGACGAAGTAGGTCGTGAGGATAATTTCCTCTGGGTCAGTTTCCTTAACAGGGACAAAGCCTAGTCCTACACTCAAACTATATTCATTGTTCATATTCAGTGAATAGAAAACTTGGTTGAGCACTGGTCTGAATCTTTGTTCAGGAAACTGACTGAGCTATTTCAAGCTAGAAAACACAAATTTTCGCTCTCCCCCCTTTTTTTATTGATGGTTTTTTTGACCAAGGTCTGTGTCAATTAAACAATGTTCTTTGCACTTTGTTGTGATTGAATAGGCCGGTAGCCTAGTTTCAGACATCTGAATTGCCACCACACTCAGATTTTAGCTCTAGTGTTGTGCGCAGTTGGAAAAACTACTTTGCCAATCAGAGGTTTGTGGGCCGGACTGAGGATGGGGATCGTCCAACTGTGCCACTGCCAGAAAAATAGCAACAGAAAAATTTCCACAAAAATGAAGATAAGTGTGGATGAGATCAACCGAGCTGTAAAGGGTTCTGTAAGTCGACTTACCGAAATAACAACTGATAGAAGAAACAGGCACATTTCTTCCACTGACACGACAAACATAAACTGCTTGTGGCGACCACCATCGCAGTTTCCATGTCTACTGAAAATGATGTCAGTGGACGTCACTCGTTACTGATTGGTTAAGGCAAAATAAACTCCCTGAGCAGGAATCAGCTAACATGAATAAAATGTCAGAATGAACGATGAAGTGAAAATTAAATGGCAGTTCATTCTAAATAGCAGGATGATCTGAAGGCTTTTGTATGCAGAGAACGTTAGAAGCACTCAGAAGGGTAGTATTTTGATTTTTCTAAAAAAAAAAAATATATATATTACTTTTAGCTCCATTTTCTATTTAAAAATAAACACAAAATATGGCTTTTTTGTTGGTTTCTAGGTATATATATGTAAGTTGAAAGTAGTAGTGTCTTGTTTGAGCCCCACTTTTGATGTGAAGAAGTTGTCCCACTCTGTTAAATCTGACCAAGAGTGATATACCACTCCTTGCCCTCTTTAAGTTTATCCTGGCTGCAACATTTGCATCTGAAAAAGTCTAAAGCCAGGGCCACACAAGAACAAAATACCTCAACCAACTGTAAAGACTTGGCATAACAATTCAATTTTTGTAGGATACAGTTAGTTCTTTCACATGTGCGTTGTTAACCAGCTCAAACTGCATGATCTTGTGGTTAAACAAATATGACTGCCTGGGCTAAGGATCCATCCAGAGTTGAGATATTTGAATCTTAATCGCCCGTAATCAAAGAAGAACTTCTAAATTAATTACAGATTCTCTATGAGCTTCAACGCCACCCGTGACAGCCAAATCAGGGTTTTAGTCAGGCTTTAAATCAGAAACAAAGCATGAAAAAATCTCCAGGTAATTTAGCTCACATTCCTCTGCTTGTCTTGTGGAGGTTGGCCATAAGCAGTGAAGCTATAACCTGCTTCAGATCCAGACCCACAGCGTTGTAAAAGCAGTTATAAAAGACAGAATGGAAATAGAGTAATGTGAAAGAATAAATCTGGTCTGGAGTAAAGCACTGTGACTGATAAAAGTTTATTAGAAGTCTTTTTGTGGAGTCCTGAGCATTTTTTTTTCTTTCTTCTTTTTTTTTTCCCCCCTCAGCAGGGCTCCCTCCACACCCGGCTCCAGAAATTTTTCTTGGCAGGCCGTAAAGGCCCTCTGAGGCAGCATTACAGCCCATGTGACAGTAAAACCCTCCACAGAAACCAATACTAATGGAATTCTCTTCGGCGAGGTGGCCCATCCTGCCTATTCAGGAGGAAGAGGAGGAAGCCCCCCCTTCCCCCTACCGCCACGAAAGAATGCAATACACCCCCAGCAGTGCTTTTATGCGCACAAGGACCATCGCTGGACGGTTATTTACATTTACATTTGCATTTTAGGCAGCCTTATCCGGAGCAACTCTCAATGAGAACAGTGGTAGACGAAGCTTGAATTCCTCGAACAGCGATAGTATAAGTAAGCAGCAGGAAGGAAGCAGTCAGTGATACTCCTGTAATCCCTGAGTGAGCGTGTCGGAGGAGAGTCCTGGGGAAAAAAACAGTAACTAGAGACAGATGGATGGGTTGTATAAGATGAGGATGGCAAACTAGATTGACTGTAGAAGATATGGATGCATTTAGTGGCGTTTGTTGATTCCTTTCTCTGTTTTCCATCTAAAAAGTGATGTTTTTGTCCTGAAATGAGCCTCACAGGCCGAGTTTTCTCTGTGTGTTGCTCCTAGCACGAACCACCTCTTAAATGCTTAACATCCCACAATATAAGGCCAAAAGTATGTGGACACCTGAATGTGACGCCCATATTTAATAGCTGAACATGCCTTTCCAAAACCATGGGCATTAATCTTCTGCTCTAACAGCCTCCAGTCTTCTGGTTTCAGTCTTTCCACCAGATGTTGAACCTGGATGGCACTGATGCTGGGTGATGAGCTCTGGCTCACAGGCGGCGTTCCAGTTCATTCCAAAGATGTTGGATGGGGTTGATGTCAGGGTTCTGCCACATCAAACTGGCTTCGGGGACGTTGGGGCTATGACTCAAGAGCTAGAGCGTGTGCTATGCTTATCACAGGGTTGGCAGTTCAATCCTCTGTCCACATGTTGAAGTGTCCTTGAGCACGACACTGACACCCAAATTTCTCCCAATGGTCAGGCCAGCACCTTGCACGGTAGCCCACTGGCTAGTGTGCATTGACGTCTGAGTCACTGAGTCCAGACCATGGAGAACTCAAAATTAGACAGAGGTATGTGGACAGGTATGTTAAGTTCAGGGTTGGTTTACTATTTATTACAAGGCAATTAGGGATTGAAAATGTCCCGGTTGCAGGCTTCAGTGTGTAGAATCATTTTTCAGCGTACATTGATCAGATTTGTTTCTTCAACACACCTGTCTTTCGAGACATCGGCACGGTTTGGGAGAAGGAGAATTTTCAAAGAAAGAAAGCGGTAACAATGGCAAGGAGAAGGTTTGCAGTGAAAATAAATGTGCTAGCATTACTCAGAAGGAGATTTCTTAGTCTTCCTTCAGAGTTCCTCAAGGTTGTCTTCGGTAGTGACAAACACTTTCAGCGCTGTGAAAGAAAAGATAGGAGGAGCCCAAAGCAGGCTGCTCAAACGTGGTCTCAGCATATTCCCCATTGCTCCGACATGTAGTCGACTTTCAGGTTTCATCTTGCCGTCACCGTCACAGATCACAAGACATATAGTATATACCTTGTTTGTCCCATCCGACAGACAGTGATGGAAAAGGAAAGCCTCCATGTCTTTTGCTCCAGCCTCTAAGAATGGCTCTGCAATCTCTTGTTAGTTTTTTTCTATCCATTGCCAGATTAAGTATTGATCTGCAAGGAGCTTACCTAGTTAAATCATTTATGGATGAATAAAATGTCATTTGCGATGAGTTGCAGGTCGCAGTCAGCAGGCACTTATGCAGACGTGTAGAGCCATTATATATCATAACATATCATATATCCAACAGTCTGTGGATAGGGTCTCCATAGCCAATCAAACGTGAAATTAGCCCTCGGTTATCTATTTTATGTGTTTTACTTTCTGTGGTTCAAAAGTGTGCAGCATGAAAAATGGGAAACTATTTGTGTAACAAAACATTGAGGTGACAGTTTACAGTCATGATTATCAACTGACTCA
Organism: Xiphias gladius; assembly: GCF_016859285.1. Classification (NCBI taxonomy): domain Eukaryota; kingdom Metazoa; phylum Chordata; class Actinopteri; order Istiophoriformes; family Xiphiidae; genus Xiphias; species Xiphias gladius. The sequence continues at coordinate 24,400,323 of NC_053423.1, forward strand.
GCATTGTGACAATTTAAACCCCAGCCAGCAAACGTATAAAGCAACACACGACATCAGAAATGAAGAAACCAACATTTCACTGAGAAAATTCACTCACTTGATTGTGCAGCTCTGTGTGGATATAGAAAACTCTCTCTACGTTATTGTTGATATGTCTCAACTGTACACTGTGAAAATAAGTGAAATACCTTAAGAATAATCTTTCATCAGAGTAAACTGCAGACTGCCTATGGCTGAGCTTATCCTATAAAAGAGAGGCCAAAAATAAAATGATTTTTTTTTTAATAGAAAGTTCTAAGTCCTTTCACTTAATCCCCATAAAGGATTTAACGTGCCATTAAAATATGCCATTTGGTGGAAGCTTTTATCCAAAGCGCCTTACAGGACCCCGAGTGCATACGTTCATAGTGATGGTAACCCCGGCTGTGTTAGGCACTCGTGACACAGGCCCGGTTTTTCTGAAAACGGAGAGTACAGGTAAAACTCACTGGCCCTATTCATAGGTTCCAACCTGTGGTTGCAATAACTGCATATACTTCCTAGCTTATTTATGCACCATTTTACATTGCTTGTAGCTAGACGCCAATTAGGGGAGAGGCGGGGCGAAAGTTACACTTTTCAGATGAACGTCATTTTAAGAGATAACGTTACGGAATTCGTTGTGATCGACGGCTCACATGTGTGTTCTATCAATACCAGGTGCTAATTGGAAGAAATGTTGGACGATTGGACGATAATTTGACTTTGAACGGGGGGTTGAGCATTGTTACTTTCGAGCCCGTCAGTCAGGATTAAAGTAACGCGCGGGTTGGTCAAAAGTCAACTTGAACTCTTTATATCATTCTTGTCTTCATTAAACATGGCTGACGGTGTCCTCGTTAGCATGTAATTACAAACATATTATGTCCGTTATCTTAAAGGACGTGTTAAAATGCCGCCTTTAATTCGACGGAGCAAGTGCTCAAGTGCTTGAACTGAGCGAGTTATAATTTGACATAGGTTATGTTAAAGGTGGTCGTCTGCTGTCACTCACATACTTCAAGTCAACGCCAGAGTGTTGTGATGCAGCACTGGAGTGACTTAATCTGCTCAGAACACATGAATGATTAGGGATATTATCCTTTGTCCCTTTATGTTTGCAGACGGGTCTGTCTCCTTAAAACTTTGGTATTCCTGTTCCCTTAATGCTCGTTTTATTTCTTCCCCATGACGTCTTCTGTCAAATGATGTGAGGCGGAGGCCGTGAGGTGGCGCAGTGACTGTTAGCATGGACCGGCTGCACTGACCTATATACCAGAGAATATAAGTCTGTGTTGGAGTCTCTCAGGCTTATAGCAGCTCATGGCTGGATGGAGACAGTGCTCTATTAGCCGAGGACACGCGCAGACACACACACACACACACGTGAAGACACACACATCCACATATGGAGACATTTATGCACGCATACACTTGGAAATACTTACACGTGAGGTGAGGACACGCATATGCACGAGAGGTGAAATAAGACACACTAAATACAACTTGTGCATCAGATGCACTTATATACATGTGCATGTATTATTTAATATCTATATATAGACAGAGATATTTATATAATGTATACAAACATGATGAAGAAGAGGGAGGACGACACCTTTTAAAGGACAGGCATTGACACACAAAGGCATATATGTAAATGGACACACACTCTCTCAGTACACACACACACACACACACACACATATAGACACACAGATGTACACCGAGTATCTCATGCATGTTTTATGGACCCGACTGGCTCTTTCTACACCTCCCCTGTCTTACCTCTCATCCCTCTCTCTTTCTCTCTCTCTATACTTCTATAGACCCCTCTTTCATCTCCTGTTCTCTCTCTCCCTTTAATCTTCCTGCGCTCTTTTGTTCTTTCCTTTCCTCCCTCCTCCGTCTCTCCCTCGTTTGCCTCCTCTCTATCCTCCTCTGACCTCTCAGAGCAGAACAGATCAACCTGACAGGCTCAGGGAAGAGCCTCCGTTCTCTGCACCTTCCCTTCCTTCCCCTCTTCTCTTCTTACCTCTCCTTTGTCTCCTCCTTATGTCCTACTTCTCCTCCCTTCTTCTTACCTCCATCCTTGTCTCCTTCCTCTGCTCCTTTCTCCTTCTCACCTACCTTTTGTCTTTATAAATCCTTCCACTTTTCTGTTCTCTGTATCTCTCATTCCTTTCATTCTTTCTTCATAATCTGTCTTTCCTTCCTCTTCTCCTCCCTCCTCATTTCTTCCGATCCTTCTCCTCACCTTATTTCTCCTTATCCGCTTTCGGTCCCCCTTTCTTCATATCCCTCCTTCCTTATCCTTTTCCTCTTCTCCTCCTTTCTCATTATCTTTCCTTACATCCCCTCCCTCCTTATTTCTCCTTTGTCTGTTTTTCCTCCTTTCTAGCTATCTCTCCATCCTTTCACCATATCTTTTTATCTCTCTTCTCTCTCCTCCTCTCTCCGTATCTCTTTCCCCTCCTTGTTTCCTTTTTTCACTTTCTCCTCCTCAACTCTCTTCTTCTATTTGCTCCCTGCTCGTAACTCTCTCCTGGGACTTTTTCTGTATTCTTCTTCCACCCTTTCCTCCCCTCCAGTTGTCACCTCCTCGCTTGTCACTCCTCCTCTCTTCACTTCCTCCTGTTCTATTCCCCCTGTTTTCTGTTACTCCTCACCTTGTCTGTTTTTCTGACCCGACTCTGCCTCTTTTCCATGTCTCCCCCTTTTCCTTTCTCCTGATCCTCGCTCTTCCTCTCTCTGCCCTTTGTGGCCTACTCCCCTTTCCTCCTCCTTTTACCTACACCTACCTCTTTTCTTTTGTCCCCACTGATGCTCTCTTATATTCCATCCTTCTTCCATCCTCTCTTTTTTTCGCCTCCTCCTGCCTGCCTCCTTTTCATTCTCTTCTCAAGCCTCCTCTCTCCTGTCTCCTCTTTTCTTTGTGTTCTCCTCTCCTCGTGCTCCTTCCGTCTTCCCACTGCCTCTTCTTTTACCCCCAGACCGCCTATTCACCTCTTTTTGACCTTCTCTCCTCCTCCTCTCCCTCGTGTCTTCTCTCCTCCTCTTCCTCCACTCACGACCTGATCCTTTTTCCTTTCTCCCATTTCTTCTCCTCTTCCTCTTCAACCCCTGGCCCCTCCTGACCTACTCTCTCCACCTCTCCTCCTGTCTCTCGTTGCTTTTTGCGGAGTACAAAAATTCCTCCTCCACTTCCCCCTCCTGACCTCTCCGCTCCTTTCTCGCTCTCTTTTTTCTCACCCTCGTCCCCTCTCTCCTCCCTCCTGACCTCCCTCCTCCTCACCTCCTCCACTCCTCCCCCCCCTCCTCTCCTAATTAGCACCTGAGCGTACAGGCCTGGTTAATATTCGGCGGCGAGGCACTGCAACGGCAGAAGGGCACCTCGCCGTCTCTCCTGCGCTGCTGTTGCCATGGTAACGCCATGGAAATGAAGCACCGCTCTCTTCTGTCTCTATCTCTCTCTGTCTCTTTCCTAATTTTTTTTGCCTCCCCCACCACCCTCTCTACCATCTCCCCCCCTTCACTTTTTAATGAGTCACTGCATCCATTAAATTTTAGGATGGAAGGATTGGGGGGGGGGCTCATGAGGGCAAAGGGGCATGCTCCAAGACAGAAAACTAAAATTTAAGGAGGGGAAAAAAGTTTTTATTTCTTTATTAAAAAAAAAAAAATCAATGTTTGTAAAAATTTACAACCATTGTGAGTCGTGATTATTTATCTGTTGCTCTGACAGATGTTTGTGATTGGTCCCTCTGACCAAGGACGCCAGTATTTTATTTTATTTTATTTTTTTACTTGCTTGTCTGACAGGGGGTAGGATGTTAGTGGGGTTTGTGGGGGGTGTCTGGACAGAGGCCTTGGCCTTGATGAAGTTCTTTAAAGCTGCTAATTGTATTTCATTCATATTTCATGGTCGCGGGGGACAGACAGTTTGCCAAAGGAGAACTGATAGAATGTCAGGTGTGTGTGTGTGTGTGTGTGTGTGTGTGTGTGTGTGTGTGTGTGTGTGTGTGTGTGTGTGTGTGTTGCATTCCTAAACCATGGCCATGTGAAGCTGGCGGGCATTTGTGTGACTGTGTGTGTGTGTGTGTGTGTGTGTGTGTGTGTGTGTGTGTGTGTGTGTGTTTTTTGCATTCGTCCATCATGACAGCTGGAGGTCACAGGCATTTTATGTGTTTGTGTGTGGTCCAGGTATTACTCTTGTTGTGGGGACCTAAATCTGTTTACAATATTACATTATGGGGACCTGTCTTCCTTCTGGGGACAAAAACCGAGTCCCCAAAACGTAAATCCTTCAATTTTAAGGTGAAGACAGGTTCATGTTCAGGTTTAGGGTTAGACAAGTAAGTCTCCAGGAAATGAATGTAAGTCAATGTGATGTCCTCTGAAGTCATGGAGACGCGACTGTGTGTTTTACCACAAACAACAGTGTGTGTGAAACATGGTTCAAGTTGTCAGACGTTTCACGTCAGAACAGTGGTGTCTTGATCGCCACTGATCTTGACCTCTGACCCCCTTGTAAACTGTTTGTGGCCGGAGCATGAACATGGGTTCTCACATTAATATCAATTTATTGTCAGGATCTGCTGATAATATGCAGCATCACACATTGTTAAACATTCACACTTGTCTCCTGCTCCTGACTATGTTTATTTTGTCTCTGTCTACTTTTATTTATTTCAGTGTCAACAGAATCTCGACTGAAGTGAAAGCTAATGTGAAACCAAAATTAAAATGACATCCAGGCATCAATACTTCATAATCCTCCGGTGGCAGGAGATTTATGATGTCAGATGTACATAAGGTGGTGGTTTGAAAAATATTGTTTGAAAATCTCTGTTGTTAAGCCAAAATGAGAGGTTTGGAGAGATTTTTTTCTACAATGAGAAGAGAAAACCAATTCTCTTTCTCACATAGACTACAGGACACTGAAGACTGGTATTAGTCAGTGTTGAAGATTGGAGTCATTTATTTATTAAAACCAATTTTTTATTTTATTTTATGTTTCATGGTGTATTTCAGATTTAAAATGACAAAATCAGAGTTATGGAAAAGAATAAAACCTGTCAAAAAAAAAAAAAAAGTAAAATCAATGAAACTAATCGTAGAATATGGTGAACCCACCTTTTTACTGCAACTCATGTATTTGCAGGAACAATCTTCCAATTTTTTTTTAAGGTGTTTTTACAATATTCAGGTAGCCATTGGTTTTCATCCATTCCACTTTTATTGTAAAAAATTAACTTGCTTAGAAAAAGAAACCATCACAATGAACAACACATAGTTGCGAAAAGTTTAAGGTATACCTTGGTGCAAGCTGAAAACACAGATTGAGTTGAAACATCTCCAGTGCATAACACCCAACAGTAACATGGATAAATGCAGAAATACTGAGTGATGTTCACTGATCCTGTAATAAAGTTTCAAGCAACTTACAAAGTGGAATAATAAAGAAAAGAAACCGATGCAAACACACATTCAAAAACCGAAAATACACCCGTATGTGTGAAACGAGTCAATATCAAAGCCCTGAAGTCGGGCTGCAACTAAATATTTTCATTTCCAAATAATTTACTGATTAGTCCTTGAAGTTATACAAAGTAAAAGAATGAAAGAAGAAAACCCTCACATTTAAGAAGCTGAAACAAGAGAAGTTTGTGGAGTTTCAGCTCTAATATCGAGTATGTTAGCTAATGTCCAAATTGTGCTAAACGTTCAAAAACACTGGCATGACCTTGTAAAAGATCCGCTGCCGTTAAATGTGATGCTACAACATTCCACTAAGAATGAGCATTTACTGTTTTTATAACTTGGAGATGTTAGTATCTTCCTGCACACGCGGTGAATATAAAGAGAGCAGAGTCCGTAAGTGATGTGAGGTCGGGACTGATGGAAGAAAAGGGTGTGAGTCATGGGACATCAGTGATGGAAGGAGTGACAGAGGGATGAATGGATTGATTTATTTCGTTCATATTCAGCTCTGCAGGCTCGACCTTGAGGTACTTCATAATACAAGGGTTTGACCAACTCGACGCACGTCGGTGGCGCTGCGAAGCTGAGAGCGGGCGCTCCAATTATCCAGCCAATCACCCGAAACCTAAAACTCTCTCAAGGTTCTCTGCCAATGAAAAGCCAGCTTTGTTCTCATCAGCACATCAAATTGCCTCACAAGATCCATCAGTCATGTAGCTGTGCCGCTCTCCACTGCCATTTAACGCTTCCAAGTTATCTAATGCTTCAAGTGCCATTTGGCCTTGACCGGTGGTTCCCAAAGTGGGGTGCTGGGACCCACTCAGGGACCCTGCAGGGCTTCCAGAGGGTCCTCAGCTAAGTAAAAGGTACTGCTATCGCTGCTTCTTTTGGCTGTCAGGTACCGGAATTTTTAACAGCCTTTTCACAACTGAGCGTGGCAGCTTTTGACTGAGTGGGCTAAGGTATAGGGCATGTAAATAAGTTTAAATCCGATCCAGAAAATGTGTTACAGCAGCCGGATAATCAGACTGACTTTTCATTTGATTTCAGCCTCTCGTTCAGTCTGACATTGTGCTCACTTTAGATATTTCTCTTTGGGGTTATTTGGTTTCGTTCTGACACAGAAGCTCTAATAGAAGTTTCTAGGAGCAGGTAAGGACTTTCGCAACGATCGGAGATGTACTGAAAGTCGATTTAAAACAGCACAGCTGTGTCGACCTGTGCGCTCGTCACCATTAATCCCATATAAAAGGCTCTGATTGGCTCAGATGTTTTTCCAGCCGGGGAAACAGCCTTTATTGAGCACAACATCAGAGCTACTTGAAACACTGAAAAAAATAAATAAATAAATGTAGATGTGGTTAGCGATTCAGAGGTCTGTAACCAGACTAATATTATAGAAATCTGTGGAACTGAAATCCTGCGTTAATAAATTCATATCTTATCATTGTATTAATCAAGATTTTAGTTTTAACTTTGAGATAACAAATAATAAAAATATTGACAGGGCATGCTTAGTGGCTCAGTGGTTAGCACTGTCATTGCCTGAGATTTTCCAGTTTATTTATTTATTTATATGGGATGCACATTAATCAATACCAATATAAATGTGCTGCTGTTAGCTCGACAGCTAGTTTGCACCCACAGTCCCGACACAACTAAAATGACTAATGATGAAAATGCATCTTCTACATAATAAAGTTACAGTGAAAACAAGATAAGTAAGAACCTGCGGAAAATGTAACAACAATTAAATTAACACGTTAAACCCCCCCCCCCCCCAAAAAAAAATCTGATCAGTAGTGAGTGTATATCCGAGTAGATTTTAACTATATTTTAGAGTTTAGTGTTTGTTTGTCCTCTCAGCGTCACAGTCCAAAGAAATACAGGTCGATCGCACAATGTAAACTGTCCACAGGTGCATGAATGGTATATAATGGTGCAGATTAGTGTGCAGATGACTGCTGTGGCGAGTGTAGATAAGGGATGAATGATTAATACAACATACGTAGATCCTTATTGTTACCACCCCCACTCTTCGCTAAGCTTTATGTTATGCAATACAAACCAACTACCCTCTGAGATAAAGAAAGAAAGAGTGGTAACACTTTACAGTTAATTAACATTTAATAAACGGTTTTTAACCCACTATAATGTAGTTTTAAGCAGATATAAGTGTTTTGTTTGTTATTTTGTTTGTTTGTATTTGTCAAATAAAAACAGTCAATAAATAAATCATATGGACTCCCATAAGCGGAGGCTGCTGTATAGACAGATAATGAACGACGATATCGTAAAACACAGCTGTAGTAATATAAAATGTGTCTCCATAGGTGACGTTATAATTGCTGACAAATTATAGTGTGTTACAACCCGTTTATTAAATATTTATATACAGCTTGTGAATGCAAATAGGGAGACTTAAAGTAAAGTGTTAACTACATGATGTATTTAGCACACTGAAAAAATGGTTTGATATTACCAAACGTGGGTTGTGGAAACTTTTCATCAGCCTTCCTACCAGTAATTCTTAATGTTCGGTTTCCATGTGGAAAAGTTAATAAACTATTATCTCAAATAAAGAAGATTCAGCACAGAAACTGGGAAACTGTTTCAATAGACTAAAGAGTTTATTTCTTTTACTCTTTATAGTCCTGGCCACAAGGTTTAACTAATAGACTGAGGCCCTGCTTTATTTTTTACCCCTGACAGTAGAAACTTGTGTAGTGAAGTTGCATAGGCAGTGTTATGGGCAGTGTTCCTGCTCTGTCCTCAGAGCCCTACCAACCGTGGAGCATAACATGTAAAGCTTGTCCTGAAGGATGTGGTGGTGGAAAGGTCCCGGGGTCATCGGTGGCTGGTCCTCTGTAGAGCACAAATGTGCTCAGTAAACTTGATCCCGGTCGACCTTTTCTATAATAAGATAACATCTGTGCAAAGGTAACATTTGGTCCCAAAGGTGGCCATAGAGAAAAGACCTTGAGGTATCTACATCAGACAGGGTTTATCTACTGCGGATGATGTTTGGCCACTTAAGATATTGTCACATTATCAATGTCAGTTACTTGGATCAAACCGTATTAGATTTTGTCAGTATCACCAAGACCTACTCAGAGCCCTGTTAGGATGGATTATCTTTCAGGAGGGAGTGATTTCTCTTCCACTGTGCGACTGTCTGTAATTTCAGTCCCATGTCAGTAATTCCTACAGACTGCAGTTACTGGTAAAAATTCAGGCCTCTTTTCCCTCCTGTAAAAGAGCCAGCTAAAATAACCGGAGGTAAAACTAGTCGTGACGTCCTTTTAGTAGGTTTAACAGAACTCTTATATAACACAAGTGAGATTTGGATCTCTATAAGCTTAAGAGGAATCTGCTGGAAATAGCCTGGCACTCTCAGAAGAGCCGGGTCATACTACCAGCTGTGTTAATGATGCATTAGCACCACGAGGTGCCCACACAAAGGCATCCTTTGATCAATCATTTAACGTCCCCACACACACTTACATTGAAATGCGGACACACACACACACACACACGGAGCTGGCAGTTTTTGTGCTGCATGATGACTGTGTGCCTGAGGGGTGGGGTCACGGGAACTCCAAAACCAGGATGCTTTTAGTCTCTGAGCGACGGCGTCCTAAAAGAAAGTGGCCTCATAACTTTCAGATGTTCCTTTGTTCCCTGGTGGTCCCTCCTGTTGATTCATTTATATCTCACTGTCCCGTCCTGTCTTTTAGTCACAATACCTAGTAAGACTTGCAGTGAGAGCAGTAGGGCAAGGTCAAGTGCCTTGCTCAAGGGACTGTTAGTAAGCAAGGGGTCCTTCATGGAGGCTCATCAGTATTTTTTCTGCGTTGAGCTGTGATAGTAATCGAATCAGCTTGGTCGGTATCTGCACCGATACGAGCGCCCAATGCAATGAATCTGATATCGGTCAAAAATGACAGTTCCAGATTAAATGCAGTTTTCCTCTCTGCTCCGTTCATTTACTGTGGCGAGCGATTGATGTGTAAAACTACCTGTGACACTACGCCACTTTTTGTACATGCTTCACACTAAGTGCATCTTAATAATAAAGCATTGGCAGACCTTTACTGTGAAACGGCTGGTGTTGACAAAGTTATCTGGGTAAAATAACGTCCACTCTGTGTACTTCCTCTACAGAGAAAAAACTCATTGGACATTTTAGGCACTTTGTCCAACAAGTCTTCCAAAATAAAGGACAAAATATGTGATTTTTTGGTTTTTTTTCCATGCCCGTGACACAGAGAAGTGTTTTCTGATCAGACACTATCACTAGGACGACATCCTTTGTCTGTGCCTTCCAAAGCTGTTACAAATCACTGCTGGAAAACACCATGGTTAAGGGTTGGATAGGTTTAGGCACAAAAACTACTACTTGGTAAAGATTAGGGAAACATCGCGTTTTGGGCTAAAATGACTATTTGTTAAGGTTTTGTGACTTTTGTTGCAAACACCTGGTGAAGGTTATAGAACGATAGTGGTCAAGTTTTAGAAGGAGTCTCTGGTGTTAAAGTCAGATGTTTTGTTGACCTCCTGCTTGTGTGGACACAACTGACTTCTTCTCGTGCTCTTTTCATAGTCACTACAGCCACTAGAGGGCTTTGTCGCTTGATGTCAGTTTGGGGGACTTGCTGAGACGACTGATGCTGTTGTCGTTCTTTGGAGGACAGTCTCTTTTTGTCAGGGACAAAATAGACTTGATTCCATGCTTAACAAAGTCTGGTGAAGAAGAACAGCTCACAGAAGGAGGTAGGAAATTGTCCACAAAGTTTTAGCAACGTTACAGAACTTTTTTTTAAAACATCTCAAAGGAGCTAGATTGGTAGCAGGTCGGTTCGGGTTTGAGAGAAAAAACAGAACCCCACACAGCTGATGTGGTTTGGTGAAGACATATAAAAAAAATTGTTATTACAACATAACTATGCATGGAACATGTCGGATGCGTAGTTCAGCCTCACGTGACCTTACACGTAGAGGAACTCTTTATAAATCTGACACAGAAAGGTTAACGGATTCAACATATCAGAGAAAAAAGAGCACTGTTGCTGGATCATACTTAGTATAGGCCAATACCAGTTTGGGTATCAGAATCAGTATTGTTGGGGAAAAAGTTTTATCGGTGCATCCCTAAAATCCCTGAGCTTTTGGTTCCAGGATGACTTACACACCTCCAAACCATCCTAATTCAGAACCCTTGGGAACTACAAGAAGAGCATCGGCGGAATTAGTTTTCATTGGAGCCTTTCCTGCGCAGAAACGTACAGTCTCCCTCCCTGCGAGCCCTCATCCCCTCCAGTTTGCCCTTGTTCCAGTAAAATGTCTTTAACCCCTCCTATTAGCACACTTGGCTCCTTCCGATCTGCCTTTCGTTCTCCTAATTTGTCATTTCATTTCCCAAGATATCTCCTCATTACCTTCTTTTTCGTCTCTGAGTTGTTTTACGGCTTCCTCGACACCCTTTTCTCTCCGGTATGCCCTTGTTCATTTCGACATACAAACTGATCTGCCTACAGTGCAGTCAGATAGATGGATGGAAACCATTTGTGGTGAGACTGATGGTTTGCTTTGCCCTTGCTGGAAGTGAAAATCAGATTTTTTATTTTTTTTTCCCTCATCAGTGTTTTGAAACCTGCAATGAACCCTGCCTCCCCCGCCTGATCCACTCGGGTTACTTTGGTGTCACTTTCAGGGGAGTCAGGTGTCCCATCCTGGTTATAGAAGAAGGGAATCCTGGGGGAAAAGCTATTTTTGGTACACAAATGGCCAATTTTGAAGATGCTGAATGCTGTATTCATCTAAAGTTGATCTATCAGTGAAAGTAGGGGAAAGAGGTTTGTTTGTTTTTTGTCTGAGGAAAAACAGGACTCACCTGCCTCTTATAAGGACGTTTTGCCGCTTCTTACAACTTACAAAACACTGTTGTCACTGCTGCAGTTTTATTATTTTCTCCATAACTACGGAGTGCTTCCGCACCTCGAACAATCCCCTCTGCACAAACACTGTACAAGTAATTACAAGGATGCACGGAGGCGAGCTGGGCCCGACCAAATGGGATGCAGCCAAGCGGCATATGACTCCCCTCGTCAGAAGTTGGCCCTGAGTCCTTGAGGCTGATCCAGTGATGCAGCAAAACATGACACTGTTGTGTTTTTTTCCCTTTTTCTTCCTTTTTTCTGGAGCTGGCAGCGACAGTGCTGTTCCTCGTTGACATGAAGCAAGGCCGCCATCACTGCTCGAATGAAATGCTGCAGCCTGCAGCTCTGTCTGCCTCTATGATTCCAGTTTCCCTGATCCAGTCTGTTTTAAGTTTCATTCGCTCCTCTCTTCCTCCTCTATGTTTCTCTTTTTTTAATTCTTCTACTTTTTGCACCTCCCTCTGTTCATCTGATTTCCTACACTCCCTTGTCCTTTTCCCTCAACCTCTTTACTGTTGATCTCTGCTACTTTCTTCCCTTTTTCTTGGCTCCTAAGCACTCGTCTACCTCCACCTACTTCCTATACATTTACTCTCTGTTCTCCTCTCTTCAGCTCCTCCTACGTCCTTTTCTTTTTCCTGTTGTTTTATCTCCCCTTCCATCTCCCTCCCTGTCTCTTCCCCGTTTCACCTCAGGCAGCAGCTGGATCTCTGGCAAAGTATACTTAAACAGCCCATCACGTCCAGACGTAGAAACTCTGAATGAAGAATGCATAATTTCTTCAAATTTGGTCAGTATTATGGGATTTACAGTTCTTCAGAACCCAAGGTGACGTCCTTAGAGAGCAACGTGAAAACCTATTTAGCTTGAATACACATCTTGACAAGTTCAAAATCTATCATCAGTTACATACTCTCGCTCTCCAGAGTTAAGTAAACTGTAGCTATGCTTCCGTGTATTCTGGATGACTGCATGAATGTAATGTCATACCTGGATTTTCGTCATACATGGAAGAATAACATGGTACTCATCACACTGCCAAGAGTGAATTTCTGTTTGTTGTTTTTTTTTATTCCTTGATGGAGGGACTTGGCCCAGATTGGAGTGAGGATTATTACATTGGGTGTGGAGATCAAGGTAATGTCAAATATTTTCCCCAGATTTTTTAGTGGTCTAGGGGACAGAACTACTGGATTTTCTCTGGAAATAGGCAAACAAGTCAGTGTAATTAACACAATAGACTGGGACCGGAGTCAAGTAGTAGCATGATAACGACATTGAACATACATCTATGACATATACATATATACATATATATACATATATATAAATATATATATTTATATATAATATTGTTGCAGGTTTTTGGAGGCAGTTGTAAGATGTAGATTGTGAATTGTGCAGGAAAAATGAATTATTATCCTGCACTCTATTCAGATTGGTTGAGTCCGTCCATGGTTCTCTTTCGAACGAGGTCTGGGTCCAAAACTTTGAACCCATAAAGACGTCTCCAGTGGACACATTTCAGTCTGTTCTCAAAAAGCGCTGAGGTCAATGTTGACTAGTTTTCTGTCAACTGATTAATCAGCTAATCTTCCAGCTCTAGTCAGAATCACTGTATTTCTACACCAGCTGTATGAGGAAATCTCATTAGTGAAGGTATGCGGTAAACAGCAGTGTAAATGCATGAGATTTATAATAACAAAGGATTAGTTCAGTCTCATTGCACAACGCAACAATTCGAACAAGGACTCTGGATACTCTGAAACTGCTAAATACTGTATGTCTCGTGTGCAGGAAGTCTGCTGTCTCCTGTGAGAAGCTGATCAAGGCTGTGAGAGAATGAAATATGTCCAACATTAGATGACACTTGGGACAAATAAGAGCTTGCCCAATACTAATTATGTGTCGAAATACTCTGTTTTTCTAGTTAATGTGCCTCCCCCCCAAACGATTGGGACACCTTTTCAAAGCTTTAACTTTGCTGAAACCTAATTTTAGTATATTATTTTTGTGATATTTCAGCTTTCCGTTTAAAATTTTCTGTCATTATTAAATGTTTTCTTGCTCCTCCCTCGTCCTCTTCATCTGCTTTCCATTCTGCCTCTTGTCGTCTTTTCCTCTGCTTTCTGTTTATCGGTTTTCTCTCTCTCTGTCTACTTTTTACAGCCTCTTTAAATTACTCTGTTGTCCTTTTCTCCTTCTCCCTCTTTATGGTTATCTGCTTTCTTTTCTCCCCCGTCTCCTCCTCCTTTCTTTCTTCTTTCACTGTCTTCTCTCTCTTTCTGTCTGCCAGGCCATGGCCTAGTTAAAACGTCTTCTGCTTTGTGCCTGTTCTCTTTCATCAGCTTGGAAGTTTTTAGACTCTCCCCTCTTTCTCTTTCCCTTTATCTCTGAGCTTCTTCGCCACTGTCTCTCACCCTCTTTTTATATCACTCTTCCTCCCCCTCTCTGCCCCCTTTTACCTGCCTTCTCCTTTTGTCCTCCCTTTAATTTTACCTTTTATTCCCTGTCTTACCATATTTATTTATACCTGTCTTTCCCTCTTTCTCTGTCTTCTTTCTCCCTCCATCTGCTTTTACCTCACTCTCTCTGTTCCATTGTGTGGATGATAGCTGTCAAGAGATCTCATCACTGAGTCTCTCTTATTACATGATTACAGGGTAATTATCCTGTGAAGTTGTCTTTGCCCGAATCTATGAAAGACGCTTAATGTCTTTTTAATGGGATTTGGAGTTTGGAGACTTTTTTTGTCTTTTGTAGTTACTGTGGACTCTTCAATTTATCGCATTTACATGTGATTGGCCTGGAACAGTGTGTCCTGATTAAGTGGCACTCAGATTCATCGTAATTTCCAGGCGCGGCGTCGCACTCCGAGTTGTCAGTCAGACTAGCTTCATTTTTTTAACTTCTGGCCTTGGCTATGTCAGTAAACGTTGTCATCTCCCAGCGACTGATTAAACTGGACCTGATGAAGCTCTAGTGATGTTTATGACGAGTGCTGACATAGAAACCTGGCTCAGACTTCAGAGCAGAGGGCGGCCGGGCGGGCGAGAGGGCCAAGTGTCATGATGCTTATCAAGACTGAAACCTCCTATCTTTGATGTGGAGCTGCGTAATGACTAGAAGAGCTCCAGAGGGTCTGGTCATGTTATATGCATAATAACTTAATCAATATCTGTCTTACTGTATATGCGTTTGTCTGACTTCTCTCCTAGAAGTAGCTTATATACTCACTTGGCATTTCATTAGGTACACTCGCAGTAGCTAAAACCAATGCAGTCTAGTACAACAGCCCAGCAACAAATCCTCCCTTCGTGAAGGTTACAATGTTCAATTTTTACTGAAACCTGTTTTAGAGAAGTGTTGATTCAATTTCATGATAAGTGTGGAGAACGCACTTTTAGCTGCTGCAGAATTGTGTCGCATTAAACTGACAGGTGTTTCGTTTAAATCAATGAGAGTAGGCTAAATTGCATATTATATATATACTACACTATTTTTGTATTTAAGTTTAGACTGTGTGGTTTTAATAGTCTTTTTGTGCTTTTCAGTTTGTTAATTGATTCCTTTTATGGTGATCTTCTGTTAAATGATTGATTTGAGTGCCCAACCAGAAAGTGTTGTAACAACAAGCAACATGATCACATGGCAAATCATAATGTGCAAATTAGAAAGGAAATCTATAGAAAGATAAAAGAAGTGTTCTATCATGCAGGATACAAAGAACACTGTCTTAACTGCTGTGTTTTCTATCAATCTCCCCAAAACCAAAGGATATGGGATTCTTTAACTGTTATTTTTTTTCTTTTTCAAATAAAAAACACCTCAAGTCGCTGTATATGGGGCCATAAAACACAATAAAATCACATAAGATCACGAAAGATACCTACATGAAGTTTGTTATCTTACATTCATTTGTTAAAGCTGCCTTTGATGATAAAGTTAATCGTTCCTCTGTAAAATATTCTATTTATTTTTGTCACCAAACTTAAACAGTCAGACTTGACTCCCTTTTGCCAAAAATGTTTTTTATATTTGTGATTGTGTAAAAAAAAATCGTCATTTCCAAAACGGCTCCTGGTCCAGTGATAGTCAAGTAGTCAAGCTTTGACAATACAAGTCTTCTTATCTTAATGAATATAATGAATTTATTGTGGCAGAGAAAGTTTTCAGGGGCTTTAGGTCCATTGCTTCATATCCAGCTGTCTTTGAAGGAACCTTTGATCCAAAGCGCACAATAGTACAACACAGTGCATATATTTCTAGTATAAGTGACCCCAGTAGGAATAAAAAATCTCCGTTGATGTTGGCGTGTTTTATCTTCGGTACTGTGCTGATCTCACATCTCTCAAATAAATAGGACGCTTAAACCACAAGCTTAGTTTGCCTTTTTACAAAAGTGCAAATTATCTACTTTTTCCGATTCTGTCATTGCCCATCATGCATTTTCCTGTTCTTTGTCTTTTTCAGGGTGAATGCAGCACATCACACACAAACAATATCAACATGACATCTCTCTGTTTTTCTACCATGTGTTTTTCTCTGCTTTTAGTCTTTCCCCAAGTGGCTGCAGCGCAGCTCATTGAACACAATATACACAAACAATATTAACATGTAATTTTCTATCTTTTTGTTTGTCTCTGCGCAGCTCGAGCGCCGTTGCTGTCTGTGATGCCCTCCCATGACGCCCAGGTCAGTAGCTGACACTGCCAGTGAGCGGGAGACGCCACTGCACAACCGGTCCTGGGCCGGCGCAATCAGCCGGTTCTTGCCCTCCCTCTCTCACGCTGGAGACTCCACCTCCACCCGCCTACCAGTATCCACAACCATCAGTTCCGATCCACCGCAGTAAGACCCCCTCAGAAACCGACACGCTGACGTCCTTGGCAAGCACCAGCAGCAGCAGCAGCAGCCAAATACCACGATATCTTCAACGCAATCAGCAACACCAGCACCACCATTATCACCACCACCAGCAGCAGCCGTAATGTCCAGTCGCAGAAAGTCCTCCACCCCCTGCATGGTTCGGGTCATCAGTGACCTGCCTGAAGAGCAAGATGACCCGGAAGGGGTGATGGACATGGAAATATTAGCGGACAACAATGTTACAAGAAAAGTACAGTCAGAATCATCTGAATCTGCAGAAAAGAGTCACATCACCCATCAGGAGAAGCCAGAGAATCCAGACCAGCAGACATTTCCTAAACCAGTGGAAAACCAGAATCCTGAGCCATTAGAACAAAAGGAGCAGTCAGGTAAAGAAGACCAACCCCCTGTCATTGAAGATGTAGAAGCCAGAGAAGAGAAGGACAGGGGAGGGGCTGAATCTCACCCGGCGTCCCAGAAAAAGCAGTCCAGAGGTTACGAGTGCAAATACTGCCCGTTTTCAACGCAGATCCTGAATGACTTTAAAGAGCATGTGGACTCAAGCCACCCTAACGTCATTCTCAATCCGTTGTACCTCTGCGCTGTCTGCAACTTCAACACCAAGAAGTTTGACTCGCTCACAGAGCACAATGAGAGCCAGCACCCGGGCGAGACAAACTTCAAGTTCAAGAGGATAAAAATGAACAATCAGACTATCTTAGAGCAGACAATCGAAGGCAAGGACAATTCAGTTGAATGTGAAGTGACAAGTGAACGGGGTGAAAGCAGCAACATTTCTGTCTTTCCACCTTGCATATCTACCACGGTGAAAACCCCAAACAATATTCAGTCGCTCTATCAAGGGAGGGAACTGAAAAGCCAGCTGGATGGCCTAATCCAGAAGGATCAAATCACAGCAGTAAACATCAACGGAACAGTCATCATCCCTGAACCCACCATGCTTCAAGGGCTCTCCCATGTCACCCCCATGCTCCAGCGCCCACCCAACTTTAACTCTGTACCAAAAATAGCTGTTCCCTTGAACACCACCAAATACAACCCTTCTCTAGATGATAACTTAACACTGATCACCTCCTTTAACAAGTTTCCTTACCCGACACATGCTGAGCTGTCGTGGCTCACGGCTGCCTCCAAGCACCCGGAGGAACAAATCAAAGTCTGGTTCACCACCCAGCGGCTGAAGCAAGGCATCACCTGGTCCCCAGAGGAGGTGGAGGAGGCCAGAAAGAAAATGTTCAATGGCTCCATCCCTCCAGCTCATCACACGTTCACCGTCCTGCCTACAAGCCCAATCTCTCAGCCGTCTGCCAAAGCCTCTTATCAGCCCGTTGTCCACACCACAGTCGAGCATCCAGGTCATGTCCGGACAACCGCGTCCAATGGGTTAAGTGTATTCACCCCCACAAACTCACCTGCTGGAGTTGCCATTGGCTCCAGCCACACCCTTAAACGACCCCTGCCAGCACACCTGACGACGGTGTTTGGCCCGGAGTCTAAGCGACCCGTCATGGCAGTTGCCCCCCATTCTGGCGACCCTAAAGACAAGGGCCTCATGGCTCCTCCTCCACCCCCTCCGCCCCAGAAAGACCGCCTCCCAATGGCTCCGCCTCCTGTTCCCATGGAGATGAAGAGACATGTAGCAGTTCCTCTGGTCACCACAGAGATGAAGAGGCCATCCACTGCTGTGCCTTTAATGCCACCACCATCATCGTCATCATCACCATCTTTGTTGTCCAAAGGGAAGATTCTCTCGACGTTAGGAAGCCCCAAAACAAAGCCAGTGGTGTCTCTGCCCTCCATAGTCTTTCCAGAGTCCTTAACAAGGCCAATGATAGCTCCCCCGCCTATCTTTGCCCCTCCATTTAAAAACTCATTACTTATTCCTCGTACACTGCCTATCACTTCCAAAGAAAAGCACCCCAATACCCACCCTTTGCCAGCTGCTGATCTGAAGCTGCCAAACTCCCCTCCACTCATTACCCCACAGATAAGGAGGCCGACCATTATTCAGTCCATTCGTGCTCCAGGTAAAGCCCCATCCCAGAATCCAGGGTTCCCCTTGGATGGTAAGAAACTAAAAGAGCAGCAAGGAGTGGAGCTGAAAGCCAGCTACCCCAGAGGAGACAAGGTACTCACTCCTCTGGCAGAAGCCAATGGAACTTCTCGCACAGACAGCAAATGGCCCCACAATCAGACTTCCCCTGCTCACAACAATGGAGTTACACATTTGGATGGTGGTGAGCCGCCAGCAGCACCGAAACCAGATTTTCAGCAGAAGTCCTCAGTGCTGACACAGTTCCCCTTGTTGGAGAGGATGAAAGGAAAGACAGCGGAACAGTTAAAGATCCTGGAGGAGAACTTCTTGAGGAACAGCTTCCCCACACACAGCGATGTGGACAATCTGTCAGCCACCACCCGCCTGTCTCACCAGGAAATCGACAGCTGGTTTGTGGAGCGCCGTGCACTACGCGACAACCTGGAACAAGCACTTCTCAATTCCATGGGCACTAAGAGGATTGGCTTGGGTGGCATCGCTGCCATCACTGAGAAACAACTACATCAGCAGCAACAGCAGCACCAAACTCTAAAGCTGAATGGGATTCACAAACCAAGTACCGGTGTGGGCCATCTTAAGAGCCCTCCTCCACCTACACACACTCTGCCCATCATTGCTCCCGGCACCATTGCGCCCTCCATCCCCAACCCGAATTCCTGCTCAGTGCCTCCAGACAGCCGATCCCTGGCTCTCCTCAAGGACGATTTTGCTCAAACACGGTGGCCTTCCCCTGAGGAGTTTAGCCAGCTGGAGGGTCGGACAGGACTGGCTCGCACCGACCTCGCCCGCTGGTTCAACGACAGCCGGCTGCAGAGCAGCAGCATGGAGCTGACAGAACTTTTTCACAATAATGGAGTAAATGGAGGACAGGGGCCACCTGTGTGCTCCCCCGAAAACACTCCCTCCAGCATAATCCAGCGCTGTCAGGAAGGAGCTGTGACAAACAACAACAACAGCAGTAAGGTGCTGGAGGTTGAGTTGGGCTGGCTGATGGAGCAACGCGCCAACAGCCTCGGCAGTCAGCAGCACGATGAGCTTCATGACCGGTTCGCTGGCAGGTACTGTATTCATAGGATTCATTTGTTGAGCTTTAAGTTTTTTATATACGTGTTTTGTTTTGCTTTTCAAAAGGCCTTTCAGTGGCATTAGTGAAAAGGGTTTTAGTTTGAGTGAGGAAACAGTCCTCTTCGATTTTTAGTCACACGGTTCCATTGAGCGCACTCATTTGTGCTTAAGTACAATACTCCAGTATTTCCATATTTTCCATGTGACTGCTTCTATTCTTTTTACTCTGTTAGAATATATACAACTGAAAGTTTTAGTTACTAGTTGCAGACATATATATATATATGTTATAAGGTCAAAAAATATGCCTCTGTGCTTCGAACCTAATTAAAATTGTAAAGATAGCATTTGTAAGGAAGTACTTTTTCATTGCTACATTGGTGCATTTACATAAAGAATCTGAATAACTTGCCACAACTGGCTGAGGAACACAGGAAATCAAATCCTAAACTGTGGCCATGAATCCAACAGTGACTGCACAACGTGTTTGGATTATCTTTGTGATACTGAAGTGCAGCTGCTTTTGCACAGTCCACATAAAAACTTAAGAATCCTTCTATAATTCACCTGTTTCTCTTTATCACCATCTCTTCCTCTATGTCTAAAACAGATGAGATGATGGAAATGAAAATGATACAGCGGCTTTGAGCAGCAATTGAGCACATCTGGCTCTCTCACACAAAGAGTGGAGACAGTTTTATTTATATAACCCAAAAGCACCAAACTGCGAGATTGTTTTTACAAAAAGGGTTCTTCTCCCTGATATTTTGTGCATTCAGAAAGCATCACTTTCTACCCATTGATACCTTTTGTGGTGATCTCTGCATCCACAATAAACCTGCTTCCACTCGGCGGGTTTGTGCTGTTGTTTTCTAGTTGCCACATTAACATTGGTTTCAGGACATAAGCTAAAAAATCGACGGGACTTTATTTAGTCTGCCTTGCATTCCAGGAGCTTGGTACATCTTCGGTCAAATAACAGAGTCATTAGGTTGGAAATCAATATCTCCACAATAATTTGGGCAAGAGTTTTATTCTTCCCATGAGTCACTTCTGGGTTCAGTCTTTGAACAGCACCACAGTTTGAATCTGCCCTGATGGCACATTGAAATTCTTCTGGCTCTTGTTTTGTTTTTATAAACTCTGCAATGTACCATGTACAGCAGAGTCTAATTAAACGTCAACAGTTAAAATTGATCTCTTTTTATTTCACAAAATACAATTTGATAATTTTTTGCAAAAAGTCCTCACATTAAGTTTGTCCCAGTTGTAATTGCAGTGACTGACACAGGCTTGTCATCTCTGAGCTCCGTCGGGATTGTTACAGTTGATTTATTTGCTTAGCGTTCACATCACATGAAGAAAATTAAATTAAATTAAATTACTCTGAGTATTAGTTTCTCCTCATTATAATTAGAAAACAAATGTTCCTCTCGTGTTAAATCGGATTGTGAGCAATCACCTTAGTCGTTTAAATATCAAAGTGATTGACAGCTCCCTTCATTTCTGAAAAACAGATATCCTTGAAAATGATTTCTGCTGATTGTTAGTCCTGTAGCTTCAATAAATCACTACCAAATTTGATACACTTTAACTTCATTGTGTTGTTCCATGGTTTTTCAGTATTTAATTGCTGGGTAGGTGGTTTAGTGGTGAGACGGAGGGTTCTAGTGAGAGACTGAGAGGGAATTATCCATAGTAACTGAATGTGTTCAGAATTTCAATTTCCATATCCAAATATATCTGCTGATATATTTTAATTTTTATAACACACAATAACATTGAACAAAGCAAAAATTGGTTTAATGTTTTTGTGAAGTCAAAATTGAGAAAAAACGAATGCCTACATTAATCTTTAAATACTTTTTAATAAATAAAATCGTATTAATATTTTGATATAAATGCTGTAAGAGTTGTAAGAAAACTAAAATTTGAAAAAACAACTTATTATTCTATAAAAAGCACTTTTAAGCATAAATATATGTTCACATATAAATATAACAACACAAAAAAACATGTTAAACATTACATCTTGCCTTGTGGTTTTGTCCTTTGAACAAACAGTTATGTTTACTTTATGTTTACACAGTGTTTTTCACTACAACACTGTGTGAATCCTTGAGGTCGAACCAACATATTTAATGCTTTACCTCCTTCAAAAAATATTAGTAAAAATGATTCTTTACACGCGTGTCCTCATCCGTGCCATAGTAGACCAGGAGATACAAACAAAACAGGGACCCACTCATCAGAACACTAGTGGTACAAAAAAAACGAAAAAAAAAAACAAAAACAAGAAAACAGGGTCCCTTCAAAACAAAACACCTTCCAGTGTTCTCTGGATAAGTAATGTTATAATAGGGGGGTTATCTAGGATCACCAGTAATGATTCAGTAGTTAAATGTCAGTCAGCAAGTATCAGTGTGGCCAATCTGAATACTCCCACTGCACAGTTTAAGTAACTTTTTTTAACCTCTAACTGGTTTAGCAGACTGAGGCAGCAGAACCTAGCAGAGTTGAAGAACGGGGGACAGAACGGGGGAGTCGTGGGCGGAGCGCGGGAGGTGTTCGGGAGCTGGCTGGAGGACGGACGCTCGAGGAGAGGACGGGAGCTGCTCCTGGACAGAGAGAGGAAGATGGCGGAGGACACGTCCGGGAGGCTGACTGGATAGACGGTGAGAGAACGGTCATGATCTGGTTATTGTCTGGTTATCTACGGCTGCCGTTGGTCTACTTGTCTCTGATTCTGATCTTTTCTGAGGCCCTGAGTTATGTTACATTTTTGTATCTTGCAGTGAAACTGTTGATTAGTAAGATGTGGGTAAAACAGTTCTTAAACCCTTTGAGAAATGCGTGATGAAGGCCCCGAGGTCACCGAGCACAGACAGTCCATTCATTTCCAAAACAAAAAATTTTGTACATGTTAAAAGGAAATTGTCTGTCAATTAGACCTGCATCTGAATTACATGAACTGTCAATACGTGTCAACAAGTCTTAATTATGTGGTAGTTAAATGATTAATCGTTTGGAACATGTTCCAAACAAGTCAAAAATAACAAATGTTCTTGAGTCAAGTAGTTAAGTGAAGCTTGAATTAAGTTTTTCAGTGGGGTATCTCTGATTATAGCCACATTTCTGTGGTGAAAGAGCCTGGTTTAACAATTGTCTCTTATTAATTAACCCTACAGAGAATTATCAGCTGAGTCTGCAGCTCCTCTCAGCTTTACGGAGCTTTACACTGTGACACACGAGTGTCAGCTCGTTGTTTTTCTGTCCTGACCACAGCGTTACTGTTCTGGTTCACTCGCACCGCTCTCGTGGCGTCGTGTCCGCAGCATGCAGCAGTTTTGAGCCGCTGTCCACTAACTGCTCGGCAGCAAACAGCAGACAGACACGGTCAGAGACCAGCTGGTGAACGCGGTGGAGCATTTAGCAGCTGAGGAAACAGAGATTTCCCTCAGGAGCCGGTGGAGACCAAAACCAGCGCTAAAAGAGAGTACTGGACTTAGCTTCATTTGGTGGACACAAACACCAGATCCAGATGAAGGATCGTGTTGCTCTGTAACAGCTGGATGTGGAGTTTATCAACTGTTTGCTAACAAGTTTGGCATATACACTCCCAAATCACCAACAAAATCAGTTATTGCCAGTTTAATTTAAAAAAAAAAAAGTTCAGACAGAAATAAAAAATAACACTCAGATTTATAGAAAAATATTAGGTTGCCAGTGCATATCTGAAATTTGTGGCACTTGTCAAATGAAATCTTCATGCACGACTCTTCCAAAATTTGTCTTTAAAGTGGCAATTTCTAAGATTTTCGTTTAAATAAATGTCTCTTCAGTCCTATCTGTCGCCGAATGGGGTAACACAATGGTGACTATGGCCCACTGATGGAAATTATGCAATATTTATACATTTGCAGTTTTATGAAATGGGTGTCTGTGGAGACATTCCCGGAAAAAATGCTGCATTAAGTTGCAGCTAAGGCAAACCGAACATTTCCTACTGCTGGAGCTTCACATTTAAAAGGATTTAACTGGCGAAACACGAGTTGACTTTTATTATGAAGCGGTCACAGGAGAGCTCAGCCCTTACCGCTATCATTCATCAAAAATCCGTCTAGAAAACATGACAACGATCCTTCTGGACATTTCTGGACAGCGGGTCAGTTTGAAATGTTGCAGGGAGCAATGGAACGAGAAGGAGCAGCCATAGCGAGCTGTTAGATGAAGAGCTGCAGGCGACAGGCTGCTCCCCTCCAACTTCTCAGCCAGGTAACCAGCTCCTTTCACTGTGCCCTGCTCTTGGCAGAATCATCCTGTATGCAGCATAAAATCAGATCACGGTTGCTCGCGGAATGAAGGAAAAGGGCCATTTATTGCCTGACTTCTTTACTAAAACCACAATAGCTTGTTTTGACGCTTCCAGAATTCTGTGTCCTGCAGTAATAAAACACATTTGCTGTTACCGCCAGCAACTACCACCGCAAGTTACATTTGATCATAAAAAGGCCATAAGTAGATATCTGCAGACTGTTCTTTGTAACTGAATCTGTGACTGCGGGTTTTCACATGTAGACAGAGTGAAGAGATTTAGCTCAGCGAGGTCCCCATTGGTCCCCAACGCCCCCCCTCCGCTCCCCGGTCTGTTAGTGTTGAAGCCAACACCTCGATCCCAGGCAACAAACAAAACTACTCCAGCCATTCATCGACTGTGTGTGTAGCTGTGTGAGTTTTGGCTACAACTGCTCAGCAACAAACACCAACTTCAGGAAAATTTAGGAAGAAACAAAAAATATTATTGGAGGCCAAAAATAGCAGCGGACCCCCTGGTGTGGTAAAGTTTGATAGATAAAAGGCTCCGCCTGGGGCAAAATGTGACGACAGTCATCTGCTTCTTCCCTCTACTGTCTGTTCTGACAGAAGATTGAAAGTTTTAATGTTTCTATGCAGCTTTTGCTTATCAAAATAGAATCTGTTCAAATGGAATCGTCAAGACAAACAAACAAAATAACAAGGTGGAGACTCAACTTCTTACATTGTCAGTTTTGAAAGATTGTCACTACTTTTGGGGGCCTTTAAAATCAACACTTGACAGCTCAAATCAATAATCAATATGCAGCATTTTGAATAACCAACACTAACTGTAGATTTAGTAAATAAAGCTCATCTGGTCAGTCATGCCTGATGATAATGTTTTACGCTGTTTTTTCCTGCTAGAGTCTGACACGTGGACAGTTTCAGTTCTGCTTGATTCAAAAATACTTTATTTGTATATTGATGCAAGCTGGTTTGCAAACATAAAAACATAAAATCTGTTCATTCGCACGCAAAAAGATGTAAAAATACAAATAATGTTCAGAGAAAATTGAAATAAAATCAAAGCAAATACAAAATTAAAATAAAACGCATCGGAGGCCATTCCGTAGCTGACCAACAGCTGTACTACAAAATCTCATCATCTCAGTAGGTTATTACTCCATGCACAGAATAAGAAACTGTGAGTATGTTGCACACTAAAGCTATGTTTTTACACAGGGGAAGCAAGGGTCTACTTCAGGTTGGTGAATTGTGTGGTTAATTATGCAAAAATCTGATTTTCTAATAGAGAAAACTCTCTTGTGTACAGCGATATTTTGACTTGCAGTGTCAAAGGAGCCCTCCAGCGATTTTTAATGTTGCATTGAATTTTAGAGTTGCTTTTTTCTTTTTTTCTTTTTCTTTTTTTTTCAGGCCCATAACTTTCCTTGTGTTGGACAACAAAAGCTGAGCCAGGTTCAACTTTTTTTCCTGAACGACCCAGCATTGTTTTGCTTTGTCGTGTGTTTTTGTTTGTTTGTTTGTGTCTATTGTTGTTGTTGTTGTTTGTCCTTTTTTGCCAAAGCCATCTGCATTGGCAGCTCGCTCTGGCCCTATTCAGGCTCATACGAATGAGGGGCTGCGTTTTTCTCATGGGATAAAGTCGGTCTAGTCCGATTGTGGTCTTAGTGGGTGTTCAGACCAAAAACAGCCTTGTGTTAAAACAGCGCAGGAGGCTGCTGTTTCAGGTACCAGTGAGAAACTGGTCCATTAGTTTCTAGGTTTATTGGAAACCTAAACACAGCACAGAGTTTTATAGTAACTTTTAATATAATCTGACACAGGATTTTACAACTTTCTGTCACGGTAGAAATCACATTACGAAACCATCTACCAGCCAATTTGTGCTTGAACACATTTAAGTGGCCACTGCGGCACCTAAAAGATGATGTCAGGGTGTGTTGTGGTCCAGCAGAAGTTGAGCCAGGTTCACCCGGACAACCCTGCATTTCTTTAGCCGGTGCCCTCTGCGTTGGCGACCTCGCTGCACCACTGAACTGTTCAGTCAAATTAATGAATAGGCTAATTCACAGTATGGGTCCAGTATATAATATATTATAATATCATATAATATAATATTTTAAAAAAGTAATATACTTCCTTCAAGAACAAAAGAGCACAAACAGATTGAGTTTATTTATCTGCTGGATGTTTTTGGAGGTTTTCTTCAGTCTGCGGCAGCTGCTCTCGTAAACTCCTCCACTCTCCTCTGCTCCATCCCACACATCAGACACACAACATCAGTGTTTTGTATTTGCATAGAGGTCAGTCTTTGCAGAAATAAGAGAATTTCACTTTTAATGTCAAACATGTTAAAGCCTAAATCAAACTGCCACTTTTATACAGTTAATTTCAGAAGCAGCAGTAAAGTGAAGCATGTAAGACACTTCATTTTACAGTGTTTTTAACAGGGGAGAAAGGCTTGGTGGTGTTTTGGTAGATGTGAATCAGCTTGTGAGCAGGGTGTTAAATTAACATGAGCTGCTATCTAAACTCTGGCAGTTTGTGACTGAGGCCACACACTCATCTGCTCTGCCAGACTCTCCGTTCAGGTGCCAGTTATTATTGGAGGCTGAATTTTTGCTCTCCAAATCAGTTTGGCTCACAGATTACTGACTGTGGCAGGTGAATGCTGGAATCCACCGCACACTCTTGACGGAAAAACCTGCTCCAGTTCGGAGTCACAGTCGAACTCTCTGAAATTTCCATATATGTTCTCAACAGGCAAATATGGCTAAAGCAGCCTTTGGTGGTTTGTCAGTCGAGCCCTATTCTGATAATAATACTAAATTACCATTTTGTTTTAACTTCATGATTCACTCTGACATGGTGTTCGTGTTGGCAGATTTCTGATCGGGAGGCGAATAATCATTCAGTTCCCAGTGACGCATCCCTTCCGTCAGTGTCACTTAAAGTTGACAAAATTATCACACATATATATAAATGATATCTTAAACACTCAAACCAGCACTTCAGACAACAACAACATGTATATACACGCATATACAGTGTGTGTGTGTATGTATGTGTATATGGGCTGGTTTAGTGTTTCTGAAACTGCTGATCTCCTTGGATTTTCTCACACACAGTCTGTAGAGTTTTTACTCAGAATGGTGCCAAAAACAAAAAAAAACATCCAGTGAGCAGCAGTTCTTTGGACGGAAACGCCCTGTTGATGATAGAGGTCAGAGGAGAATGGCCAGACTGGTTGGAGCTGACAGAAAGGCTACGGTATCTCAGATAACCACTCTTTACTGCTGCGGTGAACAGAAAAGCATCTCAGGATGAACAACACGTCCAACCTTGAGTTGGATGAGCTACAACAGCAGAAGACCACGTCTGGTTCCACTCCTGTCAGCCATTAACAGAAATCTGAGGCTCCAGTGGACACAGGCTGCGCTAGAACTGGACAGTTTGAAGACTGGAAAAACTCAGCCTGGTCTGATGGATCTGGATTTCTGCTGAGGCAGCAGATGGTCGGGTCAGAATCTGGCATCAACAGCATGAATCCATGGACCCAACCTCCTTTGTGTCAACAGTCCAGGCTGCTGCTGGTGGTGTAATAGTGTATGGAATGTTTTCTTGGCTCACTCTGGGCCCCTTAATACCAATCAATCGTGGTCTGAATGCCACAGCCTCTCTGAGTATTGTTGCTGACCATGTGCTTCCCTTTATGGCCACAGTTTACCATCCTCTAATGGCTACTTCCAGCAGGATAATGCACCACGTCACAAAACAAAAGTCATCTCAAACTGGTGAGTTCAGTGAAGTTCAGTGGCCTCCCCAGTCACCAGACCTGGATCCAGTAGAACCCAGTTTGGGATGTGGTGGAACAGGAAATTGGCAGCATGAATGTGCAGCTGACAAATCTCCAGAAAAGATGTGATGCAATCCTGTCAACATGGACCAGAATCTCAGAGGAAAGTTTCCAACATCCTGTGGAATTCAGGCCACAAAGAACTGAGGCTGTTTGAGAGCAAAGGGAGGAACTACCCAGTATTAGCATGGTGTTCCTAATAAATAATGAAGTGCTTGGTGATCGTACAGTATATAAATCTCTTCAGGGAGTTCATTGTCAATTTATTATTCTGTGTTTATCTCTGACAAAAGTTTGAAAATCTTGTTCACTTAAAACAGGTGAAAATGTTTTACAATTTACTTTTTCTTAGTTGCAAATTGTTTATCTTCAATTTTTAAATCTGCCTTCAGTCTGCTTAGTGCTCGGCTCTCTACTTGTGTAATTTTAATTCAATATTCAAGGCGCTTCATCCTGCGTCACCAATAAAAACATTTATGTGTGTGTTTTAAATTCCTTATTGTATCAAACTATTATCTGGCCGTCACATCTACACTGTGCACCAAGACAGTTTTCTCCTGGTGTGTTTATTTTAACTTAAACACGAGAAAGTAGAACGTAGAAAAAGCCAGTACCGGTTACAATAGTCACAAACAGCAGGACAAATACAACTTGTCAAGTCAAGTCAATTTTATTTCTACAGCCCAATACCAAAAATCACAAATTTGCATCCAGGGGTTTTAAAATGTTTACAGCACGTGACACCCTCTAACCTTAGTCTGTCAATGTCTATGTCAACTTAGCGGGAGTTCAAAATGTTTGCATGATTTTGAAGACCTGGAAGATCACGGAAGACAAGTAGAGTTGATGATCGCATTACTCTTTCTTTGGTGAAGCAAAAACCCCTTCACCAAATTCAAAACATATCATTGTCAAAGTCTACAATCAAGAGACGCCTTCATGAATGTAAATACAGAGGTTTACCCACAAGGTGCCAACCACTGGTAACAAGAACAGAACAGAAAAACAGATTAGACTTGAAACCAAGATTAATTTACACCAGAATGATGGGAAGAGAAAAGTATGGAGAAGGAAAGGAACCGCTCATGATCCAAAGCCACCACATCACCAGTCAAACATGGTGGAGGCAGTGTTGTGGCATGGGCATGTATGGCTGCCAATGGAACTGGCGCACTGGTGTTTATGGATGATGTGACTGCTGATAGAAGGAGCAGGATGAATTCTGAAGTGTATAGTTCTATACCATCTGCTCAGATTCAGCCGAATGCTGCAGAACTAATAGGATAGTGCTTCACATCACAGATAGTTAATGACCCAAAACATACTACAAAAGCACCCAAGAGCTTCTCAAGGCAAAGAAATGGAATATTCTTCAATGGACCAACTCAGTCACCTGACCTCAACCCAACTGAGACAAAACTGAGGCCAGAACGAGCCACAATTAGTGATTTTCATGGGTTTCAGACTTCAGGCAGTCATTAACTGCAAAGGATTTTCATCCAAGTATTAAAAATAATCCTTATATTTATAATTATAATTATTTTGAGCCTCTGAAAATAGGGACTATGTAGAAAAATGGCTGTAACTCCTAAACGGTTTAATGCAATGTGTTTGTTAAACCCCTTGAATTAAAGCTGAAAGTCTACTCTTCAATCCCATCTTGATGGCTTCATTTCAGATCCATTTTATCACCATGTAAGCCATGCATAGAAACCTATCGCCTATTTCCACATCCGTCACAGCCATCACAGAAAACCGTAACCATGTCATCAGATTGGTTTTTGTGTCCACCTGATGATTCTAAGTCCAGTACTCCCTCTCTTTTAGCTCTTGTTTTGGTCTCCACCAGCTCCTGAGGGAAATATCTGGCTCTTTAGCTGCTAAATGCTCCACTATGTGAGCAGGTAGTGGACAGTGGGTTTATAAAAGCGTGTTTGATAAAAACAAGTCTGATAAGAACAGAGCTGTGGGCCAGAAAACCAAAACAATGACCTAAAAGATGCTAAAAGACCTTCCCCATAGAGCTGAGGGGAACTGCTAAGTTTATCGCTATATCACTATAAGCAACGTCCTTGAGATTACATGTTGGCATTGATCCACTGTTAATATAAAAATATTGATTAGTGCAGCTTTAAACAAACAATTAGTGGCATCTTTGTACTACGACCACAGACACGCAACAAGCGATCAACAAAGAGGTCAAATAAAAGCAAGACGAGACAGTTTCCCATTCTGAAATTAATCTAAATACGTGAAAAAGTCCAAATTTGGAAAGAAAAATACCATTTAACACATCTTAGTCAATAAAATACAATAAAAACCTGAGATGAGGAAAAGTAGGCAACATAAACTCTCAAAAATAATATTAAAAGTGGTTTTGATGAGAAATCAGTCTGCGTCTCATGTTATACCACAAAGAGCAAAGATCATCTCATATTCATCTCTCATAATGACAAAGCTATTCAACTATTAAAATGAAAATATTATCAAAATGAAATATACATCCCCAATATTATTCTGTAATAATCATAACTTTGTTCTTTTGGGGAGAGGGCCAAGGTAAATGGTAGATAAAAGAGTCAAATATCTGCTGAGGATATTAAGAATAACAGCTCTGAAATTATTCATGAAGATGTGGCTGCAAAAAAAACACATTTTAAAAATGGAGAGAACTGAAAGGGCAAATTTTGTGAACGGAGCAAATATTCATAAAGTAAGCTGTTTTTATGTGGAGAAAAGATGTATTAAATGTCTGAAATGTGTTCGATCGAGGTTAGTTTTGCTCCTTTTGTTTGTGCAGTTTAAGCATACTTTTTTTTTTTTTTTTTGGCTCTACACTTTGGGGGGGGTTGTCAGGTTTGGGGTCAGAGGTCACAGAACCAATAAAGAGTGATAAAGAGTTAGGAGTCGCCACGATTGATGGAGCAAAAACAAACTCCTGCTGCGCAAAGGGATCTGGTATGATGTCTCCAGCTTGCGCGAGTGTGTGTGTTTTTAGTAGTTTGTGTGTGTGTGCACCATCCATTGTCCTGTCTCACTAATCACAGCAGCTCGGGGCTTCATTTAATCAGCAGAGCGCGGTGCAGCGTCCCATAATAACTTATCAACAGCCTTAGCTTATAGATGAAGGCTTAATTGCCAAAATGCTGCAGTGCTTTTCCCTCCCTGTCATTATCATAATGTAGAACAGAGAGGCAGCAGACACTGAAACTTACCAGTTTCCAGGTAACCACAATCTTAAATTAAAAACCAGAATTTGTGTTAATTTTGTACTATCAATTTTAATAAAAACAGAGATTTTTAAGGCTTTTTTTCCCCCAGAGAAAAATCTTCGATTTTTTTTTTCTTTTTTTTTAGTTATAATCACCCAAAGCTGCAGTCCTAATGTTA